>NC_071469.1:39414669-40018855 GCF_028500815.1 Rissa tridactyla
TTACACAAGGATACAGAATTTGATTTTATTTTAAGACACATGGAATGATAAACTCCAAAGTTTTCAAACTGAGGGTAAAAAAAATGACAAAAATAGGAGACTTACAAGATTTCTCTCTAAGGTTTTCAGCTGATGATCTATTTCTTTCAGACGATTTTGTTGATCACGTTGTTCCTTATTGTCTCGCAGAACCTTTTCACCTGGAACTGCTTCTAGACTTCTGTTTGCATAAACCAGAGACTCCTGACAAAAGGAAGAACAGGCAGAAATTAAACATATGACTTTATATTGCTTCAAAGCCAGATGAGTGTTCCTTTGATTTCTATCAGGAAAACATTGAAATGTTTAGATTAATGTGTCAATTTCGAATTTGGCAAATGCGTAGTTTTCATTATGCACATTTTCAAATACAATAGCTAAACATCAGGCTAGACATACTTCAATAAAAGAATTCTTCGTCTTTGCATTTTAAGAGGAATTTCTTAGTCTCCAGAGCTAACACTTCAATGCTTAAATACTACTACAACAATAAAAATGCACTGAGACTCAATGAGGCATTCAAAGCTTGCTCCTGGGATCAGAATTAGGCCAAAAGGGAAAAAGAACTGAACCGAAATCACGGTAGGTTTTATTTACTAGATATCATGGTAAATGAGAAATAACCCTCTCTTGTAAGTTGAAGTTAGATGCAGAACCATTATTAAAGATTCGGGTTACACATTCCCAAATCCTTCAATAGCTTTGGATCAGATTCTCAAGTTTGTATCAGTCCTGAATACATTCAAGGTTCAATATTACATGTAACCTAGATCATTAAGAATTATAAGTATTGGCAAAACAACAAAGCTATATTGTAATTGGAAAAAAACAGGGCTTTCTCTTGCAAGCCGAAGATCCTATAGAGCAACCCAAGGAATCCAAATAAAGGTAGAGGGTAAAAAAACAACCAAAACCATACAGCCCTGTTAGTCAATTCAATGCAAAGGAACATGGGCAACTATTTAATAAAAGCACACTGTATTCATTCTTATTTTCAGAAGCAGATCAAGGTATCTTAATAAACACGCACAAGGAAAAGAATTTCAAATAGTGCGTATAACCAGAAAGAAAAACAACCTTTGCAATTCAACATTCAATGAAAAAATTCTCAATTACAATGTATAAAAAACTGCGAGCATCTGTAAACAACTTTTTCTAAACATCAACCAAATCTATGAGTTATGACATTTAAGCCATACTATTGGTTGCCTGAAAATAAACTTATTTTAACACAGTACAAATCTTTGAATATATATTTACAATCAGAAATAGCTGTCAGTACTACAATGCCAGTAAATTTTCCTGTAACAGAAAGAGATATAAACAGCACCACCTATTAATGATTAGAATATCTCCAAACTGGACTGAAGTTTAATGTGGGCCACCTAAGGCCAAATTCTTAATACAGAGTGTCTAAAGCTAGGCTTCTAAATGCAGAGAGAGGTTTTTTTAATTAAATATGATGCCCAATGGCAAGAAATCTGCATGACTGACATCTATACAGAACATAAAAACCCAGAGGACTTATTTAAACTTGTATTTATTAATACATTAAACATAAATATAAATGCAATATAAATATAGAGTTGGCAAAGCAGCTCAAAATATAAAAACTGAAGCTCCTTCTAATAAGAGGAGTTGCTTTTACATGGCTTTGTTCTTCCAGTGATTTTAATACAAGTGAAATTGTTCATGGAAGGGTGGTGAGGAAGATGATGGCATCATATTTCTTTAAAAAAAAACCAATTATAGCTATTTCTGCAATTACATTTCTAAATGCAGTATTTTCTGTGCATATACAGAGACATTCCCATGTGAGCAGTTAGTGCTCAGCATGCATCAGAGCTGCAGTTATGATTTGTTTTAAAAAGCAATGTTATGGACACACCTATAAGAATATGCAACTAGTGGTACTGAGAAGTCACTAAATACTATATTAAACTTCCTAGTATTTTATTGTGGGGGTTGTATGCATGGACTACTGGTTCACATTTTTATATGAACTCAGCCTTCAATGAAGAACAGAGCTCAAACTGCAAACAGCATCTCTGAAATTATTATTGCTGCAATACCAGCTAGATTTAAAAAGGTGACAGAGAGAGGAGTCATAAAATCAAAAAAGTTACTATCTTCAAATTTTTGCTTTCTTTTCCACACACATTTCTGATGCAAAAGCTTTATGCAGACCTCTGTCCTAGTCATTCAAATAGTTTCAGGCATACATATTTCATTTTACAGACAGTTCAACTGCTGCACGCACTTACAAGCAACCTCTTCAAACATTAGGAAAACTATGTATTATAATTTATCACACTCAATACGATTTTAAGCTTGGTTGCTCCTCTAGTAAGACGATATTGTTCTATCAAAAGAAATTCTTAACTAGGATAAACATGACAACTTTCTTCTCCATAAACTTTTCTTGAATATTGGTCTCTGCCATGACACCTAACCAGTTCTTATTGGAGAGTGCTGGATAAAACTTGAACTATGAACATTTGCTAAAAAACAGAAGTAAAAAGTACTTGTTTCAACATTTCTCCAACATCCACACCCACAACTGATATAATTCTATTTAGACAAGATGGTAAAAAAATTTGTTACTATTTACTCTCTCTCTGATCAGCATGGCTTTACACATTCAGTCACATTCCCTCTTACTTAGTTTTAAACTGTTAACTATATTCTACTGCTATAATTGAAAAATGGAATATTTTTCTGATAAAAGAAACCCAATCAGGTATGAAAGAACTCATCAAAGTAATAGACAACACTAAAGTAATTATCTTCATAAGACAATCAAGCAGACGGATATTATTGCTTCTTTAAACACCACCTCCATTTCCTTTTATTTTCAGGTAGATTTCCAGTTTTCAAGCTGCTAACTGTACTCATCCCACACAGTCTTACACTTCATATTCTTCATCCTACCATTTTCCTGTCTTTTCCAGGATTACACTCAACTTAATTTGTTCTTCCTCGAAAATATTAAGTAAGACAGAAGCATTTTTAAATATTTAATTAAGTTGGCACCAGAACAAAGAAATGTTTCAGAGAGAAATACAGTTCTGATGAGAAACACTTCCATGTAAAAGAGAACATTAGTCATAGAAAAGCATTCTGAATCCATCTGGACTCATTGCACAAAAAGATGAATCTGTATGCTTCTCTGTAACAGCTCAGCTATGGTACTGTAGGATAATTAAAGCCAGTTGTTAAAGATTTCAGAGTCAGAGCATCATTCCTATATCCTGACAAAGTATCTACCAATGGCAGAAAGCAGCTCTCCCATTGAGCCAGTGGTGGTTACGTGTTTGCATTTTGAAAGTTATATCTACTGCAATTCTTGAAAGAAAAGAAGCAGCTAATTTTGTTTTAATTACTTCTAAAATTCTAAATGAAAATCCAAGCAGATAATTTACACGCTAACAATTTTTCCCAACATTCCCTATCACTAATGCATTATACCCTACTCAACCACAACAGACAAAATCCACATCTCATGGAAATGAGAAAGAATTTAACCACTGATTTTTAGAAGAAAGATTAATGCCACTGAAATCAGCCTTTTCTCCAAATGAAAGGACATGCACATTCCAAATTAGACTTGTGTCCCATAACAACTAGAATCGTTCAAATTAAATTCTGTACTTTCAAGTCTTTTTTAGCCCTCTCCTGGCACCTTCATTTAAAAAATTGAACTCCTAAGAAACAAATACTGCATTGCATTCAAATTTGTATTCCGTGGTATCTGTGCCAACATCTTTATCTAGCAATTAAGTTTATAGAATTTACCTCAGTTATGGGAGAAGTAGTGATGCAATCTAAGCTAAAGCTCTGAATAAAAGAAAGCAATGGCAATTTATTCAACAATACCAGAATATCATTGTTGGTTTTGAATGCTACATATCCCCAGTCTCACCAACAAATATTTTATCTCTCACAATATTTAGAGACTACCTGTGAAGGTTAATAAATAAGGTAATTCCTGCATTCCTGGTTTTACAGAGGATAACAGCCTGATAGCTAGTTTACTTGCTCATTTAGTTGCTGTGGTCAACTGAAGAAACAATTGAAAATCTTGTAATTGTAACACTTGAAATTAAACCCAACAAGGGGCAGAACTCTTATTGCCTTGCCTTGCGTGTGGCATCCATGCTAACATATCACAAAACACAATCTTCTTTTAGCAAAAGCATCATTCAATTAATTTCCTCAGACCCTTTCTGGCTAAGTATCAGTTGCCTTTGATCAGGTTCCAAAAGATATTCACTACAAAGAATTCTGATATTGCTCTGCGATCCACCTATTTTGTGATACAAACAGTATCAACAAGTTTTTTAAAAAGCAAATTCATTAAAACTTCCAGTTTATAACAATATTAGGGGATATTGATCGTGATAACCACAGCTGTTTTAAAAAGACCATGAGCAACAATGAACTTAGAACAAGTACTTGTAAAAAAAAAAAGTCATTTTTCATGCCTTTTGACAGGAAGGTCTCTAAATTCAAAATAGTCACTAATTTCTCAGCTACTGCCACATCTTACTTCCTGATTTTTTTGAAAAAGCAACTGTCAAAGGAATTGGAAAACAAAAGGTGTTGAGAATGAACTCGCATAACCAAATTCAGAACTTGGCCTGTTGTTATTGCTATGTATGAATTGAAGAGTGATTTTTTTACCTACGAAAACAACAATAACCAAGAATATAGGACTAAGGGCTAGACTGGTATGAATCTTCTACAGTAAGCAGTGAAGTTCCTGAAAGTTGAGACTACTATTTTCTCCTCCAGTTACCATTAACAAAAAAAATTAGCAGCTGAAATTCTATGTAAATATAAACAGCCCAGTTATGCCACAGTGCCAGATGCAATCAGATTGCACCTACCAAATCAGGCTTCATGAAGAACTTAACATTGACTTGCCTAGAGTCAGGATCAAAATGAAAATAAGGCAACCACTAACCACCCTGTCCTCTGCTGAGATAAACAGCTCTGGGCAAGCAGAGAAGCAGGAATGAAGGAACCTACGGGATTTTGGAGTCAATTGGGAAGGCACCTGGAAATCAAGACACTTCTGGAATTAGATAGATGCAGAGCGGGAGGGCTTGCTTTTTTTGTTTGTTCTGTTGTTTGTTTTTAAATTAGTTTTGCATTTATGCAATTAGTGTCCTTATAAATCCAGTTTAAAATAACTAAAGCCTCCTACTCACTTTAACTTATTTATTCTCTTTAGCTCTTTCTTTAGATTTATCAAACGACCTTTAAATAGTCCTGTTCTTTGGTAGCTTTCATTAAAATGACTCACATGTTTATCTGAACAAACCAAAAAATGATAAATGGAATCCTCTACGTGTTTCCTGGAACTACAATGTCTGAAAGCCTTTTACATGCTGGAAAACAAACTTGAAGGGCAACTGCTTTTCACTAATGAAGGGTAATTTATAGAAACTATCTCGTTTTGTGTTTTAAGCTTAGTATTATTCAAAAAGATAATGCATTACTCTTCGATAAACATAGACAGAAATGCAAGTTTCTATTCAAATACTTCCAAGATTTTACCTGAAAAGGAAGCAACTGCTTGGACAAACGTTCCCAAACAGTGTTCGGTATCATAGGCAGTCGCACTAACTTCAAGCTGATGTCTCATAACAATGAACACAAGATCCAGCAATCATTGGCAAGCTCAGGTCCATGAACCTGAAGTTACTGGGTAATAACTGCATTTCCCTAAGTGATTACCCACTAGAGGGAGTCGCTGTTTCACACATTAAATCCCAGTTGGTAAATGATCAACACCAAAATGTGACTCCTCTGGAACTGTCAGATCAACAGAAAATACTACTATAAGCAGAACAACACCTGAAGTTCAGAAAGAATTCGATACAAAAAATGACATTAACGTGCTCTTTAGAAAAAGAAAAAAAATCCTAGTTACTTTAGCCATTCAAAGACATGCTTCTCATAAACTGTTAACTGAAAACATAGTTTTGCCAACATACACTCTTACAGAGTCTCTGGCTATAAACTGTAAATTTTACAGAACTAAGCAACTTTTGTGCAAATTAGTGCAAAATAGGAATTATGGTATTTTATGTTGTGTTTCCCCCATTATATCAGGGGCAACATTACTGGGACATGGGATAAATTGAAGTCTTCTATGCACAAAATTCAAACAATCATTTCTCGAGGCTGAGATCACAAAGGTTCTTAATAGCACTGGCAAGGAAAAAAGACAAAGGCCATTAAAAACAAGGGACATAAAATTTCAATTTATTTTCTACAGTCCTTAACATTGCTTATCGGTAACTGCTTTATCTTTCAGCCCATAAATGAAGACGCCCTTTTGGAATCCTGAGGTAAGAAGAAACCTAATTGTAATTCCCAAAGATGAATAATCATGGGCAATATGTCACTATACTGACACCACCACTGCAGTCCTCATGCAGTTAAAAACACTTGAGTTACCAATTCCTGCATATAAAATTCCTTGCTGAAAGTGTGGTATCAACAAATGTTAAAAACAAGACAGTCTTTGAACTATATACCACTCAAAATAGCAACATACTATTTTTCAGTACGATTTCTCTAGCCAAAGATTTCACTTCACTCTTTAACACATATATTTTGAGAACAAAAAGAAGGTAACTGAAGAGAAATGCAAAAAATACAAATACATCAGATCTCAACACACACTTCAAACAAGAAATCTGCAACATAAGTTCTCTTCTGTAATATACCTGATAAATCTGGCTTGGAGATTTTGAGCAAGAGCTAGAAATCGCAGAAAAATCCCCATCAGATAGAAGTACTTGAAGCTTAATGTCTATCTCATTGAGGTGATGAAATTCCATCGGTTCAGGTGTGTACCCTTCTCCTGGTGCTAGCCAGCCAGATACATCCTCCTATTGAAAGATACAGAAAATATTTAATCCTCATTCCCAAAGGAAACAGACTATAAAGGCAGTTACACATCAAGTGTATTTATTTTTCAAATAAACTGTACTTAAGAATAAAATGTAAGTTTTCATCCATCTCAATATATAGCTGAAATCTGACAATATTCATGTACCATGCACACTCAAAAGCAGATACGGACAGAACAATTAGAGGCATGCCTTTTTCATTTTTAAATATAACCAAGTAGGAACTTAAATGGACTTAAAAATATAACAGTCCCAGCTCACTTTTGAAGACATAATAGCTTTTCATGGTCTAACTTGCATATCGATCTTGCTGTCCAGTGCTGCACAGTAAGCATCACTTTCTGATCCCCTGACATGAAAAATCAATTTTAGGAGTGCTGTGCTACTTTGCAAAACAGTGCAGAGGATAGAGATGAAGAGGAAAGCGTCTGGCAGACGTAGAACCACCAGTTCTAAGACAGAAAACAGAAAGAACATGCTATAAGGTCACATTTACAATTCTAATATCGAAGTGGAAAAGCACAGCCCTCAGAAACTGCACTAGAACTGTCTGTCCTCAACATCATCCTAAATCACTTCTGTTATGCCTTGTATCTCAGCATTCCTTGTTTGCACATTTACTCTGGACACACCATATTACAGCTTAAGTCCAAGGAACTGTACAGAGAATTGACCACACAGCAAATTTGAGACAGTAAGATATTTTTTGCTTTTAAAAAAAGACAAATGCAAGTCAACAGGCATAAAAATGAGATGTTCTCAACTACACTGAACATCTTTGACAAATGTTTGACAATGTTTGACAAACATCTTGTCAAACTCCTCCAATGAATTTGTATCTCAAAGTCTGGCGGTAAATGCAGAGACATCTATTCTGGTACACGCTCAATCACACCTGCACAGCAGCACATTAGAAGTCCAAATAAAGTGGAACACAATACATTACTCTGTTGTCCTCTGAAGGAAGTGGAAGCAACAGACTCCTGTGCAAGTCAAAGAAGGAAATACAACCAGCAGCTATGTCTAAAAGGACAACCACTTTCCATCCAATAAGGAGTCAAAAAGAGGGAAATCCTGACCAAAACCAGACTTAGAATGAAACTGCAGAGGTTGATGCCATGTCAGAAACCATCTGGAGCGAAATCTCTAAATGAGGGTATGAGGTGTAATGTGACACATTCAACGTATCACCAAAGAAGAAAACAAGGCAAAGGAACTGCACTGAAGTGAGTAGCTGCCGCCCTTCTAGCGGCCCAGTGTGTTATCACAGAAACACTGGGAGGGACAGAAAGCATAGGGTTCTTTTCCTGATCGTGATCTGCACGACTTTTTCCTCTTGAGAGCAATAATACCTGACTAACCAATATGAATATGTGCTCCTAGTACAGACAGTTGCGTATTATGAGTGAGCTTGGCCCACTTAACCCAAACAAATGAGCTCATATTCACAAACAGATGCAGGTTCTCCACAGCAACCTGTCACTCCTGTCTCACGCTCAGGGAAGCAGGTCTGCGCAGCCACCACTCTGTGAGAATGACACTAGCAGATTACATCTCTGCCCTGACTGCAAAGAACAGCCAGCAGGACCTCAGAAAGGCAGGGCAGGGATGTGGGGGAGGACACGAGTGCATTGCTGGTTTCCTTTCTTTTTCCTAACAGAAGAGGGCCAGCACCTTGCCCTAAGACTTCATAATTTGTCTTTGCAAGGGATTCATGTCCACCACTCCTTTACAGCTTCCAGATTAGTCCTCTGGCTACTCAAACAGACGCATCCACAAAAGAGGAGGAAATATCAGCTTCCAATTACAATACCAGTGCTATGAGGTCATCCCTGGTTCATCCCCATTAACCTAAAGCACATCAGTTGCAAAAAGAAAAAAAGCATACCCCAAACACCCATCATAAATTACCTCCATACTAAAATAAAAAATAACTAAATTAAAAAGAGTCATCTCTTCTGTGAAACAAAATCAGTTCTTCTAATGCTTTCTCATACAAATATGATGACATAACTAGTAAGCCTCACCGGACATGACCTGATGCCAGAAGCGCCACTCAGAATTGTCTCCAGAAGCTTGCCAGCTTTGTGGAAGCATCTGTTCAGGTGATACGGTGACCATCATAACATAAGTATCCAATGTGGTAATACGCTTGTGCCATGTTAACCACCCCCTAATCAGACACTGAAGAGCACAGTGCAAACACACTGAAATGGCTCTACAGGAGTCAGTTAAGCTGCAACTGGGCTCATTAGCTGCAGCTCAGTGTCTGTATATCCCATGCTCCCAGTACCCAAAGTACTCCAGCAGTCGCTTTACTCCAGGGTTAAATAGACTCACACATTCTCTTTTGTATTTTCAAGATTACTTTACTTGGAAAATAAGCTTCTATCCTGTCAAAGCTTCCTGTGTGTTAACTCAGAACAATACTTTTATAACAGCACAGTCAGTGCTTATTACTGTGGGACATCTGAAACAATTATACTCCTGCAGCTTTGACAATTCGAATAGCATGACTATGTACTTCTAAAATATTTTAAATACTCATAAAACGCTTTTTTTAAAAAGTGAGAAGTACTGTTTGGACATTTGACGTACTTAGTAGCACAAGTCAAATGAAGTTATCTAATCCACATTACATTATACAGAGGAATTCACATAGCGTAGCCAGCTCTGCCTTGATTGAAAACCTCCGGAACATTATTTTAGCCAATATGATTGCACCAGCTTTTTAAAAGTCAGAATGAAGTACGACAAAAGTGGCCATCAGCTGGACTGTTACCTGAGCCAGCTTGAAGCAGTCTAGATTACTCATTAGCTGTTAATTTCCTCATGATCTTTGTTATAAAGCAGCCACAGGAAATGTCTCACCCATAATATAATTCAAATGTGGGAGAGGAAGACAGACTTAATGCTTTGCCCCACAAAGCTCTGAAAATGCAAAAACATAGCGTATATTTATTAGTTTCCCTAGAGTAAAGGCAAAAGTTTTGGACCACAGATTGAATGAGTTTCAACCTAGAAATCATACTGAAGGTGTGTGGATTACAGATTTGTTTAATGTCACAGACCATGGGCAAGTTAGTTCTCTGTTTCCTTAACCATTTTGGATTCAGTTGAAGAAAATCCTGAGCTCACCTCCTTATCCCACATCCTGAAACAGTAATCTTTACATTTGTAAAGATGGATTTTTAGACACATTTTAGAAAAGATGTCTTCACCAACTTACTAAAAAATAATTCAAAGTAAAATATGGGAAGAGAGAATTAAAAAAAAAATACATTGCATTTACTTTTGTTTCTTTCTCTCACACCTAAGTTGTTATTTAACCTACTGAAACATAATTTATGCCAAAACACTTTAGCTGTATGAATTGAACAGAAACTGGACCTTGGATATATTTTGTTCATTCTACACAAAGTTCACATCTTTCTTCTATAAGTACAGTGATTCAGTATATACTTAGAAATGTTGCGAAAGAATTCGTAATGTTACTGTAGGCTTAACATAATGTATATTTTAATGTATAACAAATTAGAAAGGTCAGCAAGCATTTTCCCAATATTTCTTCTCATTTATTAAAATACAGGTTTCTTGAAGCATTATATCAAGTTTAAATAGTTTGAGGATGTTCATTCTGTAAAAACACACATCTTTAGCATGTTTAATAACATATATAGTTGAAAACTACTGTAAGATTCTAGTATGATTCATTTTTTAAACTAAAGTTTATCTTCCCATCCTAGCAGCCTGATGATGACTTCTGTAAAACAACAGAGACCCCAAGAACTCCTTCAGTGTGACATTCCCCTCTCCTAGTAACTGGGAGGTCAAAACACTATTTGATGTCTTTTGTTACTGGGAATCATTTTGTGTCACAGACTCTCCTAGAAGCGGTGGTTGGTGAGACAAACACTCTTTTTTACTCTCCAGGAGGAAAGGTATTTCTATCTACTTCATCTCTTGCTATCTACTGCAGTATGCAGAATGCATGCTCTTTAGCAACATTATGTTAAAGCATAAATGCCTAATACTTAATCAGACTCTGGCTCCTCTGTATAGTTTTAAGACAGAGTGAGTTGGAAGCACACAAATGTGTCATGTTGTCTTTCTAAATGGACACATAAGTTTCATCGTTGTATATTGATGAATGGAGAATACAAATGCCCCAGCCCTGGAAGTCTTCAAGGCCAGGTTGGATGGAGCTTTGAGTAATGTGATCTAGTGGAAGGTGTCCCTGTCCATGGCAGGGGGATTGGAACTAGCTGATCTTTAAGGTCCCTTCCAACTCAAATCATTCTATGATTCTTTGATTTGATTCATATGTCCCCAATTGCTGCATTCTGAAGTTCATTTTCTCAAAGAAGCCTTGGAGTTGTTTTGAAGTACCTGCTGGCCCTTCTACCAGAGACTACAGCACTAACCACTCAGATTGATAGGCTGCAACTTCACATTTCATGCAGAGAAAATAGGTCATCTTCTTCTCTGAATGTGCTTCTAAGGCTCCTTCCACCCATGCTTTTAAGTTCTGCTGTTCTTCTGATGCCAGGCATGTGCAAGTGTGAGCAAAATCAACAAAGAAGCCAATGCAAATTCATTCTTGGAGACAAAGCCAATTTGATTTGTCCAGCTTTTCTCTCCTATCTCCTACTGACTAAAACCAAATCAAATTTAGATTTACTGTAAAAATAAGCCAAATACAACAGGACAGTACACATTAAAGTTGACATACCTTAATACCTTGTAATTCAATTCCATCTTCTGTATCTTTCAATAGTTCGATTAGCCTTTTCTTTTCTCCCTCAAGCATAACAATCTGGTTTCCTGAATCCTTTGCTAGCTGAAATATTTACAAAAAGAAAAAAAAAAAAACTTTAGAACTCCATTAGCTCAAACAGCGCAAAGTTTTTAAAACCTGTGAAATTAGCATCTAAATCTTGCTTATCGCCATAATGCAAATTATCACTCTGACAGAAAAACCTAGCAGCCTACATATAATAAATTGATTATCTTGTAACAGCCTTTGACATAGTGGGGGGGCAGATATTTTTCATTGGATGAAAAATCATTATAGCTACTAGATCTTCACAGAAAAAACCCACATGAAAATCAAGGCATCTATTTGCTGAAAGAAAGAAGTCATCTGTAAATAAGGGTCCCATGCAGGCTACACATGAACAACCTGCATACCTATTCTTTATCGATGCATAAGAACATCTTCCTTTAACTTAACAGTAAATACATCTAAAGAAAGTGTTGAGAAATATTTGGCCCCAAAACAAGCTATGTCCAGGCACAAACAGAATGATTAATTTTCCAGTACTCTTTAGCAAATACACAGAAGCAGTATTATCCCCACCAATATGAGCATCCAAAATGAGAACTATCTTATACAGTACTCTGCCATAAACGATACTTCTCAACAGCAACATTGTTTTCATGTATGCCTAATTAGCTTTTAATGTTCCTGATAAAAAACCCAACTGTCTTCAGAAGTACTTACATACTATATTTTAGTTAACATTTAACAAAATGTTAATGATTTTATGCTTTAATGCTTACCTCAATGTTCTTTTTAATGAAATCCTGATTGTTTTTACTTTTGCTCTGCGTTTTTCCTGCTTGATTAAGAAGTTCATTTTTTTCTAATTCACTTGAATAATCTGAAATTTGAGGAAGAACAGTTGGTAAGTTACGATGATTCCTTTTCAGACTCAATGAGAACTGTAATAACAGCAATCTCGTTTAAATCTTTAACAAACATATAAAACGGATAGACAAACTTTTTATATGCTGTTTTCATTATTTAAATAAACTATATTGCTACATTTAAAACATAACTATGTCAAAATCTAATCTTACTTTTAAGCATTTATTATATGAGATCATTCAATGTGGCAAAGGCTAAAATACTTCTGGATTTCTGACCTCAAAAATGTTAAACATGGTGGCTTTAAAAGCCACGGCATTCCTTCGAACTCTATCATTGTTTCAGTTTTATCATCAGTACAAAACCAGACAATAATTTTTTTGAAAACCACAGAACTATTTGGAGACATATCAAGTACATTTTTTAAAATAAACAGCTGAAGAACAGATGATATAGTTGACATTATTATAACACAGCTCATAAAACAAATGTTGTTTAAAAATAAAACTCATAGAGCTGTAAAGCTATTAAACAGCCACATGATATTCTGACAACATCAAACGTATGTTTTTTTCAACACTGGGTTTCTATTTATCACACAAAAATGGGCACATATTCTGTTTTTCAGAGACTTTTACTAGTTTTAAAACAGCAATTCCTGTATGAACAGACAATATTTATCACATTAAATAACACATCTAAGCAAATACAACCAACTTTTAAGTCTCAAAACCTACTTCAAAAGTAGACATGGTACTTTTTGCTTTTCTGGAAAGTAGAGATTTGAAAAAGGGTGGGCTATTTGCCTACAAATAAAACCCAATTTAATATGTTAGATAATAGAAGAGAGGCTATGGAAGTTTACATGGAAGTAATTCTTTTTCAGAGTCAGTACATTGAAAGCAAATTTCCAAAGATATGATATAAATTCCATGCATCCTTTTACACACTATGGACAAAAAACTGTGGAACATTCTCACCAATCAGACTTAACTCTCAAACGACAAGTAAATCTTAAAGGACTGAGGTGTTGGTTCTGACCAAGAAAACCCTGTCAGAGTTCAAATGCACAACTGTTTACTGAAAGCATCCCAAACTATCTTTAACGTTACCAGGTAACATCTTGAATTTATCAAAGGACTGGATCATATAAGAATTTACCAATCAATATAAACATGAAAAGTTGTATCCTGAAATGAGCAAAACACACCAAACCCCAACATAACATGCAACATACATGAAACTTTACTTTTAAGCAAGATCTTTAACTGTAGAATAAGTATTTTTAAGATGGAGCTATCATACAGAACATCTCAGAACATTCAGGTAAAGAAGGGACATGTACGGATCACTGGGACAAAGAATACACCCAAGATTGCCATGGGTAAGTAAAAGAGAGAATGCCACTCAACAAATTTTGTGAGTTTTGGTAGACTTGGTACAAATTTCAAAGATCTGGTACAAAACTTGATGAGGCTTCTAAAGTAATATTATTATATTAGTACATACATTCTTCTTTACAAGTTAAGCTCCTCTTGTTTAGGGTCTGCCTTTATGACAACTGTAACACAGAAATCTAAAAGCAATCAAAACAATAAGTCTGAGCTATTCAGAAACCATATCAAAAGCCTCCAGCAGAAATAGTAAAAGTCATTTAAGTAATTTATTGCACAGAAGTTGTAAGTGATCTCTATTTCATGCATTCCCAAGAATGTAGAATGTCTCAAAATACTGCAAGCAACAGCAACTCCTAACCATGCCTGTACTGGGAGCTTCAGAAGTCACTGCTGTCCTGAATACTGGTAATGAAACCTGCCATTGCTATTCAGGGACACTCCGGCACAACTCAGAAATTGTGAACGTGGAAGCTGAGGCTCAAGCTTCATTTTAAGGGAAGAATGAAGACACATGTTAGGAAGACGGAGAAATCAAAAGCACAGCACCGCTCCAACCCAGTGTAAAGAAACATTTAATAACACAAAGTTAAGGCCAGATATTGGTAGACTAAGAAAAGTGATAAAATGATAAGGGAGGTGAGGTCCAGGTTTAAAAATTAAAACATTCTAAAAAGTGCAGAGATTCTGCTGCCATCAGTAGTTCAACCTTGAGAAACACCCATTTATTATTGTCCTTGCCATCTTAGCCAGTCACCGGGAAGATAGATTCCTTCTGTTTACATAGATGACAAAGAAATAAACAACTGCAGCTGATAACAATGGCAGATGAAGCTATTCTTCTTATGTCACAACACATGTGAGAAGTTACTCAACCATACAAATTTGAATTTCAAATAGGGAGAGAATAGAGGCACAAAAGCACAATTCCGTTTACCTTGAAGCATTGGACACACTACACTACTACCAGCATTTGAAACCTCTACACGGTGCAAGCGTTGTCTAAAAGAATCAGCACAAATGTTTGATTTTTGCCAGAAAGTACTTAATCCATAAGAGCAATGCGCCTTTACAATAGTCAGCACAAGAAAATAGAAAATGTGCTATCTGAAGATTTAGGTTTGTCACATCCGGATAATTTCTCCTGAAAACAAAAAAATTACAGAACGGTTTCAATTATATACAGCACCACTCTTCATTTTTAGATGGTTACTTGAATATAAGCCTACTAATGAAAGTTACAGGACCTTAGAATAACAGGAAAGACAAGTTTTTAAAGAATTTCCATGAAGAACTAATGATACCTTTTACACCAAATCAGTTACACAGCTCATCATTTTGCAATGAAAAGATTTTATTAACCCAACAGTAAAAATTTTCTAAGCATGTTGTGTTAAATGTTTTAGATAAGTCACAAACAAAATTATTCTCTTTTATCATTTGTACAAAAATAAGAACTGTCACCATTCCAGGAAGCAACCTTGTTTTTTCTGATTTCATTGGCCTAGCAACAAAGGCCAAGTGTTCATTATCCATCCATTGTACATGTTGTTTTGCCATATCTAGAAATACAAACTATACAATTAATAAAGCTTACCCTGATTATGTTGGGTTTCATGGCAATCATAATCATCGGGATTAATTTGTGTGTGAAATATTGAAGTACGTATTTCATCTTCTTTAGCATGGGAGGGATCTGCAAGGAATTTTTTTCAGTAAAATTTAATTGAAATGAATGTAAAGAAGATCTAGTTTTATGTGTTATCAAACTATAAGATCTCACACATGAAAGTTAGAGAAATTTACTTGCATAAATTACATCACCGCCATATTTCTCAAGAAATAAAGGGGGAGAGCGTGTCTTATGAATAATTATGCTGTTTCATATGGCTGTGTTTTCATTTTTAACAACCACTGCCTACACAGGACAAATAATTGCATTCTAAAAGATACAGTCCAAGGCCCTAAAGTTCAAAAGCCTCTGCAGACACCATGTGACAATTCATGTAGAACTTTGAATGAGAATAAAGTATCCAGGTTTTCACAGCTGGTGTCTGCCTGTGCGTGAATTATTAGACTTCCAAGTGGCTTAGGTCAAGGGTATAGTCTAGCAAAAGTGTTCAAACATCCTAGAATGCAAGAGTTATTTCACTTATTTAAAGAAAAAAAATCTGTCATGGTAACTGGAAGTATAAGTTAGAGCATTAAAACTTGCAGCCTACACACTTAACAATTACACAAGAGGACTCATATTGCAAAGACCCATATATATCAAATACGAAAAATGTGTTTTTCACAATGAAAAAACCAACCAACATCCTGTAATAATGAAGTTTAACGGACTAAACTGAAAGTATGATTTTGTTACACAGAGCACAGGGGAATAAATTTAAGGCCGTTTAATTAACTCCTGATTTACATTTCTGCCATGAGTGTGTTGGAGGTCTTTTTGTGCCTGAGATGCTGGGACACATAAGTTATTAATGATTTTGTACTTGGAACTTGGGTTTGATTTCACAGTCACATCAAAAGCTATAATTAAATAGCTCCCCTATATAATATATTTAATAAAGCTCTTTATCAAATTCAAGCTCTGAAAAGCAAAATATATGAATTGCATTCTATTTCAGTATCAACCCAGACAGCTATCAGGGCACTTATTTAAATAAGTAAATAAATAAGACCTGAAAAGTAAGGCACTAGCATATCACAGAAAATTCAAGATAAATATCAAGTTGGGGGAAAAATATAAACCTAATCTCTGCAGAATTTTGCCATTGCAGTACATCAGAACACATATGATGCACATGATCTCTACAGCAAGGAGTTACCTTTGAAATAAAAGAGGAATTGAAGCATGGAGTTCATTAAGAACCATATAGTCTTGCTTGCCTACTGTTTTTTTACTATATCCTGACATCTACTGGATACTTTTTAAATATCACCCTCATCAAATTCAGTGTTGTTCCCTTAACACCCAAATTTTAGCACAGAAATAATAAGTCTTGTTGAAATGTAGTCATTTGTCTAGTATTAATGCAGCTATAGAATTTGGTGGTTTAAATGCTACTGAAGATGGAAATGATTTTTACTAAGACTAAAATGCAAATGTTTATTCTTATCAGTGTGTTCACTTCCACTTTGAATATTTTTGTCTTCATTGTCATATCATGATGAAAGTCAGAAATTATCAGACTTCTGGTCTTTTCCTGAGAATAGTCTGCTAGCATGTCTTTAACATAGTTTCACTTTCTAAAACTGACATCTATCCTAAATTTCCTTCCCTAGAATTCTCAGGAAAAAAGCCGATTAAAAAAACTAAGTTCGTGTTTCATATTCACACCTTTTCCTTAAATCACGCTCCATATTATTTGATGATCCCTTTTACCCCAATTCTGTCTTATGTTCAGAATCTTAAATTTTTTTTAGAAGCGAATTAAATTTAACACAATCAGAATCAAATTCACATAAATGGCCCATATTCCCTTTTGGGCCATGTTCCAGGACCTAGGCTGTGCACACGTCTTCCTGTACTGTTTTCCAACATATAACTCAGTATCATAATTTGTTCCCATTCTTTTTGTTCTTCTGTTAACAATTCCTAAAAAGGCTCAGGATTTCCCTCCCTCTGGACCTGCCATATTATGAGATCCTTACCATTGCACTGCCACTGCTTCCTTCTCATTCTCTCTCCCACTCCCACGTGAAAATTTTCTCCAAGATACATGTGTGGCAGGGCCACATCCCTAAAGCTTCTAAGTAACATTTTAGGCCTAATATTTTTTAACCGCCTGCCCTTCCTACACCAAGTACTCCAGCCTGGCAAACTCTCCGACTGAGACCACCAGACATCAGTAACTTCATCATTTTCTTTGTTTACCAAAGCAATTTTGAATTCCTTGCGTATCGCCCAGATGTTCCAAAGTGGTAAAGACATCCAACTTTTTCAGCAGGTTTCCACTCTTCATTTTCCCTATACCTGCTATCATTACTTTAATTTACCAGTGTTATCAGTTGTGCATCTTTCTGAAATCATCTGTGTTTGCCATCAACTTGAAAAATGCAAGCTTTACTGATCCTGGATTTCTACCCTTCTAGAGTAATCAGTTCTTTGAAAAAATGCAGTTTCTATAAACAAAATTAATGTTAAAGTACAACTTCTACATTTGTGATAATGCAAAAATTATTATTTCAGTTATTTTTTCAAGTATTCCTTTGATGTACTTTTACATGCAAAAATTATTTTATTGTAAAGGTTTGAAAGCTTTATTTTTATAGTATCCAACAAAAATATTAATATTACTTAAAATACAGGATAATTATATCAGGGTATTTACTTCTCTTTCTTACCTACCAGCTGTATTCTGACATGATGAGATCAAAGCTAAAAAAAGTTTTGTGTTTTCTATCTCCTCATGGCTTCCAGTGGTTCTGAGAGACTATTCAAAAGAAATAAAGCATAAATATACAGGTATATGCATATATTTAAAGTAAATACAAGCTAAATACGTTGTGTGTTTATCAAGTCGAATGAACTTCAGACCCTATTAAAAATACCTTGTTCAGTGGCAACATTTATTTACCACTATTTACTTCTTGAGGCTATCTGAACATCTCCTAAAGTTACAATAAAGACATGATGGAACTTTAAAGTCTCTGTTACATATTGTCTTTTACATGGAGACACATTTCACAAGACAAAGAAGTTCTATAATATACATATGGCTCTGAATCCAAATCCATTGAAATTACGAGATGCAGTCAGACCAACAGCAATCATATCTTTTTAGCAACTGACATTTGTACTCATGTAAATTATACAGTACTTAACCTCAGAGGAAATACTAACTCTCATGTTTCAAGGTTTAAAGTGACATTTAACTGCTAGAGACCAGGATAGGAACAACGTGAAGGAATTTGTGCTGTAGCGTTCTTATGCCTTCTTCAGGGGGCATCTCTGATTTCATCAATAACAGACAATACTAAAATAGATGGGCCTAAGAACGGCCAGGTCACACTAGAGCAGAATAAACACTTTTAGGCCTGGGTTCACAGACATTATCTTTTGTCACACCTTATCACACCTGCAAGTCGCGAGCTCAAGCATAAAACTATGCTAGTAAACCACGCCTAGACAGCTGCGTATTTGGCTATAGGTCATAACAGCTTTTATGGACCACAGCCTTCTTTCAAAGCCTGCATAGCCAATAAATATTAAAACCTATTCAAAATTAATTTTTAAGATCCATTTCTTTCCTTTAATCAACCAACTGTAAGTTATTTAATAAAACAATGTGTCTGTGAATATGATAATTCTGTAAGACAGTACTCTAAGATACACTATTTACAAAATAAACAAAACACTTCTAACCTGAAGCTCTTCACAGAGCCTTGCCCTCATTTCTTTGCCTTGTTTTTTAATTGCTGTCTCCTTAAAACATTTTTTTGCCAATATTGTGTCAAGTTTATGCATTTTCTTTATAGCTGCTTGAATCTGAGGATCTACTTCTGTTTCTTCAGAATATTCCAATTTGGAAGAGTTTGCTGCAGAACATATTTAACATTAGCTTGAAGCATTTCGACCTTAAAAAAAAAAAACAACTAAAAAGCAGTACAAGTAATTTGATAACAACCATAGACAAGAGTACAACTACCCTCAAGTATATATATAATCATGTTTATTTATAAACCTGTTTGTAGCAGGAAAAATATAAAAGTCTTTGTAACACCGTGCTGAGTCAAACTCTCAGCTGTATCAGCTGGCTATGGGGGGGTGGGGAGGAAGAGCCCCCCATTTTGGGCAGGTGATTCAATCAAATTTATAATGGAAGAGTGACAACATCTCGTAGCATCAGCAAAAATCACAGACAAAAAAAGCTTAAAAATAAAAAATAATTTCTTCAGCCTGACTAGTAGAATATGTCATTCATTAAAACGAATAATTCTGGGCTTAAGAGAGACTAATATCTCTACTTTTAGATGTTATAGATGTTCCAGTCTTGACATATCTCAGCCAAAACAGATTCTAATACTGGTTCTAGAAAAATGTTGTTTTGAAAAATAGAAGTGGTGAAACATTATGGAAACTACCAGTATTTAATCAAAATATATTTCTGTATTGTCTCTTTTTTTCCTAAACATGCAGATTACAATTTCTGATCACTTTTAGCTTTTCCCTTTCCTATAGCATCCTCATGCTCTGCCCTCTTTTCTGGTCAGCTTCCGTAGCAAGAGTAGAGGAAACACTCGTAGTACTGTCCCTATCCCACAGACTTCCAACACTTTTTCATCTTCTAATCTTTTGAGTTCAAATGCTTTACACACTGATTGATCCCAAGCATTTACTGTGATGCATTGGTCTAGTTTATGCCATAAAATAGGATGAGTGACACAACAAGGGGAGAGCTATAAAAATCTCATGGAGCTCCAGGTAAGCCCCAAGGACAGCAGATAAAAAAAGAGCACTTATTTCAACTGGCCTGAACCCAGCAGATGGATTTGAACATAAAACTACTGAGTGAAGCTTTGAAGTTGTGTTCTATCCAATTTCTGTTCTGAATAAATTAATATTATGTTAGATGGCCAGCACTGCTGTGCTAGATAGAATCACCACTGTTTAGTGGTGATTCTAATAAGGATTCTGCCTTATTAGATTGACCAAATCTATGTAAAATTCAAATACTATCATATCATTTAAAAAGTGAATATTCTTTAATAAAATAAAGAATTCATCTGATACCTCTTGAATATCACAACAAAAGCGTATACATTTTCAATTTGTATTATTTCTTTATAACTATATAATATACACATAAATACACTATGGTCCCAAACTCTCCTAGAAGCACTAACAAGAAAAGGGGGAAAAAAAAGTTTTATTGCACTGTTCACTTTATACATATGAAAATTAATACCTGCTTTTGCATTACTTAGTTTTCCTTTGGAATGTTCACAGAATTTTGAAGTCTGTGTTTCAGTGCTATCATGTCCTGAATCTGAATTAGACATACATCCTGAAAAACACAGGAAAAAGAATTTCACAATAAAATAGATGTGAAATAAACTTTTAAAGACACTGTTTGAAATGTTAACAATTAAGAGACCAAACACATTTTTGTCAGTTAGGGATCACCACAGAGCCTATGCAGGGGATTACTGTTTAAAAAATTATATGTACTAGTACATCAGGACTCATGTTAAACAAAGGAGCAGGAATCAAGGGATTTCTTTTGACCACAACTCTGTCATGAAATTTTATCTAAACTTGAATAAGGTATACAAACTTTCCGCTTCACAGACTGGCCTTTGCTTGTTTATTTTTAAATAGCCAGAAGCCCTAGAAAGTTAATTTATTACCATTTATAGAATGCTAAAAGAAGGCCACCTGAAGCACTTCTACAAGTGCTTTCATTAAAATGAGACATTGCATATTTATATTTAAAGTATGCTATTAGTATTAGCATTGTTCAGTTGTTAAATACTATAGCTTACAACCATAATCTCCAATTTTTTTGGTGGGTGGAGCATTATTAGGATACGAAGTTTCTAACACATGATCATGATATCTGTGAGAAGTTTGATAAAAACACCTTACTGAAAACACTTTCTAACATGGTTCCATGGAGCACATGCAGATGGTTTCTCCCGATCTTTTAGGCCATCACCAAGGTGCAGGTCACAGCTTAGATGCCATGAGACATATGCTGTAGTGGTAATGCCAGTGATAACACATTTCTTTCAAAGATGGATTCAAAATAGTGAAAAGAAGTTATGAATTTTGACGCCTCCTCACCTCCTTCTTTTCTAGAATGTTACCTATTTGCATCCTCTTTTCCCTCCACCAACAGAATTTTACCAAACGATACAAACATATTTCATCTAGCCACAAGACAAGAAAGCGTTAGTCATTCCCACACCTGACAACTCGTTGGGATTCAGTATACACTTCTGAAGAACAAAGATTGTACTCTCCGCTGTGGTTTGCTGGTCTGTTCTTACTTCCTTGACATCAGATTTCTCTCCGTCATCACCTTTGTTTTCTTCTGGACAGCAGTCTTCTAGATTGCCTCTTTGATAACTACCAGGCAAACTGACAGGTGAATCAACCTATGAAATGCAAATTAATTAATTCCATAAAAATAGAAATCTTTTGGGGGAAGAAAAAGATAATCACAATAATCCCATGCTATCACAAAGGCTAACAACAATGCTATACAAGACTGCAGAGTCCTTCTTAAAGTAAAGAACCATTTTCAGATCTGATATCACATTGAGTCTCATGCTCATCATTCGACAGACTGACAGATTTGCAATTGCTAGGCTAGGAAATGATTCCAAAGGTTTACGTCATTTCTGCTGCAGCAGAGGGTACAGCCAACCTGTTAGGAGTCTGTATGTACAACAGCCCCATCCATTTCCTGACACCATGGGTGCTCTGCATCAGGTAGCATCCCAATCTCTTGCTCAAACTATAGAGTTTGTTATAGTCTTTGAAGGGCTGAAAAATTTATGCGTAGTTCATCAGTCTCAAGAGATTGCAATTTTCATGCAATAGCTTATGATGTTTAGGTGAGAACTTGGATTCAGAGTTATCAGATATTAACCCTAATACCTAACTGTGAATCTATAAAAAAATATTTTAATACTTCTGTGAAGAAGCTAGGTATGATCCCATTCTACAGACAGGTGAACAGAGATACAATACAATTGGACTAATCTAAATAAATCAATCTAAATCTCTAACTCCCATGTCCCAGTTCCTACATCCCAACAACCGTATCACATATCCCATTCCCAAAATTAAGTTAATCCCCAATATTAATTTTCTTAGAGGACAGGTGAACACTTACTTCTGTCAGACTTTGTTGGATCCCTGAAGCTGACATATTTCTTGGAATACTATGAATATTTTTTTTTAAACTTAATTCAAACATATACTGAGAGAGCCTTGTAGTCAAAAATTCAACTTGTGAGGATTGCCCAAATGGTTTCTTTCAATAAGAAAAATAATTTTTATTCCAACTTAAATTTAAAAGCACAAGTGGGATGGAAGTGAAATTATGCATATGCTGGCTCACACATCAACAGCCTATAGCTGTGTCTCTACACATTACTGACAGAATTTCAAATGTTTTTCCTTCAAATAGAATTTATTTAATAATCTGATTAAATATAAAGAGGAAGACAACCAAGTTTTCCAGATTGTAGTGCTGAATAGCCCTTTTTGTGGCAAATATAAAAGTAACACGTATTCAGAAAAATGAAATTAAACACCACTCCATTTATGCATAAGGAGCAGCCCACATGCATAAACTTTCAAATAACCCCTCCTGCAGAGCCCAGAACTCTATAAGAAGCTAAAAAAGCAGAATCTTATTTCTTTGGCGTTCTACTAAGAATTAGGCACAGAGTTTCTAACCTGCTGAAGGTGAAAAGAATTACCTTTTGCAAACGTGGCTCTGGTGTTAATAACTCCATAGATGTATTTAAAGGCCTACAATGAGGATAAGCTCTTGAGCTAGATGCAGGCCTTGAAATTTTATCCAAGCTCCCCCTTGTAATATCCATTGTGACCTAACATTGGGAAAAAAAATAAAAACAAAAACAACCTTCCAAACTATCAGTTTGATAATAAAGCAACACAAGCCCAGTAATATTTCAGATGCAGATGAAACAAGTTTCAAATCCTTTCTGGCAATTCAATGTTGAGAGTTCTTTCCAGTATAGACTAGCTTGCTGCTCAAGTATATGCTTTTTAATATATGTACAAATACATATTTGTATCATCAAGCCAACCACAGTATTCAAATGAGCTTACTTTCAAAGAAACTTCAAATTACTTAAATCTTAAAAGTAATTTCACAACAAAGGAAATGTCATGTTTTGGGGTTTTTTTCTATTTTTAAAAACATGGGACTAGCAAAGCTAGCATCAACAAAAAAATGAGGGTATTTTATAGACCTCTTGACCACTTCAAATAAAGCAGCCAAAAGCTTTTTACATTCAGTAGTTCTAAATGGCAGGGGCGGAGGGGGGGTGTTCCCAAATCCAAACGGCCACATTCCCAGTCCCAGTTCAATTTGGAGTCTAAACAACAGAAATGATTGGTTCTCCGCAAAAAACTGCATGAATTCACAGGAATTCGGTATCTGAGTATGTGACACACACTGCTAATTTGCAGAAGGCCCGAGCAAATACAACGTTTTATTTCAGTACAAGAAACAGGACAACCAGAGCCATGCGCACACGTCCGTAACTTGACACGGCAAGTGGGCAGAGAAGACAAAGAGTCGTTTATATTCATTCATTCATGCATGCATGCATTCCGGCTTATGAATCTCAGGCCCCTTCACACCGTTTCCCACCGGCAGCCAGGACCGGTGACAGCAGCGGGAGATGCCCACGGGCGCCCGGGGGGACGCTGAGGCGGGCCCCGCACCCCCCCGCTCACAGCGCCGCCCACCGCGGCCGGCCGGGACACCCACCCACCCGTCGACGGCTTCTGGCCGTCTCTAGGCCTCCGCCAACGGCCACGGCTCCAACAGCCCCGCCTGGGAGTGCGGCCGGACCCGCCGGCAGGGCCCGTCCCGTCCGTAGGGCGGGAAGGCGGGAGAGCGGCAGTGCGGGGGGCAGCAGAGCCGGCACAGCCGCCGTTACCACGACAACCAACTCACCGACCTCTCGCGACAACTGCAGGATCCCGCCGCGAGGCGGGGCGGTACCATCCTCGGGACGGGGGTGGTGGCGGTGGAGGCGCGGAGGTGGTAATAAAAAGTTCTTAGCCCTTTCCCAGGAACGCACATGTAATGGAGCTGTCACTTGCTCACGAAGTCCGGACTACCGGGTAACCCCATGGAAGCCTGTCTTCTCCGTCCTGACCGAGAGAAATGCTGTACGGAGAGCGTCCTTCTCTTCCCTCCCCCCCGCAGACAGTTGGGCTGTGCCGGGCCCGTTGCTGGCGCGGCGGGATGGCGGCGCCGGTGCTGGAGTGTCCGTGTCTGCGTGGCGGGGCCGGCGCGGGGGAGTCGGCGTCCGAGCCCGGCTGAGACTGTTACCGGGAGGCAGGGTGGCGGCGGCGGCGGCGGGTCCCCCGGTCCACCCGCCCCGGCCCCGTGCCGAGCGGCTCTGAGCCGGGACGGGCGAGCGGGGCTCGGGGCGGGCCGGGACCCGTTGGGACCTGTCGGGCAGGGTGTCGCAGGCGGGTGCTGCAACCATTCCCACGATGGCATAATTCTCCTTGCCCTTCCCACGTCAGCAAAAGAAGAATTTTTGAAGTGTTCAGCAGGAAAAAGGTACCCTGTCCAGCCTTTTAAATAATACGCCTGTGCTGTGAGTTGTTTCTTTTGGTAGTCTGTCCAGTTTCCTGCATAAATTGTGTCATGTTTACTTGTAAAGAAGGATGGTTGAATGACTTTTAAATAAACTCATTAAAACTAATACTGTAGTCACCATTTTTTATCTGAATATCCACTGTTAATGATAAATTTTAATTAATAAGGGGATTGTAACCAGCTTCCTAATCCCATCTCTTTTTATTTCTTTTTTATATTTAAATATGATGTGACAAGTGATTCTTGTTTTCTGATTAACTTGTAAAAATGAGACAGTTACTGTCCCCTACATATTCCTTTGATACCCATATATGTTAAAATCAGGTTTACATTAGCAAAATTTACAGTGGCAAAAATTTACAAGAAACAGTTTGAAGAAACAAACTGCATCTCGTTCAAAGTAAGGTTGTGGTTGACAATTTTTTCTGCCAAAATCTTAACTTTGCAGACAGCAAATACATGCCCACAACAGTAGAGTTTTTACTGATGCTTATAGGAAATGGCATTTTACTGTCAATATTCCTGCAAGTGACGGCAAGAGAAGAACAATTTTTTACTGTTACTTAGTGCAGTAAGGATGCAGTGTGGTTTACAGTCAAGAGCTAAAGACAAGTATAGAATATACACTAGTGAACCACCTGTATTTTATAGAGTCATCAAATGGTTTAGGTTGGAAGGGACTAGAAAGACTAGAGGAACTAGACTCCCGCTAGACCAGGCTGCTCAAAGCCCCATCCAGCCTGGCCTTGAACACTTCCAGGGATGCGGCATCAGCAACTTCTCTGGGCAACCTGTGCCAGTGTCTCACCTCCCCCACAGTAACGAATTTCTTCCTGATACTTAATTTAAATCTCCCCTCTTTCAGTTTAGAACTGTTACCCCTTGTCCTATCACTACACTCTCTGATAAAGAGTCTCTCCCCAGCTTTCTGGAGGGCCGCTTTAAGGTCTCCCCTGGAGCCTTCTCCAGGCTGAAAAACCCCAACTCTCTTGGCCTATCCTCATAGGGGGATATATGAAAATTTTAACGTTAATCCTGCGATTGTTAATGCAATACCATAGTGGTGTTTGTAATGTGTGGTGCTTTCATAAATAAAAACCACATAAGATTGAATGTTTACATCCACAAGTTGAGTATTTAAGCCCAGTAATGACAATGAGAAAGCAGGAGAATGGAGAATCCAGTTCAGAGCTAGCTAAACTAAAATCTACTTTTTGTTATATTAGGAATTATATTAACTATGAATAATGAGGTATGGAAAGCGGGTAGGTATAACTACCCCAATATTTATTTATTTCTTCAGTAGAGTGTATGTGCTTAACAGCTGACAGATTCTGACTATCAGCTTCCCACACTACAGGCTGCCTACAACCGCAGAAGAGCACGGGAGAGTGTCCAGTTCCGCATTTGTTAACAGACATAAAATTCCTTTGAAAGTGGTGCAGGAATAGGCTCCTTACTGCTGCTTGTCCACACAGAATCTGTGAAGGTTATCAATAAGGCCGTCACACCTGAGAGTTAATAATAGTGGCTCAGCAGGGATATCTCAAATCACAGTTGTCTGTGAGTGTTACGTGTCCTACAAGACCCAGAGAGGAAAAGAAGAGGTTCAGAGTTCATCCCAAATCCTGCAAATCGGGCCATAAGAGTCTTCGTGTCCAATAAGAGGACTGAACTTTCTAAACTTCATTAAATATTAGAGAATCTCAAATATTGGTACAGGTGGCAGGTGTATTTACAATGAAGTATGAACTAGAAAAGCAGAAAAAAGGCTGTGACTTCCTTTTTCCTTTTTTTTGCCTTTTTGGGAATAGGTAAGTTTTGTTCCATGATAAATTAGATACTTAATTGAATTAAGTATGATGAGAATAAAGAAAAAAAAAAAGCGCTGCATTGGAGAAAACTTGCGACTAGAAAGGGCATAGCAAGAAAAGCACTCCAAGGTGTGCTTTTTATCCTAAAAGATGGGTTACAACATGATGAAGATACATTTAGAAAGGCTGTCTTGATCCTGAGAACATGGTCACCATAGTAACAGAATTCATTTATCCTTTTCTCCCCAACCCAATCAAGAAGAAACGCAAGTGAGGGGGAAAATACAGGAAAACTTCTTCCATTACTACTCCTACATATTCATACTCCTCTGCTGAACAGCATTTTAATACACAAATAGGTAGCCAAAACACTTTCATTGTCTCACACAAGTTGGAGGGCAAATGCTTATTAGCTATTAGTCTTTGATATTTTCAATATTCTTTTGTGTACTCACCTGAAGTAGCTTTTCTTTACCACAGGCAGTATTTTTAAGGTAGACTGCAACAGTCCCAGTACACTGATCAAGAGCAGCACAGTTAATTTTCCTTATCTTAATTCCCTTAAATATTAGGGGAATAAACAGACACTTTTCTTGCAAAGGACAAAGAGATTATGTATGCATGCCTTTTGATCGATGTGTGCCAAGTCGAGGGCAAAAAGCCAGGAATTTTTGGCCATATTCCAACTTTTCCAGAAGCCCTCAGTGAGGATGAGTGGAGTTCTGCAGTGTGCTCCATCAGCAACAGTGATACAGCATGGGAACCTGTCAGCCGAGGAGGAAAGGCTAAACTAAAAGGCTAAGTCCAGAGTCGGTGGTAAAACTTCCATTGTGTTTAGTAAAGCCAGGTTTTCATTCTTTGGCTCTTATTGGGAAAGGTCCTGCCTTGACCAGACTGTCTTCCATGCGGCCACACCTTCTGCTACTGGCAAAGAGCAGTTTGGGAAGCAGGAGCTCAAAATGGGTTGTGTTGTGCTGAGACGTTTCAGTGCCGTGGGGCGCAGTGTGTTGGAGTTTGCAACGTGACAGGTGCAAGGGGACCAGAACAATAAGATCCTACAAGTGTCTAAGGACCTTCTTCCATGGCTTAGGATATGATCCAGGCAAAAAGTAGACGGTTTAGTTTTACAGAAAATGGAGGCCAAGAAAAAAGAATACTGCTTAGGTAAGTACTGTGCACAAAGGAGTTTTCAGAGTAAATCGCCATCTCAGTGAATTATATTTAGCCATAAGGAACCTCAGGATGCAGAACAGCAGCTGTGTAAAGAAACCCTGGTTTGAGTTACCAAAGGTATTGGATCCGATTTGATATTTCTTATGCTTTCTTTAAAAAATAGTCCACTTTCTCCTCACTGAGAAGAAACAAGAGAACGGCTCCTATGCACACGCTGAGATGAAGAATGCTTCTGCATCCCACTCCTGTACTGTTGTCCCTGAAGAAAGCAATTAGAAAAATCAGGCTGTGCATACTCTTCACCACCTTCGTCTGGTTTAGCAGCTTGAAAACAGACCTGGAACAAAGATCACCTTGGGCTGGTTCCTGCTGTTCCCACCTCTTGTGTCCTCCAGGGGAGGGGAGGAATCAACTTGCTCACGAGTGCAAGCATCTGCATCTGGAGTTCTGCAGTTTTCTACAAGATGTGTTTTCATTTGGTTTCCTAAACTGTCCTTGAATTACAAATTACTGCAGATTGCAGTCACTAACTTTGTGCTCCAAGTTTGATAAAGACATCATTATCAATTTGTTTAGAAATCCTGCTAATATCCCTACTTTGGCACAGAGAAAGTCACTTCAACTAAAATAAGAAGCAGTCTTTTGAAGAGGTAAGAATCTTCTAAGTTTGAAAGCAGTGACTTCAACCATATCTTTTTTTTTGGGGGGGAGGGTGAGTCCTTTATGGCCCAAAAAAAAAAAGAAAAAAACCACTGAACTCATTATCTCATACTACTCCTACGTAAAGCACAATTACACAGTAACTTACATCAAACAAAATTAGAAAGCAGTGATTTTGCTTTTTTTATGTTTACATTCTTTATCAAATTATGCAGTGCAAGGTCAGGTGACACGAATGAAAGGAACTACCTGAGTTCTGTGGGACACGTAATCACCTCCAGAGCTGGTTACCTACACAGCAGCTTATGGGGCAGCTCCTGTTTAGCTAGAGCCATCTGCCAAGTCCCAGTCCTACTGATCTGGAACCACAGCCTGACTTTCCTCTCCATTCTTCAAGATACAGCCCACTGATAGAGGAATATTTTCCCAGGAAACAGTGAGCAGAATAGACAAAAAAATGCCCTACAGAAATCCAGCCAGCCTCTTCTGCAAAACATTATCTATAGGTGTATTTTTAAAACCAGAACAAATGCATTAATTGAATTACTGCAGATTAATAACAAATAGATCTGTTATAGAGTAGAATACTTGCGGAGTTTCTAGAGAACAACTGCTTTTCTCTGGAAGTTTATCCCATTGTGCAAAATACATTGTTGACAAGTAGCCAACCAATACAGCATTATTTGGTGCTGAAAGACTATATGGGCATTTGATTTTTTAATTTTTACATGATGTTTGTTTGAATTTAACAATATTTCTTGAGGATATCTAGGAACAGTAAATTGACATTGTTCCCACAGTCTTTTCATCTTTTTAAAAGGATTTCTTCCTTTGTTTAGTAGCAGTTCCATTTTCTATTTTTCTCCCCTAAGTGCTAGAATAATGAGTTTTAACTTTCCTTCCTCCAAGTTTATTCTCCAGTGTAGTAAGATTTAGCCTTTAAATTTAGCCAAATTACCCCAGGCTTTCACTTCTTCAATTCCCACAGCTTTGCTTTGTACTTCACTTTCTTTCATCAAAAATCTGGAGAGAAAAAATTATCTTACCAACACCTCTGGTGGTTAAAAACAACCATCATAACCAAAACCACACACTTTTTCGTATCTCTAATGTGATGATAAAGAAGAAAACAAGTCTTGATTTTTTTTTTTTTCATATTGGATGCTGGAGAACATTTTGCCCAGTGCAAATCAGCTGAACAACAAGCAGTAACAAGTCAAAGTTTCCACCGTCTTGGATGAAGTTAAAAATCAAACTCTACAAGTCTAATATTCCATCTTGCATAAAGAATCTCATGAATTACTGTTTTCTGGTGACAATTCTAGCACAGAGGCTGTATTATGAATTTTACACAGATTGTTTTTTCTATGCAAAGATGTGCTTTTGTGTATTTTTTTCCACTTCCCTTAAACATTCACACTAAGGGGGACTAAAATAAAACATTCCTAAATAATTCTTCAGGTATGGAAAACTACCTTAGTTAATTTCTTGGTGAAAGGTTTCAATGTCTTCAGATACAATTTGCTAAGAAAAATACAAGCAAGTTTTTACATGTGTCCTCTTTGAAAGAAAAAGGTATTTTTGTCTCAACACTCAAAAATCACCACAGACCCCTTGCTTTCCAGATAAACTAAATTCTATGCAATTTGGCTCTTTCAATTTATCATTGTCATTTCATTCAATGTGAGAGTTGAAAAGGACAAAACTAAGCCTAAGTTTGCTTTCCTCAGAGGAGTTCAGATCTGAGTAACCATTTATCCACATTCCTTGATCACAGAGACTTTGACCAGTATCTATATGTAAATGGGCCATAAATATTAAATTTAACCAAAATTCATAAGGAAACTATAACTCCTTCTTTGCTTTTGAGGTTTTCAGGATTTTTTGAATGGCATCTGTTCTTTCACTAGCTTTGGATAAACAAACACCCATTAAATTACTTTTTATCAGCATTTAAAAAAATATGTCTGCTATGATATTTCTCTACCTTTGCCACAGAAGGAACACCTTTTCCTGGACTATTTCTTCTGTCTGATTTCAGGGAGGCTATGTCTGCCTTCTCATCTCTGTATCTAAGCAGTAGGGCAGCTGGGGTTCCCACCACCCATCTGGACCCATTGAAGACTGCTCCTCACTCCCAAGCTGAGAAGTTCTTGAACTAGAAAGAAGTGAAAAGCGCTAAAAATAAAGAGGAAATTGAGAAAAACATCATTTACACAGTCATTTATAAACCTTTTTTAAATACATTTTTATTAAAACATTTGCTTTTAATGCCTTGTAGAAATCCACCACCTTGGAGCCATCAGAAGCTGCTGACTTTCTTCAAACATGTCAAAGGAAGAGCAGGAATATCTCCAAATCCTGCTTCAGCAGAATTTTTTCTCACTTTTAACATTAACTCGTTCGATTTAGTAAGTTACTGTGAACTTGGCAAGATTCTTCACCTTGTCCTTTTAAAAGTACGCTTTAAAGAAAACTACTTTCATAAACAGGCAGTAACTACAGATAAAGGTTCAGCATGCACCAAAGGGCTGAAGTACAGGAGAACCACAAGGAGAACACAGATGTTACCAGATTGTGCTTTTAAGAAACTACGCACAGAGACAACAGTGAATGCAGATAAGGAAGAAGGAAAGACTACTTGCAACTGAACAAGGATTAAAATGTCAGGGTTACAACAGTTTTCAGGTCATCTAACAGACTGATATACTTTAAAATTCACAGTCAGTATAAACGAGACAATACGTCTGTGATGATGCAGGGGGACAGGCTGCAGTACAGTGCCTGAACTCTCACAGAAAGGCTGGCGTGCTGATACCAGGGATGGCATGACTCTCATTCACTCAGGAATTAGGCACCAGATTTGAAAGTCTCATGTTCCTACACTGGGTGGTCTACTTTGTGAGACGAGTGGAGGAGGATGGTTGGTATCTATATCTGGTGAAGGCAGACGGAAAACCTCCCTAACTCTGACAACACTGAGCATTAATAGCTTTGCCTTTTGTGGTCTGTTATCAGCTTCCTCACTCAGCTGTTCAGTAGAAGGCTACCAACACTCTGGCCCATTTCTTTCATTTGCTAGCTTTCCCATTAGAAAACATCAGAGTGCACCAGCGGATGAGTTTACTTTAAGGTTGACCCCTTGGTTACTTACACAATACATACATTACACTGTTGGGACATTTGTATATGCCCTTTATCACAGGATCAAAGTGTTCTATTTATGCCCTTGGCACATACATACTCGTTTACTGGAGTCAGGATTGGTCCTGCATGGCCTCTAATCCGTTTTTTACTTAAAACTACAAGAATACATGTTTGGTTTTTTTAAAAGGGTCTTTCTCAGGTTTGACACACATGATGATTTGGGTTTTGCTGAAGCTTTAAGCCAAAAAAATAGTGGCTTAGGTTTTAAAAAAGTTTAGATATTTGGCAGATACTTGGTAACTAATTTGTGCAAGAAGTCCAGCAAGTTTTATTTCTAACACTGATTTAAGAAATGGGCTTAGCAGAAAATAGATGTTCTTAATAGTCCATCTTATTTCATTAATGAAACGTGCAGAACCTTGCTGTGTCTATTTACAGGAGGTTAGGACTTACCAAATTTTACATCTCTCCTCTGCTCCCTACAGCCTTTCCTATTAAGATACTTTGATACCCAGCCATTTTAATACCACATGAGGTTTCCCAGCAAACCGACTGCCATATTTCCATACTTCAGCCATGCAAAGTGTTCACAAAGCCATATGTACCTTTTGAAAGTTAATCAGGCAAGTATCATTGTAGGGATTTCACAGATAAAAGAATCATCATCTTTTGATATATTATTTTCATGAAAACATATTAATAAGAAACACTTGTATATATGCTTCCCTTTTGTTTGTTTGTTTAAATTATATTTGGCACAAAAAAATCAGCCTGTAACAAATTTCAGCATAACAAAGATCCATGGGATCACACATATGATAGAAGGTGACCTTCCTCTGTCACTTAAAGCTCCTGCTCTTCCTAAGAATCCACCTTGGGAAAAATACTGACTTTATTGTTTCTGCTGATTTTTCTTTCTGCCTTACACTTAGGCTGTTTCGTCTGGATTAGCTCTTCAGGGGTATTCCCCAAAGGAGGCAGGAGCCGCTTCTTACTGTTTCGGTTTTCTGACAGCCACTGTGGAGGCAGCTCAAAGGGTCCAAAACCAAACTGCATGGAATACTTGTCATTTACCGTATCAGCTTCTGTGGGCACAGCTGGCGCCACCTGAGCTGCAGAGTCTGCAATTGTCGGTGGTATAAATTTGTGAACCAAAGTCTCTCCTACCTCTAAACTGGTGGTAGGAATGTCTTTCTGTTGAAAGTCACCAGACCCAATGGACTTGGTCTCATTCTCCTCATCTTCCATTGGCTTGAAGATTTGTTGTTGCCCGATATGAAACATCTCCAGAAGCTGGCTCCCCGAACGGACACTGGGCTCCAAATTAGCATCTGCAACACCACCTGAGCTGACAATGTTTCTCCTGCTGTACCTTCGGTGCAGCTGTACTATTGTCCCCACTAAGCACTTCCGTACCGATTTGTTAACAGTTAGAAATAACAAAGGATTAGCCAGCAAAGAGACCTTGGGCAACCAAATGGCAGTGAGGAGCAAGAAGACCGAAATATCTGAAATATTGAGTATGGTGCGGTAAATCACCAAGGTCACATAGGGAACACTGCAGAAAATAAATATCATAACCATGGAAAGCAGCATGGCATGAAGCTCGGCTTCTCGCTGGGAGGCATAAGGGATAGAAATTGTATTCTGAGGGGTCCTTAAGGCAGCTATGATGACTTTTTTCTTCTGGCTGGCACTCAGTGCCCTGCGAATAAGAATCATAAAAAGAAACACTACAGCCACTGGTACAATCACAGTGGTGATGTTATAGATGATGACATATATCAGGTGGCCAAGGGAGTAACTCCAAGATTCAGAACAGGTGGACATGGCATAAATATCAGACACATTGGTTACAGCAAATACTGGAATGCTGGCCACTATTGCATGGGCCCAGATATAGATAACCAGGTCTCGGGATTTTGCATCAGATATTTTTCTTTCCAGAGGGTATAAAACAGAGTAGTACCTGTCAAAAAAAAAAAAAAAATTACAATTGATACAATGCCAAGGGTGAAGTCTATAATGAGCACAGTGCTTATGAGAAGCCTCTCAGGATCTGTCTGAGCATAATGCTCCAAATCCCTAACTGGGTTGACAACTGACTACCTGCTTATGAGAGAAAAAAAACCCCAAAGGTCTACGCCTTTGCAGGTCTGCCTGTAGAAAAAACCTGAATATTCAAACTTCAGGATCAGGTTATTGGTGGTGAACAACTCTTTTAATAATTGTGACTACATCACTTTGGCTGATTTGTATAAACATTATTTGGAGATTTCATCATTTAATTACTTGTAAACTGGACAGTATATTGCACATGGCACAAAATTCCAGAAAACATGATGGAGGCATAGATATGTCACGTTGAAAGGCAAGATTCATAGTTAATTTGAAAAGCTGCTTTATGGTAGATTTTTTTTCTCTGGATATTTGGAAAAAGCTGCTGGTCACAAATTACATGTACCCATCTACTCGAAGTACAATGGGGTTTTGTTCTGCACAAGTTCTGGTTGGCAAGGCCCTGAGGAAAAGAGCAGTCAAACACTGACATTCTGTGTGCACTAAACAAAAAAGTGCATTTCTGACATGCACTTCAAATATTTCAGGCACTAATTCATTGTTTGCTTACTACTGTGGACTTTGAAGCTCACTGAATTTTCATGGGAGACCTGTCCTTTTACACTTACCATTATGAGCAGTAATAGTTTGTGCTTTTTGTGAGGAAGATCGAAAGTTTTACCGGTGAACAGCAGATGACAGCTGTTCCACTGGCAACACTGGTGTGCATTACAGATAGTGATATCGCATTTATCAAGACATTAGCATTTAAGTAAGAGACATATCACTTCATTAGGTATACAGTTTGGTTTTGTACAGCTAACGTAATTTGTGGTGAGATATAATAACAGACTAACAATAATTTTATCTAACATGTATAAATTCCCTGTTTTAGTAATGTAAACTGTATTAAACCAGTATCTACCCTTCCTTAAAAATATCTAACTTGAAGTCACTGTCAAGATGACAGAGCTGTGCATGTAGGTGGGATCAGTGACTGCTGGTAATAATAATGAGCAAAATGAATGGAATCCAAAAACTTAGACAGTCCAAAGGGCCACTTCTGTTTTAGACTGATCTTCTACATACAAAAACCTCTCTGAATGAATTTGGGTTGTATTCATATTGTTTGGTTGTTGTTTTTTTTAAACAAATCTGCATTTTAAATTTGAAATTGATGGACAATCTGCCTAAGGCATTGGTAAATTCTTCTAACAGGCAATGGCTTTCAGCTTCCACAGTTAAAAATGTGCACCTTATCTATAGTCTGAAATTGTCTGCTTTCAAGTTCCAAGAATCATTAACAGGAAGAAAGAAAGGATAAAAACTTCTCTGAAGACAAATCTATAGACTCAAAGTCCTTTATACCCAGAGATATCAGAGTAAACTGAAAAGCAAAGGTTTTCAATGTTACAGAGAAGAATATTTATCCCAATACATTCTAGAAAGAAGCTGTACGCTGTGAGCAAACCACCAGAACAAGAGTCAGAACAATACAAAAGGAAGAAAAGGGTTTCAAAGGGAGAAAGAAGATAGAAAGATCAAGGATCCTGGCAAGTTTGCTCTCTTACCTGTCGAGGGCAATGGCTGGAAAACTAAGGATGGTCACTGAGCAGAAGACTTTGTGCAGAAACTTGGCAATTCTGCAGAAAAGCATTGTATAGATCCACCAGCAGCAGTGCGGACTGGCACTAAGAGCAATGTCAAAAGGCACACAGACTAGGCTGGCACAGATCCCCGAGCAGGCCAAATTCTTAATGAATCGGTTTGTTACAGATTTAAGTACCGATGTTCTGCAAGTTGACCACAGCACCATGATGTTACCTGCAAGTAGAGACAGGAAGGATAAACAAAGAAAAGAAAAAAAATAAACAACAAAACCAAACCAAACCAAACCCAAAGAAACAGAAAAACACCCCTAAAACCCAACAACAACAATTTTAACAGATTTTAATGTTCCCTGGTACTGCAGATAAGAATACTTGTTTGGAGTTTGCCAGGAGTTACTGATCTGAACCAACACACTGCTCAAACTAAAAAGTCTGTAATGGCTAGTAGCTTTATAAATCAGATGACTGAAAACAATTACGCCCCAGCTATCTCCTCCCAGCTTCTGGTAATGAATGAATGAGGGGATTTCAGAGGCAAATGCCTAAGTAGGATAGCCAAACCATGTTTTTAGATGCTTATCTTGACTCCTGCATTAAATTAACCATCCTGAGTATTCAAATATAGAAAATTCCTAAAGTGCTCATATTTTAATAACTAGTGCATAATTATTTTTAAAGATAAAAGTACACTGTAATTAAGTATAAATGTAATTAAAATACAAATATATGGGTTTAATCTGCTTGTCTCTGCGTGGAAGTGGATTACACCAGTTTGCTTTTCTTTCTACTGGCCATTTCAACTGCACAGACAGGCCTGTGTGAAGCCACATCCAGAAGAAACTTGTCTTTTTTCTTTTGTATTTCCCCCCAAATGATTCTAGATATACATAATAACATGTAATTAAACAAAGGGTCAGGCAAAAAAAAAAAAAGACTCAAGGCACATAACTTACATAGCTTCACAAAAGTAAACACAGAATGCAACCCACTGTTTCGGATATTCAAGCCCTATACATTTGTTTCAAATAGGGTGAATGCATGGCAGTGAAGCAGAAGTACAGAGAGAAACCAGCATTAGCTAATACAATATTTTCCCTTATTATTGTATTTTATTCTGTCCAGTTCTCAGACAGAAATATCATATCATAGAAACAAATTTTCCATCGCAGATTTCCCTATATTTCTAACTAACACAGCAAGAGCGCAAGAGTCAATGAAGCAATCATTGCATGCAGCTCTGGGCCCCTTCTAATGCATACCAAGAAGCCAGAAAACTCACTCTCAGAATATAGGATTTTATCTCTCCTTTTAAAACCTGTCTTTAGCAAGATGTGTGCTATTTTTTTAATAAATAATAAAAAAAAAGAGTACAACCAGGAAAAATAAGGCTTAATAGAAATGTGCAAAAATGAAGATGAATTTAATATTGAAGTCTTATCTTGAATGTCATAAGCCACCTAAAATTCTCAAAGCTTTTGCCACTTCCAATTAATACAAGTTAAAGATAATGCCATAGGTGAAAGAAATGCAGACACACACTACATGACCACGGAAATGCTTACTTGCCAAAAGTATATTTTACGCGCACAAAAGCCTCCCAAAGACAGGTCAGCCCACCACGGCTGTACTTAGACGTCTGTACTTAACCACTTGCTGCAAACTGCCTGGAGGGCACTAAGCTCCACGGACCCGACGTACATGGAACTACACCACACATTGTCTCAGCAATAGCTTTCTTGGTCTGCCTTGGTCTGCTCAGGCTGAGAAGTCCCTTTCCCCTGTGTCTATATGGGCAGAGGGGAATGATCTGAAGGAGGGAGAGGGCACTGAGGAGCAGACAGGTCAGGCTTCCCTGCTCCCTGTCCTCTTGGCACTGGCTTTACCCTCCCAGGCGGGTGACACCCAACAGGCAGCAAACTCTTAGGCTGATCAAACACTGTGGCAGACACTTTCTGTGGTCCCCAAGCAGATGGAGATGTACTAGTGCAGAGGTAAGGAGGCAGAAGGACCTCTGCTAGCGCAGCTGAGCGGGGCGCACACATTCTACACCAGGTAACCTGGTCCTGGCTTTCCACCCCTGCCTGCACGGACACCATTTGGGCTCAGGCTCCAGCACCTAATGCTTGGAACATTTCAGTGCCATCTTCAGACAGTCCAGCTGAAGACTCACCAGCAGCAACAGGAAATATAAACTTTCAAACTGGAAGGCAGCAGATGAATGTGCAAGGTGACCAGAACAAGTTAGAAGCACACATTTTTAAAGATACATGCAGATCATAGATTTCTAAGTAAGCTGTCCAATTCACACTGAAAGGTGCCTAATGTGTCAGCTAAGTGTTTGTCACACAAACATCATAAAAACAGCACAAAAACACACAAAGTTTTCTGAAGGGTTTCACAAGCCTTCCTTGTAAACATAGAAAACATCAGAGTTATTTTCAGAAAGCATTCACCCTTTTATGAAATGATCTGACAAAGAAATGAAAGCAAACATACTTTATACAACTCCCCCTAGTAATTCTTCACAATGGTTTTAATGGAGAAAAATCTCTAGTGCTAGAGCCCGTATCTCTTGATCATACTATCCCCTAGCTAATCAATTCTAATGTAGATTATTAAATACCTCTCTTTCCGTACGACACTAAGCAATAGAGAGTCATTCAATCATCTTACCGGACAGCAAATCCAAGACAAAAATAAAATATAATAGTTCAGTGCATGAGACTGATTAAACTATGTTCAAATTTTCATACTGAAGAAATACTGCAATAATTTTTTGTTATCCAGTTCACTGTGCACTACACAAAAATTGTCCTGAATGACAGGTACTAGTGAGTTAGTAAAATTCCCAGCATTGGCCAAATTACGCAGCTGTTCTCAGTGCACAGCTCACGTGTCTGCTAGTTGTTTTGCACCAGCAGTAACTACATGGTAAAGGCCAGTATCATCTTAATGAAATCCGATTCTCCTTTATTTTATTTCTCCCGGAGACATACCGTGCAATATCACCAGATCAAACAAAGCATCGCTACCAGCATAAAAATACTGCCTGACGAGACAACTTTTACTCTGCTGCAGCTGGACAGCATGTAAAGGAGACTTTAGCTTTCTACCTCCAAGAAAAGTCAAGTTGTTCTTACTCTATCAAAACCACATGTTGTTGATACTGTATGTTGTTGGCACTTACCAGAAGTTCTTTTGAGTTGAAATGTAATTGATTTATAAGGCAGTCAGATTTATTAGTGTTTTTGTAGGGTACCTACAAATACACATAATAAGAGAAAACATCATCTTAAGCTGCTGATTGAGATATGAAAAAGCATCTGCAGTGCCCCACACCTCTCTCTGCTGACACTACCATTTTTTGGCTTGATTTTTCCCCTACCCAATAAAAAACATCCCAAGCTTTTACTTGCTAAGTAGAGTTCTCCTATAGTTGCCCCCATGAAATGCCAGCAAGATCATATTTTGTTCATATGGCCAATGTGTATACCAAGTGGCAAGTACCCAGAAATACCAAAGTCAAGTTTAGCTCCTTGACAAAACAGTACACTGTTTCAATAGAAGCATGCAGTATTAACTTTAAATTCTACCCCACAGATGTACTAGTTAGGTCTGCAGAGCTTGAATGTCATTTAGAATTTAATTTTCTACATAATGCGTCATGTGTCTTACGCAAATTCCTTTTTGGTAGCTGACAAAATATTGAGTTACACATTTACTATCTGTTGTGTTTTAAAGAATGGTATCATCATCTGGTTTTGGCAGGTGCTTTGGGCTTGACAGTATATTCCACAGACAGTATTCAATCAGTTGTATTCAAAGCTTCCTAAGTTGCTAGGAGATACTCAAGTCAATCAAACCGTTTGCATTCAAAAATATCTCTAACTCACCAGTTCTTAAAGATGCACTTCTCATATAGTTATAATTATTACAATGCCCTGGAGTAGGGGAGAAGCTGTTTTTTTGGTTTGGGGTTTTTTTGTTTTGTTTTTTTTTGTTTGGTTGTTTTTTTTAAAGTGTTCATCTAGCTTGAACTGCATTGATTTTATAACCTTACTTCCAAAGCAAATTTCACCTCCATTAGAATGAATATAAATGAAGAATGGAAAAATACAATAAATCAGAGGGATTTTCATTAGTACTTCAGAAGCTGTTAGAGAATTCCTGAGCTATTCTTCAGGGTCCTACAGAGGAGTTTCATTGAAGACTCCAGATTCTCAACTGGTTAATTACTTCTACAAATTATGTCATATTGTAATTTACACATCAGAGTCACAAGGAAATGAAATTAGCTCCAGTCCTGACTGATCCTAAATGGAAGTGGAAAGAAAAAAGCATAAAAAAATATTGGTTCTAAGATGAGGAAGAACTCTTTAGACAGACAAAATAAAGTCAGAGCCTCAAAGGGGAAAAAAGGATAATCAGACAGAAGTGTCCACTTGGGACACTGGAAAATTATTGAGTGAATATCCCTCAGGAAATATTCTTTTTCCACTTGCAACTATGGGTAACTTGTACACCAGTAAGCTGCTCTGATGAACCAGATCAGCTTCAGGATAGACTGGTAGATCTTTCTGCTGATGCCTTCAAACCAAGTCTTTCCCTTCATGCATCTCAAAGTCACCCACTCAGAGAAAAAATTACACCAGAAACCTTGCACGGCATTAAACATTTAGAAGCTTCAGAACAAAACTGCATGCATTTCCCATTTCATCGCTCCTCACCTTTCCCCAGCAACTCCTTTTCATGGAAGAGGATAACAACGTTCCAGGCAACAAGGTAATTCAACAAGTATTAGCAATTGCGCTCTGAATCTTTTCGTAGTGTCTAGAGGTACTTTCCTGTTCTGTATGTATTTGTCATTCATTGCTGAACCCGTGAAAGGAACTACTCAAACACCAGTATTCTCCCTGGCTTACAACTGTACAGGGCTGTTGCACATCCTCACGGTGGGCAAAGCTGTCATTTTCTACCATGGCTTAGTTTTGAGGATGTTTCTGCTGGATAACTGGTCTAGGGCTACATAACCTTGCATTCAAACTTCCTAAATTACATGGAATTGTACTGGTTAGCTGGGAGGCATTCAGGGAAAGTTAGAGTGAACAAGCAGCTGGAAAACATGGCAACTTGCTGTTTCCTGTAAGTCAATGCTGCTTGGGACATGAGTGTCACTTAGAAATGATCACATGTGACAAAGCATATCCCACACCGGTTGCACAGAACTCCACCACTAAAAGAAAAAGATTAAGTGATTTTCATTTGAAAAGGAAAAACCTATCTTTGGTCTTCTGAGAGAACAAGCTGTGTCTAAATAAAACCCTCACTACACCTGACGTTAGTTGACAACCTTGTCAGTACACAGACTGAATGAGCAGGAGGCAAGTATCCAGCTTGTCTGTGCCTTTGAAAATTTCTCCAAGTAAAAAAAGAGGAATAGGAAATACTAAAGGTAACCCTTGCATGAGAAACAGCTCTTTTCACATTAGAAATAAACACATGTACAAAGCCTGCCAAACAAGGTCAATCAGGCTTCGTTTTATCCCCATATTATCATAAGTATCAACATTCAATAAAATCTCCATGCACTGTTTACCAATTCCACTGTATTCAGATTGGAAGGATGATTGTTTCCAGTCATCCCCTACATTTTTTTTCCAATTGAGAAATATCACAGATAAGCAGCCACACAGTACATGAAGTTGCACAGAAGTACACTGAGAAAGTAAATACAAGACTGGCCCAACACAACATGCTGCCCAGACAATGTCCTTTAAGCCTTTGTAGTGTTTCATGTTCACTGCATCTGCAAGGATTAACGTTCTCTGAGCATGAAATGTTCTCAGAGTGCATTAATCTGATTCAAAGCAGCAAAAAAATATTTTTGCTCCTCTTCCAAGTTGTACCCTCCTTGGATTTTACTGCCAGACACAGTGTTTGACAGAGGCATCAACAGCTGAGACAGTTTTGAAATAATAGCTCTTAGCAATAATTCAAATAACGTGAAAGATTCTTAATAATACCTTTAACAAGTAGAAGGACCATCCCCATGGAAACCAGAGACTGTAATCTAAAACAAATGCATTTGCCATGCAGTCATTCAAAGAAAAGAAGAACAAATATTGCTCTTCGTTGATTAATGCATGGAACCCGATCCATTAGCTGGGTATGACATTCATCTTACATTTTTGTTAATGTTAATCAGCACGTAATTGAATCAAAACAAAGTCCACACTCTAGCAAAATCCTCCTCCTCACAGCTTGCCTCCCTCTGCTTGTTCATTTCCCTCCCATCCAGAGCGGGACTCTCAGGATCCAGCCATCCTTCCCAGCAGAGCCTCTGCCTACCGGACCCGTGCTCGGAGCAGCATTACAGGGAAGGAGCTGGCAGCCCTCTTTATTTAAAACAAACAAACAAACAAACAAACCACGAAGCAACAAAAAATATTAGAAACTGGGGTTTAGCCATTAAAATCTTCCATTAAAAGCAATTAACTGAAAAAGTCACAGGTTCTGTCAATGTGAAGAATGGGAAAACTCCTCTTGTTGAAACACCAGGATAACCACATTCCCAACCCCAAACTCTCTCTTTTTAAATATTTTCTGAGGTATTTTGAGGAAGGTGTTTTCTGCAGAACTTATTTTGTTAAAAGACAAACCTCACTCAAAAGGCAGCTCACTGGAAACGTTTTTGGCAACCCATGACAGGTAGCTATCAAATACCCTTCTTATGTTAAAATGTATGTTATTTACTTATTCATGTCCAGAGGGAACAGGGATGTGTCAGGATACATGTTGGCTTACATCACTTGAAGAAATGTGTAACTTTATCAAGGAATCACAGAATGGTTGAGGCTGAAAGGAATCTCTGGACATCATCTGAACCAAACCCCTGCTCAAGCAGGGCCAAATTCTTGTAATTCTTTAATTCTTGTATATTTTAGTTTTAAAAAGTATAGTCATCAGACTGACAGAATTGCCTTTATAGATGATAAAAAAACTAAAAACAAAAAGTAAACTTCCTGAAACCAAATCCAGCCTTTTTTTAACATTCTAGCTATCAACTTCAAAATTCAGTGATAAAATAACAATTGCACTCCACTTAAAAGGAGTGGGCATTAACTTTAACTTAATTTGTTGTTTTAACATATTTCTTTCATTTTCAGTTTGTGCACATATGCAACCAAATGTTTTATATCCGAGATGAAGTGTCTGCTGCAAGAGAACTACCCTGGAACAAGGTCTGCTGTATATCGAAACGTTTTTTTCCTTCATAAAACAGGTGATCTCCTTAATTTTAAGATAATGTTTCTCACTCCTATTCTTAGTATTCTCATTCACATGTTCCCACTTACATCATCACTATTGGTTTAGAAGAATCATTATGTGAGAGATTTATCAGTGTGTAGCTCTGGTCACCAAACTCAGCTCAACTGAACTACATCAAGCACAAATTTGCCCAGTACAGAGTAGTTGCCTGCTGAGCGCTTCAGCACAGATGTAATTTATACATATTCCTTTCATATAAATTAAAGGAAGCCCTTTCATTAGAGTTTGATAATTGCCTACATGGTTTCTGTTCCCCAAAAAGTGTATATTTACAAGGTAGAAAAGATTTTAGGGAAAGAGCTAGTTCATAGCAGCTTAGTCCCGGAAAGCGAACGTAAGATTTCCTTGCAGGAACAGGTAAGTCCCTGACTTCTGTTGCGGTGTTGCCTAGGGCTAGTTCAAGGCAAATACCTGCCTACACAATCCACTGACAGCACCTGCTGTCTGCTGTGACTTCCTGTGAAGATGGAGTAAAGTTAGAAAACATATATGAAGAAATTTAAAGTTGTTCTTACAGCAAACATAACTTGTGTGATACGATAATATTTGTAATGTCAAAATCACTATGGGGAATGATCATTAACGTAATTCCATTTTTGACATTTTTTACTGTTGTCCTTGGTATTTTATAAATTTATTGCCTGTAGGCAGATTCTAAAGTAACTGCATCGTGCTGAAGGTCTTGGATACCCCACTTGTATTTCTTTCAGACTTCATATCTGAAGGGAGATAATAAAGTGCTGCACCAATAATTCTCCAGTTCTTCACACCCATTGACAGTTTTTCCTACCTCACTTTTTCTACTTATTGCCCTGTTTAATGGACAGAATTTCGAGGTAGGAACAACCATTTTCTCCCTTTCGATAAACTACAGTCCTTCAACAGCCACTGCGATCGTTTCAGCCAATCAAGGAAATAACCATACCCGCTTATTTTTCTGAAGTACACTTGAGTCGTCTGAATTCCTTGCCTCTATTTTAAAACCGATGTCCCCGAAGAACCCGAAGATCTTCAAGCTCCTGGGAAGGAAAGAAGTTTAAAGAACATTGTGTCTGCAACTTCAGGACCTTGGATTGGTCCCACGTCAGGAAAGTATGACAAATGTATAGCATTGCCTTTGAAACCTAAGCTAGGAAATTAAAAACCTGAAAATGAATGTCCAGATTTACTGCTGTAATCATAACAGGAATATAAATCTTTTCAAAGTTATTAGCTTTTTGAATCACAGTGCCTAAGGGACCAGCTTGTTTTACTTATTGCAAAAATAGAACCAAAATTTTTTAAACCCAAGGACTTTAAATGACCCCCATGTGAATCCTCCATGACATGGGGACCAATGTTTTTACCTTTACTATAGACAAAGAAAATAGAAATAAAGGAAATAGATATAGAAGACGTAAAAATAATGAATGTCCACAACATCATTAAATCATTAGCAGAAGTACTGTATCCTACATCTCCTTTGCCAACCAAGTGTCACATCTAGAGGACCATCTGGCCTTTCTTACACCAAGCTTTGGGCCAGTCGCCCTCAGAGAGCAAAAATCTGATGTTGTTACTGAAACACTACAAGGCCAGGGATGCAAGTGAAGCAGGTAATTTTTCTGAAGAGCCAATCTGTCTGTTGTTCATCATCCTTGTTACAAGAGGAATAGCATCTGTCCCTTTGTTTTACAAAGAACACAGAAATGGGCCATTTTGAACCTCTGTGCCATGAAACAACTGAGGGTATGCAACAGTAGCACTTCTTATGCAAGGTGATGTCAAGCAACACAGCAATTTACTTGAGCTCCCATGACCACTGCGCTGAATAATTGTAAATAGCAGTCTTAACACAGGGAGCAAGTACATTTAAGATTTGTTTTTAAATAACAGTGCTATCTGCCAGTACTTCTTTGTTTGTAGAGAGCCTGTAGCCACTTCTGCTGGTAGCCTCGCTATGTATGTCCATGCCTCTTCAGATGCTCCTTTTTTGTCTGACTTCACCCACATGCACCTGCAATTCACATGCAGGCACGCTGGTGCTGTTAAGGAGATGTGGTCACTAAAATGTGACTTTTCACATCACAGATGCGGCTCAACTTTGCTTCATTTACAAGGCCAGCCCCAGTCCCTACTAGGTTCTTCCAGGAGAAACCTGAAGGACCCCTGTCCTCTCTGCATGACATGCCAAGGTGAGATCCAGGAGGAGACTGACAGTTTTGCACCTGTGAGGCTGTGGAGAAACGTAATGTCTTTTAGAGAAACTCCAGCATTTGTCCTGGGCTGTAAGCTGCTCCAGCATCCACAGCAGACTGGAACAACTTTCTACCCTCCACTCTGGACCTGACGACCTCCTGTGCTTTGCACAGTCTTACCCACTCCTGCCTTCACCCTCACATCCGTACTAAATGCTGCCAGAGTAGAATGCAAGGCGGATGTGGTCCAACAGCATTGTGCTTATGCAAACTTATTTTTTCTGTATCTAATACTTTTCCAGTTCACTCAAGATATTAAGACAAAACTTCCAAAAGAAATTAGTTGCTGTGCCACATTGTAGTATAGCGGATACGTGAGATCTATACTGTCTAACAGTATACAACCAACTGGACAATTGACTAAATTACTGGTTAGCTGATTTTCCCTGGCTTATTTATTGAGGAAAAAAGCAGAAATACACATAATTTAAAATGAATGATACTTAACAGAGGAGCACAATTTAAAAAGCCTGTGGTAATTACTAGTAGTTGGAAGACCGACTTTGTATTGTCCTTGGTAATTGAGGCTATCTTGCACTCTTGATTAAAAAATATAATTCCTACCCATTAGCATCAATTTTCATCCTCTGTTGCAGCTGAAATTACAGAGTTTGCAGCTGAAAGACACCATAGTAACAGCTATCTCATGGAGCAGAAATTATTTTCTGGCCTACCCCCTAGTCTTGTGACCTTTTTGTCTGCTTTATACAACTAAGAAAGATCTGATGTCATTTCTAGATCAGTTTGACTGTGCCTCCCTTTCTCCAAAGTGCCACGTTATCAGAAACATAATTTTATTCTTTATATAGTTTTGCCATGCAGCCATTCACCAGGTCACCAGCTGGGCACATTTGCTCTTGATTCTTTATACACAGATGTCTTCAGACAGAAATTACATATGCTTAATACGTCCTGCACAATAGGATTAATTTATGTTATATTTAGACACAAGTTTTTTTTCCTCCCTCCACAGCTGACTCTGTAGTGAATGGTTCTCTCCACTCCTTCCAGCCCTGCGAATGGATTCAAACAATACTCACTAGGAAGAAGAAAGTAGAGCTGGAGGCTCTGACACACATCTGAAACACCATGAGTTATAAACTGAAAAAATCAGTATGACTGTAAATCAAATACGATTTAAAAAAAAAAAACCACATGGAAAAATATTCTGTCAAGTTACCAGAGTGAAGCATTTCACTGAAGAAAAATGAATTTACAGAGGCAAATCAGATTTATTCCAACTCGCCAAAGGGAAGAGATGTGTTCCCATGGGATCCCTCGGGGCAGACAAGGTCTTCTCTGTCAAGATCACAGTGACTTTTCTGGCCTGACTGAATGCAAGCAGTGGAGTTTTGGTTTGCAGTTTTTTTCCTTAAAACATACAGAGCCCTGAAGTAAAATTTGAGATTTTGTTGATCAAGCATTTCATTTACAAAAACTATGCTTGATTGAGACGCTCCACAAATTTCCTCTCTCTCATTTTTCTGCAGTCCCTCATCTATAACAGAACTCCACTGTAGGACTTCCACAGTGTCCACTCTCCATTCTGCTTTCTTTTACTCCTTTAAGAACTGAGTTCCTTTTTCTTTGCTCAAAATCTTCCCAGCAAGAGACACTGTTGTTCCCAGCTCCATTCTCTGCAAGGCAGCACTACTGAACCCAAAATAGCATTGGGCTTAGTGAAATGGGCCACAATCATTCGTCCTTCAAATGCCTTCACAGAAAACACAATTAAAAATTAATATTATTGCTTACCACTTCCCTGTTATTAAAATAAGGGAGAAATTCATCTTGATACACGTTGTGTAACTCCTCAGCAAGGCCAAAGGGTTGTAAATCATCTAATCAGGACTGATGACTGAAAATCCAGAGACATGCAAGTGCCCAGGATTGACTGAAATAAAGGGAACCAGATCCATTACACAAACTGAAATTTTTCTTGACTTCAAGAATAAGAAAAGTTTTAAAAATTCTAGGTCTGGACACCCTCTAGCAACAAAATAGTTCTGAGGGTAAGATAAGCTGTAAAACTGTGTAACATTCACCCCAAAGACTAAGGAGTGGAAAGAATTTTTAAGTTTTATTTTAACCTTCCAAGAATCCAGGTGACTGCCCTACTGGAAAAGGAAGATAATATGGCCATTTTTACGGTAAGTCTCCTTTTCTTCCCTAGTATTAGAAACACAATTAGCCATCCATATATGGATTTCATAAGCTGCTAGGCAAAGCAGAAGATACTCTACACTAAAACCTGCCATAACACTGCCAAAATTTTGCCGTATGTTTCCTTGCACTAGCATAGGCTTATGACCTAGCATGGGCTGATGACACAAACTCCCTCATCAATCATCTATACACAGTATAAAATTTTAAACTTTTCTTTTGCTGATAGATGCAGCTGAAGAGAATCTTTTTGACGATATATGGAATTTTAGGTCTATTCGCATATTAAAATCAAACTGATTTCAATATGATTTTTCAATATGAAAAAAAATTGATTCAAAGCTGGAACAATGTGACCTAAAATTAGTTCCTAGTTTTATTTCTGAAACTAAAAAATTATTTCATTGTCTTGCTACATGTATAGAACCTGATAAGGTCTACCATGTATTAGCCATATGCATGTAAACGTTAAGTGAACCTAAGACACATGTATACGACTATGCATACAACCAACCCTACATAAGAGAGCAGCCACCATCAGAACGGAGAGAGAAGAACCATATATGCATATCCTGCCTCTTCCACCAAAGAGGACTGCACACAGGCAGTGACTTGTTTGACGGGGCCAATCAGGGTGGGTGTATCAAATCACAGCTAGCTTGCTGTGTTTTCCTATACACATATACAAATACATGCTCATTAGCAAAGCTTTCCAGGGTTCTTGCATCTGTTATCTGCATTCATGTGTAAAACAACATTTCTTGTTGTGGAACAGGCAGTAAATCCACAAATAACCAAGGTGTTAGTTATTGTATCTTGACCTCTGCGTATTAAACATTCAGCCCACCTATTGCTACAAACCAAGGCATGGATTATTTATATTTCAGCAGCTGTCTTTCCTATTTCTACATTTCTTGTCCACTTCTTCCTTTTTGCTTTCCTACAAAAATTACCATGTCACAATGGCTGGGAATGATGATCAGAGGGCTGGAGCACCTCTGCTGTGAGGACAGGCTGAGAGCGCTGGGGTTGTTCAGCCTGGAGAAGAGAAGGCTCCAGGGAGACCTTATAGCAGCCTTCCAGTACCTAAAGGGGGCCTACAGGAAGGATGGGGAGAGACTCTTTATCAGGGAGTGAAATGAAAGGACACAGGGCAACGGCCTCAAACTGAAGGAGGGGAGATTTAGATTGGATATCAGGAGGAAATTCTTTACTGTAAGGGTAATGCGGCACTGGAACATGTTGCCCAGGGATGTTGTGTTTGAGGCCAGGCTGGATGGGGCTTTGAGCAGCCTGGTCTAGTGGGAGGTGTCCCTGCCCATGGAAGGGGGGTTGGAACTAGATGATCTTTAAGGTCCCTTCCAACCCAAACCATTCTGTGATTCTGTGTGATTCTGTGAATACTTGCAGGATACATTTGTATAATTGCTCCTCTCTTGTACGGAATTATCCACTATCAGCAACTGAAAATGTTTCAAATCTCGCGATGCCATATGGAAACAAACAAACAAACAGAAAATAAAAACAATCCAGCAATTTCTCCTGGCTCCCACAGACAAAGTAGCACCAAAAATGTATGCCATTTATGTATGAAGGAACTAAAAGGTGTCCATTTACAGATGAAACCCCTTCAGCTTGTAACTCCATTGCCTGGATGCAAAATTTTCAATTTTAAGTAAAAGCTATATAATCAGTCTTGATAGACACACTTTGCACTCTTCAGGATGAATATGAAGAGCAAGATCAAGTTTGCATATTTTACTAGTCCCCAGAAAATTGCTATTGCAAATGCAAAAGATCTTCCAAGATAGCAGAGCTAAAGAAAATGCTCTTGTTAATTTATCTACAGGTGTTTGGCATACTTCAACTGGTGACCCAAATACATGAAAAATGTGTGGATCCTTTCCTGAGGCATTTAGAGATTTGCCTGTTGAGATTTGCAACAGAGATACTAAGATCAGTCTGAATGAAACATGAATGGAAGTGAAAGTGTGTGAATGCATCAAAACAATAAAGCAAGGGTTGAAAGAACATCTCCTATTGATAAAACAAGGACACCACTGGCAGCAATAAAACTGGTAAACAGGGAGGAATGTGCTGTTTGCATCAAGACCAGGAGGCCTGTGCTCTGAAACGGCCACAGCAGAGATGACTTGTCAGCAGAGGACTCGTGCTGTCATACAGGAGGATGGCATGGAGGTTGAGGTGGAGCAGTACAGTCACCGCTCTCCTGCCTGCTCCAGCAGGAATACAGACCACAGCTGTAATGATCCACTAAAAACGATGGAACAAAGACAAGGGGCAGCGACCTTCCCAAGGAATCACAGAGGGTAACTAAGAATCACAGTAAGCAGGATTCTGAGGCAGAAGATCCTCCCATAGTAACTGTTGACTCCTAACAAGTTTAAAAGACCTGTTCAAAACCCATTTCATTGTCACCCTCCCCATTGCACACAAGTAACCCAGACCACTTGAACACACACGTGTTGGTGCTTGTGAGCACGTGCAAGAGAATAACGGCTGAAATCAGTGTCGTTTAAAAAATAAAATTTTATTTCCCTTTCATAGGGTTTCACATCGATTTTCGTTACACTAAATCCTTGTAGAATTTAAGATACCAGCTTAAATTTTGTCTTCCTTTTTTATTTTGTTAAACAGGAACCTCATTCTAATACTGGTATTACCCAACACCAACTCCAAAACACGTTAATGCCTTGCAATTTGGACATTAATTCCCACTGATGGAGTTCAAATGAAGAAAAAAGTCTTAAATGACATTGAACTTCTGCTCGCAAGGTGTCAGTTATAGTCTCAGCAACTCTTCACACGCCCAGAGCCCAGCGCAGCCAGCAGGAACTAACCAGGAGCAGAACCCAGGCTACAATTAAAGCACCCTAAAAGAAAATCCGGGATTTGTTCCAAGGGCACCACACTACTATGTTACTAGGGTTTTTTTAATTTCACGATACCCAATTTACAGTTCTGTCTGCTTCTCACCTCATGGAGCTGTTCTTTTCCAGCTACACCACTCAGTATGATGAAATATATTATTCCTCCTCAGAAACCTTACCTTGCTTATATCCTTAGACCCCAGTAACGATACTGCATCAGATAGAGGCAGTCCAAACCAGTTCTGCATTTTTTCCTGGTCTTAGTCAATTGGAGCTGTTGCACCTGAAAAACTGAATTCTTCCTTATTGAAGTGTATTTGCTAACTTTCAGAAGAAACCTTTAAGAAGCTATCAGAAGGTTTAGCTTTTTTTAACCACACATTATTATTTTTGATATGGACACATTTTTTAATTGCTTCAAAACATATCTTTTTGATTCCTTTATGAGGAAGATTATTTGAATTTTTAGATAGCTTTTATTTCACTGATTATACTAATTTGTATCAGCAATGATCACAAAAACAACTTAATAAAAACGTTCCATATTTTGGACAATGTCCATGACAATACAATTGTGGGTTTTTGACAATTGTCATTGTCCATGACAATACAACTGTGGGTTTTTTAGTTGTGGAATGATTTTGCATGTGTATTTGTGAATGTATTTGGGTCGTTCTATTAAAATAAGTAACTAGACATAAAACCAGTGTTGGAAACAAGCAAATCTCATCAAAAATATATGATAAATGAATTGGGGAAGAAAAAAAACCAAACAGGATTGTTTAAAAAAAAATCAAAACAACAGTATTGTACACGGTGCACCATATCACGTAACAGAAAAATTACTCACAAGTCCGTTACCAAACTGTCATTAAAGTTCCAAAAGCAAACCATTGGTGTGCTTACACTAAGAATAAACCATAAAAGAATCTCAAATGCAAACTAATGAATATGTATAGGAGTTGTTTTCCTCGTGTCAATTCAATCTGGGTAGGGCATTTTATTAAAAAACAAATTAAGAAAAAGGCGTTACAGAAAATCTCTTTTTCTAAGCAACATTGTAATAAGCCATTCAGGTGTTGAAGTGCCAATGCAAGCATAAGTAATGCTTAATGAGGTGGCACTCAAGTAACAGCACAAGCTACTGTCAGAGGTTACCTCAAGTCTTCCTTATTTTCCAGTGGGAGACAACTGATTGGCAGTAACAGTTTTAAACAGTTTGCTACCAGATATGTACTGGGGAAAACCACATTAGAATCACTCTGTAAGCTTTAAAGACAAGTTTAATGTAAGCAAACAGAGAGGGGATTCACAGCAATGGGCATTTTAGATTGCATAATTGTAATAACCTCTCTTTCATATTTTGAAAATTACATAGATATAGCAGAAAAAACAGCCACCTGTGTTCTAAAATGTCTTCATTAAGATGTCTTCATTTTAGCAAACTAGCATACGGACTTCTTTCGGATTCTGTTGAGATGATTCCATTTTCTTTTTTTTTTTTTTTAATTAAAAAAAGATAGTTTTTACTGACAGACTGCAACACTCCAGTGCTCTCCTAAAAAACCAAAAAAATTCAGTACAGGGAGCTATATGACAACCCTCTGCCCTGTCCCGCCAACCCACTCCTATGCACAGAGAAACCTGATGATGGTCCATATCCATGATCCATTTGGATCTTTGTGCTAACACTGTAAGAATGCCACAAACATTGACACCACTTTAAAAGCCTGCATTTATGAGAAGGGCCTTTAGAAGAAGTCTCTTCTAAAAGGATAGTAGAGGAAGACTTCATCAGTAAAGTAACAAACTTGGAATTTAAAAAATAAATATTTTGGATTGCAAGTAAAGAAAGAAAAAACAAAAAGCCCGCAGCATTTTACTGAGAGTCTACAATCTCCTCTGGAGCCTACCCAATAGAAATTTAACTGCAAAAATTAGCAGTATAATGATGAAAAAAAAAAAATCATTACCTGGGAACTCAAAGACATGCTGTTAAACCCTGACTCATTCTACCATCGCTTGTGTGAGTAACACAACAGACCACAGCAGAACCTGCACACTGAGGACAGCAAGGCTGTCCCACCTCTATCCTAAAGCAGAATTTACATGATACAGCACTTTCCTGATTCCTATAAAATTATTTTTAGTGGAGATCATTCATTTTTGTTCATGTCTCAGTGTTCCAACAGCAAATAAACCTAAAACTCCTGGTATTTCAAGGATGGAAAAGTTAATTTACCATTTCAAGCTTTGTTGGTAAAATATGCTAATAGAGAGATGTAACTGACAACTACGATGGTTAAATATTTCATAAAGCATCTTTGATATATATAATAACAATTAATAATATAATAACAATGCAATATTAATGTTTGAATTGTATATACATTAATAATTACTGTTAATGAATTGCTGTTTAATAGCCTACTTATAAGTCTTAATCTGGCAGCACAGAGCAGCAAATACTGCTAGTATGTCAATAGCCTCTTCTGAGTTTAAATGGTTAAACTAAACAATGCCTCAATTGTTCTATATCTAATTTGCAACATGTCTGGGTTTGTTTTTTTAAAAAGAATAATAAAAGCAACTCTCTTGCAGGCCAAATACTCAGCCAGTGAGTTCTGCCACATGGCTCATTACAATATTAATGGCAGTCATGTAGCTTTATCTTCTGCCATGTTCTGGAACCACAGATGTGCCTGCTGGTGTACAGAGAGCTCCCTTACAAACGTCAGTGGAAGACACTGTTCTCTCAAGGCCGTAATGTTTTTCGTGGGACCTGATAATGATACTCTGCAAAGAAAACAGAAATTAAAAATAAATTTTATAATGCCATAGACTAAGAGAATTGTGGAATGACCCAAAGGACTATTTCCATTCCTTGGAAGTGAGCAGACTTAATTGGGAAGCATTTTTGTATATCCTTTTTTTTGTCATTCCACTGATCTCAGGCTGCCTGTTTTATGAATTAGTTGTAGAATATTTCATAACTAGCTTTCCTTTGCTGTGATGATGGAGTCTCTGTAGGGCACACAAGGAGACATACATTATAAATAAACCTACTTAGAAAAGCTAAAACCAAAACAAAATGCAAAACTGACTTGAAGCCACTTTTCATCCTTCAAGCAGGTCACTGTCAATTAATTTGGCTGTCCCATACTTGTTTAGATGAACATGATGACAAAGCTACCTTACTGCCTTCTCAACCCTGCTAAGACTGTGACACAAGCAGTGACAAGAAAGCCGAACTTGCAGGTCATCTCTAATTCTCCCTGCTACGGACAACTGAATGAAGAGGAGAAGAAGATGGACAGTTTACACTTTCAACCCTTTTATCAGTGTTTTTTCTGTGAAATACAAAGCGAGGGGAAAAAAAGGAAGAGAAGAAGAGACTGTAAGCGTATCACACTTGCCAAGTTCAAATTCTACTGGGAGCATAAAAGTATAGCTCTAGCCTCCCAGAGGCACAAACTCAGAGACTGATCTGTATTGATCTGATCACCACTTTTAGTTCTCTCTGCAACAAAGGACCTAGCCCAAGCTGCCATCATACACCACCTAACGTCACCTCGGTGTGCTCAGTGTTAACATACCTCAGTGTTCCTCTCCACAGCCTACCAGAGGAACCAGAAGGCATTATCTGGCTAAATTCCTGCTTCCTTCAAACATCACATTTAGATGAATACTGATAATATGATTACTGGATTCACACTGCTCTGAAAATACATAAAAAATTATTCCCTCTCCTCTATTCTGACTTTTGTTTTGTTAACTTATTTTACCAATTTCATGTTGCTGGGAAACAGAGCAAATATTGAAGAAGAAATGCATACCTCCTCCTCTTTGTCCACATATATACTCTTAGGGTAATTTTTTGTTTCTAAGAAATCTTTATCACATTTAGAAACAAGAAGATTCACAAAGACTGTTTTCACGCTGTGTTGGCTACAATAGATATTAGTGGGTAAATTTTTTTCCCCTCAGTGTATCCTCTTTCTGCCAAGTGTTACATTTGTGAACATTATTAATTCTATTTACTTATTCATTTTCCATTTTTACCCTATTTGAATTGTTCATGGTTGCTTGGTTTTTTAAACACATTTTCAATACCTATTAATAAAGCTATATTGGAATAGTCATGTACTTTTCATGGAATTGCTCTGCAGGTGAGGTCTTTGCGTCTTTTCAGATGATGAAGGGGAAAAAAAAATCTAATCTCAAATTACCATTTCAGTACAACAAACACCCACAAGAACCACAGCTCTGCAAAGTAATGAGAGGCCAAGATGGTACAGGAGGCAGTATCTTTTATTAAACCAACTGCAAAAGCTGGGGGGGGGGGGGGGGAAGAGAACCGTTCAGGCTGCAGACAGACCTCTCAGACATGAGAGCTGTTCAGTACTCTTTGATCTATTATTTATTCTTTGATTATTATTTACAAGAGCTCTGTTTTATCTGGTTTAGCACAAACCTGGTAGAATATTTCTTATATTTACTGAAATGCAGGTAAACAAAATGCAAAATAAAGCAGAGTTCATGACAAATGTGAATACTAAGTAATCTTCAAAGCTAAGTTTTGTGACTCTAACAATGCTGTCATCGTGACAAATACTGTATTAATATTGTAACGTGTACACAGCTCACCTGTTTATTTGGATGGAATAATAGTACTTAACTATTTCCATAAGCACTTTCCAGCATATTTACCTAAAAACGTTTACTTATGCGCCCTTAAACTTAAATTTTGTCTATTTGGATTATCATGGCACTTGCTCCACACAATACCACACAGCCTGCAATCAGAGCAGCTGGAGGTAAAACTGCAGTGTTATTTCACTTTTTTTATGTTTGGTACCAGTGGCAGGATCATCCAGAGCCCTCTATTTTGCTGTTTGTAGACAAAAATGATTTGTGCTTTTGTGACCTTTAGCAAAAAATGTTTAAAAAACACAGGGGAACATTAACAGTCAAATACATTAAGGAAATCTCTCGTATTCTTCACTCTGCACCTTTCAAAATAAAATCTTGCAGATATTTACTGGGCCAGAAGAGGCTTAGTTCTGATCATGCTAACCCAACTGAATTAAGGATAAAACACTGAAAATAAACTAACTTGATTAAAGACAACCTCTTTTTTTACCCTGGAATAGTTGATAATCTACAAATTTACAGCTTTAACAATGTTAAAATTGCCTTTATCATGAAAAACCTGTATAAATGCAGAAAAACGTTTTAACAACACTTGAAAGGCAGGCCAACATTTCTATTTTTAGAAGCTTTGGGTCATCCCGAACTCCATTAATCTGCTGGAACAAAACAACCTTACAAAATGAGCCCTCTCAGTACGGCATCGTGCCACAAAGATTTTGTTTTGCAAGGAACAGCCATGAGGAGTCTGAATGCTTGTTTCTTAAGTACAAATCACATCCATGACTTCATAGCTTTGGATGCAGAGGATGACAAACACTTCAGCGTACTCCCACTGTACCTTGAGCCCACACAGTCAGGACAGAGCAGTCCCACTACTCCAGGGACGACACTGAGTTCCCTGACACCTACTCATTTGTGCAAGGAAAACCAAAGCAAACTCCCGTACTTTCTTTGTTACAGTTCTGAGGTCCTGGTTGGACCCATAAAAGAAAACTCAGACCTGCCAACAGTTTCTGATCTCAGATGTTACAAAAAAATATAGGCTACTGTCCTTGTTAGCAGCAGTAAATAAAAGGTTAGCCAGTTATCAACTCTCACATTTATAACTTTTGAGCAAGTTTTCTATTCTATTTTGAAAACATTTTGCTCTGATGACTGACTTCCCTACAAATCTTCCTGTGAAAACCTTCATGAAAAGTAACCAAGGCTAACTGCCGCACTGAGATTTCAGTCTCTTTCTCTTACCAGTTACCAGAGGGTACGAGATGCTCCAGAGAGCTGAGCGTACGTTTTTCCCCTTACTATGCCTGAGTGACCAGAGCAGGGAGAGGGAAGCATATTACAGATCTGGTTGCACTGCCTAACGGGTTTTCAGCAAGGTACCGCACCTATCACTTTTCTTAGCTTTTTAAGTGGGGATGTAGATTGGGCAAGATTGGGCAAGAAAGGCAGAAAGCAGGCCACCCTCTCTCTGCCAGAAAGGTGTTCAGAGAAGCACTAACCATTGCCACACTCAAAGTAAGGTTACAGATGTACCTTCACACAGACATAATGTCTTGTATTACCATTAATCTTGCACGCACGCTTTTTACGATTATGTGCCAAAGCGAATTTCACACAGGCCAACTATGAGGGCCTCAAGGGCCCCCGCTGGCCTCACCTGGGACCACCAGCCCCTGCCCTTGGCTCCAGCAGCTGCCTTTACGCTCTGACCTTGGCACGCCGTCCTGGCATCAGCCATGTTACAGGTCTGCCTGTCTCTTGCATGGATCTCAGACCTATGTCACTTCATTTTCCAGTTAAAGAGATTGAACAGTGTGTACTGCCCCTTTCCTCCTCCGTAAGAGAGAGAACATCAAAAAGATAGCAAACATCTCACACAAAATCTACTCTTAACCTGTACGTAGCTTCTTTTTTTATTTTGACTAGAGAAGCTCCCTCTCCATTACAGCTGGGGTAGCTATCTCTGTGGCTGGTTTCCTAACATGAAAGAAAGTTAAATACAACAAATCAAAAGCTCTCATTTATACTTAAGAGCAAACCCAGGTTCCCCACTGCTTCACTGAAATGCATGGCACTGTCTAGCATGTATTTCTTGGGTGCGGTGCAGGTCTATAAGTTATTAGCTGCAGTACTTATTGCTGCAGTACAAGTCTGTAAGTAAATACTCGCTGCTGACTACTAACACACTACTAGTATCCGTGACTGCTATTACATGCTGCTGTTGCAGTAGTTACCATGCCAAAAAGACAATTCTCAAAAAAATCTCTCTGATTGCACTCAGGAGGTTTAGCAACAAAGCAAGAGTCCAAAGGTTACAGGAAAAAGGAGATGTGAGGAAACTCTTCAGTCTGATTGCTGTCTTCTCCATAGACCAAAATAATTTTCTGTAACTTACCTCTGCATCTGCAGTCAGATTTCAGTCTTTATTCCAGTTCTTTACAAGCTTTGCAACTTTCATAGTTAAAACCACACAGAATGATTTTATTTTTTTTATTGCATGCTCCTGTGATGGTCTCGGTTTATAATCAATCTTTTGGGAACCCCTGAGCAGCAGCAAATTGTTCAAAAGACTCCCCAAGTTATGGCAGAATTATTCCACACAGTGGTAGTACCCGATTAATCAGAGTAACTCAAAGCACTCAACAGCCAGCAGGGATGTTCTAATTAAGACTCTTCCAATGTAGTGAATCATTCTGCAAATCAAAATCTATTTTAAAAATAGCTTAGCTGAAGCAAAATAGAGTGGGTTTTTTGTGTGTGTGGTTTGTTTTTTTTAAATCAAAAGTATATGAAAATTTGATTTCTAGAGCTTCCAAAGGTACAGCCTGGCGACTGTCTAGAATGAGAGATCCAAAATAGAAGTATTGAGACAAGATCACATCACAGGGTTCCCCAAGTAGTCACATTACCTTTGGAAGTCACTTATGGCCCAATTTTGCAAGAGCAGATAATGATTCTGCTGGGTGACACCCTAAGCCATCAGGAGATGGTGAACATCCATCTGTACAGCTTCTCAGGACAGCCAGCCAGAACTCACTCATAATTTCCAACAACTTCTCCTGTATGGACATATATGCACACCACAACCATTGCTCCTTCTGCTATTAACCTTCACATACTCTAGTTTCTTTTACATGTTCTTTTACTCTTTGGGCTTAAGAAATCTAAACTAGAAGCTCTTCAGACAACTTCAGGCAAAATCAAGAGTGACTTACACAAACATGTTGAAGGGTTCCAAATGCTGGGGAAGCACAATTCCAAATATTGATCCAGAATACACAGTACAAGCTCATTTTGAGTTTAAAACTTAACCAAAATTGTTAAGTCAGGAAAGAATAAAAGAACAGTAAATTAGTTCAAGACATAGCTAAGGAAACCACTCTAGAAATTAGAAGCATTATATCCATGAAGTAAATTGTTACAGCAAAAAGCAAAGTTACATAGTCTTGACTAGTCTGAGCACTTTCCATTCATTGTCCAAAGCATTTTGACGCCAGCTTAAACGCACAAAAATTTATTCATGGGGTCCATAGCTGATGGCATGCATGGACTTCAAAGTTAATTTACAGATTAAAAAAAACAAAGGAGAGAAAGCTAGAGAGAAGGGAAATAAGAAAAACTCTCCCCCATAGTGACAGGGAGGGGAAGCAATGGGGTCTCAAGACAAATGTCCTCCCTTTGGTGCCCTTGCGAGTGCAGTAGGTGGTGATGTTGAAGATGGTGAGGCTGCTGATGACTTTCACTATGCTTTTCCATAGTAAAAACAGTACTTTTCATCAGGACACGCTCAAATGCCACGATTCCCACACACGCTTATGACGCTCAGCACTGCCTGGAGCACACCTCATCAGGTTTAAGAGCTGCACATTGCTTATTGCTAAGCTTTGTGTACGTACATGATTGGGGGATGCTTATCAGATATTTAAATAGCTATAACTTACATTGATATTCACTAAGTCTTGTTCTTCCCCCAGTGTTAAACTAAAGGTTACAAAACAAGAGGCTGGAGAAGGCAAGGGAAAGAAGGGGAGAATTTTTTCCGCTAGGGCCAATCACTTGTGTGTGTGAAATTTTAATTTCATAAGTTTAATGACAAAAGTATCAAAGCTCAAGAGAAATGACTGTGCTATCAGAGTAAACTAAGTGGTTAAAGCACCTGTCACTTAATAAGGCCAGGCACCAAAAAACCTCAGCCCGGGATGCCAATATGCTTGTCCCCGGGGTGTGGTAGTTCAATTCAAGTGTCACCCCAAGCACACTATGGCTCTCTTACCAGGTGCAAGAGACCATTTGAACATTTCTTCATTTTAATCTGAATAGAGGTGCTGACACTGAATAAGAGTGATCATTTATAACAGGTATATGTAAATGAACGCACTTTGTGTGTTAACACAGCTTACAAATTATAATGTTAGCTAGTATAATAGCCTGAATAAGAAGAGACACCAGATAAAAGCTTTGCTCTTAGATGAGAGAGATAATGTATTAGGTAAATAATCTCAACTACTAGTCAGCAAAGCAAAAGTGTGTACAAAGATGGATACTGTCTCTTTTTCTTTTTTTAAACAGGAAGGCGAGCCTTTTGGGACAGTTTGCTCTCTCTCCCAGAAAACCCATCTTTAAAAGATGACTAGATAAACAGATTTAATTTGTTGCACAACAAAAGTATGTTCTTCTTTAGTGTGCTCAGGTAAGTCAGTGGTAAAGCCAAACACATCAAGTCATTAAGTCCATGTCTAAAAGAAAACAAAGATATTTGAGAAATTCTATACCTTAAAAGCAAACAATTAACCAAAAATTACTTTATTTAAAGAGTTGCTGCTACCTTATATTGATCATGTTGTACTTTATGCAATGCAGTAGCGTTTTTGCCACCTGAGGCTCCAACACAGACTGCATAGAGCCATTTACTTGCCATATAATATGTGTAGAATTGGTCACATTGAGTCTATTCTTACTGCTTGGGTTTACATGTTCTTTCTACCCTGCAGCAACATAAGACAGTCATCTCACCCCAAGCTGCCACACCAGTCTCAGAGATAATCTACCTTCGAACTAGAGCTGGATATACAGCACAGATAACCCATAGAGTCAGATTTCAACATTTTATTGGATAGATATGACAATACAATATATGAAGATGGCCTTGACCGAAAACCAAAGCAGCCTGCCTCTCTCCCAGTCCACAGGGAAGCCTTGCAGACAGCCTGCAAGCATCTTAACTCACCTAGGGACAGACCTGAACCTGGTCTCCCTCCAGCCCTCCAAACAAAAATCAAAGAAATTCTCTTGCAGATGTCAGATTCTCGGGACTGCAAAGTTACCTGCTCTCTGAAAACAGCGGAATGTATGGACAGAGACTGTTAACAACACTGCATCAACGATGCTAAGATGCATCTAATTGTAACATTATTAAGAGACTACTGTGCAAATAGCTACCATCTTTGTTAGCTCTCTACATGATATTAAACGAAGACCACTTACTAGCAGCTCATATAGACACCAGAGGTTCTAGGGCTCTATTTGCCCTTCCTAGACACTTCCACATATAATTTATTTGTTTTAGACCCTATCACATAGACATGTCTTTGACCATGTAGCCTGCGTTTTCAGCTGCAAAGCAATCACCTCTGACCATTGGATTGGCCCCATCAAATATAAGGTTTTCTCAGAGAGCTACTTATTTGGATCTGACCACATTATGCTCTTAGAAATTACTGGAGAAACAGAATCCAAAGAGTAGTTCAGTGTTTTTCAGCTCCTTTGGAACGTGAAGTGCAATTTTACTTCCTTAAACGCTTAAAATAATCAAAATAAGTCTCCAGAGTCTGGTACCACATCTGCCTCTGCCAAAGGCATGGATGTTTCAGTATCTCCTTTAATGAGATTCTTTTCTTCTGCTGACAATGTTTTAAAAAATGAATGTTACAGACGCTTGTTACAGTCAGAAAAGTTTCAGTGTGGTGTGGTGGCAATTTATTTCTTTTTTCAAATTAAATTGCAGACATAGAATACTGAACTTAGCCAAATCTAGCATGAGCACTAAAGAACTGTACTGGATGAAAATAAGGATAATAGATAAAATTTTTTATAAGTGAAATAAAAGAACATTCTGTAATACACTATTGCACTCTGTAGCTTTTTCTGGAAGTATTATAGTAATTCTGCTGACCTGTACATGATGTTCCTTGCAATGTTCCCTTTTTCTATTAATGCATCAATGTTTGGTGAAGTGGGCAAAATAAGAACTGTATCTTTTAAAACATGCGCTCCAAAAAAATATGGACATGTCACAGAGTAGTGTATGTGGCAACATCCCAGTATAATTTCCTGATTATTAGTGGTCATATACACAGTGTTACTGTATACATATGTGTAATTTCCCAGACTTAATCTACACCCAATGGAGACACGATCTACCTGCAAAAAAACAGACGGATGTTACGTCCAGCCATCACAAGGTATTTGTGCACTCCAAACAAAACGGGATGAAAGCTTATCTCTCTGCGGTGGGAGTACATGTAGCAAACAAAGACCAATCAAACAGGGCAGGTGGCACAGCTGTTTTGCCCAGGAAAGACAGGAAGGCAAGCAAGACTGGTGGGTTTGGGGCTGGCCTGCTTCCTTTGGTGGCCATGTGTTTTGGGTAAGTGGGAGTTTGCTGAGGCTGCTCTGAGTGTTTGACAAGCAACTGCAGTGGAGGGTGTGAGGGGCTGGGATGCAAAGGGGTCTGCAAGGTGGTCCCTTGATCCTGACAAGGGGGCTGAGCATACCCAGGGCGGAGGTGACAACAGGGCAAAAGGCAGAAGCCAAATAACCAGAGGAGTGGAGTGAATGGGGCAGCCAAGACGGCAGAGTGCACCGGGAGCCTGCACTGGTAAAGGTACAGATGAGCCTGCTTCTCCACACAGCCTCACACACATGTGCACACACTCACTCCTCAGTTTATCTCATATATGCTACATCTTACTTCACTGCTAAGCATCTTTAAGAGGGTACAGTACAGTAGGAGGACATCAATCTTAATCACTGTAGCAAAAGACTAGCTAAACTAATAAAACTAAAAAACTAAAACTCTAAAATGTTAAGCTCAACGTGCCAAAGTCCAGAAACAGATAGTGCTACTGGCTGGAGTGTAGCACATGCGATTAACTATTCAGGGGCAGGGTTTTTGTCTGTGTGTGTAAAGTGCAAAGAGTTCCTGGCCCTCATCCCCTTCAGGTAGCCATGGCTAAATTGGAACAGCTCAGAGAAATAAAAAGGTCCCAGATAAGGCCTACAGGGACACTGCTGCATAGTCTCACCTCCACTGCAGCAGCTCGTGCTGGGGACACGAGTCCCAGGGAAGGACAGTATCCATCTGGGCAAGAGTGTCCTCTTGCATACTGGACGTCCTGCAGAGAAAGGACTCCAATGACAAGAAGCAGCAGTGGCAGGAGGCTGCTTTAGTAGGCACAGAGTTAGCTGGCTTTGAGATATCATAGAGGATTGCCAGTCAGTTGCAAAGAGAACGGACCTCCAGGGATCTCCAAATAGGTCTCAAGGAAGAACAGGGCCAATGCTCAGTCTGTATCAGTACTGGCGACACAGGGAAGTGTTGGAGGGACGTTCTGAACGCTCAATTCAGGCGATCAATCAAGATACTGAAGCCAAGGACCTCCATAACCACTTCCATTACAAGACTTTTTAAGAGCCCTGTATGTTAAGGGCAGGCAGAGATCTGGAGTCTCAATGCATGAATGAGATGGTCATGCTGAGAAGGGGGTTTTAGATACGTTAAGAAATGTGATACCTTTTGGGACAAGACAGACCTGTAAAAGAAAGACAGGCTGGCTGTACCTTAACCAAAATGGAGTCAGGCTGAAAACTGTAGCAAAACATTTAAACTAAAAGCTGAGGAAAGCCAAAAGGCACAAAGGAGTTTCTGATTTAGACTGACACAGTCCCAAAGGGGTTGTAGCTAATGCTCCTCTGAAAAGTCTAAGGGAAATAAACAGCCTAATACAGCAAATGGAAAAGGCAAATCAGACTACCCTTATGTTCTAGATACTGATTAAAATTACAGCTACTAGAATGAAACAATCACAAAAAACACCCTACCTCAATATTTTCCACTTTTTCCAATCAATTCAGGCAATAGCAGTAGAAAATGTATTTTAGCTCCCTGTAGGACTGACTTTGTTCTTTGTTCTACAGTATCACAGAAATGATCTGGTTATGCCATAAGAAACACAGGCACACAGCAAAAGTAAGGCCTGCTGGCATCTGAACACAAGCCGAGTGATACAGGAGTTTACATGAGAAGCAAAATCACTTCATATTTTATCAGTCTCCTGGAAAAAATTGTTGAGTTATTGCATGGAATTGCTTTGACAGACAAGAGAGTAAGTCAAAGGTGGTAGAAAACAGCAGACAAAAACCAGAGCCTGTCCGCCCCAGAAATCACAGGCTTTTTCCCCCCCCCCACAAGAGAATTAGGAGAACAGAAGGAAGGACCACATTTGTCAGGAAGTCAGCCAGACTATTCATGATGGAGAAGACTGTAAATTACAAGGTTGAATATAATAACTAATACAGCATTTAAAAAGGCAGCAGCCCACAGCAATCTCCCAGCAATCCCCAACAACAGCAAAAGACCACGAGCAGAGACTAAGACAATTATAGCCCTCCCTGCCATCACCATTTCAGCTTCACTACTGCTTTTGTTACTACCCTAATTGCCATTTGCATTGTCTGGTTGATCTAATGCCTTACCATGAGAGGTTATGTGACTTCTTACCCAACCAGCCTTCCAATACAGGATTTTCTCCTTATTGCAATGTTTTTATGGAAGCTGGCTGACTACAAGGCATCACTTCTCGTCCTTGCTTCCAGCTGCTAAATTTAATTTAAAGATGCTAAAAATAAAAAGGCTTACATGTAATAGTACTGTTCAGAAAGCAAGAGGCCGTACTTCCTACAGGGATAGCATTTAATCATCAGTGAAATGAAGAGAGGTACAATACAATAATTGTTTCACTGTTATTTCTGCCATTTGCAAACATTCTAGCGGTACCTAGCCCACTCTGAGAACATTTTGAGAACTCCTTCTATGTAGATATTGAGACAGCAAGTATAAGAAACATAACACAGACAAGTCCCAAGTCTTTGGACTTCCAGTTCAGGTGTTGCCTCAGTGACCACCTTTACTGGACACCCAAGAATGCAGAGTCATTTACAAATTCGAAGATGGACCAGGGGGGAGGGGGAGAATCAAAAGAAGTACAGCAGGAAAACAAAATATTATCTCGATTATTTGGGAATTTTTCCTTAAATATATACAGGATATGTATAAAATCCACTTTTGGTTTTCTCTGCAAAACACTTCAAATTGATCCTCCTACTAGTATGCAGAGCCTCATTATACTCAAATTATCAAAAAGAATTGCAGTTTGTATGTAGCTTATATTAGGAAACGTGGTTACAGTCTTGTCTCTATAAAGAAAAAGGAGTAGAAAGGCACAACAGCAGGTGGGGGAACCCCAATAACCCACCTACTCAGGGAAAGGAGCCCCAGCCCCTCCCAGGGCTGCTGCTGCAGGGGAGCCTCAGCCCCATGAGCCAGAGGTGAACGTCATCCGCGAGTGTTTGGGGGAGGCTCTCTGGGACTTCCTTCAGACTGAGAGGGTTTAACCTTGGGGTGTGGGAGTCATTGTGGGATGCAGGGGACGAACATTGTGGGACTGTACAAAACCTATTATGATAAGGGAAAAAGGGAGAGTTCAGGGTGGTTTGGGGAGGAACAAGTGTGGGAGACTAGAGGGAAAAGGGGATAAAAGCCATCTACAACTAGCATTTGGTCAGTATGCTTGTCTGGCCATGCCCTGCACCTGATTAGCACAGTCTATCCTGTCTTCTCATTAAACTCCGTTTTCAGCTCTTCTCGTGGGTGAGGGGCTCACTACTCCATGGGTCTGTGTGCACGCAGAGATCCAAGTGCAGTAACTGGGAGTCAGACTACGAGGCAGTGTGCATTTGTGTGGGTGTGTACGTTGGCGTGTAATCACGACTGAACATCAAGCTATACTAGCCAGCAAGTAGGACAAGATGCTTAGGAGGCAAGTATTGGTGTGGCCATAAATCTGGGCTAGATACCCGAGGGGGACAAGAGGGCTCTGAAAGTTGACTAGTCGAAGACCAGAAGGTCCAAGCCAGCTACCAGAGAGACCTTGGGATTTGGAGGTCAGCTACTGGTAAGGTCAATAGTTCCAGGCCAGCAACTGGAGAGATCCATCTACATCTGTGCATCTTGTGTGTGAGGCAACAGGGAGACTAGGGAATCCTGGGCCAGCTACTGCATAGATGGGTGTCTAAGACCAGCTACTACAGAGGGATCCATACTGATGTGCATATATATATACGCTCACATATTTTACACTAATGAGCTTTCATCCTGAGCGACCAGAGAGGGAAGATGAAGAGGCTGTTGCTGCTCTTTGTGTTTGCATGAGTGCTGCATTTTCTTCTGTGTCAGTCTGGCTGGCTGCTCATACATGTATGTACATATGTTATTATGTGCCTGTGTGCCTCTTGGAAATATGTGCTCAGCCTTGCTATGGCTGGACCCAAGGACACAGAGCTGCAGTGGGCTCACCTCTATCGGCCTCTGGGGTTCAGCAGCACCTAAACACTTAGCAGCATCTTTTCTGAGTGGGAGAAAAGTATACAATTTCCTAGATCTTGAAAAAGTGTTCCCAATAAGTGGCAAACTTACTTTTTCCAACTCCACACAAATAAGACATTAATTACTAGAGATGAACAGAAGAAAATAAAAACCTCATTTGATTGCTCATGGCACCTTCTCAATAGCAAGCCAATAAATGAGATCAGCAACAGAACTAACACCATTCCTAAGTGCTTGGGTTCATTCAAGCCTGAAACACTTACTGCCCATAATATCCAATACAAAACCTTGATGTATCTAAACTTTCATTGAAATTCAAAACAGTCAGTGATATATACACCAGCTGGCATTTGAGCAAATGTAACTCACAATGAAAAGCAAAACATGACATCCAGTCACTTACTTAAACAGCTCTGGTTCATAGTTGTCATTAAAGTGCTCACATGGGGGCGACAGACAATAAAGTGACTGATATCAATCAGTTTCAGCCTAAACAGGGATCAGTTTAACATTCTCAACACACACAATGTTTAAAGACATCGGCTAACACAGTATATGTCTGAGGAATGCTCTAGCATACAGTACCCCCAGAATACCAGGCACTTGCATTACAAGTATAAATCATTGCATCTCACACATTTCCAGACTGGGTAAATCGTTATTTTCCCCATATCTCTCTCTTAAAATACGGTGGTGCTATCCGAGTAGCCCCTCAGCCAAAGCCAGACAAGGCACCTCTGCTGAAGCCGAGGAAGAAGAGAGGTCTCCATAGCAACGGGGACCACGGGGGCTCTCACAACCCCTCCTCTTCACCCACTCCCCAAATTCAATTTTTCTTCCAAAGAGAATGGCTTAGTAGCCCACCTGAAGACGCACACACAAAGCAAAAGCATAATACCTATTCCAGACAGACTTTATCAAGGGTGCGGCCTGAACTGAGCTTACTGCTGCAGGGCCCGTTATTCCTGAGGCTTGGAACCACCCATAGGAAAATGCACAGGAAAATCATTACTGCAATGATACTGTAATATGTTATTACTGTGCAATTATTATTACATGAACATATTACCACTCATATCATTACATTTGCCTGAGGCTTCTCATTAGACTTGGTTTTCATTCACTTTTTGCTTTGCCGAACTTTAACTATTCCAGCTGATCACCCACAAAACTCCTCTGTGCAAAGTGCTTGGTTTAACAGATTCCATCTAAAACAATCCTAGTTTTCTAAGAGTGACACCAGTAGAAACAAAACATCATCCTTCCCATCCCCAAATCATTAGTACACTTTTTTTTGCCCTCTGATGGTTCCCCTTTTTGGGGGGCAGGGATACAAATTTTTGCTGGAGCTATTGCAGATATGCCTCTCCTTCTTTAGAACTTCACTCAGTCTAGCCTTTAATCGTGTACCTGCAGTATTTTTTACTGCAAGACTCCCTGCTTCATCCTTTAGAGAAGATGCTTGTGGCAAACTTCTCTGGTAGCTATTTCAAAATACAAACATTTATTCATTACGCTACTATGCATTTGCCTTTACAAACACGTTACCTAGCCTGCCAGATAATGTAGGATTGTATCCTGGAAAGGATCTATCCCTTTATAAATTAGGTGCTGTAACAATTCCATTTTACATCTGCTGTGCACAGATGTCAAGACAGGGAGATGAAAATCAGTTTCAAGAGCAGGGAGACACCGGAGCCAAACAGCTCATGGGAAATGCTCAGGAAAAGGGGTGAGCCTGAAGCCTTGCCCCTGCTTGTCCTGCAGGACACTGGGAAGGCCGCAGGGCTTCACTTTTCACTTGGAAATCTGGTGTCTCTTTCAAAGCGCACTGTTTTCTTTCAAAGGACACCTCCCTTGGATATCACCACAGTGTGGTTAGAAACCAGGAGGTAACCAATCTAACCCACAGCTTCCCAAAAAGTGCTGTAACCACTAGATTAGAGTGCAAACTATATCAGAGCATCCTCAACCTGTCCAGTAAAGTTTCCTTCTGTACAAGACAGATTTGGGAAGACAGAAGAGTAAGTAATAAAAGAGCCTCATTCTACAAACCCTAATTAAGGCACTGATTTACAAGGTTTGGGGAAGTTTCCTGGATTTAGGATTTTTTGGGATATTTTCTGTGCATTTTTTACTAACTGTAAGATGCATATTCAGTCTGAGGAGTAGACACTGGCACTGAGGACATCTCTCTCTCATTATAATTTTCATCAATTGTCTAGGGTAGGGTGTTTTTTTCCTGAAAGGAATGGTTTTGTAAAGAAGAGATTCATGCAGTTTTACCTACGTGGCTAACACGAAAATTATGAAAAGACTCAAATAACCTCAGGGGCACCTGCAGGCTCTCAGAGCTGGGAAATATGAAAAGAATAGAAACTACAAACCATGGTAATGGGATATAATCACACCTAAGCCTAACATGACATGAACATTCAGCTACACGCAGGCTACCGCCAGTAACAGCACAACTCATATAAGCTCCCCCATTTAACTGCAGTTATAATAGTATGTAAATTTGTACATAAATAAGTGTCAAAACAGTCATTCCTGGTCTTCTTTTTCCTTCTCCTGAGAATAACGGAAGGTCCATTGCATTTCATCCATCAATTTTATCTCCTTTTCAAGTTAAGCTCACTGTGCATGCTGGCTACAAGCACTCTTTGGAGATTCTCTTCTTCATTTCCAAGATCCCCTCTCACTGCTTGCACTCAACTGGAAGCAGCTGCAGCCACCTCCAGTGACCTCTCCCCAACAAAGCTCAGAAGTAATACTCCCTCTTCCTTATGTCAAAGATTTGGTTGCTGTGCTAAAGTAATAATTAATCTCTGCAGATTGATCACCTCTAATGGCAAGAGAAAAAATAACCTTTGTAGAGCAATATTGCTGTATTCCTATATTCACTGCAAATCTGATCTCAAGAATCTTCTTTGATAAAAAGGAAGCTATTAAAAATTTACTCACTGAAAAGGAGCCCTATGTCATCCCTAGCTTTAAAAAAAAAAAAAGCCATTCATCAGTTAAATTGTCATCTATTTGAAAGTTATTGTCCACATATATTCTTTTTCAAACCACAAGAGTAAAAGCAGTAACTCCATATTCTAATGAATCAAATAGCTAGTATTCTTTCACAGTTACCATGTTCAAATATTCTATTTTCATAAACTGTTAATTCATGTTTGAAGAGCAGCCAAGAGTACACTAAAGCTTTTTGCTGGTTTCTTTTCATGCTGGAGGAGGGGGTGGAGGGAATAAATTATCTGAATTTAAAAAATAAATTTAAAAAAATAAATTTCAGGTTACAAATTTAAATTCTTAAATCAAATTAAAAACAACCTATAAACTTTGCTCTACCCCTCTGACCTCGGACTGAAAGATCTGAAGCCTCTATCTCTTCTGACTGTGAGTGTGTGGATGAGTAACACCAACAGCATTAATGATCCCCCTTTGCAGCCTGGCTGCTCTGCTGTGCGTTGCTGAAACATACTGCAGTCCTAGTTGCAATCCTACCATGCTGCAGTTAATCCTCACAGCATGCTCGGTATATTAGAAGCCCACACAGCCTGAGACATGCCCCAAAAAAATGGAAGAGAGCTCACTGCATGAGCTCCATCTCACTATATGGTCTTCACAATGAGAGAACAAACAAGAGAACATGTAGAATGCACCCAGCTTACTCAGGTCTCAGGAGGGGGAGAATGGAAAACAAAAACCAAGACATCCTTTCCTAGGGTAATATAACAGAATTGCTGCGCAGCATGCTTCTCAAATAGCAGGAATTTCTTTACCTTAGGGTACTCTTATATGTAAAGCCACTGCAGATACATCTGCACAGCCAGATGTAGCTCCCAGGCTATTAGTCACTATGGGAGAAGCCAGTGGAGTCTCGCTTTCCTGGCACATGGATCTCAGCCAGTCAAATCATACTCTTCACCACAGCAGCAGGCAACAAAAACTGGTCTCCCCTTGAAAGGCTCCTGAACTTCCTGGTTCCTCACCTTGCCCTGTGAGAACAAGCCCTATCCACATACGGTAAGGTCCAGACGAGCTAGCACAATGATGGTCATGGGCACAACCACCAGTGCCCTGCATTGCTCTGGGACATGCCAATCATTATGATCACAACAAACTATATAAAAGCTGAAGCATAACTGTTCTCCAGCAAGGGGAACCAACTTCCCATGGACATGGGAACACTATAAACTTTCCTTCTCTGCCATTCAAATCGTACTTGTCAGTCATTTTCTAAATAAATCCCTACACAATCAGCACAACTCATCAAATTTCTTTTTTTGATTTAAAGAAGAAAAAAAAATCCCAAGCAGAACTTTACTCCTGCTCAAAGTGAAGCAACTTTAGAAACTACATGAAAAACTGCGCTTTCGTTATGGATTTGTATCACTGATGCCACTCTGCTATTATGGCAATAGGTGGCAGAACAACATCGTGGACAGACTCAGAAGACTCTGAAACAAGAACCCAGAGACAGACAAACAGGGTAACAGGCCAAAAAAAATTATGAGGATGGAGAATGCAGTTTCCATCTTCAAAACGTCAGTAATTCAACAAGACCGTAGTTATAAACCTAAATTTTATTTACCCTTCCTTTTATCAACCTCACATGAACAGCATCATCCCTTCGATAGCAGCCATTTGAATTTGCCAGCTAATGACCCTAGCCAGTAATGCCGTGAGTGCAAATCATCATTCACGTGCACAAGTAATCCTGACTGTGTCATCTTAGCCACATCCACTTGGTGGCAGGTGGAGGCAACTGGCCTGAAACACCGGTGAGACAAAGCAAAACAGTTCCTGCAGTTCTTACAAGGCAGTAAAAAATGGATCTACCCTGAGTCGGGCAGAATACTCAGGGACCCGCAGAGCAGATAGATCTGTGCAGGATTAGCAGAAGTGAAGCAATCAATCTCAAAGCGATTCTCTACCATTCTTGTTCTTCCATTGACGACTTCTACATCCTTTCAAAACAAGTTTGGACATGCAAAGCTCGAATCTCTTGACACCTTTCACCACACAAGATTAAGTCAACCACAGGGCATCAGTACTGACAGCATGTGTTGCTGCTCATGTCACGCTGCTCCCATCTGCATCATTCCAGTGGCCACTAAAATCATATAGTTCTTGCCATTGGTGCCTTTCAGTTTCCCTCACATTTAAGGTAATGAAAGTTGCTGCATTACACACAGAAATTCAACACATCAGCTTTCCTTTTGCTAAGCCAATGAGGGACAATTGAGGGATCCAAAAAACAGGTAGTCAGACGACAGAGTTGACAGAAGCAGCATAATTATTTTAGCTTCTATTCTCCTATAGTAACTTTTCTTAGAAGCAACAGATTTAATCATACTGTACCTGCACAACTATGGCCTAAGCATACTACTGAGTGCAACTCACCTGACCCTACACCAGAAACACATCTCCACACATGCGCTTGTCATTCCAGAGTTCCTGACGCACCCGCTCTCTTGATTTCAGGGAGTACGAAGTACACATGTGGATCAGCAAAGGAAAGTGGTAAGGAGAAGTTCCTAGTCCTAGTCCTAGTTCTTCTGCTGATACTCAGCACACTTGTATTTTTTTCTGTAACATGGTCCGCAGTCCCTGATCCAAGCATAGTTCAAACAGCAGAACGAGAAACACCGGTTGCAAGTGTTTGCACTGTTTTCTCCTAGCCCTGCCCTGAGTTGATGGCTTACAGGCTAGGAAATGCCATTACTATGAGAACTGCCATTACTAGCCATGGAGCTGCACAGGAAGACAGTGTTAACAAGGCCTTCTAGTCTCATACATACTTGGTACCTCACCTCGTGCATTTGGTAAATAAGTCCGTCAACATGTGCAAAGAATTTAAAGCTCCCCAGATGAATTCCCCAGTTCATGCACTCAGTTAAGCGTCACAGAAATGCCTTGCAAGTCCTGAATATACTGCAAATCTTGCCTTCACAGAGGCAAACCGAGCCGCTGATCAGCATAACTAAATTGACCAAATTCCTCCCTCCAATGCTTCCTGTCCTGTGCAGAAACCTCGTGGTAGGCTACAGCCAAAGGAGTGCGTAACGGGTAGTACCAGCTGGGTTCAAAGTATAGAGATGCAGATTTACCCCATCTTATTCCTCACTCCTTGAATATTAAAATCATAGGTAGTCTGCTAAGTGAGAACTTCCACACAAGCAGTGGAAGAGCAACAGTAGTAAGTTTGTGCAAGCAGACTCAAAGTCACAGGAACAGCTATTTAAAACTGGAGCATATAAGCACATCATGGCTTCATTAACTCAGTAGCTCATGACCAAGTTATCTGAAGAACTCTCATCTCTAAATGCCCTAAATTATAAGTGATTTTTAGACTAATAATTATGTTTTGTTCATTCCAAACATGGAATAATCTGATTTTTTACAGAATCAGAAATCTTTAACAATGAAAACTTTCTGCAAATTAGGACAAAAAACAGTAGGAAAAAAATCTACCAATTAACAAGCCTCTTCTTGATACTTCTTGTTCATTCTACCAGTTAGATCCTCTGACATGTATGTGAAGATCACAGCCAGGTTCAAGCTTTGGCAAGCTTGTGACAGCTACATAATCCCTTTTAAAGACAAACAAAAATTCTAAAGTCAGGTATCATCATTATTGCTTGCTAAAATAAGTAAATAAATAAATTAAGGATGTGCTTTCAATGTATTGTAAAGTAACCATAAGCAAGAACAGTTTGACTCTTTCTTGCCCTTTGCAGGTATCATGAGACACTCACCATAGCCCTGTCCTTTCACAAAACAGCAAAAACTAACACAAGAATTTCTCATAGTGTTACAAGTCTCCCCACAGGCCTCTAATAAGGGTCTTAAACAGAAGAAAAAAAGCAGTGTACATCTCTCTCACAACTGACTACCACATTCTTCTGCGCAACAGGAACCCAAATTAAATTCACAACCCCGACTGTGATTCATCCCTCTTGTAGGACCTGGACCCCTCCATGCTGTAGACCGCCGCTTATGTCAGAGCCCAGTATTCACTATCAAGACTGAGGCATATACGCTTGTTCCCTTTCAAGCTGGAAGTAGAAATCATTCCTTCCTTTTAAAAGGGCAGAGATATTTTATCCAATAGCAAAGTGGCCCGGATGTACAAGTTGTGCATCCACCCAAACCAGAAAGGATTCAAGCACGCACATCCTACCTCTGAGGAGAGTGCCCCCCATCTCATGCTCTGGGGGAAGGAGAGTCCTAATTCCCCTTTAAGGGTTTCCCCTGTGCAAAGAGGAACCTGAGACTCACCAGACCAAAGAACTGCTATTCTGCAGCTCAACTGAGGGGCCTACCTGATGGAGAAAAGAGCTGGATGCCACCCATGCTCTAAGGACCATGGCAGAGAAAAAATGAAGATGAAAACTTAATTACTGGCGTTTGTACAAGCATAAGAGTGAGGTAAATATCAAGTTGTTTCCATCACTGTAAATTCTTGAGGCCTGCTGCTAACATTTGTCATTGGACTACTGCATTTTCCTATTTTAAAAACACGTTTCCTCTCCCGTTTTGCTCTTTGAAGGGCCTGGTGAAGTTACTAATCTGGAAGCTTCATCAGCCTCCCAGACATCCAATTTGCAGATAAACCCCTTATAACAGGTCTAAGTCTTTTCACAGAATCCACATCTCGAAAGCAAACTGCAGGACTGCCAAACCATGACTTACAGTAGCCTTGCAAAATGTATAGCTATGGTATTTTTTGGCTGGTTGATTTTCATAAACTCCTGGCTGCTGAAGGTGTGATTCCTTGAGAGCGTCTGTTTTTTTCTTCAAATAAAATTCAAGAATCCATGCTCATGAAAATAAGTCTGGACACACGACCCAAAAGATAATGAACTAAAAGTCTGACTTTTCTCATCTAATCTTGTTATTCTTAGGACACTATTTGCTGGCTACCAGTTTGTGCCAGGGACTATCCAACACATGGAAAAAGACAGTTCCTTCCCCATACCACCTATGCACTACATAGAAGAAAAGCAAGAAACATGAGGATTAACCCCACTGAAAAGAGGAATAATTGAGGCCAGAAGACTCAGTGACTCACAGTAATAACCAGTAAGCGTATTGCTGACTGACCTCAGAGCTCAACGCTGTTTCAAGACTATGCTTACCATCTTCTTCGAAATTATTGAAGTGATATTAAGTATTACCAAGAAGAAATTTATATTAGAATTAATTACCATGACCACAGAAACAGATTTTAGCATTACTCAAGATCAAGAAAAACAAAACCAAATCCTTGATAATAAGAGCCAATGACCATCAGCAAAGTCCTGCCGAACTCTCCTAAGAGAGCTGGAGACTTGTGTGAAAAGCCTCACCATTTCCAGTAACCAGCTTTGAATGATTTAGCTAGCAGTGGCATTTTACTGAAATCCAGCCTACTGATCTCCCAAACAGTGCTAACTTGAGCTATGGTGAGCTAACAGTGCTCACCATAAGGCTTATTTTGGTTTTTGGGTATTTTTGGTAAGAAATGCACATGTATTCCTAACAAATCAACACTATAAGTAGCTAGAAAGCAAACATACACACATTCGCAAAGTTATATGGCAATATATTACTTATTTACTACCGTGTATCTAAAACGTATGATTCCTACTTTGAGGATAACAAGTAAGCAAAACTGCACGTGGTTATACATATTTACAGCATACAGTACTTTCAAAGGATTAATTTAAATCTGCAGGACACAAACACAGAATTACTATAGCATGAAACCAAAATTCAGTAAAACTTGTTTAAAACACTCCGCATCTTTTTCTGTGGTAAAGACAACAGATCCCTTTACAGTGTAATATAAGGGTGTAACCAACCCATTTTGGTTTTGCCTGTTTAAATTCCGATAGAAAAGTTTACTAAGCAATACAAGCAATACATGCATGTAACGTACCAGTTCTCATCTGTGATGAATAGCATTTTATAGCAATAGCTTTTACACATCAAAACCCACAAGGAACTCGAAATCATACACCTGTGGGTTTAAAATGCAGAAAGAAGAGTCACTAAGGCAGCAAATGATGGTGGTTCCCATTTGGTCTGCAGTCCCTGACCGACAGGATAAACAAACCTCATCAACAAAAAAAACTCCAGCAGCGCTCACTCACCCAGCAAAGAGCCAACGAAGATGACGATTTGCACGGTGGTAGTGAAATGCCGGTAGGTCTGCTCTTCGCCGTGCTCCTCGCTCTCCGGCGCACCGGTCTGGCTGCCGTTCCCACCCTGCCACACCATCTGCCCAGTCGAGGTGTTCCTCATCTCCAGAGCGCTACCGGCAGCCTGGAACGGGGCGTGATGGCTTTCGTTCCTCGAGATCCAGCTTTTGTCGTACCCCATGATGAAGTTCCTGCCGTCCTCAATGCCACCTGATAACCACAGGTTATTATTGAGCCTTTAATGACTGAACAGAGCCCACAGGCAAAAAAGCGCTTCTGAGGATAAAGCCCCCTCTCTGACACTCTCAGGCATCTTCACCACATTTCTGTGTCCCAGAAAGCAGGGATGGCTTTTCACGTTTCTACCTCGTAAATCATCATAGCCAGTAAAGAAAAGCAGAAAATAAAGCAGGCTCCTCCTTGCCATCAGCTGTCCCATATTTCCTCCTTCACGATACCAGAGCGTTTCCTCAGCACGCTTTACTGCAATAAACGTGAGCCAGAAGATGACAATCCACACGGCGGCTCATCTTCCCAACCCCGCCAGAAGGTCACCTGGCGCCCGCCGCGCACAGGGGCTCCCTGCACACCGACGCCAGTTTAGGAAAGTTGGTGGACAATCCGCTCTGTGCCCCCCGCTCCGCCCTCGGCCTTGGCGTTAAGCCCTGAGAAGGCAAGGACACCCCTTTCCCCCTGGCACATCTCCTAGCGCTCCCTTCCCTCCTCCTGCCTGCTCCTCCTGGGGCAAGCCATGGCTTCGTCCCTCCTTGCTCTGCGCCGCGCTGGACGCCCAGAAGACCCTTACACAGCGCCCAGAGAAGTAAATGACTGCTCAGTGGCTTCCACTGCACTCTCGGGGAAGATTAATTTGCTTTTGAATCCCAAGGCGGTGGGCACTCGAGCCTCCAATGAACCAAAAAGCCTCCGTATGATGATCCCGCTCCGAGCGCGGCCCGCAGCGAGCGCGGCCGCCGGTGACACCCCTGCTCCTCGTACGTGCCCCAACATCCCGGCCCAGCCGCCGCGCTGCGCCGCCACCGCTGCCCGCCACCCCGCCGCTCCACACTGCGGACGGCCGCCAAGCCCCGCCACCCGCGGGAGGCGGTAGCCCGGCGGGGCGGGCTAGGCTGGGGGCGGGCCGCCGAGCTCCCGCCTCCGCCGCGCTCCCCAGGGGCGGGGGGCGCCGCCATCACGTGGCCGCGGGGCTGGGCAGGGGGTGCGGGGCCGCCATTTTGAGCGGGAGGCCGGCGGCTGCGGCCCGGCCTTACGCCTCCAGCCCCTTTTCGGGAGGCGAGTGCTGTCTGGGAGTCACAATCTCTAAACCGGTATTTTAAAACAGGTTCGTAATTTCGAGGGCAGAATTTCAAAAGACAGTGATGACTTCTAGACACGCTAAGGCACAATTTGCCAGGAAGGCTCCTCTGTAAGCATAATAAGTTTGTGTTTTAATTGTGCAAAAAGTGTGTATCCACATAGCAGGTGCACATTTGCCTTTAATTTAAACATTTTAGGAGGACAGCTAGACAAAATGCCAAAATTTTTTCAGCCATTAGCCGGCAGATCTGGAAGCGCCTGCTGGAAGAAGAGCTGCCCGTGAGCATAACCCCCACACAGCGAGGCCGCCTCAGGGACCCCAGACCGACAAAACGTGTTTCCGTGGGCTGTCCCCCATCTGCTGTGAACTGGGATGATCCAGAAAAAGAGCTGGGTGCTCTGCCCCATGTTCAAAGACATCTGCTGACCACAGGGAAACGGGGGCTGCCACTGCTGCGTCCCACCACAGGCCCTGAGGCTGTTGGACAAACCTCCCTTTTGCCTCCCTGCTTTCAGGGCCTGTCCTCGGCAGCCTCCTCTTGCTCCTCTGGGAGCCCAGGTCTCTCAGCTCCCTGCTCCAGGCTCTTTTCTAGTAATTTATGGCTTTCCCCACTCCCAGCCTGGCCCCAGGCTCACTCACTCTCCTACCCTTTCCTATCCCAACCCTTTCACCTTGTCCAGACACTCCCATATGTATCCCAGCTCCCCCAGGCAATAGCAGCTTCCATCTTGCTTTCCCCTCATCCTTGTTTCCTGGGACTCCTGAATTGGCTTCTTCCTCCTTTTCGTCCCCCAATCTTCCTGTGGCCATTCTGGCCAGTCTCTGTGACCAGGCTGTGTCCTCCCCCCCCTTCATCTCCCCACCACCCACAAGGTGCTTCTCCTCGCACAGCTCCTCCCTCTGGGACCCTTCCCCTCTCTCAGGAGACTCACCTCCTCTCACCATGCACAGGGGGAAGTGAGAGCACACTCTCACCTCATTACATTTTAGTGTTGTGGGATGCAAGAGTTTTAAATTTTGGAAGGGAAGCTTCTGTCCGGATGCAGTCTGGCACATGTTCAGGGCAGGTGGACTCTTCAATGATGTTCACTGTACTCCGGTAAATCTGTGCAGAGCATGTGAATACTTACTTTTTTTTTTCCTCCCCAAATAACAGAATTTGGTTTACTTTGTGCAGGTTTTCACAAGGCTAGTGAGCAAAGCCACAGCACTGAAAAATGTTGTCTCTTCGCCCTCACTCATCAAATTTTCACACTTCTGTTGGGGTACAAGACTTTTTAAAAGAAATCCTCAGAATGCTTGTATTATGATGTTATTTTTTTCTGGTTTCTTCTTGGAAACAATGAATCATTGTAGGAGAAATTAAGAGCAAAAAAATTAAACAGACTGAGGTAGACGTCTGGTCTAGAAGATTTCATCCCAACTGGTTAAAATTTTGCCAAGTCATGAAGAACGGGAATCATCGGGCAGCTTTAACAATGCTTAACGTTACCTGACCCACCCATCATTATGCAATCTAACACGGGAGAAGTTTCCCATGTGCTGGGCTGCGTGCCCCACACAAAACCCCATGATTTGTGTTAAAGAACATTTTACTCAAGTTTCTTAATTACTTACTGCATCATGTCTTCAAATTGGCCATTCTTGCTGTGTCTTTGTGGGGGAAAGAAGACGAATCTGTGGTCTGGAAACTTTTATTTCTGGTCTTTAACACAAAGAGACTATTTATACAAATTGATAGATCAGCATACCCAATTGCAGCAGTGGGTCAAACATAGCAGTTACTTCTAAGAAAGTGCAAGAAACTACTGGACGATTCCAATCCCCCAGGTCACATTTGACTGTGCAAAAGAAGATTTCTGGTGTTGTTAGATAAACACTACACAGCTTTGGTCATGCATTTCCCATCAAAAAAAAAAAGATGAGACAGAAAAACGCTACCACTAACGATACATTCCAGGCATTCCAAGGCATGGTAAGGAACAGAGAATAGCATCGGAACAGTGATACAGTTTAAGATTTGGTTTTGGTTAGATACTGATGACATTATGAAACTGCCAGTTATCAGATAAATTATAATCCCAGCGGGGCCATAAGAATTATGGAAATATAAACAAAAGTATGCGTGTAACAAGTTTTCAATTTCAGAAGGACAAACTGAGGGCTACAGAAATTACTCATTAGAGTACGTCCCTCCTTAAGTATCTATTAATAACAAAAAGTCCGTACTTGAACGTGAGGGATTAACGTGAAGATCACCAGAACTCCACTGCTAAAAACCTTGTAACTAAAAAGGAAGCATCAGAAGATGTTCCATGCAGTTACAAAACTAAAGAAAAAATGGGTCTATTATACTGCAACAGCAGAGATGTAAAATAATGCAAGTATGGCTCTGAAACTTGTTTTAGAGCCACACTGGTTTTCAATTAAGAAGAAGGAATTTGATCTTTAGAGAAAAGATAACTAATCGGGATCCTGGTACGAACATGACTAGGTCTAAGGCAGAAGGAAAACTCCCAAGATTGTTAATTCCATTTCAGAGGATCACACTTGTTCCCTACATTTCCTAACAAATGAAATCACCTAAGTATGTATAGTCTGTGGGTGCATGGTAGCAAGCTACGGACTACTCTGGCATTTTTCTTTGCCTGGGGATTACAAACTTAGTAGATAATTTACTTGGGGGTTTTTCATTAAGAACCCAAAACCTTACAGGCCACATCATCTTGTGGCAATCCTTCACTAGTTAGCACACAAAGTGACTGAAGAAAAGCACATTTCCTTCCCCGCTTGCTGCCACTCCTCTGAAAACCCCCAGCTGCCTCTCCAGCACGTCCCACCGAGGAGACCCCGGGGCTGGGGGGTGCGCACAGGGTCTCGCCTGGCTTTGTGTGGGCACCTCAACCAAAGACCCGATACTGCTCACCTTCTACCTCCTCATAGTCACTGAAGTAATCCTCAGTGGAAATGGGTTTTTTTAGTTTCCACATGGATTTGTATCCTGGCCCAGCTCTACGTGAAATCCATTCTCAGTTTTGTGGTTCTTTTTCCCCCTTTGCTAATCTCTCTCAAGGTCTACAAAAGAAATCTACAGTAACTATTTGTTGTTGTATCTCTTGCAGATATACCTGGGGGCGTATCTTGGGGAAGCTCAGACTGGACGTTGGGAAGAGGTTCTTCACTGGGCGAGCGGTCGGTCTCTGGAAGGGGGAAGGGGCCACGGTACCAAGCCTGAGAGTGTTCAGGGACCGTCTGGGCGATGCTCTTAGTCACAGGGCTTAGTTTCAGGTAGTCCTGCGAGGAGCCGGGACGGGGACTCCATGATCCTTACGGGTCCCTTCCGACTCTCGGCAGCCCGCGATTCTCTGCGGCACAGCCACTCGAGGCCTCGGCAGCTGTGAGGGCCGGGACGAGGCAGGCGGGACCACTGGTGACCGCGGGGGCTGAGCGGGGCACGGCGGCGGCAGGCAGTGCGCCGCGCTCCCTCACCTGGTGGCTCCGCAGCCCCTCTTACCGGAGGCATCACCAGTTCCGAAGCGCGACGGGCCCACCCTGGCCCCCCCCGGCTCCTCCTCCCGCCGCCGCGGAGGCGGGGCTGGGGAGCGCGGCCGCCCCTTGGGCCGCCGCCACTTCCAGGGTGGCAGCGCGCGGGTCAGCCCGCCATGGCTGCCGCCCGCCCCCGCCCGGGGAGCTGACATGGCCCGGGCGAGCGGCGCCCAGCAGCTGCCGGGGGAGGTGGCCGCCGAGCCGCCGGAGAGCTACCAGCTGCGGCAGGAGAATGAGCTCCAGGTGCTGGAGTCCATTTACGGGCAGGACTTCCAGGATCTGCGGCAGAGCCAGGCCTGGAAGGTAACGAGCGTGGAGCTGGCCGGGCGCCGGGGCACGGGGAGGCCGGCGGGGTCCCGCCGGGCTGTCCGCCCCCCCGTCCCTTCTCTGTCTCCCTCGCAAGAGAGGAAGAGCCCCTGGTTCTCCTCCCTGCCGGGCTAAGGGGGAGCAGCAGGAGGCAGAGCGGGTCCTTGTCATTTGCGGGGCTGGGTGGGGGCACCTCGGTCGTTGGTGCTTTCCCGTTGCTGTCAAGTCCCTTTATTTCTTGCCGGGCGCATCCCGGCCTCTGGCTGTTTGCCCATGTCCTCCCCCGCCATTAACTGGCCGCCTTCGCAGTTAATCCTCTCGATCCATGCCTTCGCGCTGTAATTAGCGCTGTGGCTGTAACTTGCCTTTTGATTAATTGTCAGGTTTGGTTTTTAAATTGCCTCTTAATTCATCCCTTAACCAACAAATTACATACTTGTTTAGTTAATTCATCTCATTGGTGTATACGTGTTGCTGATTTTTGCACATTTGTTATATACTGTGGTTTACTCAAACTGTGTGTTTTCATGAGAACTTTTATTTTTATAGTTTTGCTTTGGGTTTGTTTTGTTTTGTTTTTTTGTTTTAATTACAACTAACTAATGTTCAGGTCTAGTACTCAGTATTCTTTCCCATTTCTCTTTCGTGTCCACAATGTCTAATTGAGAATTTTTTTTCCAGCTGCATCTGTGGCACTGTTTTCCTGTACCTGGAGGTACTTGGTCACCCTTTTCAGTTCCCCAAGCTCACTGTTACTGTCATATCTGCTTCTGTTCTTTGGTCTTTTAGTTTCTACGAAATGTCATAGCCCGTGCTGTTGTTTTCTGCTATGAAGAACTTGAAATTCTTGCAGAAGCCTATGACTTCTTTTTGTTGGTCGTGGTTTTGGGGTTTTGTTGTGGGTTTTTGTTTTGGTTGGGTTTTGTGTTGTTGTTTGGGGTTTTTTTGCACAGTTTCATGTGAACACTGTTAGTAAGTTGTTGGATTTTCAGAAGTGTTGCAGATCTCACTCTATTAAATTCATACCTGACGTACTCTTGACTTAACCTGTTCTTTTCCCTGTTAGAAATGCAAAGGGAAAGCAGAGGGGGTAGTGACCATCTTTTAACCTGTTTCCATATTTGTTATTACATGTGGTGTTACTTCCCGACCTTTTTGTCAAGTTACTAAGGTCTGGATTGTTTTGTGGTTTTTTTCCAATTTTTTTTTTTCTAATTGAAAAGAAAAAGTTTAGAGTGTTTATACAGGCATGTTTTACTTTAATCTGATTTTGAGTAGGCAGCTTGAACAGGATGGAGAGGAATGGCAATACTTGTTAAAATTCTGGTTTATGCCAAACATGAAAATGTAAATAGGAAAAGAAGTACTGTCCATTTGTTTGGCCACACAGGGTGTACATAGATGTGATTTTATAGTCTGTTGTCATGTCAGAAAATAAAATATTAACTGGTGTTTTATCAGTGATCCAAAACAAACACAAAAGAAACAATATTATTCTTATAATGAGTGGTTTAATTTGTAATATACCATAGACAACCTGTGTTACACTTATTTTCCTACTACTAGCTTACAGTAAGCAGAATACAAAGATTGTATTGTAAAACCTCTTTTTTGCTCAGTCTGAATTATCTTTTTAATAACTCTAACTACACTTATTGAAGAAGTTCTAAAAATATACTGGCTAAACTGTGATAATCAGTGAACCTGTTCACTCTCATTGAACAACGTCAATACATTAATATATTTTTTTCATGGTTTGGATGGTCTAACCTGAATTCTGCCATAATACAGGTTGAAAGAGTTGTGTGCTTTCATTAAAATAAAACCAAAAAAACCTTTTAAATCAAACATTTTGTTTTCCATTTTAGGTACGACAGCCTCCTGAAATTAATTTAGTTCTGCGTCCTCAGGGATTGACTGGTGATAATGAAGTATATGCCAAAGTTGATCTGTGGGTCAAGTGTCCACATACTTACCCTGATACGTGAGTGAACATTAAAATACAACCTTTTTTCCCTGAACATTTTTTCTCTGTTTTCCATAGTAAAGTGCAAATTGAAAAAAACCATATAGTTTTATTCACCTTATTCTTGCTTTCTGCATGTCAGTATTTGTTAAGCCTGTGGTATTTCATAATAGGTGACTATAAAATTTGGCACCTGAATTGGATGTGTTGTCATGTGCAATGGAGAATAATAGGGGTGCATTTGTTAGTGCAAGACTGCAGCTCCAGTTTGTAGCTTGAAGAGGCATAAACTCAGGTGTACCTGCTAGCATCTTAGTCCCCTTTTTAAACTTTTTGAGCTCATGAACTGCTGAGAGAAGGACTGAATCTTCGTTTTTAAAGCAGTCTGGTGTTCCTGTTTATTGCTGGGTTAGCGTTTTGGGAGAGTTCTCCATGCAAAAAAAAATTGCAGGTGATGAGCCCCCCCCCCCCCCCCCCCGCTTTTTGGGCTGGCAAGTGATTTCTGGGTTAACAGTTGCTCTGTGAGCCTAGTTTTGTTCAGTCCTTATGCCACTGGTTGTGTCCACAGCATAACTCCCCTTAGTTCATGCATTTGTGCTGTGGCATGAGCAGTGTGCAGGGGAGTGCTATTCCTTACCAAGTGATAACTCAGTTATAACCTGTAACAAGGGATATAACAGCCACTCTTATTTTTTTTTTTTAATTTAAGGTAGCACAGCTACAGATATTTTACTTGTTTACTTTATTATAAACATTTTTTTAATGTAGCTGGTATTTATTTATTGCCCATTTTTCTTTAAGTTTGTGTAACCTATATAGTGGTAATAAATTTTAGGTACCTGAATGTTGTGCTAGTAATATTTTCAAAGGACTGTTATGTAAATTACTGATTAGAGCTGAATTATTAGTGTCAGGAGGGTTTCTTTGATAGTTCTTATGCTAAGTATAACTGACAATCTGCAGCCAGAAAATTTAATGTCAGGAAATATAAAACATTATTTCTGGCTTTATTCTATATTGTATATGTAATATTTATATACTGCTTATTTGAGCATTGGCTAATTGACAGGTGACTACAAACTCCATTCCTTTTCCCTCACCTACAAATTTTTATCGACATTCTGTGTCTTACACAATTACTTTTTAGATTCAGTTTTTCTAATGAGGACTTTTCTTATGTTTTGTTGCTGTCCCCCAGTGTCCCCGAAATACAACTGAAAAATTCAAAAGGCTTGTCAAATGAGAAAATCAATGAATTAAAATCCAGACTAGCTGAACTGGCAAAACAGCGCTGTGGAGAGGTAAGAGCTTTTTACTTACTTGAGAAATATACTCTGGACCTAAATAGTTCTAAAAGAATGCGTGGTATAATATAATGAAATACTTAAACATTGGAAGTATATATTTCATTGCTCCTAAGGAAGGAGACACTTACCTTCTTTCTTAATAATGTTTCTGATTAAGGAAAGTTCAGAATATGCACGCTGTTAAATAATGCGAGCTTTGTCCCTGTTTAAAGGCAGATTTAAAGGTTCATGTCATTCTCAGATTTATTTCACAGTATGAAGGGCAATACTAACTCTAAAATAGTTTTCTGCACTTTTCAGATAATTTCGAATATTGTAAGTTGCTATACTTGTTTAAGCAAACAGTTATTACTTGGGGAGTTTTTCAGTGTGATCTTGTTCATCTAATGCTGAACTGAAGAGCAGGAGACCTTAGTTATAACGCTTGCTCAACAGTTGACTTTTGTGGCTGTAGCACAGTTACTCCGTGACATTATCCTTTTTTTTTTTTCTACTTGACTTCCCTCTGAATAGGATAAAAAGAGTAAGATGGAGAAATACGTGAAGCTTAGAACTTGTATTTATTTTAAGGGATTTTGTAAGTCCCCAGGTATGTTTGGTATTAACAATACCTTTCCATTGTTGCGGAGGGCTGAAATGATTCAAAGAATTATTAGCAAACATTAAATTCTTGGCGAAAGGGCTTATGGTGTATTCTTATCACTATTTGTGAATGTTACAGGTGAACTCATTTGATTTGCTTAAGTTTCCTTTTTAAAAGTGAGAAATACACAGCTGTGGAAGTTTATTATATGCTGAAATGGGATAATAGTCTGTTTTCAGTTTATGAAGCCTGTCGGCTTTACAGGTTTGGATGGGGTTGCCCATTGTTTAGTCTTGCCACATGAAGCCTTTTTTCCATTTGTATACTATACTTCTGGTTTGATTGTAAATTTTTATGCAGATGCCATCAAAAGAACTGTTTTAGCCAGATACTCTTTTGTTCATTCTGTTCAGTAACCAAGAACTTCCTAAATTTTTTCAGTATCTTTGGAAATTGGCAGTTTAACAGCATATTCTGGAGTTATTTTTTTTTTCTTTTTTGTAATGACTGTGCTATGGACAATTGATAGGGAAATTGAGCCTTGTATTTCCTAAGTAACCACTAAACCATGCGATATATACTCAGTCTGCTCACACTTGACCCCAGGAGAGCTATTGGCCTATAGGGCTTCAAATCCCAGTTTGATTTCTGATCTCATTAAAAGGAGATAAAAATGTGTCATAGGTTTTCCTAACTTTTATTTCCCAAAGCAAGAACTGTGCTTGCTCCAGCAATGTGTAGATGCAGTTATGAGTTACAGGTATGATACACATTTTTGGTGAATGATGTACACAGTACAGTCCTGAACTACTTTCTCTGCAGGGAAAGGGAGGTAACTGTTCTCTCTGCCTTGACAGGTATTCTCTGTTAAAAGTGTATCATGCAATATGTAAAATTTGAAAATACCTCAGTTACCTGTCAAACTGAACAGCAGATTGTTTGTGGTTTTTTAATTAATTGAGATTCATCCTTTTTTTTTTAATATGTGTGTGCGGGCATGATTGATTGCCTTGCCTTCTGAATGGTAACCTGGGAAAGATATTTTAGTTTGTACATGTCAGATACATGCATATTGTGCTATTCTTTCTGTTCTGACTTGCCTCTTGGCTTCATTCTTTTTCAAGCAGGGGATTCAGAGTTTGAGAATCTTCTAAATGTCAGCCTGTTACAGGCAGATGGTAGAATTTAGTTTGGCTGTTCTCCCACCCATACATGCAGATCCAGCTCAGTGCTGCTGCTGACTGCTGGGATGCATCTTTCTGACATACTGCTCTTTAATTTTGGAGATATGATGGTCTGTTAGCACTGTGTATTGCTTGAATTGATAAAGGGATGCTACTAGACTGATGAAAGCTTAAGCCCTTGACAGGTCAACAGATCATCAATACATACCCAGTTCAAGTAAACAGTAACTGAAAATTGATTCCAACCTTGCAGACCATGTAGCAGAATTCAGCTGATATTTCAGTGCAATCTTTATTTTAGTAGTTGTGGTTATATCAAGGCGGAATGATTTAAGTGGCTTTACAGTTCTAGTTAGAACTCTAACTGGGCAGTCCAGTTTGCAGAGGAAGGATTGGATTTCATGTTAGCAGTGAAAGAAGTATTTCATAGCAGTAGATACAGTAATAAAAATTGCAAAGGATTTATTCTGTTGTGGCCCATATGTCATAAACATATCCTTGTGAATGGCAAAATATGCCTAAAAGAAGATGAGAAGAGGAAAAATTTTTTTAACTTCAAATTTTTTTTAGAAAAAGAAGATATTTGAAGTTGGCTGTCTTTCAGTAATTTTTGCTGTATTTGCTACTGTGGTCAGGGATTTTTCATGTTACAGTTTATTAATAAATAGTTCTGACAAAAAATACCAAAATACAGTAAATTCTCCCTGATAAGTAACAAAATGAGCAGTTGTGGTGCTGCTGTATTGCTTTTTTGAGTTGGGTGTCATTTTACTGTGTGATCTACTTGTTCTTTGATCCCTGCGTGTGATTCGTGTTTGTTTTCTTTCAGGTGATGATATTTGAACTTGCTGATCATGTACAGTCATTTCTCAGTGAGTACAATAAACCACCTTCCAAGTCTTTTCATGAAGAAATGCTGAAAAATCATCAAAAAGAACAGGAAAGACTGGCTCAGGAGGAATTGCGTAGGGCACAAGAAGTTAAGAGAAGAGAGGAGCAGGAGGTAAGAGAAATTAAAGTGTGAATAACTCTGCATTCTTAAAATAACATAAACAATCATGATTCTGTAAATCATCCTGCATAGCAGTGGGTTTTAATGAATTATTACTTTGTCAGACCTGTCAGTGTGAGTTGATCAATGTGTACTATATGAACTATCTACTGCTGCAATTGTAATATTTTAATTGTGTGTTTTTAAACCTGAGAAATAGTTATGCCTGAAACAAGCCTTAATGTTGATTTCTGGTCCTATGGAAATCACTTACAAAGAGGACCTTATACAAAAGCATAAGCAAATATATAGGTTAAGTGTGTTCCATCTTAAACTAGGAAGTATTAGCTGCAGAGATATGTAATCATACCTTCATTCACCTATAGGGTGGCTCAAATGTTCACTGTGACAAAATTCTCTAGAGAGCATAATACATTTATTGTAAGGGGACCTTGGACCCACATACATTCCTCACTAGAAATGAGGGGATTTATTAATAGTCTCACAGAGACTAGTAGTGTGGAGTCTCCACGCTGGGAATACGAATAGAATATATTTTTTTTTTTAAAAAAAATGTTTTAGCTTATTCCGCAGTGTTTCCTGTGTATGAAACTTTATTGTTGGGTCTGTCAGGAGCAGTAATTTTCTTCTGTCAACAACTCTGTTCTCCTATATCATACAACTAATGCTGTTAAATTGCTTAGGAGAGATAATTTGACTTCTATATTTTTATTCTTGTGAGATCCACAAGTTGTCTTTAACGCTTTTGAAAAATCGGCATGAAATCGTTTTTTGTGTTTTGTTTTGTTTGTTTTTTTAACCAGGGTAAAATTAGCAGTTATATTGTATGTACTGTTGCATCTCTAACAACACTGAAATTAATTTCAGCAACGTGAAATCCTTAAAGAAATTCAGAGAAGGGAAGAAGAGAAAAGAGAAGAAAGAAAAAAGAAAGAGATTGCCAAACAGGTATTCTTTCTAAGCAGGTGTGCAAAAACCATCGCAGTAACTTTTTCCCAGGACTGTAGCATATGCTTATAAAAATTTGAGAAATTTACATGACTGAATTGTCCTGGACATCTTTTCTCATACAGTGCTTCTAATAGACCTAGGTTAAAATAAGTTCTTGATTATATGGAGTTTATTTCTGGAATAAAATCAACTGTAAGGCAAAGTAATTTAATATATTAGCATCTTAAGTGTACTGAGATGGACATTTTCAAGCAGATGTAGAAAAAAGCCAGTGTGTTAATGTTTCCAGTTTCATTATAAAGAATCTTTACTTCTTTCCCATGGGCAGTGCTGAAAGGTATTTTCTAAATCTCAGCACATCTTTCTCAGCCTATTTCTTCTGTGATCTGGGTGACTTTGTAGAATGGTAGTCAAGTACAGGCATATTTTGAGGATAGGAAGCAGTTTCTGTACTTATTTGGTGTTTTTCCTGATTTATAGGAACGTTTAGAAATAGCTGCTCTGACAAATCAAGAAAATTCTCAGAGGAGAGATGCTGCAGGATATAGAGTTGGTTCCAGTTTAAATGGGAGCTGTTTGGAACATAAAGTGAATAATAAACACCGACCAAATTCAGCTGGACGTTCAAAGTAAGTATGTCTGTTTGCATGTGGATTTTTTATTAATTTTTTTTCAAACATTAGATTTCAAAGTGAAATTTGAAGGCAAGAGAGTAATGTGCTGTGTTGCTTAGCTGTTTGTTTTGGTCTGCCCCCTCCCGTTCCTCCCCCACTTCATTTGTTATGGTTTAACTCATTCACATGCTGTAGTTGGGAACTTTCCAATTAAGAGAGTCAGCTTGGCCCTTAGTTTACCTTAGAAAGTATTTGGCCATCATTGGAAGGTATATTCAGGGCTTACTTAGTTTCTTAAAAGTATGCAATATATTGGCAGTTGCAGAAAAAAATATTTAAAATCAGCTAATGAAGGTTTTGTAATAGCACAGTAACTTAAAGCTTGTATTGATCTCAAAACATTTGCTGTGAAGATACATCAGTATAAAGTTCCTTGTTGGAGAATGGGATAATGCTGATTGCATTTGCAGAGCAACTTATTGCAGGGAAGATCAGAGTTATTGGAGGATTCTTTTGCTGGTACATAACTTGTCTAGGTGAGGATTGGTAGGTTGGGGTTTTGGTTTTGTTTTGAGGTTTTGGGGGTTTTTTTAATTTTCTTTTTTCCCCCCTTTCCTGTGTTCATAGCTAATATAACTGTCAAAGACAGTGGAGATATCCTGGTATTAATTTTCCTAGTTTTCATTCAGGTTGTGCCAATGACTTGTTATTTGGACTGCTGTTTTAATCGAAATAGTGCATTCCTGCTTTTTTTTCTTGTCTATAGACTTCAAAATTGTTTTCGCATCATGCATCAGCAACACTGGCTACCTGAAGCAGAAGTTTTTCTTTGATCTATCCTACTTTGACTCTTGCTGTCATCTCTTCCCTTTGCCTATCCCAAGTCGTATTTGGCAGTTGTTTCTATATAGTGTTTGATAGTCCATAAATCTCTCTTTCTATCCTCTTGCTAACAAATGAGACGCTGTCTGTGCTTGCGGAACATGATGTGCGTCTCAAAGGTTTGTTACTATGCTTTAATGAAGAGCACAGTGGACTTATGTTGACTTTCCACACAAATTCCTATATTATGTGTTCTTATTAAGAAAAAAACCAAAACCTAACAAAACCAAAAAGGCAGAGTTACTTATTTTAACAGTGATGAAAATAATCACAAAGGATTTTGAAATGTTGAAACTTCTAATGATGCCATGTTTGTAGAGTTAAGCAAAAGCTAGATGTGTTTAGTTTTGAGGTCTCTCTTCACAGGAAGAATGGTGCTGTATTTTTATCTGTTTATGAAGCCTGAAACTTTGGATATTGTGATACAAACTTTTAGAAGACTATTAAAATCTAAAATAATTTCCTTTATAAAATATATATATGAATTCAGAAAGCCAGATGCTTTCTTTTGTCTATTTTTCTTTATGAAGCAATTGTAAGAAGTTCCCTGTGGTACCTCCTTTCTATGTAGCACTTTTTACCTCTTTTTGTTTTCTTTTAATAAATTCAATATTTTGAAAGAGCGTCTACATTACCCTTCATACACTCCTGTGATCTCTATACGTGATTGCATTTATTTGGAGGATACTCTTACAGTGGTGATATTTCTATTAATTTTTAAATAGATTGTACCAAGAAGGAGTGGAGGTTGATTTGGTTTAGTGGTCTTGAGTTCTTTCTGGTCTTGAGTGCAGCTCTGTACATGAACATGAGAAGAAACACCCTAATCATACTTACTTTGAAAGTTTTTTGCAAAACTTCCCTTTTCTTGAAGGAGGAGTTTAGGGTAGTAAAGGAGGCAAATGGGAAATCCATTTTAAATTAGGAAAAATAATTAAGCTAAAGCTGGAATGAACTTCCAAAATTGTATTTATTTGCTTTGTTTGTAATGTTTTGAAAGAGAACGCAAATCAAGTCAAACTTATGTATTTTTCAGAGCTGTAAAATGTTTACTATGAGTGTCATCCTAAGATGCAGAAGTTTTCAGTTTTGGGTTCTATTTCTGGCTTTGAATATAGCGACCCAGTGTAGCATGAGGTTGCTGCTAAAATGCTGGATTTCTAATCAAACATATATCTTTGCACTAACTCAGTGTCTTTAAAATCAATGGATATTATCATTGGATGCAAAAGTCTCTGAAAGCTAATCCTCTTGCAAAACTGATACCTTTAAGGACTTAGGGACTGCAACAATAATATCTTTTTGAGGTGGAGACAAATGTTCTGTTCACGTTGCAGACGAGAACGCCACTTTTCTGTTAGTAATAACGAAGAGTCTCCTGGAAATTACGAAGTTTTGAACTTCAGCACAAGTGGTTCTGGACAACTTATTGTCCATAAAGGAAAATGTCTAGGTAAGCAAAATTACCATTGCAGCTCGAAATATTGGGGTTTGGGCTGTTGCTCTTTTTGAGAGGGAGAACTTAAACAATGTTAAGAGGTACTAGCAGCAAGGGCGGAGAGAATATTGTTGTGGAGTGTGAAATGTCCCAGTCGAGTGGGAGAGCGTACTAGGAAAAGTTACTTTGTGGTAAATATTTTGTATTTTCTTAGGACTATTTTAAGTAAAAATTTGCTTCTCCAGATACAATTACGTAACTGAATGGCCATACAAAAAAAGCCTGCACTTTCTCAACATTTTATATTCTCTATGTAACTAAAATAATACTGAAAACTATTTACTTGTAAATTTAAATAGCTAGCTTGTCAGATACACATGACTACCAAGCAAGAAGTCATTTAGCTTTCAGTAACGTGTGAAACCAGCGATGAGCACAGGGTTAGAAATGCATGCTTACAGTCCTTCCATTGCTGCTGATAGCAATGGCATAAAAGCAGACATTTTAGCGAAAACATAAACACAGGCAACGATATGAGACCGTCAGAGCTGAAAGACCTCCATGAACGAACCATCAAATGTTTTCATTGTTGATTGTTAACGTAGCACTTCCTCAGTGCTATACACCTTCAGGTATAGCCAGAAAGACTCTAGGGCAAAGAGAATTTTATTGTTTTGCAGTTTGAGGATAAACAATTATGTTACTGAGTGTAGAGCTTGGGATTTGCTCAGCAGGAAGAGTGTTCGTTTATTAAAACCTGAAATTCTTTAAAATGTGCAGCAGTTTTTTGCCAAAGTGTTATTGCTTTCATTTGACTACTGCCGCATAGCATTCAGTCTCATCATACCATTTTCTGTACCTACCATGGTAGGTATGGAGCTTGTTTAGTTGTAATTAGGTTTGTGTTTCTGAAATTGTAGAAACAGGCTTACTGCTTGTTTGTTTAGCATTTGTAGGAGCTCTTGTCAAGTCTTTAGAAACAAAAGAAGCCATGTTCCTCTTCTTTCTCTTTATGTATAGGCAAAGATGAACAGCTTGGTAAATCGGTCTACAATGCCTTGGAAATTCGCAGTGGAGACTTTGTTTTAGTATATGAGTGGGTTCTGCACTGGCAAAAAAAAATGGGAAGGTTTCTTACATCGCAAGAAATAGAAAAGATTGAGAAGTGTAAGAAACAGGTAATGCCCTTATTTTGTATTTGGCTTAATAAAGCATAGGTGGGGTTCAGTGCTTTTTCTTGAGGCTGCTAGTTCATATTAAACTTGAGAGGGTGATGATGAGCTTGAAAATGCTAGGGTTTAGAGTATCTGCACCACGGAAGATGGGCGTATTGGGGTATTCACGAGTTCATTTACAATAAAATAAATGGAAGAAAGTGTATTTGCAAGTATGCATAAATAAATTAATAAAATATTAAAATTCTAGAGAAAGAGGGAATCAAGCTTACCTGGCAGAAACCAAAGTTGTTCTTGCCCCTTGTGTACAACACTTCCTTTCCAGAAAAGGATGAGAATGTCATATACTTTATATGTATTTTGTATATGTTATATATTTTTGTAGTGGTGTGTTCATGAGGTATGACACAATGCATGTTATGTTGTGTTTCTCTAACAGCTTCAGGGTGCAGAAACAGAGTTCAGCTCACTGATGAAGCTAAGTCACCCAAACATAGTACATTATAAATGTATGAACCTTAAAGAACGGGACGATTCAATTGTGGTGGACATTTTAGTGGAGCACATAAGTGGTTACAGCCTTTCTACATACTTACACAAAGAGACTCCAGTTCCAGTTGAGCAGTTGCGACATTATGTGACCCAGATCTTGTCAGCTCTTGACTACTTGCACAATAATTCAGTAGTGCACAAAGTTCTTTGTGCTTCCAGTGTCCTGGTAGATGCTGAAGGAAACATCAAGGTGACAGACTACAGCATTTCCAAACGCTTAGCTGATATCTGCAAAGCAGATGTTTTTGAGCAAACCAAAGTTCGTTTTAGTGAGGATGGTCTTCCCAGCAAACCTGGAAAAAAAGGAGATGTGTGGAGTCTGGGCTTGCTTCTGCTATCACTCAGCCAGGGCCAACTAACCAAGGAATATCCAGTTGCTGTTCCTACCAGTTTACCTGCTGACTTCCAAGACTTTCTGGAAAAGTATGTTTGTTGCGTTCCTCTATCTTTTTGTCTTTGACTTTTTTTTTTTCTTTTTTTTTAAAGACTTGAACGTTTTTTTGAAAGAACAGCTAAATCCCCCTGTGTCGCTAGTCATAGTTTTTAGAGAAGAGGTGGTTGCTCACTAATGGCTCAGGCTGCTACTCTGGGGTTCGGGCGAACAGGTCTGGTGCTCTTTTCTTCTCTGCCCTGCCACCAACTCTGTGTGTCACTGCGGATAAGTCATTTAGTCTGTCTTTGCTTCTGATTCCCATCTGAATGATAAAGGTGATAATTTCTTAAATATAAGGAGACCTCTTTGAACATTTAGGCCTGCTGTGGAGTAGAGCTTTGAACAGATCTCTCCTTGGTTTGCTAATAGATGCGTTTGCTTGGAAGATAAGGAAAGATGGACTCCTCAGCAGTTGTTACAACACAGTTTTATAAACATTCCACGAATGAAAATACCTGTAGCTGAAGAAAATCTAGATGGTAAGAAACTTGGTTCTTTTTGTATTCTGCTAAATAAATGGACTACATGCCTGCAGTAACAGAAGAATTGAGCTGTGCTAGAGCTTCACAAGACTGCACAAGTGTTTTATATTAACTAACCTAGAAATTAAAGACCATACTAGCTTTTATATCCATGACTAGCTGGTGTAGGCCGACTGCTGTGGTCTCATCAATAGAAGCAGCTGATGCTTTAATTAAGCCTGTAGATTCATCCACCTCCTGCATGGTGTAAATGTCAGACTTAACTTTGTCCTTGGAAGATGCTGTTCCAATGAGACTTCTTTCCTCATTATGTTCTTGTTAGAATCGGTTCCTTTGTCCATCATAATTAATGTTAGTAATTAAAACTGTATTAAGGTTTATTCTTGTACCAGAGCTTAACTCTACACAGCAGAGCACTTCTGTATTTTAGGTTTTAGTTGCACTTGAAGTTGTTTAGTTTTTATCTTCTTCCTGATGCTTATTTGTTATTCCCTTGTGCTTTATCCCCATGGCCCCATACTGCTAGTGGTGGTAATTTTGATGTCCTTGTTACAGATTCAGCAGGTATAGATTGCATCGAGACAGTTGTACCCAGCAGTCAGATATCCAGCGCTTCGTTCTTCACAGAAACACAGAGACAATTTTCACGCTACTACAATGAGTTTGAAGAGCTGAAATTACTTGGTAAAGGGGCTTTTGGAGCAGTCATCAAGGTATGGTAAAAAAATTACTTCCTTCTGTGGAATCCTTTTGGGGATGTATTTGTTTTCTCTGAAGCAAAACGATATATTCAATGTATGCATGGTTTTATTTATTACTTTCTAGTGTGCTGTGCCTGTGTTGTGATTTTTATCCGGAATTCTGTAGGCTGATAAGTTTTGCGAGAGATTGCTGTGAGTCTGGGGAGAAGCCTGTCATTATGAGGAAGCTTGCATTTGAATTGTAGTCATTTCCCAGGTGGAAGGAAAACTTCCTCTTCCATTAAATCATTCTACGTCTGGCTCTCTTGGTAAGACATTTATAAGCATTTGACTTTAGATTTATTTTAATTTTGCAGGTGAGAAATAAGCTTGATGGTTGCTATTATGCTGTGAAACGTATCCGCATAAACCCTGCCAGCAAGCAATTTCGGAGGATTAAGGGGGAAGTAACATTACTTTCCCGCTTGAACCATGAGAATATTGTGAGGTATTACAATGCTTGGATAGAAAAACATGAAAGTCCTGTTCCCACTCTGTCATCATCTGAAACAACTGAAGAGAAAAGAGTGCCTACCAAAGCTGGTCTCTTCATCCATGCTGCTGAGGAGACAAATGATGTGGAAGCTAATGCTCCTCCTCTGGTTTTGACAAGTTCAGTTGAGTGGAGTACTTCATGCGAAAGATCCTCCAGCAACAAATTCAGTGGAGCTGATCAGGAGTCCAGTGATGACGATGATGATGGTGATGGAGTGTTCTCGCATTCATTTTTGTAAGTAGGCTTCGGTATTGGCACTGTAGTGAATGTCAGCAGAGTTGGTTTTTCCAAGTTTGCGTCTTTTATTCTCACTTCTTTTGTCAGAGGTAACTCACTGCATTTCCATTGTGTCCCCTGGTTCAATATCAGTGTATTTTCCAGCAGTCAGATAACCAGGGAGAGGAAAATTTGTAGCTAAAAACTGTCAGTGTGAGAGGAAAATTCTGATTTAGGCTTCTAGAAGTTTCATAGCATTTGTGTCAGAATGCACAACTTTATGTTGTTTACTTTATGTTGTGCTGCCTTTTCCAACCTTGAGAGTGAAGTTTTTAATAAACAATCCTGAAATATTAGAAATCCTGAAAAATATCTTGTCTGCCCTTTTTGTTTTGATTTTTATAAATGTAAGCCATACCTGCCTCTGTGTATGGAGTGGTTCTTTCACTCATGGTGTTTTTTTGTTTAAGCAGGTAAGTAAACTTATCAGTGTTGCTTATTGAATATAGAAATTCAATTTTACTGATGCAAATATATACCTTTCCTTTAAGAGACTGGGCTGTCAAAGGAAGTGTTGCTTTGCAAGCAGGATACTTTCTCAGGTTTTGTTTTGTTTTGCTTTTTTGTTTAAGGCATATAGATCATCTTCAGCAGAAGCTTAGACTTTCTTTTTTTCTCTTTTTTCCACAAATAGTTTCCATATTTTTTAGTCAATATTTCTTGGTAATATTTATCTAAGGAAAACCAAAACTTTAGGGTTTTTTCTTTGTCTTTTTTAAACAGGCCGACCACAGATTCTGACAGCGAAATAATTTTTGATAACGAGGATGAAAACAGTAAAGATCATCCTCCAGTAAGTATCAAGATAGAGCTAGTGAAAATGAAAAGCTCATAAAATAGTCTTTGACAAGCAAACAGGTTAGTTGGGAAGTTTTGTTTCACTGCTGGTGTAAGTACAGAACCACATAAGGTTATGTTCCATCAGAGAAAATGTTGTGCCATCATGAGCTGCGTTCCATAGAAATCATAGTCTGATGCAGCTAGGCTAGACTCTGTTTCCCATAGTGTACATTGAGCTAAACGTGTGTTGCGCTTTAGTCATGAGCCTGGTTATTGCAAGTTTAACACTTCAGTATGTACTTGATTTATCAGTTAACCATATGGATTGCCTTACATTATCTGGAAGTTGAAATTCTGTTCTGCTTTTAGATGATATAAACCAATATATTTGCTCATGGTAGTCACTTTTTTGAAAGTGGTGACAATACGTGTTGCTAGCAGTCAAAAAGAGATGGAAAGTCAGGATAATGTGTAAGGTTTTAGGTGATTATAAGAGTTTGTGCCACAGCACTTGCTGTGAACAGTCAGGGCACTGTTTCACTGGAGAGCTAATGCACAGTTTTACTACAGCATCTAGAATCTGTCGTTGCCAATCCCAATGATCTGTAAGATGCTCTTATTAAAGCTTCATCTCCTTCCTCTTTCTGTTGTAATGTACATTGGCATGAAAAAGCTTTCAATGCCTCATTTAATCATATGGTAGTGCATTTTGTCACTATATATGCTATACCAAAATTATTGCTTGGGGGCGGGTGTTGCATGTTAATTGCATTAAGTGAGCTTAGTATATTTTAGTTTCAGATTTTTTTATTTTTTAATTTTTTTTAAAAAAACATGATGATATACTTTGAGATTTAGGTTTCATCCAGATCTTCTGGAATGTTTTTCCTCCAGTGTCTAATGATGGCAAAATGTTACATGTTCTCACTTTGAAAATGAAAGTTGGGTCACACCTGTTTTTCTAGTTTATTTAGAACTAGTGGCATTACAGAAATGTCAATATATTATTTTGCTGTTATTCAAACCTAGCCGTGGAAGGTGAGTTCTCATCAATGTGTTACAGCCATTAAAAAATAGTAGTATGCATAAAAAAACTCTGGACATCTTCCTGTAGTAACTGTTCTGTTACTTTTATTGTGATAAAGGATGAAGAAGGCAGTGAGAAGAATAGCCATGGAGGAGAAGACAGGGCACCAGTCATTCAGACAGTGCATTACCTGTATATTCAGGTACAAATGTGCTTGCATTTTCAGATAAAAGAATATTGTTTTTTCCAGCCTGCAGAGATTAATTGCTGGTTTTCATGAGAAAAGAAATGACCTTTAAAAAACGCGAATGAGACTGGGTTCAGTGTTGGTTTTACAATAGACTGGTTTTGTGGAAGGCACTGTGCAATGCACATGGCTTGTTATGCCTTCCAAGGTGCCGTAGTTATGCCTGGAGAGAGCAAAGTTTTGTAGTGCCATAGTGTGTAATGGGATTGCTGCTGCGGCTTATGTACAAGTAAAAGTTAGCAACTCCTGACCTAACCTTAGAACAACCCACCCAAACAACTGGTTTGAGTCTGTGGCTTCCAAAGCATTGTTTGCCTTGTGCTTGTTGTTTGTTTAGAATATCCACCCAACCCCATAACACTGTAGCTGGCGTTCTTCGGTTTGGTTGTGGTGTTAATTCCCAATGTGGAGTTGAAGTCTACTGTATTAACTTCCAGAGGTGAAGTTGTATTTCACAGATGCGTTCTCTTCAAAGGCATTATGTTGTGTATGCGCTTTCTTTTAACAGAAAACAGTGACTTGCAAAGCCATTGTATGGCCCTAACAGTAGGCACAAAATAAAATTCCTGCAGGTTTGCAACTTCAGGCTTTACTACTGACAACATATCCTTTGTGTTAGGACTTAGACTGTTTCTGAGAGAAGTTGATTATCATAGCTAACTGTTCTGTGGTGATGTGTGTTTTTTTTATAACAGACAATGCTAGAGCTTGTCTAGAAGAAAGATGCAATTAATGGAATTAGATTTTAATAAGCTTGTTCTGCATATGTTCATAATATAAGCAGTTAAGACGCCAAGTAAAATAAAGCCAGAGATTCTTTAAAGTATGGTTTAAGTGTGCATTATGGCTTGGCTGGTTTCACCTTGTTCTTAAAATTTACTTTAGAGAATGTACTACTCTACAAAGTCTATCATTGTCCCAGCAAATGGGGTAGGACCTGTAAGTGAATGCATGTTTTCTAGCTAAAAGACAGGTCTCGGGAAAATACCAAACAGCTGAATGTTTTGGTGGTACTGTTTGCTCCTGAACTGTGTGTTACAGAACCAGGCATTAATATGCACACAGATTAAAAAAAAAAAAAGTTTCTGATAGTTTCTTTTCTTGACAAAACTGCTCTTTCTTCCCTCTGCCCCCTTCACATGCACGACTCAAGATGGAGTATTGTGAAAAGAGCACGTTAAGGGATACTATTGACCAAGGGTTATATGAAGACACCAGTCGGCTCTGGAGACTTTTCCGAGAAATTTTGGATGGGTTAGCTTACATCCATGAAAAGGTCAGTGAATATGACAAGTTATGACCTGTCTGTAATATCTGTGTTGCACCTCTTTCTATATGGATTTCTTCATGTTCTGTTCATTTTTGTGTGCTTATTAACAAGATTTGTTCCTTGCCATTTATTAATCTGTTTAGGGGTTTAGAATATTTTTATCATAAACGTGAATTATTGTAATGAAACACTTTAGATTTTTCCCTTTGTCACAAAAACTTGACCACCTTTAAAAACATTTTGTAGGTATCTAGTAGCACTGAAAATTGTTTCTAGCTTCTGGGCTACAGACTATAGTCTTACTTCAAAATTAATCGTTGGTGACTTAATGCAGTAGACTTCCCACTGTAAGAAAAGTATGTAATACAGTTTTCCAGTCTGTTATAAAGAGAGTTTTATTTTCAGTTGTGTTTATTGTTTAATATTCCGTGGGTCTCCTTTTTTTTTTTTTTTTTCCTCCTGCTGTAACAGGGAATGATCCACAGAGACTTGAAACCTGTGAACATTTTTTTAGATTCAGATGATCATGTCAAAATTGGTGATTTTGGTTTAGCTACAGATCATCCAGCAAATGCAGTAAGTACAACTGAAAGTGAATGAAAAAACTTGAATTTACTGTTGTATTAACATGAAAGTTGAAAACAAAACACAAAAATATAGTGCTCATTGGACTTTATATTGTGAATCATAGAATCATAGGGTTGGAAGGGACCTCTGGAAATCATCTAGTCCAACCCTCCTGCCAGAGCAGGGTCACCTTAGAGCAGGTTACACAGGAACGTGTCCAGGCGGGTTTTGAATGTCTCCAGAAATGGAGACTCCACGAATGCCATAACTTTTTTAATTCTAAGGTTCTGGAATTAAACCATGTACTGCCAACCAAAGCGGTAAGAAAAGCCAATAGAAGCATTTCAGATGTTTGTTTTCCTGATTTCAGGTGGTCTCTAAACAAGAAGAAAATCACTCGGATAGTTTTGCTATATCTGACCCATCAGGTTAGTTTACATAGCAACTTGTTCTAAATTATTTTAAGCAAACAATTATATTCTGCAGTCTTATATACTCTGTTAGAACTTCCATTCATGCTTTGAAAATAAAACCTTTTTTATGGGGGGTGGGGGGGAAAGCAATCACCAACTTTTCGGTAGATGTGTTACATATAATCTGGCAGTTTTGTCTGTTATCTAAAAATTCATTTTCTTCCACTGCTAGCCTTCTGCCATAGATAAGTGATTTTCTTATGGTAAAGTATATAGAGATCCTGTAAAAATGTTCCATCTGCACTTCCATTTTCCTGCTTGTACGGGACAATTTCAAGACTTCAGGGATTTTTTGTTTGGTAGGGTTTTTTTGACACCTTCCGTAACAGGTTGAATTTTGTGTTTTGAGAAAACTTTACTACATTATGTGTCTTAAGATGAGTGTAATGGAAGTGAAATTTAGTTGTATCACTTGTGTGCTGACCTACTACAATTCTGTAAAGCAGTAGATAGGTTTAGATACTACAGGCAGACGCAGATCGTTGACATGTGAAGGTAAGACGTGTCTGTTCTGCAAACTGTTCTCGACTGGGTCTCTCTCAATAAGGAATGCATTCCAACCTAGAAGAAATTAGGACAGAAGATGAGCAAGTATTTTCTTGACTTTTGATGCTGCATTTCTCTCCCACTTTGTCAAAACCAGCACTCTTATCTTTTGCCATGTAGGTAATTTGACGGGGATGGTTGGCACTGCGCTGTATGTCAGCCCAGAGGTCCAAGGAAGCACTAAGTCCACGTACAATCAGGTAAGATTAAGCAGGCCTAGGAGAAAGATATCGTGGAATCTAAGGTACCATCGACAATTTGCGTCATTCCTGCTCAACAAAAGTGAATTCAAGGTGGAATGGGGTGTGATGGGACTGCTGCGATAAGCAAGGGAGTGAGAAATATTCCTCTGAGAGGAGACCAAGGGTAGAAGGATGTGGGCTAGTCGGTTTTTATGCTGGTGCTGTGATGATGACTAGGTGCAAGTGACTTCAAGTCAAAAGCGTGTAATCATGGAGGACCTTTATAACTAAATTGGATAGAAGTCTTGCAGTCTTCAGTTAAGGTAAAATGTCATAATCAGAATTATGTATTGCTCTCATGAATTCCTAATTTTGGGAGGTGGGGGTGCATTTTTTTTCATCAAAGAGGATCCTGCTTGTACGCAGAGATGCGCTGAATTTCAAAGCAAGACTGCTTTCAAAGTGGGAGTCCTTTGCGCCATAGCAGTGCTGTGATGATAGAAGGCATTGAAGTCTACCAAATCTTACTGGATCATGTTATTTAACAAAAATTTGAAAAACAAAAACAGCAACAACAAAAAAAACACTCCTCTCTCTGGATGTAATATATTGTGACACTTAACCAAAACATTATTATTTTTTTCTCTGCTGTCATCTTCTGCAGAGAATTCACCGGTATTACATTTAAGTTTCCATTTTTTTTCTTCCTTAGAAAGTGGACCTATTCAGTCTGGGTATAATATTCTTTGAAATGTCTTACCATCCCATGAGTACTGCATCAGAAAGGATCTTTGTTCTTGGCCAGCTAAGACTGGTAAGTATACAGATATAAAAGGTACTAATTCTGTGCATGAAGTAGTTTAAGAGAAGGAAAAGGATGCAAAACATGTCAAAAATGTTTTCTCGGGGAGTGTTTAAAAAAAAAAAAAAAGTTTATCTAATGAAAAGTGAAGAATAAAGTTTGGAGCTGGTACTGACATTGCCTTCATGCACTGTGTATTTTCTAATGGTATTACCATCAGTCAGCGTAGCTGATAAATGCCTGTGATTATGGACTGTATCTTCATTTTATAAGACATCATAAAAGCATATCAGTGACATTCTTTTCCCTTTTAGCTCTTTAAACTAAATTTGCCATGTGTTTTCTGCTTTCTCTGCCCCGCCCACGGGCAATAAAAATGCTTAGTTTCCTTGTTTAAATATGTAGAACTTAAAAATAAGACTAGGCTGAGCAAGGTGGACTGCCTGTTATAATTCAAGGGTTTTGTTTTTGTTTTTTATAGCCCAGTATTGTATTTCCTAAAGACTTTGATGAAGTCAAGAATGCAAAACAGGTAATTTTGAAGACAATTTAACTGTTAGGTATCCCTGTCAAGAAACGGTAATTATTATTTTTCCCACTTAATTTTACATTAGTAATCTCTGCCAAGTTCTTATTACGTGACATTAGAACAAAATAAGAAAAAAAAAAAAAAATCTTGAAAGAATATACGAAGTTGATGAGGAAATATGCTTACCTACAAAATGCCCTGAGCACAGTCAGGAAGAAATGCAGAGTTCGCTGGCATACCTTTTAAGCTCTGAGGGACAATTTTCATTTTTTAGGCTCAGACAAATGGCAGCTATATTGTCTAACCCTTAATTTAAACTTTTGAAATCTGCATCACAGAACAGAAAGAGATCTGCAAGCTAAATTGACTGCTCTGTGTTTGTAAAGAGCTGTTGTGGATGCTTCTGTGGCAAAGAAATGAAGTGATAAGGAGCAGTGTAATCTTTTCTGCACCATGTAGATAAGTTTTTTCCTTGTGCTAGTGGACTCTTTCAGTGACCATTAGCCTTAGCTTTTTGTCTCTTATGCTTGTGGAACAGCAATCTGCCTGTTACTGGTACCATAAAAATGTTTCTATCCTGTACAGTTTACTGAAATATGCCAGGAAGATTTGATTTGCCCTTCTTTAATATCTGTAACTCTCAAATCTTTCTTGTTGTGCCTATGATTCTGCTTTCTCTTAACTTTGTTAATAAAGAGATGCCAGAGCTAGCATAACATAGAACAACAAAAGGATACTACATGTTATGTCATCCCAAGAGATAAATTTCTAATAATTTTTGTGGTTTAGTAAATTTTATTCAGATAGTAACACAATAAAAGATATTTAGAATTTCATAAGCAAAGAATATCCACTCTAAAGATTTAGGTCCTGCTTTCTTTTTTGTCCCTTATACAGTCTCATAATTTTTTTATTAATGTTTGTTGTAAATACTGCTAATATATAAAAATTTTCTGAACTATAAAATTTTGATTTAATTTGTAGAGATCAGTTATTACATGGCTCCTGAACCATGATCCTGCAGCACGACCAACAGCTGTGGAGCTGTTAAAAAGTGAACATCTTCCACCACCACAGATGGAAGAGTCTGAACTCCATGAAGTACTCCACCACACCTTAGCAAATGTGGATGGAAAGGCCTACCGGACTATGATGAGTCAGATATTTTCACAGCGTGTGTCTCCAGCTATAGACTATACCTATGACAGTGATTTGCTGAAGGTTTGTAGGTCTTTAGGGGATGTGTAGGGTTGTTTTCCTATGTTGGATTTTAAAAAAAATGTTTTGCTGGGTAAACTCAAAACATGTTTGAGAGAATTGCGTTATCTCTTAACCTTCATGTTAGTTCCCATTTAAAACTACAGATCTGTAGTATGTGGGCTTGAATTATCACTTCCTATTTGAACTTTACGTTCATTCCTCAGTGATGAGAGTAGTTTTTGATTGTAGCAGCTAGAGCTTTAAGCTTCTGTCCAAATGATTGCTTTCTTCACTCTTCATTTCTATCAAACTAATGGTACTTGCACCTGATTTGCCTGTGACTGTTTTCTTCCCTTTTTAATCATGGCAATTGAAGTAATTCTTGGTTTCTCAATTCTTAATTCTTTCTAAATCTAAAGAAATACAAGGTAATGTGGTACAGTAATGCTTTATATAGCTATGTTTGGTTTTTTTTTATTATGTAAGCATTACAATTTATTATAGTAGGACAAGATATCAGAATGCTTATTGCCTATATTACATGGAGTGTTCTTGGTACATGAATTATATATGTTCTGTTTATTTGTGATGGTTTCAGGGTAGTTTTTCTATTTGGGCAGCCAAGATACAGCAGCATGTATGTGAGATTGTCAGCCGGATATTTAAAAGACACGGTGGGTGTGCTTACAACAGTTGTTCGTTTCCTTTTTCGTGACTGAATAGATTTAAGAAAATTGTCCAGGCACTATGTTCAATAGTTGCATATCATTTGAAGCTTTCCATTGTTTTTTGCTGTTATTTTGGCATCCCAGTAATAGCTGTTAACTTGAAATCTGAATTATTATTTCTGTAGAAGGAACAGTGAAAATCTTAAGTATATCTTCAAATGTATTTGGTTGTTCTGGTAAGTCTGTATGAGCTTTTAGAGGTAGGGAGTGTTGTGTAAAATCTAGATCTAAGTATAAGGATGGCTCTATGGTGAAAGACCAGGCATCCATATAGCACAGTAACCTGTGTCTGAACATAGCCAGGATGGGAATGGCCTCAGGAGTGTGGAAACAGAGCAAGTGTTTAGTGGTACTTTCAGTGATATTGCTTTTAGCAATAATTGGCTGCTCAGGAACTTCCTGATCCAGAGCTGGTATCATGGTGTTTAAAGCCTTTTCTTTCCAGGACTCTATCCAGTCATTAGTAATAGTATTTGCTTAAAATTAGTTTTTAAGAGACGAAGAAAATTTATGCGCACAGTCACATTTGAAATACTGTAATGATTCATGATATTATTTTATATAAAATACAGAATTAGAAACTGAGAGATTTCCTAATATATCATAATACGATGAAGCATGATCAGGGTTTGATAATACAAAAGAATGAGAAACTTAAAAATGCAACATCGAGTAAGGAGAAGTTACTCCCCCAGACCACCCATTTAAAGCTTGACAGACTTTGGAAAGTGTTTGTCAGCATTTTAGAGATTGAAATGTTTTAATTAATTTTGAAAAAAAATTGGGGTTTTTTGGATATGTATTTTCTCCCTTAGTCTGTATCTGCCATCTGCAATGGATAGAAGTATTTCGTTGTATTTGAGGCTGGGTTTTTTTTCCCGATTTAAGTGCTTATGTTGAAATCTAATTGAAGATGTGAGTAAAGCCTCTATAATAAAGTAGCTGCTTGAGAATCAGTAGAGAATTTAAAACAGGAAGGTATTTTTCAATTATTAGCAATATTATTAATAGTAAGGATTCATACAGATAGAGGGTTGCAAAATATAGTCAGCAAAAGATGGTATTTATGAGGTTTTAAAATGAACCACAAACACTTCCAGTATGTTTTTGAGACACAGGATACAACGTTTCCGGACAATACTTGTTCTCTATGGAAGTGCTTCTGGTCCAAAACAGCACTATTGGTATCTGGAGAGTTTCTCATCTGTTGTGTATGCAGGCTTTTGTGAAGGGTGGTGTTTAAAGAGAGAGGGCAAGGTGAGGATTCTGCTGGGGCTGTGGAATTGGCAGTTCTCTGTTGGGCTGCCTGCTGAGCCCGAGAAGTGTGCAAGATAGAACATCAAAGTTTATTTGGTAGCTTTCTTTAAATGGTGGAAGAAGAAAGTCTACTAAAGACATTTAAAATAATGTCATTTTTTTAAGGTGTCAGTTGAGATATCATACCCTGCAAGGCTCTTCATGAGCTTGTGAAAAAGCAGATGCTGCTTCTGAAATGGGAGATAATGGTATTTTACTGGTTTTATGCAGGAGCCATCAAGCTGCATACTCCACTGCTAATGCCCAGAAATAAAAAATTATATGAACATAATGAAGCTTCGTATTTCATGGATCACAGTGGGATGCTGGTAATGCTTCCTTATGACCTCAGAGTAAGTAGTATCATCTCTACAGGCAAAGCTGGGTTTGAAGAGAGCTGTGGTGTTTGTAGATACCTTTGATTTGCTAGTCATAAATTTGGTTGAGGCTTATACTTCTGACTGCTGAAGCAGTGTATCTGTCTTTCAGTGTCATGTCTGTTCCTGTATTCCTTAGTGCCGTATTCCTGGTCTTGATGGCTGGAGCCCTGATTGCACCGGAAAGAAATATACTTTACCTTTTTTTTTTTTCTTCCATTTCCCCCCCCCTTTTTTTTTTTTTTTTAAAAAACCTAGGTGAAAATAATGCCATATTATAAATGTGATAGATGTCAGTTCTTGGTTTTTTGGGGTTTTGTTCTGCACATAATAAGAGACAAGAGTTTTCCAATGGCCAGTGAAATATTCCCATCCCTTTCTTATCTGTAAGTCTTTATAGAGAATGTGGGGAACAGGCAACCCAGTCTTATGTTCCTCAAACAGGTGTTGTCAAGGATCATTCTACTCTTGAGAGGAACAGCTGTTTGCGCGGTTGAAATTCTACTGTCTGGGATTCCTCTATCAGTACTACCCAATTATATGCAAGGTTGACCTAGTTAATTACCTTGTATTTAATTTAACACCTAAATGCTTTAAGTTATATATTTTTTTGTTTATTATTGACAGTTAAAGAACCTGACTCTTTATATTCTGTTCCATTAATTAAAGGTCCGTTAAACTCACCCTTCCTTTGCATTTGTAACATCAAGCTATACGATATGATTCACAGTTAAGGATTTGTGCAGGATCTAAAAATGTGATCTTACCGTTGAAATTACTTGTTTTAGAAAATGTGTTGACCAAAGACTTACTGAAAAATATTCCTTTACATCTTTACGTAGACAGCAAAATACCTGTTTGTACATTTTAATAGGCTTGTAGTCAATTTATGATGTATTTTGCACGTATTTGGGTAATTAAGAAAGGTCCTTGTGTCCTTCTCCAAGCTCTTCTAGGAACTTGGGGGGCGGGATGTTTTTATTTAAAATCTGCAGCAAGGATGGTTACATTAATATTACTTGGCTATGGTAAATATTTAAGGCATTATTACACATGTGAGAGTACAAGTGTTACTGAACAGTAATAATTTATACCAAGTTTCAGAGTCTAGTCAGACTGAAAGTTTTTCTTTAATGATTTTTATGTACTTTATTTTTCAGATTCCTTTTGCAAGATTTGTAGCTCGAAATAACATATCAAACTTGAAAAGGTAAAGGACGGAGAGGTGACGTTTTGCACAGATGCTATGCTTTATGACAGTGACCACTGAAGATGCTGATTCGTTCTTCATTGTTTCCTTTAGATACTGTATAGAGCGAGTTTTCAGACCTCGGAAGTTAGACCGCTGTCATCCCAAAGAACTCCTAGAATGTGCATTTGACATTATTACATCTACTGGAAATAGCTTTTTGCCTATAGCAGAAACAATTTATGCCATTTCAGAAATCATTCAGGAGTTTTCAGTGCTACAGGTAGATTCTCTAATCATCCCTCTTGCTCTCTTTTTCTATCCTAAAATTTTAATCTAAGTAAATATTTTTGTCTAACGTGCTTAAAAAGGATAGATACTTTAACCTTAGCAAGTACAGAACTGTTTTCACATTTTATCAATAGTCAGTTATAGGACACTGTCATTTAAATAAAAAACATGTTTCATAGGTAAGCTTAAAATGAGGCATAGGTTTGTGTGCAAAGGAAATAGTAATTGAATCGTTACAGTGCCATTGAAATAGTCTTTCTTCTGTCAGATAAGTGATTATGGTAAAATAGTACAAGTCTTGCCTGTTCTTTAGCTCTAGATGGAAGGTAAGGGGGTGGAATAAGAAGTCTGACGTTAGTTTTTAACTACTATTAAATATTTAGGAAAAACCATTTTTCTTTTTTTTCTTTTTAATAAAATGGAGTGGAAGTAAAACTTTTTTTTCCCTTTCTTCCTTTCTTTTTTCCTTACCGTTTGTTAGGAAAGAAATTACAGTATTTACTTGAACCACACTGCCTTACTGAAAGCTATACTTTTGCACTGTGGGATACCAGAGGATAAACTCAATCAAGTTTACATCATTCTCTATGATGCTGTGGTAAGATATTAGTTATTAACCTAATCTCTGTAATCATCATTGTAGAGTATCTTATTTTGTGGAGCTATCTCCCGAAATGAGTAACAGCCCATCGCCAGCATAATAAGGAACATCCTGTTGATATATAAAAAGACTGTCTATCTTTGGGCTGTAAACTTAGATTAATCACTTTTTTGGTACTTCTGGATTGGGTTGTTTTAAGATGATTTTTAAATGTGTATTTATGAGAGAATTATACCCCTGTGTAAGAACTGGTAGGCTATTCAATAAAAACTTTAAAGTGTATCTTAATATCATGTTGATCTTTTCTACCTTATAAGCAGAGAAAATAGATTAAATTCATTTGAATAATTAAGCTAGTGTTTAAATCCCAACAAAATGCCTATTTTATTTCCCTTAATTTTATTCTTTTTTATTTACTAATTTACATAAGCATTTCAGTATTTATACAGCAGTGTTTTTCAACAAAATCGGTATTTTTATACTTTTTGTTGCTTCTTGAAACCAAGACGAATGTGGCCTCACTACAAGATAGGTGGAAAATGTGTTTATTGGTTTTGTTCTTTTACAGTATTACTGCAGTTTGAAAATGCAACCTATAATTGAAGATACTAAAGTTGTGGTTTAATTCTTCTCGGCAATAGTAATTTAGTTTTTTTGGTAACTCAGTTGTAGAGTACATTTGAATCTGTTTCTCTTGTAGACTGAAAAGCTAACGAAAAGAGAAGTAGAAGCCAAATTCTGTAATCTTTCTCTCACATCAAATAGTGTAAGTAATTTTAATTCAATGTTAATTTCACTGTAACTTGACATAAGTCAGCAATATTTTATTTACTGCCATTTAATCAATCAGAGTAAGAAAAATAAACTGTACATCTGCTGTTCCAAATAGATCAGTCTCTTTCATAGTGGTCTGATTTTGTTCTCTGTCCTCTCTGGAAGTCAGTATTGCAACTGTCCAAGTTTCTTTCTTCTTTTAAATGTATTTTTCAGACTGTGGAAACAATTAAAGAGTAAATGGAATACTGTACAGTGGTATTTAGTAAAGCAAACAGAGAGAAACTTTACAAAAAATAATTGCAGATGTTGAGGAATGTGCATAAAGAGTTGAGGTTAACTCCTGGACGCCCTGATGAGACTTGTGCCTGTCCATTCCTTTCCTCAACTCGCTAGGTAAAAACAGGCTGATAGGCAAAACAAGCAGAAAATGCAGATATTTTACTTACACCAAGTCAAATATTTTTCTTTTTTTTTTTTTTTAGATGTGACCTATTGTGAGTGCTGTCAGTGATGCTACCTATGGCTTTTTTATTTGCATTTTGTTTTTAGCTTTCTCGCCTCTACAGATTCATTGAGCAGAAGGGGGAAGCAAGTAATGTATTTCCATTTTTAAACACAATGATAAAACAAAAGCCAGGTGTCACTCAGCTGTTGAAGCATGGCATGAAGGATTTGGAGGAAATCATTGGTCTGTTAAAGCAACTTGGAATAAAACTTCAGGTTTGTAGAATACTCTGCTAATAAATTAATGGATTTATAGGCTGCTGGGCCTTGTAATTTGCCAGGAAACAAAGTAATGATATTTTAGAATAGAAAAAGCACATCAAAGTGTCTTTTGATGACAAGTAATAATACTGGTGTTGATTTTTTTGGTTGGTTGGTTTTGGGGTTTTTGTGGGTTTGTTTGTTTGTTTGTTTTAAAAAAAGACGCATTTTAAGAATAAGACCGCTTCCAGTCAGAGGTCTCTGTCTTAATTTCTTTCTAATGACACACAGACTTTTTTTTTTTCTTCAACTGAGGTCAAAAGCCTTACCTAGAGCATAAAGGAATTTTACATTTTGAAACAAACTATAAATATTTTAAAAATACAGAAAGCTGATGACTACGAAAGGCCTCCCCTCCTTTACCTTCCTTGAGGCTTGCTGTTTGGGTTTTGTGCTATAGGTCTCTGTGGATGCTTTAAGATTAAAGCATCATTTCCTTATTTTTAATTGTATTTTAAATTTCTGGAGATACAGAGTGTTTCCGTATGTCTGTCTGATGTGAGAACAGCGTTTTCAATCCATACTGCTAATAGGAAACTGATTATATTAACTGGTAATATTGGTACAGGTCTTGTACACATATTCATTTTTATTTTACAGGTATCTATAAATCTGGGACTAGTTTACAAAATACAGCAGCACAATGGTATTATCTTTCAGTTTATAGCATACATCAAAAGAAGACAAAGAACTGTGCCTGAAATTCTTGCTGCGGGGGGCAGATATGATCATTTGGTATGTGCTCATCTCTTATAATTAATTTAGATTATTTTTTCTTTTTTTTTTGAACCATGAAAATATTAAAAACCTTTTTGACATTTTGCAAAGATAACTATTTGGGTCTTCTGTTTTGTTTTGTTTTGTTCTGAGATTCCACAATTTAGAGGGCCGCAGATGGTAGGACCAGTTCCTTCAGCTGTTGGAGTCAGCATAGCTATAGATAAAATAACTGCTGCTATTTCCAGCATGGAAGAGTCTGTAAGTCTGGTTTTTTTGGGGGGGGGGGGGGGGGGGGGTTGCTTCTTTGTTTACTCCTGACAGTTCAGTAACCTAATTGTAGCCACAGAGGGGCAAAAAATAAAATGTTCAGATGTATCCCAAAATAATACCATACTGAAACAGACAGCAAACATCAAGATGACCTGTTTTCTTCTGTTACTCTACATAGAATTGGTTAGTAAAATAAGAACTAGCGGAAGAGAGGGTCTTCGGGCTTATGCCCTTTTATTTTTAATTTAAATGGGACATTTTTCTCAGCCTGTGGATTGTTTCAGATAAAGAGTACAACTATAGATATTCAGCTATTGTTACTTTGCCCCTACCACTTCTGCCTTTATAAAAGTATAGAAGGTGGAGAAGGAAGGAAACTTAAGAAAATGGACTGCTTCGTACAGCGTCACCCAACTTCACTTGGTTGTGGAATGTGTATTTTATTAACTTTTCTTTATAAGAATAAATTAACATTGCTAGGTAGAGTGGGAAGGAAAGAACACAATAGGCTAGGGTAGTTTGCAAGCTGAGGCTGTGCAGATGCTTTTCGTCAAAGATAAAGCTTCAGTGACTTTCAAACACGCTTAGTTAGGTGGTGGCTCTAAAAAGAGGTGTATGTAATCCCTTTATTTCAGTTTGATGCATTTTGAAAAACATTAGTGTATTTATCCTTTATTACTTTAACTGCCTTATGAAGGGGAAAAGATGGTCTTGTGGCTCATACTGTCTCCCTTTGTTTTTACTTTCCCTTCAGGTTTCTGTCAGCTCATGTGACCTGCTGGTTGTAAGTGTTGGTCAGATGTCAATGGGTAGAGCTATCAATATTGTTCAGAAACTCTGGACTGCAGGAATTCCAGCTGAAATAATGTATGACTGGTCCCAGGTAGAATTTCTGTTTCTGTGCATAAACTATATTGTTGTTTGCTAAGATTAGTGCAGCCCAAGACCATCCTTTTTCCATTTTTTTCTAGTTTTTATTGAGTTACAGACTCATAAAACTGAGCATGTAGGATGCTATTCAGGTACAGTAATGTTAAGAAAGTCTCTCGGGCCTTGCAGCATTCTTCCTCTCTGCCTCCCAGAGTATTTTAAAGTGCAGTGGAGGATCTTTATGTGCTTCTCAGAGCACAGAGGAATTAAGTGACCTTCCCAAATAATTATACACTGAGTGTGGAGTCCAAGGCCTATTGAAATCAAGGAGGAAAGTCACATAATGAATTTAAAATGAGTCCCTTTAGCTCCAATTAAGTGAAGTGAGGATGCTTCAAAGTAGAAGCATATTTTGTACCAGTGAAGGCAATAAGTTTTCCTTTCAGTGAGGGCTGCAAGTGGCATCCCTGAATTCATGAGTTAATCCTTAATAAAGGGCACATCTGGAACAGAACAGTAGCATCAACTTTTAAACACATCCAGATGGCTGAAGACTGTCAGGTTCAGAGGGAATATTGACATCATTCTACTGTTAGAAAAGCAGTTTAGTGAACTGAGCTATTATATATGCTCTGGGGTCCCCATGTAGTAGATGCATGGTAGGAAGGAGAGAGAGTGGCAAGCTGAGTTCTGCCCTCTTTCCTCCAGTTGAAACCACGGAGACCTTTAGCCACTACTGCCTCACTGGAGTAGTCAGCTACACAGCAATGCTGAAATCCCAGTTATCTGAGTATTACGAAACTGGTTCACCTTTAAGTATGCCAGTTGGTGACTAACAAAAGAAACATGGTGCAGTTGTCCATTCTGAGTCATGCGCTGCAGAGCAGACAGTTTTGAGCTCGCTCGCTTAATTGCCTGACTTCTTTTGTAATCTTTTGGCATAACATTTTTGACAGTTTCAGTCCTTCAGAATTGAAGAAAATCCAGATCTTTGTGCTTTTCCTATGATCACCCTGGGTTCTCTTCTTTTTGCAATTCTTAAGGAATGAAGATTTAGGTAGTTACTGACACTGTCTACTGCAGCACTAATGCGACCCACTGCTAAGTCAGCAGAGCGAGCCCTTCAGTGAGCTCAGCACTGAGGATGATGTAAGTCAGCCTCAGGTTTACATGAAACACAGCTGGAGTCAGCGTTCATGACAGAGTACCAGTCATGCAGGACTGAGCTACGACTGAAAGTTGCAGATGGTGGGGTGGTAACTGTTTGATTGACGTTACATTGCGCATCTTTAGTTATCTAGACCGGCACTTCTAGCTCCAGCTAGCCCCTTCCATGTGGGAACTAGGACTGCAGGGCCTAGGCATTCTCTCTGTCTAGTGTAGGCTTAGATTTCGATTTTTAAGGAGCATTAGGTGGATAAATACAAGCATAATGAAGTTTCACCTCCTGGAGTTTTTGTTAAAGCTTTCCTCTCTCAGAAGCTTATATAACTGGTGTAACTGCTGCATATCAAGTTATTTTAATGAAGGACAGGAGACTTTGATTACTTAAGTGATCATTTTACGATCTGAAAATTTCTGTCTCATTCCCCTTCCCCTGTTCCCATTTTAGTCTCAGGAAGAACTGCAGCAGTATTGCAGATGCTCTGGCATTACATATGTGGCTCTTGTGTCAGATAAAGAAGGAAGTCATGTGAAGGTAAGTGTGGGACCAGAGGATGCTTGACGATGTTTCAGATTTATAATCTGTGGTTCTACGTTTCTTTTTTTTCCTTTAAGATCATGATTATTTTCAATAAAGTATTTAAGTAGATGGAATTTCAGGTAAATACAGTTTCAGTTGCTAAGTAGTAGAAAGTTATGAAGTAGCCTGGTTTTTATCCCTCTGTAACACCATTACTCACAGGCCTCCTTGAACCTGGAAAAAGGTTTCTGTTGTCTCTGATTTCTTTGAATCTACAAAATTAATTAGTTGACTAAGTCATCTTTCCATGTTACACCAAAAAAAAAAACCTCACAAAAAAACCCAAACAAACTAAAATGTAAATCTAAAAAAATCCAAGTAGTTTAAACAGGCAGAGTCTGAACCACATTCCTTATCTCTGAAAGATAAGGTTAAGATGGAAAGACTGGACTGTGTCACAACATGAACTACCACCTTCTGTGCTCTGCAGCCTGTGGTTCTGGTACCTTTTTAGAAGTTAAAAGTTTTAAAATAATCTTGATTACGAAAAAGGTTATTATTCTTTGAATAAAGATTGATTCTTTGACTGAAAAAAAAGTTATCATTTGACAGATTGTGGCATACCTAGCTGATGTGTATTACTGAAATATTTTTCAGTTGTTATTCACTCTCCTTCTCATTGTTAAAGGAGAAGCTGCTGCCCGAGCATTCACACAGCATTCAAGGAGTTGCGCACACTACACCCTTGCAATCTGTACCAGCTGCTAGGAAAATTACTAAGAAAATTAACTCTATTGCGGCCTAAAGGCTTCTGCAAATCTAGCTACTTCTGCTAAGTAAAGCTAAGCAAATGGCATAAATCACACCATGTTATAACCCTAAGTAATTTTTTATTCTGAAACTTAAGCTAAACAACTTATATTTCTCAACAGTCATTTTAACAACAAATAACTGTGCAGTAACTATGAGCAAGTAGATTTTGATGATGAGAATGCGATATATCAATGTCTTCCACAAGACTATTGCAGAGCGGTTTTTTAAATACGGCTTTATTGAAGCAAAACTAGCAAAGAGCATGCTAATGAGGTTAGTGGTGGTGTTACTGATGAATATCTTCCCAGTAAAGATGGAGCAGAGTCTAACTATTGCAAACTGAAAGGCAACCCTTATTCTAACCTAATTCTTAACTAAAAAAAAAAAAAGCTCCAAACCAAATATGCTGCTATTAATATGGTATTTGTACCTATAGGCTATTCTGTTAAAAAATTAATTATCACATAGTAAATATAAGTAGCCAAACTAGTTTAAGCTTTGGGAATGCAGAGAAATTAGTTGGTTGAAAAACAAAATAAAAATCTAATCAAAGATTTAATTGGCAGTGATTGATTGGTAATGATGATAGCTTCCTACCTTTGACTGCTTCACCTCCAATGGGTGAATAATCCGGTTTGGTTTTGATTAAATTTGATAAGTGTATTCGTATGCCATTTTAAAAATCAACAATCTTAAGAACCACTGAACTACATCATAGGTGAAATCCTTTGAGAAAGACAGACAGACGGAGAAAAGGATTTTAGAATCTGACTTAGTAGATCACCTGATCCAGAAACTGAAAACTAAAATCTGTGACGAAAGATGTAGTAGGTAAGTAGCATAACATGTCAATGTGAATCGTCAAAATCAGAAGTGAATGTATGTTTGTTTTAATGAAATAATTTTAAGATATGCTCACTTAAACCTTGATTTTGTTTGATAAAGAATAAGAGCTTTGCTGAATTCCTTTTGAGGAGGGGGAAAAAAGCAAAAGGCTTGGTTATAGAATTTTAGTGGGATTAAGAAAGAGACTGATTCTTCCCTAGCTGCTGTTACATTCAAACGTCCATAGTCCTTTATAAATTAAAAGGTCTTGCAGTTATCCAGCTCAAACGCTACTAGAACACCAGTACTGCTTGTCTGGCAGGAGGGCCTGCAAGTCCCTGCTACTGACCAGACATCCATTACGGTCATGTACTGTGTAATCAAAGAATTAAAGCGGCAAATCCCTTTCATTCTGAAGCTGTGTTGATACGGTAAAAGTGAAGGTGTTAGTTGTAGCACGCCTCTACACTTTGGCTGGCACAAGTGAAAGTAACACCCGGCAAAGGCTCAGGGTACACAACACCCCATCATCCTATCTTTGTTGAAATTACTATTTATTGTCACAAATAGAAGTTAGTATGGATATCACAGGAGAGGCTACAGTCACTCCTGTGTGCATAAGCAGTGTAACTGTTATTCACTCATATCGCTTTGTAAATACATAATTACAAACACATCTATATATATTTATATGTGTGTACATACATATGTATGTAGTGGCAGCAGGAACAGATGTGGCTTTTTCATACAAACTTGATTTCAGAAACTAACAGATTTGACATCCATAGCATTTCTGAACAGAAAATTAAGGAAATTAAGGATTTCCATTTTTTTTTTCCCAACAATTAAGGAAATTGTTAAGCTGAGAAATGCTTAACTCGAGCAGTAGTTTGTGCAAGCAGCTGATGTCTTCTGCTACCCACCTCTTCCATCTCTTTTGTCTGGCCTCAGCGAGTCTTGGCATTTAACTTTGGAACTAACCTGATTCTGGTGTGTTTTGTGACAGAGCTACAGGATCTATTAGAAGCTGTGAAAGAAAATCATTCTTTCTATGAGTTAACTTATTTCTAGATCCTGAGAAACAGAATAGAGGAAAAACCTGTATTTAGTAATACTAAACAGAGAAATGCAGTAATTATGATTGTAGTAACACTGGCAAATTTCTTTGTTAATGAATCATGAATGTGGAAAGCCAAAGGGGTCCAAACTAGTAATTTAAAGCTTCTTTGAATATGTGTGATCTTAAATATAAATACTACTTTGATACGTTAGTATTATCTCACAGAAACCTGTAAGAAATTATAGATTAAATCAAGAATTTGGAGAGAATATTCTCATAATACATTCTGGTATTAGGATCTAAATCACTCTTCCATGATGGAGAGCGTATTTTTTCATATCCATAGGAAACATAAAAATTGCATCTAGATCAGATTTTGTAATGTAATTTTGTATGATTTCCTGTCTGTTCCAGAATAGAATTTAATCTGCAGATATGTGCTGGGATGTCTCCATAAATTTCTTTATCTGTTGGAATTAAATAAGTATGTTTGTGTGATAATCTGAAACCATGTATTATTACAGTATTTCTTCATTATTGTAAATTTGTTTCCCTAACTAGCTTTGTTTATTTTTAGAGAAACCCCGGATAGTCTTTCAGTACCAAATCAAAAGGGATCATTTACTAATAATTCAGGTATTTAGTCTCTAGTTATAGAACATACAATCTCTTTCCCTTTCTGCTTAAAAACTGTATTATAAGAAAATACTGCTGGAACATTCATTTTAGAAGCATCACCAAAGTCAGAGCAAGAAAATGTTTTCTAGCTGTGCTTCTGGTTAGACACTTCCTCCTAATCTCAAATGTTGTTCCAAGTGATCTAAAACTGAATTTTTCTCCAAACTAATAAAATAAGTGCTTAGGCCAACAGACAGAATATTCCCCATACAAGCATTCATTGATGCAGTGATTTGGGGAGGATGAGGAGGCCAAAAATCATTAACGTTTCCTAGCTGAGGAGAAATTAAATGTCATCTTGATGAAAAACGTCGTGACCTGTCATTTGTGATTGGTACAGTGTTGAGACCTGCTGTTCTACTAAGATTTTTTTTTTTCTTCAAATGAAAACACCTTTACATTTCTAGGTACAGATTTGCATTCCTTAATCCGACAGTAGAAATTTGTAGACAAAAAATAAGTAAATACTCTTTGTGTGGATACTTTGCCATTTTTGATAATTATTTTATTAAGTACTCATATAGTGGGTGGTGATTACTTTTTTTTTTAAGAAACACTTCCTCCCATAAGCCATTTGGAACCTTTTATTATTTTCAGGGAATGCTGATGTAAAATACCAGATTTCTTATTCTTAGCAACTAGTCTTTCAAAGTCATAAGTGAGCACTGAGCATTTGAGAATTTACATGCACATGTTTTATTATCCTATCTACTTGACTGACTTTGGGGGTTTTTAGCAGCTTTTTGAACCTGAGTTTATTAATATTTTTGAATTTTCTGTTTCTTCCTACTTCTTGTATAAGGAAAAATATAATCTAAAACTATGTTTGCATTTTAGGTGTGTTTGAATCGCATGGAACTCTTGTAGTACCTAATGTTAGTGTTATAGCTCCTGAAAAGTTATCTGCCAGTGCCAGGCGTCGTCAAGAAATTCAGGTACATGCACATCAAATAAGTATTAAGAAGCGACACTTAAAGTTAAGGGATGGTAGGATTCATATTTTCACTATCACCTAACATCTTGTTTGTTATTTATTCATAAAGTAGATGATGAACAACACAAAAGGTTGAAGGCAAAGACCCCCTTTATTTAACGTTTCGGATCGTGGGGATTATCTGTGACATTGTTGTGGCTCAGCCATCATTGTACGTATATAGGCTAGAAATCTTACTTTAGTAGGAACCATGGTTCTGGAATTTTCCATTCTTTTATAAATGCTGAAGTGTGTTAAAAGTGCAAGTTCAGCATACTTTTAATTTGCAACATGTTTGTGACACATATATCTCATTCTGTTGTCTCAAACTAAAGGCCTAAGAAAAAATTGCAAATTTAAAAAAAAAAAAAAACCAAAGCAACAAAAACCTGCCTAAAATATGTTATAATATAATGCAGGAAAGATTAAATGATGCTAGAAACAAATGTCAGAATTTGCTCATTTAGGACTATTGGCTTCAAGATACTTAGAGTACATAGTAAAACAAAACTGTAACCTTATCCCCTTCTCAGTTGAAATTTGGGTGTGCAACAAAAAATGCCCCCTATAAATAGTTCTTGGCACCCAAATAAAGAAGTGGATGTTATTCTCTGAGCTTTGAGCTAATCGGACATTCTGCTTTCATGTTTTTAATATACAAAAGCTTCTCTCTAAGGTACAAAATACAATGCAGTGCAAGGCTGCTGCTACATTTTGTAAAGTGCTGTCTTTGCAGGGTTACAGCTTGCTCTGGAAAAAAGTGTTAGCAGGCATAGCCCATACTTTGGTTTGGTTTTCAAATCTTTCTTCAGCTAGAGGTGATTCACTGTATCCAGCCACAGGTTCTGACATTCCTCTGAAAAGTTATCTAACACCCAGAAACAGAAATGCAGTTTTTCACCACGTTTGTGGGAATTCACATTGTAACATGCAGTTCTATCTGCTTTACTACCATACCAGTATTATCAAATCTTTACCATTGCTGCAAGAGTGGCTCAGCCCCAGTCTCCTTCCTGTCTGCTCTTCAAGGATTGTTGTGGAATTGTTCCTGAAAATTATATTAAATGTGAATTTTGGTTTAAATATGATGTAGTTTACATCTCATGTTAGGTGCAGCCTCCTCTGTTCTCATCATCTATGAAATAAAAGTAAGTGTTCCCAACCTGTGTCACAGAAGCAGTGTATTTTACTTTTGCCTGTCTTTTCTTGGCAGGTGCAAACAAGACTTCAAACATTCATTTCTAGCCTGCAACAGAAAACAAGTGAGATTGAGATTTTAGCAGTAAGTATTTGTCAGAATCCTGAATTACTTTCAAATTCTTAATTGAATTGGATGATGCAGTTGCTGTCTGGAACAAACTACTGCCAATAGCCTCACTTTAGAGATACCAAATGAAACAAACTTCTGCTTAAATGAGAGCCATGGCATGTTTCTTTAATGCTTGAAAAGTATCTCAAATTGTGTGTATTGGACAGTTTCATAGAACAAAATTTAACAAGTATTCAGTTGTAAATTCTTAATCTGTACTTACGCTAACTACTGTGGTGGATTTAATAACTTGTAAGAGCAAAAGAGATTTGCTCTCCTATTTAAACCAGCGTAGCTGTTGATTTGCTCTCCTATTTAAACCAGCGTAGCTGTTGTTTGTATATAGCTTTTGGACTTCACTGACCATGTCACAAAGAACTTCAAAATGGGTATATGCTTTTCAGGAAGCATACTGCCTATTTGCCTACGCCTATTTGGAACTTCCCATAGTGGAATCTGTCATGAGCAGATCAAGTTTAAAAGCTTGGTAGACTCACAGTTCTATCAGCACAATTGCTTCTTTGGCAAAGTCTGACTCCCTTAAGTACACCTAATCTCCAGTTGGCAAACTGGTAACAGAAGAACTTGAGAAGTATTGATTTCTTGATAACGTTTTTGCAGGTAGATCTGCCAAAAGCAACTGTGATGCCCTTCTTATCATTAAAGGTAAGCAGTTAAGTAGTGTTGTTGAAACTCTAATTGAACAATAGATGATAAATTCTGTTCCTAATGAGGTGGAACATAAAATTCAGCCATTGTAGTTTTTCTCCTTCAAGGAGTTTGAATTAGGCTTTAAAACTTGAAAGGATTTTTTTTCTTTACCCATGGAGCTTGACTGAGGCTATAAAAATCTTTTTGTTGAATACCCAAATTACACAAGACACCATTAGGAAGTCCTAATCCAAAGCTGTTTTTATTTCCAGGAATAATTAACTGAAATTAAGTCTTACTGCTCGTTTTCGGAAACCAATAAGCACTAATAGCAGTTTCAACAAAGGTGTTTCTTGAAGCTTAGTGAAGGAGGACCCAAAACACAGAGGGAATTGTTTTGAGTACAGTAGCTGAAACATCTCTTAGTGAAGCCAAAATAAAAAAGGGATGTATAACCATTACATTGACACTCTTAACAATTCAGAAACTGCTCGATAAGGGGGGGAAAAAACCCACCAAAGACAAAGTTCTTTTCTTTCCTCCAGTGACAACAGTAGCTTTAAAGTCAGAAGTTCTTATTGGAGAGATGGACACCTCCCCACCGCCCAAAAAAGCAAACTTGAGAATGGCATCCTGCCTGGAACCGGATGTAGGACTTTCACACCTTACAGCTGCTGCTCTGACGCAGTGCTTGTCTGGTCATCAGACCCCAGTGAAACATTTGGAAATATTTTCAAAATACTTGGTTCATCCAGTCTATTCAAATCATGGAGATAATTTATCACCTTTTACTTTAAAAAAAAAAAAATTAAAATAAAAAATGCGCACTATCAGCTTGCATCGTTCACTTTTGACTACCCCTACACCAGTTCTCATATTCTGTCAAGCATCACAAAACTGATAGAGCCCTTTTCGTTGCTTACGCCTTTTTATTGCTAAACTATCTGTGTTAAGAAACTGATCACTAAATTCTTCATTCATCTTCTTAAAAAAAAACCCCAAAAATTAAAAAATCAAGTTGCACATGTTGTTTGTATGGATTTTGTTTGAAACCTTTTTAATAACATGTTTAATTAAGGAGCATTGACATTACACAATGTTCATAAGACTGAATCCAATCAGAAGTATTTCCTTCAAAGAGAATAAGACTGTATCATGGCTCCTTGTCAATTTTTTTTCTTAGTTTGATGGAGATAGACAAGCCTTTGATGCTGCTGTGAGACAACTGATGTCACGATGGCCAAAACAGAGATGTTCATACTTACAAGCAATTTGTGATGAAATTTACAGTATCAAAATGGAAAAGAGGTAAATTTTGTTAAGTTCTTAAGGTACATAAGACATCTCAATTATTTTTTGCATTCAGATTTTAATAAATAAACTGCTCTTAATTTGTCCTCCCCTTTCCCTCTCCCTGAGGGGAAAAAGAACTGTTCAGGAAATGTGTGTACTTCCTTGGGTACTATTTTTTCGCTAACATGAAACAAAATGGTAGGATTTTACCAGACATCTAATCCTCACTTGTGGTAAAATACTCATTTTTGGTCATGTAAATTCTTAATTTTTATAAATTAAGAAATTCTAAAATGTATCCCCATTATTATCTCATTTGCTGCTTTGTTCATAAAAACGAAAAGCAAACGACTATATCCATTCAGGTATACTGCTGTTCTACTACACAGTGACCTCCTTTTCTCGTGGAGGGGACTCGGCGTGCCTTTTAAAACTCTGGAGCACATTGAATTCCTCCTGCTCTAAAGGAGTACAATGGGAATCTGGCACAGATGACAGACAGCCCATCTTTAAGCAAACACAAGGCATGCTCTCCCAGTGTGTACTGTAAAGCCTGTTTCTGTCTTTTAAGCATAAAAACATTTATGTTCGACTCCTAGTCTCCTTGTTGGATTCTGGCGAGGCTGAAACCTGATAGTCTGGGCACATCTAGTTTTAAGCCGCAAATCTTCAACTCTTGTGTGTACTGGTACAGTTAAGTGATAGCTGGGTGTTTATGCCCTATTGTGGGCTTCATTTAACATGCGTTTTCTTAAACCTGTGTTCAGCTTGAAGGTACTACTTAATCTTAAAATGAGACTAAAAATTGACTTTGCACCAAAACTGCTTCAGGTTTGCTAATGTTCACTAAGGCAACTAAGTATCAAATGAATTATTTTTTTTTTTCTTCCTGGAGCTTGCAAGGCTGTAAGCAACAAAACCCAACTACTGCATATGAATAATGCTCCACACCGTGTTGGATATGAATGTAATGCAGTCCCTGACAAAGTCTTCCTTTCCCATTTGATGCCTGCACACAAAACGCTGCTTAGCCATAAGCCTTCAACATCACTGAATGAAAACTAAACAGGCTAGATAAATGGAAAGAGAATCAAGGGGGGAATTGCAGCCACAAAGGAACTAAAACTTCCTGCTGTTCTAGCGAACCTTTCTTTCTAGCTTGTTGCTAAGATTTGCCACAGCTTTTGAACCTGCAGTTTCAAAGTTTAAAAATATTCTCTTTTCCTTCCTTCTGCAGGGTTCCTGTGCTTATCCTGTACAGTTACCGAGATGAATACAAAGTTTTGTTTTAGTACTTAAAGCATCTTTTATGGGATGCTTTCATTAACAGACAACAGTGTTTTGTTGAAGGAATTTCAAAAAGCTGTAATAATGCAAGACAGGCAACTGATGCTTCTTTATGTGTCCAGACTGAATTTCATATGTAACATAAAACTGTAAATTTATGTCAAAAAGTGGAAATAAATGTTTTATAGGCGCTTAAAGAGCAAGTCTGACTACAGCTGGAGATACGTATTATCATGTAATTCTTGTCCCCTTATGCCACAAAAAAGGCATATCAGCTGTGCAGGTGTAAAACTGCTTTCTCTTTGTACATAGTTTCAGAATGCCTTTTATGTCAATATGCAACAGTAGTACTGAAATGAGAAACTCAGTTCAAGGATTAAAGAAGATGAATTATCTTCAGCTGTAACTGTTTTAAACTTTTTTGAAGAAGGGTTTTTACGTAATAAAAGGTTTGGCTACCGAGCCTTCTTGAAATGTGTAGTGCAAGCTTTTTGTGTTTGTTTTTTAATAAACCTATTGGTTTAATTTCTATATAAGAGAGAATAGCTTTTAACTTGAGTTGTTGCAAGCCTGGCTGCGTATGCTTGTTCTGCCTCTACTTTTGCATTAAAATCAAGCAGTGGCTTCCTGGGAGATGAAATAAGATCAGATACATGAAAAACGTGTTTCAGACCTAAAATGAAGACTTTTAAGAGAAACAGTAACCTGCGTGTGCTAGAGTCATAACCAAAGTTTTGAACTAGCTTTCTTCACTTGGGTTGTCTGATTAAGTTTGAAGTTAAAGTCATAGTAATGATGGCAATGTTGTAATTATCTTCTTGAAGCTGAGCTGTAACACAACCCCATCAAGACAAACGAAGCTGAGTAAATCTGAAGATGAGTTACAGCAGCCATAGTTAACTATGCATTGTATTTCACATCAAATTGCTTATAATACTGGAGCAAATATGCAGGAAAAAAATGTTAGGGATTTGTAGAAATACACTGGTGTTTACCCTCCCTCCCCACCTGGTACCTTCTGTTTAAACAGCTTACTCTTGTGGTTTTTTTTTTTTTTCCTTTAACTCAAATGATTGCCTTTAGCACTGCAGGCTTATTGCATTAAGAAATACTACTTACTTTTCCTGCCCTTTTCTTGTCATAAAGAGGAGGGCAAAGTTAAAATATGTAAAGAGGTAACTTTAAAGACAAACACAAGAACTTCTGAGCAACATACAAAGTAGCATCAGGGGAGTCAGTCCTAAAGGCACAGATAACCATACTATGCCCAGCCATTCACTAAGATAAGTCACATCAGTCATTACAATCAAATCCATTTTTCATTGTCTTTAATAGAAACAATTAAGTATTCGTCTTTTACATCTGCTCAAATGAAGGAGCTACTTTAAGATGTGAAGTATGGGGAAATTCAGATCCCTGAATATACTAAAGGATGAAGCTTTAAAAGAAAAAGTTTAGGAGACATGAGCATTTTCTGAAGGGAACATGATACAGAGGCCTGCCCTCCCCCCAGCCTGAGCCAGGGTCAGCACAGCTGGATAAGCATGGAGCAACGGCACAGCTGCCTGGCTTTGAAAGAGCCTTAGGGGTATCTGCACTGCATCACGTAGGCGCATCCCTCAAAATAAGACAGAAACAGGAAAGCTGCTGTTCCTGATAATATGTTGGCACCCACCTTCCCTAGTACTACTGAGGCTTATCTATAAAACTGGGCATCTGTCACGGAGACTCCTGCTCTGGTCTCACTTTGCTCCTGGCACAGTGCATTTCTCTTCACCCCACGTTACCCCCCAGACAGGTTTTTTATATTGCCCACTTGTATAATACAAAACAAACAGCAGTATAAGTACAAAACTAGTTGGCAGCTGAGTGTAAAGCTATTTCAGTATAACCCTGTAAATACTGCTGCCGTACAACAATCCAGAGAAAGCACCTTCTGCTCTCAGTTTAAACAAAAGTACTGATAACATCCCAGTATCCTGCTGGAAGGAAAGCCAAAGACAAGTGGTAACTCAAAAAGAAATGGACTTTGCTTTGAGCAAGGGTCAAGTCTGTTATAGTGATGGTAGGACACTGCTCCGTCACTGTGTTGCTTTACTCTTCTTGTTTTTGCTTTTCTTGTCTTTTTTCTTCAAGCCATCCATGTTAGCTCTCAGCAAATTTGAATATGCCTGCAAAAACAATTAGAACCATTACAAGAACAAATATGTAAGCGACAATATACTAGAGGTAACATTTTATATATTGATAATGAATAGGTATCTGCATTTTCTCAGTTAGAGAATCATGCTCTTACACCCTACACTGGGAAACTATTGTTTCTAAACCAATGCAGAAACTTAGATAAAATACAATGGAATTTTTATTTCTTTTTTTTAAACAAACGCAGATACGTGGGTAGTCCAAGGTTAATCTGTATGGCAGTTCCGCACTGAATCAACCCGTTCACAGCTGACCATTCCCCCATACCTACAGAAAAGGAAGATAAAAGGCATACAAAACTTACCATCTGGAATTTATTTACTTCCTTTGAGCTCACCTACAAAAGTAATACTGGAGGTTAACCAAGAGAACACTGGTTATTACTATTACAAACCAAGTATCAGTATGTGTTTACCCCCCAGCGACCATCCAGTCTTTTTAGCAGCAGTTGGATCAACTCATGACGTTCAGTGGAAGGTAGGCTGTACTGACATGTCATAGGACTTTGCTGATTTAGAAAACTGAACACACTCCCTACTCGATTAACAAAATCCTCTGGTGGCCATTTGTCCCAAATTCCTGTGTTTTCAAATGGGAAGAATGTGAAGAAACATTCTAAGGAAGGTTTTATTTACCTGTGGGGCCATAAAACTATGTCGCAGCCCAGATTCTCTCAATGATTTCTCTAAGTAACATTTTTCCTTGGGTTACATCACAGAGGAGAGATGAAGTCAGCTAAAGCCTTTCCCAGTCTCTCACTCAAAGTTGTCGTGGTTTCATTTGGGACAGAGTTAACTTTTTTATTGGCAGCTGGTATAGTGCTATGTTTTGGATTTGGGATGAGAAAAACTTTTCGATAGTGCACTGATGTTTTTAGTTGTTGCTAAGCTCTCAAGGCCTTTTCTGCTCCTCACACCGCCCTGCCAGCCAGCAGGATGGGGGGGGCACAAGAAGCTGGGAGGGGACACAGCCGGGACAGCAGACCCCAACTGACCGAAGGGATATTCCGTGCCGTGGGACATCGTGCTCAGTATATAAAGCTGGGGGAAGAAGAAAGGGGGGGGTGTGTGTGTGCATTTTGAGTGATGGGAAGCAGTGAACGAATGCCTTGTGTTGCTTTCCTTGCGTGGCTTTTGCTCTACCTATTAAACCGTCTTTATCTCAATCCATGAGGTTTTTTTTCCTCACTCCTACTCTTCCAATTCTCTCCCCCATCCAAACTGGGGGGAGGGAGTGAGCAGCTGCGTGGTTCTAGCTCCCAGCTGGGGCTAAACCACAACAAAAGTGGTTTTCAACTTTTCAGCTTTTCAACTTCAGTTAACGTTTCCCAAAATACAAATAGCTCTGTAAATGAGAAAAAAATAGGTATGCTAAGCAAGATTAAGGCTTAAAAGAGTCCACGCACACCTACACGTTCTTGCCAGGCAACAAGGATCCCTTTCCTACTGTTTTACAGCCTGGGAACATCCTGTTCTTTCCTGGATTGTAAGGACCTTCGGTAATTCCATCAAGGTCTATAAGAAACTACCTCTTTGTCACCTGAGGCTTGAGCATAGGTGTGCAGGACTTTTCTTCTCCTCAGAGCCACACTGTTTGTCCTCATACTGCAGGTTCCGTATCTGCCCTGTGTCCTTCTGCCCATGTCTCTGCCCTTCCCTCCAAACAATTCCACCCGACTCAAAACAGCCAAGGCTGCTGAAAACAGGCAGGGTCCCTTTCTGCTGTCCTGCAATACCACTTTGAAGCAAAATCCAGCATACAGAGCAAAACTATAAACAACTGACCCATTTGTAATGCTGACTGTAAGTATTAAGACTTCAGGTAAGCGTAACACTTCAGCATCCCAGCTTCAGTTGTGTGTTTAACTACCATATGGTTTCTCTGGAATGAAGAGGGTAGTTCTCATGGAATTCATATAAAGTCAAATTTCACTTAAAATATGGGGCATTAAATAAAAGACAAGTAGGGCCACTAATCCTTCTAATCCAAGTTGTCACTTACCACTGTGCTAATTTTCTTCTTTCCATCAGTTGCTCTTAGAAGACACTTATTGTCTGCTGGTTCAAAACTTTCTACATGGCCTTTGCGTGGGACTGGTTTTGTTCGGCCATCATCTGTATTGAAAGAGAATGTTTATTCATATTTCACTAAAATCACTGGATGCTTCCTGGCATGAGATGTTAAAAATTGCTCATGAGAAGATCTGTAAAACGCCTTGGAATTTAAGGTCATCTGAACTGACATTGCTGCCAAATTGCTGACAGACCCCTTCCTCTGTAACCCCACCAGGATCTGTTCCATAAACTACATCTGCCGGGAAAAAATGTAAATCCTTCCCCTGACATGCTGTATGAACCACCTGCTCCAGCAGCAGTATGTTTTAAATGCATGTCAAACTGCAGCCGAGGACACTTGACTTCTCGGGCAGCACCAGCTAGCCAGAAACCAGAGAAACAGAGACACACAACAGCAACGCTATAATTCTCCTTTTATAGAGATCTAAGGATCTCCAATTATTGTTTAATAACTCTAAAGTTCCAATATTTCCTGCAGTTTGAAACTCAGTCTTACTTCAAGGTTATTAATACTGCAGCTAAGATGATTCATTTGTCCATATGATTTCTCCTGTTTGTAGATACTCTGAATTACAACCGCATCTTTTAAAATACATGCTAACAACACCGTACGTTTGATTTACATGAACACCTCTTTAATCGAGCAACAGACTTAAAACTTACTTACATTTCTTCAGCGTTATGAAAACACTCCCCGAAGTCCTGCACTTCTGAAAGAGCCTGGTAAGCTCTGTCAGGAACTGCAAGAGAAAGAGACCCCATCCTTGGCCACCTCGCAAGCGTTTCACCCTGCGCAGGGAGAAGCCCGTGGAGCAGCCCCGGCCTCGCCGTTACCCCAGGCCGGGCTCCCCCAGTTCCGCGGGAACAAGCACCAAGGAACGGTGAACTCCCGGCTTTCCCCACCCAGGAGCTGCGGGACACGAGGCCCAGCCGGAAAACGAGCTCTAACACCCGCCAGACCTGCCGCGGCCCCAGCGTTTTTGCCTCTCCCTCGCCCAAGTCACCGGGTACAGCGATGCTGGCTCCCCTCCCCCGCCGCCGGGGCAGGCGAGGGGCCGGCCCAGCGCGGGCCCGCCGCACCCCAGGGCCTTGCGGGGCTTTCCCCTCCGCCACCAGCAGCCGGCACAAGGCACACCCCGGGCGGCCAGTCGCGACGGCGGGGACCGCCCGGGGACCGTCCCGGCCACCCAGCCCCTCCCGACCTGCTCGCTCTCCAGCAGCACCATCCTGCACCGCCGCGCCGGAAACGCCGCGCGCGCGCAACGCACGCACGCACACACGCAACGCACGCACGCGGCGGGAGGAAGGGAGCGGGCGGAACGCGCCTCCCGGGGAGCGCCACGTCAGCCCCGCGCGGCCACCGCCCCGCCCCGGCCCCGCCCCTCCGCGCGGCCGCCGAGGAGGAGGAGCCGCCGGTCCCCGCCGGGCTCTGCGGCCGCTGCCGCCGCCGTTACACGGCTCCCCCCGTTATACCCCCCCGCGGCGGCACGGTAACGGTGACCGTGCGCCTCCTCACACGCTGCGTTACCCCAGCAGGCCCGTGGCCGCCTCCCCCGGGCGGGCGAATCCCGTCACCCGCCGGCCGGGACGCGGGGCTGAACGACTCGGCCGCCAGTAGGCCGCGGCCTGCCGAGGAGCGGGGTGCTGGCCTGTGCCTCGCAGGGGCGGGGGGTGGTCGGCCAGCTCGGACTCCTCGTCACTGCAGCGGGTGGTGGCCGCCGGCCGTGGCTCGGCGACCCCGGGCGCCCCGTTGGCCCCCCGTGAAAGCAGAGAAGTGGTTGGGCCGGCGTTGCCAGCGAAGGGGTGAAATGGCCGGGGGAAAGGGGCTCGGCGGCTGGGCGGAGGCTCGCAGGGTGAAGGGAGAGGGAAGGAAGGAGGCCCCGAGGGTTGCACAAGGAACGGGGAAGAGGAAGCCGGCGTCTGGGTGGGGCGAGAGGACACCTCCCCCCCGGCAGACTTGAAGCTCCTGAGGGGCAGGTTCTGGAAAGGGAGTTTTCAGTTAGTTCATGCGGGAAGACGCAGAATTACCATTTGATCTAGTGCCTCTTGATGTTTCTCACAAGGACAATTGATGCCTTTTTCCTCCAGGGACTTAACAAAAGTGGAAGATAATGCCTTATATACAGATAAAAGGGAAAAACGGTCAGGCTATGGGTGCTTGAGCCCCTGAGGAACTGATCCTGTTAATTCAGGAGCTCGGGAGTGCCTTCTAGACGGAGCCGAAACACGTTCTTTCTTTTCCCTTCTCAAGGCGGGGGCTTTGTTTCATGTATAAAACGACACTTCGGAGAGTCTAGTCACTCCAAAAGTCCTCTTTCGAGTTTACAATCGTTTGCTGTCCTTTTGCAGGTTAAGCAAGAGGCAGTAGAGGGTGCTGTGATTGCACACACACAAATGAAACTGCCTAAAGAACAAGGAAATGCCCAAGAAGCAGGTCATCGCAACACGGCCGTGGTTTATCAAAATCTATCATTTTATTAAATTAAATCCATTATGTTGGAGTCAAAGCAAGTGCAGAGATCCAACACTGCCTTTCCCTAACTGTGGATGGTATTACCCTCTTGATGTTTTTGCAATTGAATTATTTGCAGTTGAGGAGGAAAGGCTTCAGAAAAATAATTTTCATTGTTTCTCATAGCATTAAAAAACTCATAAAAACTGAAGTGAAGAATATATGTTATTTAAGTCTTCTGAAAACAGGCATTCTAAAGGGACATCATCAGTGCTGTGATCAGAAGTACCGACAGGCCAAAGCCTTGTACAGTTGTAGAAAGTGATGGTCCCTGCCCCTAAAAGCTTACAGTCGGTGCCCGCAACAAGTGAAGACAGGTGGATGCAAGGAGTCACTTGCTGCTGACACGTTTCTTCCTCTCACCCTGCCTGGTTGCAGGAGCAGTTATAACAGGTTCCTAATTACAAGAGGTTGTTGTACCAGAAATCAGAGTGGGATTGTGTTTTCAAGAGAGCTCTGAATGAGGACGATGCAATAGTGCACTAGTGTTGCAGATTTTCATAGGCAACTTGTGGAAGAAGAGAAGAAATTAAAAAACTAAACCAGTTGCAACATACTGCCCCTTGGAAACTATCACGGTCACAGACAGTGGAACACGGAAGTACGTTTCCACTCATGTTTGCCAAAGGAGAAGACGGGTGGTCTCCTAGCTGAAACACGGGGACTACAACTCTCGCCTGAATTCTGACTTTTGAATTCACCAGAGAAGTCTTGTGTTGCTTTGAACAGGTCTCCTGATTTCCCTGTACCACAGCTTTTATTTCGTGAAGGTGGAGAAAGATACGTAGTTATTCTCTATACCTTTTATGCAACAAAACCCATCAATGCCTGTGGGATGAGCACCATGGAGTTTTTTTTTCCCCTTTTGCACAAAAATCTCAACCCACTATTAGAAGCTACTTCTGTTGCTGAGCTGTGCCTTCAGTGCGCTGTGGACACAGTCATGTCCACCTTGAGGTATCAGTAGCAGTGTCGTTACAGCATCAGAGACCGTACAAAGATCTTCTGCATCTACCTATCTAGGTAGATTCCTTGCAGGAACCCGTGGCGCCAAAGTTTCTGGTACTGCTGTAGGCTGGAAGAAGGGACAAAGGGGAAACCACTGTGAAGAACTCCAGGGAGTTGCATAAAGTTTACATTTTTCAAATCTATTGTTTTATCAGCAATTTTTCTGAAAATATATTTGTCTCACTGCTAACAAAAGAAGTGGCTCCACGGAATTGCTGAATTTCTTTCCATAAGGAGGATTTTGTGTGTGTGTGCATGCATGTGTATTAGCTTATCTTCTTGATCTTAAAGTTGTTTTTCGAGCCAGAATGTCACAATTTAATTGGGGGAGAAGCCTTCATCACAACTTGCAAACAAGGTGAAAATGGAATATTTTAAATGATTCTTTTCCAAAAAATAGATGGAACAGGGGAATGCTGACATTGCTTTACTTTTGCCAAAGGCTGCCAACACTCAGAGGGAATAAGCTATTCAGCTGGCGAAAAAGTGCTGAACAAACACTGAAGGAGCTAAAGGGATACTCCCAATCATGATATACTTGCTTTCTACTCTATCTCCTGCCCCAGTCTAATGCCTTCCCCTTCACCCTCTGCCCTCAGAAAAAAAAAAGGGGGGGGAGAGGGGGAAGAAGGCGAAGAAAAAAGAAAAGACAGGTTGGATTAAAACAGTAGCAAGAGGAATTGGTGGATCCTGAGAGCTGGCAGGGGTATTCGTATTTTGTAACCTGATCTGTCATGTGACTAGAGCCAGGCAATAAAAATAAGTCTCCTACCAGCCCTCCTGTTTGCTCAACTTTATTATATGGTGTCAGTAGAGAACTACTTTTTTTTGGCAAAAATTTAGCAAATGAAGCCACCTGAATCATTAAGTCCTGAAGGAAATCTGGCAGAGAACTGGAGGAGGTTGTTGCTGCGCTTCCAAGTTTTCCTGGAAGCAAGCGTGTACCGAAGAGAAAGGGAGAATGTGAAACCTTCTCCTCTCCTAAATGTGGTGGGAGGGGCAGGAAGCAGAAAAACAAAATTATTAGAAGTAAATTAAAATCTTGTTCAGCCTCAGTAGGGATTGGCAAAGATCTATTTGAATTAGCTAGCAAAGATTACTTCTCGTTATGGACTATCACACACACACACATTCAGCTGCTGTACATCACAGTGAGCAGAAATGTAATAACATACTGTAAATTACAGTTTGCTTACCACAGTGCTCAAGATGAGTTAATAACAGATAATGGCCCACAATTCACAAGTGGATCATTTTGGTAATTCTCTTTGATCTGTAAATTCAAGCATACCAGTCAAAGTACAGCTATGTGCAGGAAAAAGAGTCAGTGTTGTAGCAACACCCCAGTCACAGCCTCCCCCCCCTTCACAAGTCTATCATTAGTACTGTAAAAACAGAGATGCACACCTCACTGCCTTACCGGCCTCACCAGATCTGAGATTAATGGGCAAAGGAAAAGCCTTCCAGGGCCAACATTTAACAGCGGCTGGTTGGGCAGAAAGACAATTAACCCTGGAATAGCTACCAAAACATCCCCAAGCTCTCTGCCAGGGAAACAAAGAGGAAAAGTTCTAACTACAGCAGTGAACAGTTTCACTCTTTTCTAGTGGTAGGTGGGCTTCCAACAAAGCGGTTAGCAGGTTACATGGGTACAGGTGAATGTCAGTCCCCAGATCAGGTCTTAACGCTCTTTTTAAGTGTCCCTTGTGAAAAGAAATAAATGACATGCAAGAGAACGACGATCAGAGAGCAGTTGAACAGGACAGATCTATGTGCACAAAATGGTATTCTTTGCCTGATCAGCTGGTAGCCGTGAAAAAGAGAAATATTCTGAATACTTTGTAGATTCAGACAGAGAACTACACAAGGTATTTTTGAAAGATCTTTCCGTGACCAGGACATGCCACCAGAAAGCTGCTGAGCCCCTGGTGAGAAGCTCAACTTCCACAGAGAAGCGGGAGGTGTTCTCCCATGTCTTAGGAACTTGTTCATGTACCCCGAGCTCTTTCCTGAACGTTTCTGTTCATCTTAGTGAAGTTCTCCTATTTTATTTAATATTATGTTCTATTTACACAAAATGAGTTTCAAAGGTAGGTTAAGCGTAACCTTGAGTTCAACAGGCACTGACTTTCGTTGTGTAATAGCAGTGTTAATGGTGATTTATATTTTGTGAGGGAGACCAGGAAATAGATAGAGATATGTTTCTTAAAACTCTAATGCACCACATTACTATTGTAGTGGAAACCAAAGCCTGGCTGGAGTGAGACACAAAAAGATTGTTTGTTGGAAAAGGGCTTCACGGTTTTGAAGTACCGTCCAGATTTTAGAAAGCTCTCTGTCAGGGAAGATAAGGGATGTGTATTTACTCTGTTGCTAAGTGTCTCGCACATGCTCAAAATGGTTTTGTGACGTGCCCCTGTGTCACAAATAAATGGGGTGAAAAAAGGCCCAAAAAATGGCAGCCCGGATGCTGAATTGGTCATCTGTACAACTGATGGTGTCATCTGTGGTCTCTAGGGAAACCCGGCGGCACAGCTCACCCTGGGGACGATGCAGCAGAGAAGGTGCATCCCTGCAATGACACGTGTGTTATGAATCCGTGAAAAATGCCGTAGGGCACAACACGCCTCTGGGCACGGTGAAATTAAAGAGGCAATTCCGTTAACTCCCTGGGTGTGAGGAAGGACCTAGGGAGAAGAAGCAACGTGTCGACAGATGTGTTTACTTTTGAAGGACATGGCAAACAAAACACAGTCCCACAGAGCTCCAAAACCAACGCAAAACACTGCAGTACAACAGTCAGTAAAAAAAAAAAAAAGAAGAGATATGCAGTATGGGCATCCACACTGCGTTTTGAAGGTACGTTTGTCCCGATAACTTTCAGTTGCGAGCAGAGCAGAGGGAAGTGTAGGAACAGCCTGTTGTGACGGAGCGCACCTGTGAGGTGACGCAGCTGAGCTGCCCTGTCCCCGCTGCCGCTCTCCTCCCACAGCCTCTCCGCTCCTCTGCTGCCGCTGGCAAGAGACACCGCACCGTACGCACGTACGTGGGCTGGAGACTGCGTGGCCGAGAGTGCTGCACCACGTGGCAGAACGAGTCTTTAGAAGTGACTTAACAATAGCATCGGGTTCGAGTTCAGACACATGAGACACTCATATAGAAACAAACAAAAATGTATCAGGATGTGCTCATATCCTTGCAACAGTGAGGTGTTTACTGTGGTTAAGTTCCAGTTTATCTTCTCCATGGCCAAAATTATAAGATATTATATATCTTATTGTGATATTATATATTATAAGATACTATATATCTTATAAGCTCATATTATTTGTTACTCTTAAAACTAGTGTATTTTAAATTTTTAGGCATGTGAAATTAATTTTCAGTGTATATCTCACATATTTTTTGAGGGATACAGGGCTACTCAAATGGCAGACCTTGGTCTGCGTTTGAACCAGGAGTGAGTTTTACAAGGCGTTCGGACATGTCCCCTCCACTTTGGGGTATGAACTTTCACACAAGGGACTGACTTTCTGAAAAATCAACCATCAAATTCTTCTTCCTTGCAATCCCGCTGGCATCAGTACAGCCGTAGTGGTATACAGGAGGTCAGAACTTGGGAGCTGTTAAGGTAACTCCTGTCTTTGGAGCTCTAACCTATAAACCACAAATGCACTGGGGTTAAAACTTTGCTATTATCTTTAAACCAATTTTGTGATATGAGCTTTCAGCATGGTTTCAGTGGGTCTTTGTAAGTCGTCTGTGAACTCCAGTGATGCAGGTTCGGGACTGTACAATACGATGCACCTTCTGGGTGCTCTAGAAATGATATTTACCAAACTTCACAGCTCATCTCTCCAGCAGGAAGAGGGTATACAGTCATCACTTCATTTTGCATGGCAGATTTCTAAGCAGACACCGAATGTCTGGTTGAGAGCTGTACAAAGCATCAGGGAGGTAATTAAGTTGGAGCTCAAGAGTAATGAGGTGACAGAGATTGGGTTGAGCATAATTTCTTTCACGTCGATGTGTCCTACTTTCAGAAACACAGAAATGCAGTCGTGAAAAATATCCACCAGACATTCCCAGTGAGGTTATAGGATTTTTTTTTCTATGTAAGTCTTTAGGAGACAGAATGAAGAATATCACACCATGTTAAGAACAAAACAAAACAAAACACAACAAAACAAGTCAATGGGAATTCTAGGTCAGCAGAATGTCACCAGGGAGGACAACATTGTCCTTGATATCAGAGAGCACCAGGGGATGTGCAATTAGAAAAGGAGCCACAAGGTCTTTGCTATCCTCCATTTGCAGTCTCCTCAGAAGGACAGAAACCCAAGCAGCCTATAGTCTCTTGATACCGTGGGGTGTTGCTTTCTCAGGAAGAAAAGGGTCACCTACCACCTCACCAGCACCGTTTCCTGCCTCTGCTAAGGCTGCCCAGTGAAGCGAGACCTGGCTGGACTTCTGGGATTTAAGGATCACAACACAAGCTGCGGTGCCTGTAAAACAATAGTTTCTTCACAGCCTAAGTGAGGATGTCTGATACAAGAGCTACACGGCACAACAAAGAGACAATTAAGTTAGTTACCAGATGAGTGAGGTGACCGAGGTTGGCTTAGACATGATTGCTGTCACTTCCATAGGCCCTAAGTGTGGAAAAACAGAGATGGCTTTGACTGTTACCACCAGGTATTTCCAGTATGACTCCCGTCTCGTAAGAGCTGCCAAGTGTACCTGCTTATTCAAGCTTTACTGATATTTCTTGCTCTTCCCTAAGGCTCCTCCAAATGTCCAGACACTTTCTAGGAACCGGGTGGCGTGGGGAGGCCACTCTGTGCAGCCAGCAGCTACCCTGGGTTGGCCGGGTCAGCGGCGGGAGGAAGCGGCTTCCTGTTTTGCTGGCGCTCAATGCCACTTAACAATAGGGGGAAAGAAAAAACTGCAGGATCTAAGCAGAGTAAAACTGTTTTCTACATGAGCTGTCCTCCTGCCTCCCCGCTCTGCCCCGGCCGCCCCCCACCTCCTGTGCCCACCCCGGCCGGCAGCGGAGGAGAGCAGGCAGAGGCACTCAAGACGGCGGTAACGAGAGCTTGTATGTACCCCTGCCATGTAAGTAGCCTGGACCCTGTGGCAGTGGGTCTGAAATAGCAGCTGAATATTACTAGTTTGTGTCTTTCCTCCTGCCTCCCAGGAGAAAGAAAATGAGATCCACATGCAGCGCTTCTGGAGCATCAGTGTCAGCAAGAGTCGCTCATGCCTTCTTACAACACCTAAAACATCTCATCTGTCCTAGTAGATGGTTTTCAGCACCATCCTGAGATAACCATTTCCAGCCGTGGTCAGTTCATTAGAGCGGGAACGGCATTGGCAGCGATTCCTCACTCTGCCTTTCTTAACATCATCCTTCTCTAATGGTTTGCTCAGTGCCAAATCCTTAATCCACCCTTATCAGCTCACAGAGTGCCTTTACTCTCCTTCTCTCCTCCTACTGCCTACACACTCAGGCAGCATCCCTTGCTACCATGCCGGAGCTGGCTTGCATGATCCCCGTTCTTATCCAAACCCTACCTCATTTACTGCCCGTGTTTTTCAAATGCATCTTCTGCGATTAAGGGTTGCAGGGGGTAGCTCTGTAAAGGAGATGAAACTAACTAAGCATCGTAACTGCGACTGGAGTCACTCAGAAACGGGAAATGCAGGTACCCAAACTGTAATCTGAGTTGGTTGCTATCCCTGTCCCTTTATTTCTGCCTCCCCCTCTCTGTTTCTGAATACATGTTGTTTTCAGACACACACAGAGCAGCAGGCAGGAGCCCCAGGCAGATTGGAAGTCACAGGCTCTTTGTTAGTGCTCAGGCTATAGAAATCCCAGGTGAGTCACCCCGGCTTGCAGTAGCAGGTAACCCAGCCATTGCCAATCAAGCTCGCAGAGCCTTGAATACAACCCTGCCAAGGAAATTCTCAGCAGCAATGCAGGTATTACAAATGCAATTCCTTTGTTATTGCCTGTAGCCTTAAAAAAACTGTGACAATTGAGTCCTACAGCTTTTAAAGCTCAGGAGTGGCATTGCTTGAAGATATGGCATGCAAGTATTGCACTAGGTTTACAGAATACCATGCCAGAAACCTCCACATCGAAGGATTTCTTTTGTTTGGCGTAGAGCTCAGTCAGTGAGACCCGGTAACGTAGGGCGTCTGTCACACTTAAACCTCGTAATGACCCAGCGGTGTTTTATCATCACGTGAACACAACAGGAGAGCTAGAACCCCATTGAACTCCATTGGAGGAGGAGTGCTCTGGGTCTTTATGAAGAACATCACAAAATGGCTATGTTCAAGACCAAAAAACCCTCCAACGTATCTTAGGATGAAACTGGCTTCTTCTATGCTAAAGGTTTACCTAACATTATTTTGCAATCAAGGCGTGATGTTCTCTCACGTTCGTCTTTTCTTTCTTTGTTTTCCCAGACAAGACCAAAGATTATCTTTAAAGCAAGTTTCTCAGAAGGCATCTATCACCTGTCATTTGTGTTTATATGCCCATACTTACTGTGTGCAGTCTGGGAAAATCCCATGGTGCTCTTGAGGGAGGACAAAGAGCACAGGGATGAGCAGTGGCATGACATCAGCTACACACGGGGCAGCAGCATCCCGAATGTTGCATTGCACTCAATGCTGTCAGGACAAGTTAATTACCAGGTTAGAGGAAGATAATCAACATAGGAAACACCGCCATTATTCAGCGAGACATCAAATGTTATCTCAGGTGCCTGTTACTCTTGCTCGACCAGTTCGGTCTTTACCAGTGTATTAGTCATCTGACCACACTGAACATCAATCTTTCACTCCTCATTACGCACTCAACTACAAGCTACACTGTAGGCTTGCTCTATCCTGTAATTACAATATATACCTCTGCTATAAAATCTATTATGTCTAGAGGTCAGACTCAGAAACAAATTAATTAATTGCACTTTCTCCACTTCTCGGCTAAGATAAGATTTTTTTGCTCCTTTTCAGTAGAAGGCTCTGCTTTTTCCATAACACAAATGCTTTGCCATAATAAGCAGCTTGTCAGCAAGAAACTCTTCATACAGAGGCAAGCAACAGGCATTTTATCATCACAGGGCGCCTGATTATCAGTATTATAAAGTTATCTTTTGGCAGAGAAGTCTTGGCAGCCAACAGCCTCTTCAATCTGAAAGAGATTAGCAGTTCTGTACCGGGCCAGTGCCGAAGTGACAAGTTAGCCTCCGGGTGTGTGCCGTGGTGGAGCGCTGCGCTGGGGACGCAGCCCTCTCCACGGCTCGAGTGCTTTTCCATTCGGCTTGGTGACAAGGGTAGCGCTTCATGCCTTTCAAAGTCGTATGAGTTGAAATGCTGGGTGTAAATTGGATGGCAAATGATTTGTCGGATGGCGCGTGTCGGGGTGGCCTTTGGACTGTTTGAACACAAGAGTCTGGAGAAAGCTAGTATTTCGGTGGCTCTGTAAATAAGAATTTCCCTGCTCTGTGGAGGGCAGGACTCCAAAACTGGTTCCCGAGGTTCTCACTGCTTGGGGATCAAAAGCGTGATCCTCCGAGGGACCGGGAGCACATCGTGGCAGGAGAATGCATCCTGGGACAGGCCTTGCACTCGTGGATGCTCTGGTTAGACAGTGCGGCTTCAGAGAGGCACCAGAGAGACACCCCTACCCCGGCTGAGGAAGACGGTTCTTCTCCCAGGAATATTTTTGCCTTTTCTTTTTCTTGTTTTCCCACATACACTTTTTTGGGGGGGGGTATGTTTCAATTCCTTTTTTTCCTTTCCATCTTTTCCCTCTTGTTGCTCTCATCTCTCTCCTCCCCATCAGTCACTTCTCTGTCACCAGTTGCCATTCCTCGCTGCCCCCTGTCCTGCACCTGGCTGCTGCCACCCGGGATGGGTTCTGCTCAGCAGGGCAGGGCCTTTGCCAACACAGGGGCTTGCCTGCCCCTGCCCCCGGTGCGAGCTGTGGCACCGATGCCGGAGCTGGGGTAGCCATGGCGCTATTGACCTTGGTGGGTGAATCCTTTTGGTGTTCAAGACAGGACAATTCTTACATCATAGCGATGTGAGAAGAAGAGCCGTTGTGGAAGGGAGAGCTGTTGTGCGCGTTACGGTGCGGTGTCATGGTTTAGGTCCGGGTTACTGTAAGAGCTAGGAGCTCCTATATAAAACAATGGTTGCCTTCCCAAAGCGCTTACAGTTTAAGTGACTTTCATAAGTTAAGCATGCTCAAAATCTCTAGTGAAAGCTGCCATGCGTTCAAAGAGCAAGTTGGGGAAGTCCCGCTCTCTGCAGAATGAAAGTCCCGTCTTCCCGGGTGAGAAAGACGACATGTATCACTTTCTCTCCTTTCCTCCACTGTTTTGCTGCTGGTCGTAAGCTACAAAACAAACCCAGGATTTCAGGGAACATTCAATCTGCAGCTTGTTCTCAGCTGATCCTGTTGCAGGGAGCAAGTTCCTGGCTGATTCACGAGCAGTAAAAATAAACACAGTCTGGGGAAGGCAGGGAGGAGGGAGGGAGACTGGAGGGTACGGAGGAAAAAGTAGGAGCTACAGCAGCTGGTGTTTTCTTTGCTGGTTCTTTTCAGAGGATTTAGGCAGGTTGGAGATGTAAGTGATTAATGGAGAATGATAACACCTCACCCCCCTCCTCCTCCTGGAAGGAACACGAGTCTTTATGCATATCACTGGTCTCTCAGCTTTAACCTTTCCAAGATTTACGCGCTCCATCCACTCCAGTGCGGTGCTGTGGGGCTGAGAGCACATCTGGGTGTATTAACTGTACGCTCTGCGGTTTTTACAAATGCTTAGGGTTTGTTCTCAGTGTTTGGAAATGCTGCACACAAAGCCCTGAGACTTCCCCCATGCAGCTGACCAGACCGAAGACGATGATCTGCCACACAAACTCGAGACTGTGGGGTTTTCTAGCTTCTGCGCTTGGAGTAAAGGGCACAGATAGGTATTGCTGAACCCTGGTAAAATGTGCATGCGCAATGGCTCCCAGATTGCTCTGGGATAAAGCACATTTGGGAAGAGTGTACAAGTAGCAGAAATCCTTTTCTGTCCCCCTCCATAGGTATGTCAACTGCTTTGCCAAGTGCATCAAGGGACCCTGCCCTCAGCTCTTCTCAGGAGTGATCATATCATGGTGTGCTTCTGTTCTCTGCTGCGTGGTTAAGAAGTCTGCTTTCCTCTTGCCTTTCTTGCACTGGAGAAAAATATCCAGGAGAAACAGACGGGGAAAGGTAGATGCATAGCTTCTGCCATTGATGAAAAGCAGTTGCAACAGAAGTTTTGTGTTGTAACTTAAGGAATGAGGTGCAGGAATAGCATAGGATGAAAGTTAAGGAGCTTTTGTTATCATTTGTCTTAAGCAGGGCTGATGGAGGCAGCATATTATTATTATTATTATTATTATGCTAATGAAATTTACTGAAGACAACGTGTATCACCAACAGAGAGGACAAGTAGAATATCAAGAAAAAAGAGATGGTGTCAGAAACTCACAGCGCAAAAGGTCATACACCTAGGCAGCAGGAATTCCTGCTGTAAAGACAGGAACACAGCATTCGGAAGAAACAGGGGTGAAGAAAGACCAAGGTTGTGTCATCCATTACAGGGTAACTGAGCCACCAGCGTGACAGCCGTGGAAGAGGTAAATGCGGTTACAGGATGTATTAGACAAGATACTTTAGCTAATGAGAAAAGCATTACCGCTGTTGTGTAAGGCAGTATCAAAACATCATCCAGAACAACATATACAGCACTTGTCACTCATATTTACAAAAAAAGATAGACCAGAACAACTGATGATCAGGGAAATTAGAAGTCTCTCTTAGAAGTCCATAAAATAAACTGATTTATATAGCAACAAAACAACAGGAATGGATAAATAGGGACAGAAACCTTTCAATATGTCAGAAGAGAAGAGAACAGAGAGAGAAAACTAATTATTGAAACTAAAGCATGACCTTAATACCAGAACAATATGGCATAAAACAACGACTAGGGGAACAAGCTTGTATAAAAAAAAATCCGTTAAATTTAAAAAAGGCAAATCAGAGAACAAGCTTAGGTTGGAGCTTCACAAATTATTAACAACTTTTTGTGATGTAGAAGGCCCATTTCCATGACCATGTAGAAGGCCCTTTTCCATTCAAAGTCCTGGCGTGGACCTTATAGATGCATATGCACTCAGAACAGCATGGGTGTTTACTCACGTGGTGATTTCATTTTTAAAGATCAGGACAAGTTACCATTAGGTACTGGGGGTAAGAACTGAAACCTGTCATATCTCGGTCCTTGACCAGGCTGTGTGTGGCTGGAGAATTAGAGCTTTGTCACTTTGTCACTTTTTGTTGTTTGGTAGCTTCTTTGGAAAATGAGCTGCTGCGCAACTCCTAAGATGCAGTTTTCGGCATCGTGAAACCACCACCGCCAAAAGCGGTGATGGTGGGAAGTCTTGCAGGCAATCTTTCTAGAAAGGCCAATGATTGCTTGGACAGGGAAAGCGAACAAGGCAGTAGCTGGGTGGGGTGTAGCGGAGGGTGGTGGGTGGTAATCTTGCAGCCGTCAGCTGATGTTACCTGCCCTGAGTACAGACAAGGACCCTCATCGAGGTCCCTACGACTGGCGGCAAAGCACTTGTTCATTTGACTTCCCCACTGAAAACATAGACCAAGACCAGACTGGCATGGCGATGCCCTGTTGTTGTCCCACCACTGGTAGTGTCTGGCTGTGGGGCACACGCGTTTACACACCCTTCGCACACATGCATTTCGCACGTGCATGTACACACATTGCAAAGCTCTGATTTATGAGAGCACAAACTCACTGGATTTCCCTTCAGTCTTAAGATCCAAGACTGGCTTTTGCCAAGACGTGTGCTGGCACATCCCGCAGCAAAAAGGAGGGGGAGCGCAGGGGAGGTGAAAAAGCTGGGTGGAGAGCGAGCCCAAGAGACACGACCGATTATCTTTTTTCCTACTATGCTGGTCCTGTGAGAGAGGAGGAATTTATAATGTGCGTACATACTCCCGGTTTTAAAAAGGCTCTCTTTAGCTGTATATCATATTTCCAGGGGTCAAATGTTTATGCATTTTGTCTACAAGAGTAAAAATGTGTATTTTTAATAGGGAGTGACTGATCACGTGAGTGAGCCAGAGTGTAATACGCCGAAACAAAGGCGAGACGCTTCAGTTGTGCTGCGAGGTTGGTTCAACGGTGTAGGCTTTGGGCCCTGTCTTGACCAGAACTTGTTTATCAGTCAGACCGCAACACCTTGACTGCGTTGCATTTTCACTTCCGAACAAAAGCAAACCGCCTTGAACAACACCTGATGAGACTTGTTTATTAGGTTTATACCGGTTTGGAGAATTCTTACACCTTTTGATACGTGAACGCTGTGCCGCCTCAATCTGCCCACATCACTTGTTCAACCCACAAGATGCCGCAGTTGCAAGCAGCACACCACATATCCATAAATGATGCTGTAGCCAGACGGGTGAGCTCTGTCCTGAAGGACACTCTGCAGGTCTTGACACAAGGTCAAGACAGAAGGTCTTAAACACAACTGAACTTACCGGCCATCTATAAAAACGGATGTAGCTTTTCTAAATGAGTTTTGAAGGAGTAATGTAGTCAGATCTTTAATGTTGAGAGGAAGAGGGGGAATTAGGAGAAGATTACTGCTCTTTACTTACTTTTAGAAAATGAGAAATCCCAAGCACTGTTTGGATGCACACCACTATGAGACTATGACTATAGGCCACTGAACGCAGTGTATCATCCAAACAGGTTTTTATCCAGTTCCTTTTCAGGCGTCACCCTGCCATTCCTACATAGGGTGAAGGAAGGATCACTGCTTCAAAACATGGAAATTACTTATGACTCATCTTTATTGAGCAAGTTTCAGAGAACAAGGTGGGATTTCTTCTGCTAAAGCCAGATGTCCTATTAACAGCCTATAGGGAAAGTGGATAAACATTTCTCACAGAGTAAACAAACTGCTGCTGTCTGCTCCTGCTTTAGTCACCTCCTCCAAGGTATATAAAGACAATTTTGTTATTGTTTATCAACAGCCTGTCTCAACATTGATGGCCAGATGCTTCCCATGGGACAGTGAGCCCTGCAGCCCTTCAGGCCGCTCAGTCGTCCTGCACGGGTCACGCACGTAGCAAACCCAACCAGCCTTCTAGCTCAGCAGCGTCTTCTCCTGACCCCTGGGTTGCCTGCTGCGAGGGGCTTGTTTTCCTCAGCCACTTCAAGCTCTCTCCGCTCACAACTCAGCAATACGTGGGGACTTTTTGTAGCTGCCCTTAAAATAGACTCACATGGTCTGTCCCGGCTTGGCCTCAAGTATCCTTCTGGGTAACCTACTGCACACTATACAAACACAGGAGCTTGCTAAATCACCAATTCAGCAAAGAGCAGGCTGAGGTGCGGGCTGTTAAATACGGAGGATCTGCAAGAGCTGACAACATCCTTGGCACAGCAGAAGGCACTGAGGAAGACAAAGCCCAACCTCAGCGTGAAACCGTACCCGACTCCCATGTGTGTTTGTACAAGGCAGGCAGCTCTTGAGGACAGTGTCATGCTTTCATGTGTGTTTATACAGCGCCTAGCACAACAGAGTCCTAATCCAAACCGGAGCTCTTAAGTATCACAGTAATGCAAATTAAATAACACTAATAATACGCTTTCTCTCTGTGCTCACCAGGCCAGGCACGAGGGAAGGACCCTTGTTGTCCTTGTTGGGAAGGACCAGGGCTTCACACCACGCTGAGATGCATCTTCAGGCTAACCTCAGCGTAGCGAGTCACTGCCCATCCGCCGAGCTGCTCTGCCTGACCTGCAATCACGTCTCCCGCTGTGAGGTGAAACATGTTAGTTTATACCCAAGAGAAAAGTTAATGTCATTTATCTTGTGTCTGCCCCAGCTAAAAGCACGTGTTCGGACAATTACCAGGGTTCAGCTAACACTGGTATTTTAGTAAGCCACAGCAACTTGGCTGTGTCAGAGCCTACAGGGCCTTTTTTTTTAGAAGACAGATAAAATGGAGTTGGTAGAGAAAAGCTTTCTGCAGACGTTTGCTGAAAGTGTTTTCCCTAGTACTTTATAAAATAATCAGCGTGAGCTGCTGTCACAAAATTTAATGAATATTTTAGAAGTTCTAGCAAAATATTTCTGACTCCGAAAGAAAATATGTTTCAGTCATTTCCATCTATTCTTTAATCCGATGTTATTAGTTGGCCCCTTTCCCGCCAGCAGAGAGCTGTACAGCAGGTAATCCTGCAGCCCTAAAGCTTGTAACGGAGTTCACCTCCTGCCACGAAAATCTGTTACAGTGAATGAAAGCTAAGGGTCTGCACCTGAGTGTGCATTTCGCCGCTCCTAGTTACAGGAGGCTGAGAAGAATTATTAAAATAATTAAATGTGCACATCTACTTCATTAATCGATAACAAAATTCTAGCAGAATTTTGACAAAGTATTTGACTACTCACTGCACTTGGCTGACAGTGGAAAACCGCCTTCACAAATAACATCACTGTCAGAAAAACAGAATTAGATCCATTATCCCTGAGTAATATAGAAAACAATACGTATAAAACAAATGTGCAACGTTCAGATAATTGCATCCAACAGATGTCTTCAGTTAGCTGTTCATATAAGGGGGATATCATTTGAGAAGAGGAGACTCCAGATGCTACACAAGATCAGCATTGTACCTTTTAGCACTGCAAAGTTTTAAATAAAGAGGTTTAAGAAGGGAAGCAAGATTGTAATTTTGCTTATCGGGAACAGCTTTTTCAAAGGTAAATGTTGAGAAAGATGAGCAATCCTAGGATAAGATTAAAAGTGTGTCTTTTGGTCGGACATTTGTTGGTAAGTTCTGTAGGTAAGTGCGCTGGGTTAATGGTCTCTTTCATATTGTAACAGTATCCTCAGTGGGATTTGCTTCCTCGGCTGCTCTCGGTCCCCTCCCCCAGCGCTGTGAAATGAGAAATGCAGTGTTTTTAATGACTGGAGCAGGAGGGATCTTGTTATTGTGGCTGCATCACCCCTCCAGGACACAGTTCAGTAGAAGTTTGTCACGTGGCTGAGCAGAAGCGATGAATGCAGGTTTTATGAAGTTCATTCCCCAAATACAAAGGAACAGGGTGGGGGGGGGAACACCCCACCACATTCATGGCTACAGGCTAGGAGAGTACACAGTTCACAGCCTGAGCTCTACATTGATCACTGTCAAGCTCCTGGGCTGTGATGCACCTGCGAGCTCCCCCCACTCGCCCAGCAGCAAGCCTTTACCTGCCCTCCCCCCTCCATCCACAGCATCTCCCCCCTTACACATCTCCTTTCTCACCCCTCTTCCTTTCCAACTGGGGGCATTCGGTGCTTTAGTGTCCCCTCGTACCTAGCTGGGATATGGGGAGAACTAAGAGAAGAGAACTAAGACCCCTCCCCAATCTGGAGGCAAGTCAATACCCCCCCACACTTGTTTCTCGGCAGCCCCACTGCCTGTGGCCTCCCTCACCTCGGGCATTGCTTCGTTTCCTGTTTGCTGCCTCCTTTGCCTCAACTCCCTGCCATTATGCAGGCTAATATCAAACAGGTGGAAGAGGTAAACATTAAAAAAACCAAACAACCCAACATGTCCTTCCTCTCCTCAATGGGCACGATGATATTGTCAGGAAATGGGTAACAGCTGCAGGTGCGAGAAATGAACTACATGTATAGGAACGTCTGGAGTCTGGGTGTTGAAAACACATGGGCAGATGATATTTACTGTGAATAGGTTATTTTAAATGGGTAAGCACGAATATAAAGTCTCCTTGAGAAAACACTCCATGCACACTCCTGCTGTACCAGCAGCCGTCTCACCCTGACCGAGCCCCCTGAAACACGGGTCTCAGGGCAGCCAGGCTGGCTCCCTGTCCCTGTCCCTGTCCCTGTCCTGATGGCACAGGACAGCAGGAGGGAGGCGGCCAGCATGGCCCCCAGCACATCTCGCAGGGCCAAAACCCATCACGGGAACTGCCATGCCACCACCTCCCCGCCTGCCACCTTAGCCTGAGCTCTCTGATGGATTTTGGGGCTTGGTGGCAGGAAGGAGGTGGCAATACTGAGGAAAAGCAAATGCCTTCCTGCTGTGGTAGATCCCTATGCAAGTCTGCATGTACCTGTGTCTGCGTGTACCTGTGTCTACACGCCCCTGTCCAATCTGACTGTTTGAGGTTCATGAATGCATCAAAATGCTGGGCTTTATGGGTTAGGCACTCACCTTAACAGTTTTACTACATGAGCTGGATCATTCCGTTTATTGACATCTATGTGAAAATCGCTGAAGGCACTCTTTTCCCCAAGGAGGAAGGCAAACAGGGCACAGTGATCTCAAGAGTCGCTCCCTTGGCTTTACTTGTTCACCACTGAAGTCTGTGAAACCATATCCCTGAGCCCATTCCACCAGCTTTCTTTTGGAAATTAGTATCATTGTCAGCTGTCAATAACTCACTCCATTTACCTGCTCTCAGCTGCTCAGGAGGACAGCAGCGCCTAAGCCGGGTAAGGTTACCGCGTGATAACAGCAATTCTGAAGTCAAAGTGTATAATGAGGCTCTCCCTAGACGGTGACAAGCTTTGGATTGCTTATAGAAATGGGCGATTGTGCTGTGTCTGCTTGTGCCTGCTGTGTGGTGGACTCTCCCCCTCTTCCCCTCGGCAGGTCTGGCTCCCCAGCCCCAGCCCCAGCCCCAGCCCAGCAGTGGTGGAGCTGAGCGGCTGTGGGCACTTGATGCTGATTAAATTCTGCTGACTGAGGAAGATGTCAAATTCTACCCAAAGCAGAGAGCCGCCAAGGAAAAGCTGCTTTTCTTTGCTTTTGACAGCTGGAGCCATGAATTTAAGCAGAGGTCTCACCTTCAGGCAAGTCAACAGCTGGGCAGGGAGCAGTCTTTCTTAAAGAGAGAGTACACCGTATTTTCTGGAGTTCAGTGTTGCCAGGAGGTGAACGAGTTTAAGTGCAAGAGAACATTTATGTAAAAAAACAGGTGCAGCTGGGTTTTTTGTTGTCGTATATATTTTTTTTTTCTTTTGCTAGTGAAGGACCAAGTAACAAACAAGAAAGAGGAAATGAAAACACAGTCTTAATTCCCACCCTTGGTCTTTCTTGTCTTCCATTTCCCCTGCGGTATGTACAAGGAGGAGACGCGGCCCACGTCTGTACAGGAAGTTCCCAAAGTCCCTTCCCTAAGAACACCATGCACTGCGTCACATTTACTTTTATATTTGTGTGCTGACCATGCTGCAGCAGTCGGTGACTCTGTTGAGCAGTGATGGGGTCTGTAAGACCTTTCCTTGTTTTTAAACCTGCCTGTGCCCAAGAGCCATCCAAAGCTCTTACTGCTGAAGAGCTGCTCACTTGCCTTTACGATGGGACACCTGTGGGCTCAGTTCAGTGGGCAGTGGATGGGGGTTCCCATAACAAAATATCACTGCCATAACTAAATGCCCATCACTGCCATAACTAAATGCCCATCACTGCCAGTTATTACTGTCAGTATCACCTAAAAGACTGAGGACTGAATGGCACCAAAATATAATTAGGCTTCACTCCCACACTGCACTTGCTGGGTCCAAAAGAGGAACTTTGTCACTGCAGGGCCAGGCTTTGCGATACTGAATTTTCAGTCCCATGGAGCAGAAGCCAGGACCCTGAGGAGGTTCAGACCTCCTAGGAGGCAGGGACAGACACAGCTCTGATCTAAGTGCAGAGGGAAATACGTAGCTCACAGTTGCACGACCACTGTCGCATCACGTAATTCATGAGTGTGTGGTATCTTAGCAGGTGCAATTGGCCAAAAGTGTGAAACGCAACGGAGCCCTGCTGTTGCCCTTTCCTACCCCTCCAGCCCCATAATGCCACAGCTTCTTGGAGTACACTGGCCACTAGATGAGAGATTTGGGGGTACTCCCAAGCTCTTTTGTTGGAAAGACAACTTTAGGAAAGGATTAGAAACGACTTGGACCAGAAGGAAAGTACATAACTGTTTAGTTTGCACTCAGGTGGTAAGGGACACATTGGGCTCCACATACTGATCTCAGGACTGTTTATTTGGGTACTTCATGCAATAGCTGCTTAGTGCAAAATGCAGAAGCAATCCTGAGGCCGGGCAAGGAAGCCAAGGCTGTGGCTAGGCAAGTGCTCCAGCCGGTAGGCATCACAGCCATGACCACTCTTCTCTCTGACATAGTGAATCCAATTTTCTTTTCCTTCCCTGCTGGAAGACCTACAAGAGGAGAAATGTCCCACTCCAGTCTTGCCCCTGATCATTATAACGCTTTCTAGGGAGGTAGGAAATGTGGATTTCAAGTCCTTCAGAAAGGAATTATGTCCATCTTCCCAGTAGCTTGGAAATAGGAGCAGGACAGCACTCCCCTTGGTTAGAATGGAAGAAGTCCTAATGGACTTTTAACTGTGTTTAAGACTGTCACTGACTTTGTGGTATCTAATGTATATCCTAGGAAGGCTGACGCAACTGCCAAGCTCTTGTGTGAAAACAAAGGTTCATCATCATCATCATCATCACTATTGCTTTGAGGCAAAATAAAAAAAAAGCAGCAGGCATCATCATCCAGCCCAACAGGGAAAATGAGGGAATGCTGGAGAGAAGAGGTGTTTTCTGTCTGGATCTCCACTGACCTTTGTTGTGGGGAGTTGTACTTCTCTGACCTACGAAGACTGAAGTGCTAGTAAGCATGTGTAGATACAGAACTTTAAGAGTGCTTAGGATTTTTTGATACTAAGAGCTGAAGCACCTATTGAAAGTAGGTATTTGCAGAGTTAAGCAGTAGCTGAGGTTATCAAAGTTAAAATTTAGGGTATACACACCAAAACTCCATCCAGGCCACAACGTAAATACAGGTAGGCCTTCTTTGGACTTAGCCTGATCCATTCAAGCAATTTTTCCTAAAATTTTTCATCTTTACTTTATCTTCACCAGTGGTAGGAAAAGTGGAAGCTTTTGAAGGTAAGTGACTCTGAATGTGTTGTCTTATTTATCAAACAGACAAGGCGGCAAATATAAAAAGAAGTTTTCATAACTATTTTGTTATCATGACATAGAGAGAAGATAAAATTCCACTTCTGACATCATTCCAACTAGCTGCCACCCTAAACCTTTGCTGAAACTTGTGCCAAATCTAAGTTTTCAAACGTTTGTAAGTGCAAAGGCATTTGGAAAACCTGCAGAAGTTATATTTCAAGTAGAATCAAAAGACAGAGGCTACTTTCTGCCCTGCTTGAAAGCAAGAAGGCATGGAAATCTGGTGCCAGACTTCTTTCTTACTAGACTTTCTGCCTAGTTTTACAGCCTCCTACTGTTCAGGTGGGGCTCTGTAAGAGCGGAAACTTGGACGGCTAAGGATTTTTCTGAATGCCATTTTTAAATGCTTAAGGAGCATCCACCGTCACCATCTCAAGTAAGAAAGGTCCTGGGTATGACTGAAACTGGCCAAAGACATGAAATGAAAAAGTACAGTTTGTTGTGAGGCTTGCAGCTAGAACTGCCAGCTTTGTGATTTTAGAAGAGAAACTTAACCATCATCACATCGTGACATTTTCGGTGTGATGCACGGTGATGTGTGGGTGGATTGCAATGCCACATGTTGTTATTTCAATGCATTATCATCACCAGGGTTTATTGAAGCGTGGCTGTGTTTCAGCAGGACGTTATCTCCTGCAGCAGCTTCAGCTCAGCCAATCCTACTGGGTTCACAGATATTAAGTGTATAAAAAAATCTACTTTGCCTAGATTTGCATCTTAATATTCTAGGAAACCAGATAACTGGAAGCAATTTCATAGAAAATGATTTTAAAATGTAGTTATATATACACGCGTACTGGAAGCCTGATTCTCACTTCAGTCTTTTCAGAGAAGGGAAACATGCCTTGTTACTTTTGCAAATAATCATGCAGTTTCCATTTCAGACAATAATTGTAATTATAGAATATATTAGAAGATTCAAAACAGACAATTTTCTTGCAACAAGAAAACTCTTCTAAAAAAGTACCAATTATGATTTATTCTTCTAATTCCCAGGCACCTTATGGGCACAAAGAATGATCCCTCTGCAACTTTTTGTCAAGGAGAGATGCAAATAACATGATTAGCTTGTTGAAACAATGGATCCAATCTTGAAATACTGGGGGAAATATCAACTATGCCTTCCAGACACAAAGCTTTAAACTGACACTAATGGAAGTCATAGGATGAAAGCTTTCCCTGCCACATCGAAAACATGGGGCACACAATGCACAAACTTAGCCGAATTTGAAAGAGAATTCAGAATATTTAGTCTGTAGTCCTTTAGGCTAGGATCTGTTAAGCACAGGCGTGTATTCACTTGGATAGTAGCTTCCCACACAGGCTGTGTCCTGTAACGGTGCTGAGATTATTTCATCTGCCTGAAGGACCTCTGTGTCCCTATTACCAGGAAATAGTTAATATTCTTTCCCACTGGGGCCCATATGCACCTGCACAACTGTGGTGTGTGGTTTCTTCTTGCAGCTGCATCTGTGACTCTGCTGCTGCCTGTGTAGAGGTTTTAAAGTGTAAATGGAGAGTCGGTGAGGCTACCCTTCAGTGGTAATGCAGCCTCAAGGGCTGCTGCAGAAGCAGTGAAACCACTCTGAGTAAAGCAGCAGTTTCAGCAAAGCCTGTTTCTCAGCTGTTAATGTTATGTCCCATCTTACCCTGGAAAATTCAACGCGTGTTATAAATACCAGTTCATGATGTATCCTCGCAATGCCATTCTGGAGCGGCTGTCTGTTATTATCTTGATTACTCCAGAAGAAGAAAATGAGACCGTGAGACCTTAGCTAATTTTCCTAAGGGTCACCGAGAGCAAGCCTGTGGCAGAGGCAGATACGCGATGCAGATCTTTCCCAGCCCTGGAGTTTGGCTGCTCAGCCACTCTGCTGCTCCCTTAGTTTGCTATCTGAATTCCTTGAGCAAAAGGAGGACTATTTTTGTCGCAATTGCTAAAACCCATCATTCACAATATCTGCTCCTTCTCAGGAATGAGAAGATTATGGGGGTCAGGAGTCAGAAGAGAGAGTTATCAGCTAGCCCTGGGCTCCAGGAGCGGTGATTAGGATCATCTGTTATTAACTGCAGACGCATGCTCTGGAGCAGAAGCGTTCAATTCTCCTCTGCATTCGTGTGAGGGTGATATATGGGAGGGAAGAGATTGTGTCCGCTGATCCTACAAGGTGATGTGATTTAGAGGAGCTGGATGGTTGTTTTACTCTGTTCCCACCATGTGATCCCCTTAAGGCTCATATACCACTGAAGGATCGCCAGAGCCAAAGGACTGCTTGCCCTTTGCACTCCTTTTTTGCACCGTTCCTTCCCCCGGCATGTTCCCCATGGTGTGGTGGGAGAGTGACAATTGGCAGATGAGCCAAATCTGCTGCTTTTGGGATGATGGAGATTTTTCTCCTCCAGGCAACACTTCTAAGCCAAGGATTTCAGCGTCAATTTTGCTTTTAAGAGAGTGTGTGCTGTTATCTTTAGGTTTACAACTTTCTGAAAAGAAACGGAGATTTATAGGAAGAAAATGAGAGTGCATATGTGCACCTTATCATGGAAGACAGGCAGACAAACGTAGCTACACGAAGAATTACTGCATGTGGTTGTTGGTGCAGGGTTGCACAGGGAGTTTTACTTCGTGTTCACGCACAAAGCTGCTCGTTTCAAGGAAAAAGACTACCAGGGTGAGAGATCATGTAAGTGGAAAGAGATGCTGGCTGTGTTTTCTGTGTGTACCTTTTGGTGTAAAAGTTCTCCTTGTCTGATCTCACAGTAGCTGCATTTAGGTTAAAAACACAAAATGCCTCAGCATAAATCACTGAGGTTTTTCTTTCTTTTGGACACTTGATTTCCCCCCTCCCCTCCTGCTTCTTGGCTTTGTTTTATTTAACCTAAAATAAAAGTCTCCTGAGTTTTTTTGTGAGTACAAAAAACCTGTCCCTCTGTTGCACAGCAAGTGACCCTCGCTTTATCTGGTTTAGAAGAACAAAAGTTTAAGAAAAGATTCCTGGGAAATGTCTTATTACTGCCATAGCCCTAAGCCTTGATAAGAACCCCATTGAGCTGACATACCCGCAACATACATATGTAACAGGTGGCCCCTGCTCCCAAACAACCTGCTCCCAAAGAGAATGAGGCGTTTTCTCACAATATGTAGGTGCTATAAAGGTTTTGAAGCTCCTGCTCAAAGTCTTCATGTACACAGTCAAACCCCTGCTGAGCAGCAGCTGCCCCCCCGCCACCCCTCCCCCATGCTATCTGAACGGCCAGGCCACATTGCAGCAAGTCTAACTTGGAGGAAAGAAAACTGTAAGACAAGGCTTCATGGTCACCTGCCCTTTATCACGCCCAGCGTTCAAACATCAGAGCTTCCCTTAAGGAAATGAAGGATCCACCTCTCAATTTCTGTTCTGGTATCTGGCACCTCTGAGGAGAGCAGCTTCGTCTCTGTTTAGGCTAATAAATGTCCTGAATGAGTCACCTGTCTGTGGAAGCTTTTCCACTTGTTATAACTTATGCATAGGGACTGAACACTTTCCTGCAAATAAATACCCTCTGTGGGAGGCAAGAGAATCAGGGGTTTTTTCTCCCCTTTCATTCTATGTCTGGCCCATTTTAGGCAGAGGGCAAGAGCTTCAGCAGAGAAGCAAATGCTAGTGAACCTTTTGCCTCAGCTGTGGAGCACCTGGATCCAACATCTGTTATTAGCCAGCCTGAACAGGTATTAAAAAAAGAGAAAAATTGCCCTACTAATGACTCAAATCATGGTGGGAGACACCCAGCTTGGACATCTAGCTCAAGGAGAGCATCGCACGAGTGGTAAGGGAACAGCAAAACCTTCCTCTGCTCTGGAGCTAAGGCACTTGAGTACTTTTGCAAGACTTGAGACTGAAGGTTGCTTGGTGGCTGGCTTGGTGTCTCCTCAGGCCTTTGCTGGACACTGAGGTTCCTCCTCTCTATCAAGGAGAAGCAGCTCTCCCACTGCCTGGTGAAGAAAGCCTCAACGCCTGACGGTTCTGCCTCATCCTGGGCCACCGCTGAGCTCTGCCTGGATGGAGGTCAGGTGCTGCAGCAGAGCAGCCTTCATCCCTTGCATCTGCAGCCTGGCCATCACCGGTTTGCGCCCCTTCACCTCAGCGGGTGTCATGTTTTATCTGTGCCCGATGCATTTCAAATCTGATATTAAATGCAATGAAGCCATCTGCCTCTGGCCATACTGAAGAAATTTATACTACTACCAGTAACACCAAATAAGGCAATAAAAGACATTGCTTAGTTTGCACAACCTTTTATTTTCCTCCCTAGAACTATTTTTAGTTAAACAATTTTCTGCCAAAAAAGCTCTGTCTGTGTCCAGAACTGCCCTGGTCATCGGCGCTGTTACCAGGGACTCGAGCTTTATGGCCCTCATAACTGCGGAGGGCGAAAGGTCGAGCCGTGGAGCCTTTGTGTCAGCTCCACATTTCTCTTTAAACACATGTGAGAGACAAAGCTCCCCCGAGACCCCCATGGAAACTGCCTCCGGGGGAGGGGAGAGGGTGAGAGAGCACTGGCCTGGCAGATAAAAGCAACATCAAAAGGAGCAGGGAGCAGCTGTCCATCTGGAGAAGCAAACTTTTTTTTTTCCCTTCTCCTTCTTTTAGCAGAAGGAGACTGTCTCAAAGGACAATCTCAAAAAATTTTGCATGGAAGGAGGAAAAAAAAAAAAACCAACAACCAACCCACCGGCAAGGGGGAGGGCAGAAAAGCCCCCGCAGCAAACAGAAGGAGGTGCTGCTTGGCAAAAATCCCAGGCTGAATCATTTAAATCACTTTTAGTGCCTCCAAATGCAAGTCGCTGCCTCTGTTTATAGAGTCACAGCGAGAGACCTGAAGAGAATACATTTCCCAAAGCAACATCTGAGCTTGGGAATGAATCAAAACTCACTCCACGCGCTGCAAACCCCCTTCCCTCTGACCAGGCTTTTGTTCTGTTGCTGGGTTCGGTGTCAGCTTCCATCCCCGCAAGAAAAAACCCACAGCTTGATGACCAGGCAGCTGAGCGTGTTTACGATAGGGAGCATTTCACTACACAGGCTCTCCGGTACCCGTAATTGCCAATAACAAACAGTCTGCTTATAGGTAATTGTTGATCAACACACCAATATAGGTGTAATCCTTCTGTTTTCAAACTGACAAATTCCACATCCTTACCATCAGAGTTACAGACACAAAATTGTATTCTCTATAACTATGTAACTATTAAAATAGATACTCAAACAGTGCACATACCCACCCCAAAAATCAAAAGAAAACTGCAGTCAAACTCAACAAATTCAGCAGTAAATCCCACTCTGCATCATAAATGAGGCCAACAGGGCTACATCCCACTCCTGCCCTGGTTCAAGGGCTTCCCATCACATCTACTTGCACCTGAAGACACTTTAGAAGATGCTGACAATATATTTTGCCTTTCAATACAGGTTGGAAATACGTTTTCAAAAACAGACAATGAGTGAAATAAAAATTATGAAAGCCTAAGTCTCATTTTTCACCAGTCCAACTCTTTCCATATTGTGAAACTGAAGGTTTGAATTTATTTGAGTACCCAAGGTGATGTCACGCTGCAACTGTTGGAAACTGTTTTAAACTTCATCAAAGGAAAGATGTTGCACGTGGCCTGTAACACGTGGCCTGTAACACATGCTTATCTATCCTGTGTGAGTCCTGACATGAAAGTACCTGGTGGCTTCCCACACATCCAGGAACATACCCCGTACCGAAGGGAGAAGGGATGAAGGATGGATAGAATCACTCTGTGCCCCCCCGAGGTGGACGACACCCCGGAGTGTGGGCTGGGGAGCCCCTGCCCAGAGTCCAGCATTGCCTCGCCGCCCAGATGCAGGAATGGGCATCCTTCCACTCCACAGTGTGGCTACAAGCCATGGCTAGAGGCAGGCACCCGGACAACCAAACCAGACCAGCAGTCTGCCCCACAGCGGCAGTCCCCGACACCCCGTGGGGTGCTTCACACTATGCCTTAAAACAACTCAGCAACAGCATTTATGCGGGGCTTTGGCACGCGCGGGGAGGCGAGGGGGAGCATCACCCCTTGTTCACCCTGGGACACTCATCGGCATCTCTGCATGCCTGCCACAGCCTCCCACAGTGTCACCCTGGGGTGCTTCCAAAAACCTCTGGTGGCACCCAGAGGACAGGCCAGTGTGCCCGAGTGTGCCCGGCATGCTCCCTACAGCACATTGCCGGCAGTGCTGCAGACCCCGCCAGCCTGGTGGAAGGGGGCAGGAGCCGTGCGGAGATCTCCTGGGAACAGGGCTGAGGTGTCCTCCCAGGCAGCGCAGGGGGAGGGCAGGGAGAGGGGATTATTTTTGCCAACTTTCAACAACAAGCACCTGTGGCACCCTGGCGCACCTCAAGAAGATGGAGATCTTCACCCGCAGCGCCACGGCTCCCGTGGCACCCTCCTGCCCCCCCGGCTCAAGGTGCCGCTGAGGGCAGAGCCAGCCCCTTGCCTTCCTCACAGATAGATCCCACTCCCGACTCACGCCTCCCCGCTGCGGGGATAATAAATACCTCCCGCCGGAGCGCAGCGCGGGGCTGGGCCGATCTCTCCCGCTCCCCGACGGCACGTCCAGGGGCGGCAGATTGGCAGGTTGCTGGCGGAGGCGAACCTCACGGGCTGGCGGGCGGCCAGGCGGCCGTGGCCTCCTGCCACAGCCCCTGCATCTCGCAGGGCCAGCCTGCCAGACACGTCCCCCCGTCGCGTGACAGGCCACTGGGTTGTCTCACGCGCTAGAAAAGAGTTGAGAGGTCTGCCTCATCACTGAGAGGCCCGTGCAGGGTCCCCTCTGCTGTCCTCACTCAGCCCGGGGCTTAGAGGGGCTGGCAGGTGAGCTTCCTCCTAGTTTTGGTCCAGAATTGGTGCCCAGAGCACTGCAGATGACTTCAGCTCTTCATCTCTCCTGCTTTCTGATGGGGATACTTTGTGTTTACTCTTGTTTGTGTTTTGCAGTCCGCTGCCAATGTTGCCAGGGCAGAGACATTTCCTCCCGGTTCCCCATCGGTGCAGAAAGGCATGGAGACCCAGAAAGCCCTGGGCCCACCCCGACCCACCCACGGGGACATCGGTACGGGTGAGCTCAGGTCAAATTTGGATGCAGAAAGCCAGTGGTTCTTCACACCTGAAGGGTGTCTGTAGTCGCTGGCTGATCCAAAACTCTTTTACCCGAAAGCCGGGTTCTGTGTGAGTCCCCACATGTCAAACTGCTACTGCCAGCCCCACTGTCCTGGCATGTCTCCAGTCCCAGCTTCCACAGTGGGAATAAGCACAGAGCTTCTCCTTCCAAGTGGCTCCGGTGCCTGGTCCCGCTCGCAGCCGCACAAACCCGAAAGTTGGCTCTGATGGCCTTGATGAAGAAGAGAGTGCTGTTTTTTCCTCAAGAGTAGGCTATCTGCCATGAACCACAGATTCAAATTGTGGTGAAGACTAGGGCTGGGCTGCCCATACATCTACATTTTCAGATATGTCCTCATTTTCCACACATAAATATCTCCAGTTGGATCTTTTTGGATTTATTTTTTTTGTTGTTGTTTAAGCTTTGTAGATTTCTCATGGTTTTCTGAATATCTGGTTGGTCCATCAGATCAAAAGCCCCTTGCTACACTGCAGCACATCTCAGAGTCTCAGAAAGATGCCCAGGAGTCACCCTGGGGTGTTTGGGACAGGCAGCACCCCAACTCACGCTGTTGTGCACATGCTCTGTGCCAAACCAGCCGCATGGACTAAGTCCGACGCACAGGCCTACCACATGTGTACTGCCTGATATATCCAAATATCAACCTAAAATGCAAAGAATAACTGTGCAGGGCACACGCGCCACATCCGACGATACTTCCTGGAAGCACCAGACTTAACTTCCACCATGCACTTACTGTGCATCTGTCTGCAAAAACTTGAACAGAAATATAGGAGCCCTAGAGGAGAATTTGCTGCAAATGTGTTACTCAGGCCTACTTGGTCTATTCTTACTGTCTTCCCATCCGTAGTAACGGGTCACATTAACAGGTTGGTACTTGCGTGATCTCTTGGATTCCTCATGATCATCTCATGCTGTGTCTAGAGTAGAAGTTTCTGCCATTGTTCGCGGCTGTTGTGACCACTTCTGCTCATGTGGTTCACACCATACTAAGGCTACTCAACTAGTTTCCCCATGACGCCACAGCACAGGACTTGCACCCCACAGCTCCGCTGGTTTAGATGGAATTAGTCCAGGCATAGCTGAATATAATTTTCATCAGAATCTGGCCTTTATTTTAACTGCATTTAGCCCTTGACTATATTTCAAGTATGTTTCATCTTCTACGGACTTTTAAAATACTCTCGTACTTGTGCACTGTTGCAATGAGTGCAGCCCAGGAGCTGCTCTGATCCGCCGGGCAGAACGTGTGGATGCAAGACGAGGTGTGTCTGATGGCTGGACTGGAGCTGAGACGTGTGCCTCTACTCCATAGCCATCTGAGCCTGAATCTTGCCCTTTTTAGCAAGCTTCATTTGAGCATGTAAAAAAAACTGCTTGCAAAAACATCTGAAAAAAATCCTTCCACTTTTAAGGGTAACCGTCCAGAATGTTAATTTATTAAAGAAAGTCCCGCCAGACATGGACGGGCCCTGAAGAGAAGGCCCAGAGGAGCAGAGTGGACTGAGAGCAAGGCCTGAGAGTCGGTCAGAGCTCTTGTAGGAGTCGCTTTCTTGCTCCTTCCTCACCGCGCACCCCGTGTGCTCCGCAGCATTTGAAAGACCCCGAGGAAGATTTTTGTGGCCTGCCTCCGCGCAATGAAAGCGCTAGTGTTAATGCAGCACCCTCGTCGAGCACGTGAGGCTTTCCCCAGGGCCTTGAGAAGCCCCTTCCCTGCCTCTTTGTTTTGTTTCGCTAAAGCTCTGCCTGTACTGAAGGGGTTACTGTCTCGTACAATATAACAGTGGGGCTGACTTGGCTGGAACAGACATTAACTTCCACAGTAAATCTGGCAGGAGCTGGTAATTACAGAAAAAGCAGCCAGGGGTCATGGCCAGCCAATGCTCTGGAGTAACAGAGCAGAAAATCAAAACAGAGGGGGAAGGGAAATCATATTCATCATAGTCTTAGGGCTGAGGTCGGTCTCCTCCAAACTATCAGGAGCCTGTCGTCAATTGTTATGTTTAGAAGGAGCCTCTGGAAGATGAGGTAATAATAATGTTAAACATTAACTTGTTAGTGCTCCTGCTGCACTGGAAATTCACCTCCACCCCAGCACAGCTGGGAAGGGGGAACGCACGCTCCCTGGAAACAGTCGGGAATACGGTTCGCTAATTGCACTCCTGCATTTGTCCCGTTTCTGGCAGGTTTCTAGCGCTAACACGCGACCCAGAAGTTCCTGCTTCGTGAGTCCTGCGCTCTCTCTCCTCCCCCCGCCCCGAGTCCTGCATTGCTTCAAGATGCCCCAGCACACCCTTCTCCCCTTGCCCCGCCGCAGGGTGCAGGCAGCGAGGGCATGGCGGGCTGTCTGCCCGCAGCCCTGCCTCCCAGCTGGCAGGGACAGCACGCCTGCAGTTCCTTCACAGGGCGGCAAAGACTCACACAAGGAGCAGGAGCAAGTACCAAATGCGTGCACGGCGTCCTGATAAAGCCTGGGAGACAAGATAAACCCTGGGAGCAGCGGTACCGCTGTCCTATAGCTCCTCACAGCTCTGCACTCCAACATCTCTCCTCACAGCCTGGGTTAAATTAGTGGCTGCCCTGGAGCTGTAAGCAGACTAACGCTACCTGAGAGCCCATCCATGAAGGAGTGAGGTCTTGGCAGGATGGGAAGGGCTGTAAAATGCAGGGCAACTAACAGGTAAAATAGTTACTTTGCCACTGGAGAAGCCAGCAGCACTTCAGCGCTTGTTTGGGCTTCTGCTTGGGCTCTCACACGCACACAAACCATCACGCCGTCCTGCTGGGAAACCCCATCCCTTGACAGTTGCCTGGATTAAACAGACAATGTCTCATTGCAGAAACAAACAGAGGAAAATGAGGCTTTATCCCTGGCCGTGATGCAGCTTGGCACATACCCTCCAATGGCTGCCTGGCCTCACCCAGCGCTTCTGTAAATGGGGGGTATAAAACCTGCCTTAAAGATGTGCTGAGGCTTAAATAATCCTCAATTACAGAGCACTGCTGACATCTCCAGAAGATGAAAGCCACTAAAATGGAAAATTCAACTATCAGTGGTAATACAAAGAACTTGGGGTCTAATGCACAGAAAACATGGACTGACTGATGGGGGTTGAGGTGGCCTCTGGAAAACGTCGTTGGCACAGGTTGTGACCCACAGCCTTTGTAGACAGTGGCAGCCCCTTCTTCGAGGGACAAGCTCCTCACTGGCTGCTGTGGAGGGGGGCCAGGCCAAGAGCCCCTTTTCTGCCAGGCTGGCGTCCCGGCTCAGGCTGAGTGATCCTGGATAATGCTGAAGAAATGGTTTGTTTACTCATTAAATGACTAAAGAGGTGGCCCCTATCTGCCTCTCTGCATGTCAGACGTTGCTCAGTGGAGCAGAGATGCAGCAGGCGAGCGGCTGCCGCTGTTAAGATGCAGTGGGCTACTGCCTGCCTTCAAGAAGAGGCCACAGGAGCCATGCGCACCAACCTGCTGGTCCTCTCCTGATCAGCTTCGCTCTCACAGTAGTGCTGGTTTTGCAGTAATCCCATAGGCAGGGCGCAGGGTGGTAAAACAGGCACTTGTAAGCGGATACCACACAGGAAAGTGTAAATTATGGCTTTTTCAGATGCATACTTATAGCTGCCCCACTGCATCTCACCTTTGCATTCATAAGAACCTTCAAAAAAATTAAAAAAAAAAAAAGATACCAGGCTCAGATGCATTTTTATCCATAGTAGCCACTCGCTACTGTACTGCACACACCACGTTGCAGGTCACCCTGTCTCAGCTTTCGCAGTCTCTTTAGCCATCTGACACACAAACAAGTTATTAGTTTAATATGTGACTGCATATGGAGGGAGCCTTGGTAACTGCCTATCGGTAGATGATGGGTAACCAGTACGGTGTCTTCAGTTGCAGGAGATGCGATTGAGCTGCCAGGGCACAGCTTGTGGTGAGGAACGTGGGCAGGAGGCCAGTGGTGGGCCAGTGTTGGAGCTGCATAATAGCCAAACTGTGGGCCCAGACCGTGGTTTACTGGTGTTCCCAGGCTGCTCAGCAGCTGCGGTGCACACCTGGGGCTGGGGCTCTGGCTCCCTCTCCTAGTGTTTCTGGTCAAATCAGAACTGGGAATTACAAATACGTTTTCAGGAGATTTCTAGCCCAATTTTTGCAAGCCCAGGGTGTTAATGTAGGCTTCAGGTGTTGTTCACAGAAACTCTGGAGCACTTCTCTGAACTGCAGCCTGCTTCTCTCACGATGCATGCCATGCCGTTCACCGACAGCACAAGCCCACACGGCTGCAGCCGGGGACCCACCGGTTCTCTGCCTCCCCAGGCTTCCAGGAGGTCAGCCGGCAGCGGCCTAGGCGGACATGCTCTGGGGCGGTCTGAGGGAAGCCAGCACTGCAACTGCCCACGCAGCTCTCCGTTGTCTAGGCACAGTTCCTCCCACGGAGTGTCAGCAGGCATCGTTTGCGAGAATTAAATACCTCCAGAGTAAAAGGTCCAGGTTGAGACCTCTCTGAGGAGGGCCAAACCAAGCGCCACTGGAACTTTTTTAAACCATAAAACGTAAGGACATACAAAAATAAAAATCCAGGAAACTTCAGAAGATGTGGGAACAATCCTTACTTTAAATACAAGTGCAATTTTCTCTAACCTCAATGTCATGATTCAGCATTTCTAAAGTAAATAATTTACAATAACAAAAGCAAGAAACTAAGAGGTTCGTGTGGGATCAAGGTAAAAATGAATTTTGCAACGTGAGAGAGATGAAAGGTAGATTATCATGAAAACAGGACATCTTGATCTCACCACTAAGGAAAAGCTGAATGCTCCACCACAAAACCTACTCTGAGTCATTGTTTAATGAACCAAGCATTGCTCACAAAAACTCAGCTCCGAGCTCTTTTTTTTTTCAGATAATAAAAACAGTGCTGATATTTTTATATTGAGTTAATGGTCTTGAAGAAGAGCCACAAAATTGTACTTTGCTGTACAAACTCCTGCTGAAGAGGAGAAGTAAATCTGGAGGGTAGCAAAAAGATTCTGGATGCACTGTTTACTTAACCCCTCCGAACCTCTTCTTTCCCTCCCACACGAGCACCTAAACCCACTTGTGTGCTTGTTGGGAATTACGAGGTCTGTTCTCAGGGCTGTGGGGTTTTACAGTATGATTCAAAGAAAAGTAGAAATTGTCCTGCGCTCTCCTTGTGTCTGCCAGCTCTACTGACACCGAGGAGGAGGATGCCAACATAGCTTAAATCTCAGCAGACCTTTACAGAGTTGGCTCAGTGTTTCTATCCACATTTTACAGCTGGAGAAACACGTTCAAAGGCAGGACCTTGACAGTACCAGTGTGCTTCTACTAAACTGATTCAGCTGCCCCAGCGTTAGCAAGATGAGACCTGGCATAGGCAGGTCTCCTTTTCTGGCAGCAGAGTCCCAAAGACTGCTGAAGGCCCCCCTGTCTACAGCCATCTCCCAGCAGTGCTAACGTTGCTGCTCCAGTATTAGCAAGAAGGGAATTCTATGAAAATTTTGTCCGGATGGGGTAAAGCTTAAGCGATTTGCCCACGACCAGCATACAGGTTAGTGTCAGAACCAGGAAAGGTAGCTAAATCTCTGGCTCCCTACAGTTAAGGATGTGTGTAGACAATTGGGCTGGGAGCTTGTCATCACCTCTTATGAGGAAAGTGAAAGGGGGAGGCCTCTTGGAGAGCATTAGTGCTTTTATTGCAGAGAGATATTACAAAAGATTGCACAGTGGAACATGTTCCAGAATCAGGAGGGAACTCAACCCTAAATCTTTTGATTCCTTTTGCAGCTGGAAACATGTCACAGCAGGATCCTCTGCAGGTCCTAGTGCTGGAAAACAATGGAGATAAACCGTACAAGAAGGTTTTTCTCAACTAAAACCAGCACTTTTTTTTTTCTGATGTGAAATTCTTTTCACACCAGGCCTCTCCCTGACACCAGGAGAAGGACTGCGACAGGCTGAGGGATGAGTGGATGTGGCAGGTGACGTGAAGGTGGAATTCAGCAGTCGATTGGAGAGATGTTGATCTAAATTATACTTCACTCTACCACTGTGTGACCCTTTTCCTTACCCTTTGACTGGTCTTTCTGAGTGCTTCCGACACAGATTTCCATACTTGGACCACAATATTTCAGATACCTGCAACTGTAAAACTCAGTGAGGAACAGCCTGAGAGCTTGACTCCCTCACCTTGAACCTCCTTGGATGTGGCCAGGGCGTAGCCAGCCACTGATGTGTGAAAGCCAGCATTTGCTTGCTCACTCATTTGCTTTCAACCGCCACCCCCCATAGCCATTGAAATGTTGCTTTTGGCAAGAACTGGGGCACAGGGGAGGGACAATTACCACGAGTAGTCATTGTTTGCAGAATGTTTTTCTTAATGCCTTAGAAAAAAAAGAAAAGGGTCAGGTTGAAAGGTCAGCCGACCTCTTTGTTTTCTTTGGAATGAGAGATTCAAACCCTTCAGAAAATGTTTTATTAGCTCTTCTGAATTTCACTTTCCGCAGAGGTTTTCTCTCCAGGCAATGTTTAGAGGCACCAGCAAGGAGTGCCCATGCTCATCAAGCTGAAGGTGATTTAAGGAGAAGAACAAAATCTGCGCCTTGGCTAATGGAAAGCAATTCTTTGCTTCAAATTTTGTTATGAAGGAAGAAAACCCAGTTGATTGCTAAGGAAGAAGGAGCTTGGGGAGTGAGCAAAAGGGCTGCGGAATCAGTTTTACCTTAGCCCTAGTCAGCATTAACTGGAAGAGTCCTCTCTTTGACCCAACCATCAGCTCCTCACGCTCGGAGCGTTTGCTGTCCCATGCATAGATAACCAATGCTTACAGGACAAGTCCACACAAGTCGCATTCGGCATTTGGGCCTCTGTGGAGGGGGGTGGGCTGGCGAGGGCGCAGCGGGGTCCGAGGACTGGGGGGCTGGCACTGAGCTGAGCGGGGCTCTGGGGGGCTCAGGCTACACCCGCGTGACCCCCTTTCTCCCTGTGGAAAAAACAAAGAAAATGAGATTCCTCTCCTTTGTGAAGGGCTTTCAAACCTGATGACAAAAGACAGTATTCAGAGCTGGAAACTATTATTGTTTTTCTTTGGGGGCATTCAGTCCGGGACAGGTTGGGGATTCAGCAGTAAATGAGGATAAGAAATGCCATTTATTCGAGCATATATGTGAAATAAAAGACTTCTTTCCCTTCATTTCAGTAACTTTAGTGACCACCGTATATTTAGCGAAGTGTGTTTTCGAAGCAGTCCAGGTAGTTCCATTCACGGTAATGGCACTAAGAAAGACTGATTTCTTCCTCTTTTTCATTTCCAGGGTTGCAGTCTTTGAGATGTAAAATACATGGGCTCCAAAGAGAGATGTTCCTGCAGTTACGGCCATCAAAACGGTATGGGGGCCCCCCAGGGATGGAGCTCAGCCCCCAGTTTTCTCACCGTGTATGAATGAGAAGAGGGTAGTTTAGCGCACAGCCTCCCTTCTTCAGCAGACACTGAAGAAGCTTGAGTTTTTCATTCATACTTCTCAAAATGCTGCACAGCGGGAGTAGGTATCACTTCCCCCTCCACCTATACTCTAGCACACAAGTGCCAAGCCCACCTGATGTTGCTAACATGTTTATAGCTTATTGTGGGGATGTGGGCTGCAAACAGGCATGTCTGTGCATGGCAATGAGCAGACCCATGTCAGAGATCCAAGAAGCAGGTCTGAATAAACCAGTACAACACCAGGTGAAGAAAGTAGCTCAGCTCTTGGAAGCAGGACAGCCATGTCAGCCGAGCATCTATTCACACTGGAGGTAGCCCAGCTGATAAACCTGCTACCTGAAGTTGCTGCAGCGTTCATCTAGCATGGCTGCTGGGCTTCCAAACTCCAAGGTGATGGTTCTTCTGGTTTAGGAGAGAGCTCAGGGGCTGCTGCACCACAGTCCATGAAGAAACGCAGACACCGTTTCTGTCGATGTGAGAACTGGGGGGATGACTTTTACCAGCTGTCCACAGTGCCTTCCTATTTACACCTCCTTCATTAGTGTGTCTGAGTGACAACTTTTATCCAGCTTGTGAAGAGGCTGGCTTAGCAGTAGCTCCCCACAGGTGTCAGCCATTAGGAGGGCCCTCAGTGCCCTCAGTGCAAGCGATTAGGAGGGCTTTCCTTCCTCAGCAGACCTCCAGATTCAAGCCCCAGCTCAGAAGACAAGCCCAGATAAAGCTTTTCTTTATGGAAACAAATCTTGCTCCCCCGCCCAAAACAGCACTGCCCCGCAGCATGGCCTGGCTGTCCCCTTTCCAGTGCCACCAAGCCCCGTTCCACCCAAGGAGACCAGTCTGTGGTGGAGAGGACAGGGATGGTGCACGCTTGTCCTCTGTGGTTTCACCCAGACAGGCGTTCTGGTCGACTGCCTCAGTTTGGGATGGCAATTTGATCCTGCGGAATATAAATCTATGGATTACAAACCAGAGCAGCGTGAGTTGTGGAGATAGGCACCCGACGTGAATACGAGCTACAAAAACAGAGTCCTGACCCTCTCCTCAGGCAGGGGAACCAACGCCCTGGCAGCTCCGCGAGCGCTCCGGCTCTGTTACCTAATCTCCAGCTGTGGGCTCCGCGCCGTGCCAAGTCTCCTTTGGCTCTGTCTAGTAATAATCGTTTCTGGAGTCCCGCCAGGGCCTCCTGCCAGTTCCAGTCACACTCTGCTAATGCGAGAGGCAGAGTTTATTAATTCATCGCCAAGGCCCATTGTCTGGGACACTGCCTGGCTGTTTATTTACTCCAATATGGTCTGTATTTACTCAGACAGAGCAAGCGAGGGGACTTTGTTTAACTTTGCAAGACCTTCTGCTGGAGGAGACATGTGACCTTATGCAGAACTTCAGATAAATGTTCAGAGCTCGGGAAGGACCTTTTTTTTTTTTAAGTGTGGCCTCAAATAACACCGGTAGCCAGTATTGACAAACTGTAGCAAAGTGTAATAAAGGAAAGGAAAACATAATAGAGTTCTCATTTGAAATACATTTGTGAGTGTTTTGAAGATAAAAGGAGAAAAACAAGCGCCTACCCCAGGACTGAGGCCACGAGATAGGGGTTTGCAGCGAAGGGAAAGGACTTTGCCTAGAGAAAGGAACAAGTCAAGACATGTTAACCTGAGGCCGCCCTCCCCTTTCCACCGACCTCCAGCAGCTTGCGGCTGCGATGGGAGGTGGGAAGAGGCTTCTGCAGCGGGCACATAATGTCACCTGATGGCAGCACGCTGGCTGTGGTATGAAAGAGCGCACCAGGAGACCAGTTGTAAAGCCCAGTCAAGCTTTGCCCATCAGGAGAGGGGTTTTCTTCCGGGCAACGCTGCTGTCCGGTACAACCCTTGGTGAGCGTTTTGGTTGGAGTCAAGGTGACTTCTGCTAATGCAATTGAAGCTTAAACATTACGTTTTCTTCAGCGCTAAAACCTATTTAGAGAACTCCTGCCTTCTCGTCCTTGCTCTCACCTTTGCGCTGTTCTCAGTTGCACCTTCATTTGTTGTGAAATTGTGCTGTAGACTGAATCTTTGCAAGGATCTCAGTATAGGAAAGAAGAAAACTTCCAAACAGCAACAAACTTTTTCCCCATAACAGGACATTTGTGGTCCTGGCTAAAGCACCTTCATGCACATGTATATTGGGTAAGCTCGGTCCAGAGAAAGGCTACTGTATCATTTTAATTCTACTGATTTATTTAATGTGGTTAAAACTGTGCATGTATGTATGTGTGTATACAAACATACACTACTTACATGCACGTGTGTATTTATGGAGACGATCCCCCTGGGAGTGGGGGTAGGGAAAAACACAGCAATCTGAACAGTGCATGCTCTTGTCTGGCTTGTTTTAAGTCAGATCCTCAATGCTATTGTAACATGGTTTTGTATTTAATTTCCTGTGTTTGTAACTCAAGCCAACTTCCAGTGTTGCTTGTGTGAGTGTTTGTTTGGGTTTCTCTGAGGGCCTTTCTTTTGTTGGAAAGTGTGAGGATTTTAACATAGCTGTTAACACCGCACTAAAAAGCCTGATCTTGTTTTCATTGGGGCAACTGCTAAAACACCCTTCTGTTCGCAGTGGGAGTGGCGCTGGTTCCTGAGTCCAGCGTCGGCATCTCCGCACGCTGGCCCTAAGTCTGTCTGGGGACACCATCCAGCCAACACCCGGGGGGAGGTTTTGCTCCCACTTTGCACCAATGTGAAAGACTTGTACGTCTTGAGGGCAGCAGCAAGCCAGGCTGGGACTGACAGAGCAGGTAGATTTAGTTCCTGCAGCTCCAGAAGTTTTCTTACCTTTGCTGGACATGCCCCCACGTCTGCAGGGAGGGGAGCAGGACACGCTGCACTGGCCACCCCCTGCCACTGCTTCATGTGTTCCTGCAAACCAACTCAATGTGCCCAGTTGTCAAGCCAGCGCGTCAAAGCCTCTGTGCTTTCCTCTTTGGCCTGTCCAGCGAGGTGTCTCTGAGCATGGACAAGGACACCGCCTCCTCCCCGACGCCTCCAGCCAGCCCCCAGCCTGCACGCACCCTGTATGCAGGGACAACCGACCTCACAGCATGGATGGCTCCAGCCGCGGGACACCGCGCTTGCCAGGGGGTGCGTGGGGGCAGTGTCTGTGGCTGCCAGCTGACTACCGCGATGGCTTGGCTTCGGGTGACGGGCTGGCTTGGTCCCGTTGCCCTGCCATACCACAAGCGGCAGAGCTGGTCTGCGGCACGGCCGCCCCTTCAGCCTGCTGCCAGCGGGGCTGCTTCCACACCCCGCTCCCTCCCCGGGTCTGTGGCTCCCACCCGGCCTCCTCCACAAGCCAAAGCTGCCTCTCCAAATATGCACAGTGGCTGATACCACTTGTTTGTTTACTGGGGAATTTTTGCAATGGAGTGTGAAGAGAGGGATATAACTTTCAGGGTACCAGGCGCGGGGTAGTGCCAAAACAGTGGAGGGGAGGTGATGGGTGGGTTTGTGTCTCCGTGCAGAACACGACACATTGCCTCCCACTTGTTTTCCTTTTCAATGGGAACCAGCAGCCTCCATGGTGGAAGGGGGAAGGTGCAGGAGAAGTCTGGGACGTTGTGGTCTCCTGACTTGTGTTGTGTGGAGCACGATATACTTACTGTCCTTTGAGCGGCCTTCTCGCACAACACCTAGAAGTGAGAGGGTCGGTTCCTTGGGAGGTGGACACCTGGGCTTGGCAGAGTCCAGCGTTTCCCTGCCATACCCCACCATCACCCTTGCTCCTCTCGAGCACTCGCAGTAACACCTGCTGGCTCAATCAGAAGAAGAGTGGCCTGGTGCTATCAGTGAAGGGTCCCCATATATATTTTCCATACCAGCCCATTTCAGTCCAGATTACTGAATTTTCCATTCCTTCAGGGCCTGGGGCTGGTATTCCCCAGTGGTTTATTTGGAGTAGCCTGCAAATCCTAGAGGATGTGTAATCTTATGTTGACCATTGGGCCTCATTTGTGTATTTTATTAGTTAATTTTTAAACACTGACCTAGAGCTCTGGATCCATTTTAAAATAGTCCAAATTATAAATAAACAGACTGCCTAGCATGGGCTTGGAACAATAAATCAGGAGAAAAACAATTAAATACAACATAAAAAAATTGGTCTTGAGAGAAAACAGACACTGAAAGAAGAAAAGGCACATCGACATATATTCTAGAGGGAGAAGCAGGAATAGTACAAGACTGAAAGAAAAAGAAAGAAAGGTAAAGAAACTTCACATGCTTTAAAAAAAAAAGAAAAAAGAAGGATTGTATTCAGGCAATAAATAACGTAGCATTAGCACGAACATCTCTGTTAGGCTTAATTACAACAGATTCATCTTAATGAAAAATCAATCCTCTAAGCAGCTTTTAATATCCACCTTTGCATCTTGTACCTGCTGAGCCCGAGTGTAACACGAAGAGCCTGTACACGTATCACATTAAAGATTACAGGCAGCTGAGCTTCACCCTCCCTGCCAGGGTGGTGGAGGCAGCCCCACGGTGGGGGTGGAAGGCGACCTGGGGAGCAAGGGGAGCTGGGGCAGCCATGGAGGGGAGCAGGGTGGCCCACCACCCTCCCCTGCGAGTAGCCCAGGATGTTTGCTGCAGATAGGGGAGGGTCAAAGCAAGGGTGGCTTTTCACATGGCCAGCTGATCTTTATTACCTCCAAGGTTGGGGACACAGGCAACAGTATTTTGTTCTCACTTCAGGAAACATGTTCAGCAGTGCAGTGGGGGACAGCTGTTTGTTTCCACTGTGGCCCATTGACTCATGGACCTGAAATGTCATACCTACACGTAGTCTGTTTGTTCTGGTATCATCTCTCTGGCAGCAGCCAACATTTCTTTTTCCAGAAGATGTAAGAAATCTTCTGCAGTAATCTATCCTGGGGAAAACTGCTTCTCTGTTGCCAATAGCAAGAGTTTGATTTATGTTTTTCATATCACATCTCTTTTTTAATTTAACATTGAAAGTCAATATTCTTGCACAGAACCATCTAGCATCGTTTAGTCACACTTGGACACAGTGATGTGGCAGTGAGTCCCACTGATTAATTACACACTGCATCTGAAAAGGAAAGGCAGCGCTTAGATGGCCCAGCATACCACTGCACCAGCAGCAGAGTGCTGGGAATGGACTGGTACCACAGCACCAAGGGGAGCGAAGTCACCACCACCCCTCCTGAGACACATACACTCGCAATGTCAAGACACAAGCATTTTGCTAGGCCAGTTGGGTCAGAAAGCACAGGGCATCCCTCATGTCCCCACCAGGACTGGTATTTTCAAAGCATCCATCAAGCTCCTTGTAAAAGAGCAGAGAGGACCACTTCTCCTCTTGAGCAACGCGTGCTTGGCGTACGCTGCTGCTGCTGCAGTAAGACCAGAAGGGAGCCTGGTGGCTGTATTGGTCCATAATCCACTAAATTTATGAATACTGTGATTTAAATGGGCTACAGCACTGTGCCTTCTTCAGTTTTCCATCCCTTCCCCTCTCACAGGCAGAAAAGCTGACACATCTAGCTGCGCTAAGGTCCAAGGATGAATCCAACTCTGGAGAGACCCACAGCAGGTCTGGCACACCCTGCCCGAAAGCTCCAGGCTTGCATCAGGGAATGGTCTAAATCTTCACAGGGCATGCACTGGGTTCAGCACATAACATGCAGACTTTCCCCAGGACTCTAAAGCAAGTAATCCTTCCCCTCAATAGCACAATATGTAGACCTTGGCGAGAGTAGTGAGCATCACCGGCATTTCCCCACCTTGGCTCCTCTGCACTGCAGAACAAGCTCCGAGCTTTGCTTAGGAAGAAGGAGGGGGTCCAGGACCCTTTTCCAGCAGTTCACAGCTTATCCTATGAATCACAGAGCCTTTCTGTATGCTGGTCCCACACATACACATGCTCTGAAGCATGTTCCTCTCTTCCTGACTCATTTTGCTAACCGTCCTGTGTGGCCTGGTGGGTTTACCTGGCCCAGACTCATCTCCATGCTTTCCACCAGCAGCACCTCCGAGCCTTCCCTCTGCAGTCAGGGGTTTCCCCGGTTTCCTGCGAAGGAGCAATGTGCTTCTCCCATCTTTGGCGAAGCAAACCAACATCCCACGGTGTTTCCAGCTGTAAGAAGGGCCATTTCAGGGAGACACACACTGTTGTGTTAGATCACGCCTGGAAGGGATGTGAAGCAATCAAGGCCAGCAAACAGAGGGGTTTGCCCATATCCCAGGCACTCCATGAGACAACAGCTCCCCCTCCACCCACCCCACTGCAAGCAGGGGAATTCCCAGTGGGACAAAGACAGATGTCTCCAGGTCGCCAGCACTTCATCATTTGTAAAACACTTTGGGATCCCTCCTGCATTTCAGTGAGCTGCATGGTATATAGCCGGCTTTCCCAAATGTTTAACCAACAGAACTGATAGGAGCAAACATCCAAAGATTTGCTGACGTGATGCCTGCAGTTGTGAGGCTACCAAAGCACTTGGCAGGCTGAAAGGCAAAAGAAAGGGAGAAACTGTGTGTACAGTGCATTCGTGGTTGCTTCCTTCTGGGAAGCAGTGACCTGCCTGTCCCAGCGCAGTGCAGCATCTTGGAGCAGAATATCCCAAAGCATGAACAGCAACGATTTGCATCAAGGAATGCTCTCCCTCAGGGATATTTATGTCTGACCAGATATCCCTGAACCCCACCGTACGATGCATTTAGCACATTAAATAATTACAAAGGGAGGCTTGAATCAAATGTTTTCAGACACCAGAGGTATGCCTACTCTGCAACATAAAGACATGACCAAAGACTTTGTAGCTGCGCAAGAGCTAGCTTTAATTACCTAGCGCAGGTACTGATAATGTAGCAGAGATTAGCTGCTCAAATATTTAGTTTTCTCAGGCCAGTTTTCCATCCTAGGCCGAGTCCTACATGGTTACAGGTAGACTGTTAGTTCTGGCAGACCCCGCCTAAACAAGCTTACTCCACCATCTTCCTCAGCCTTTCACTTCTCTATCAATGATTGGAAGCTGGCACACTGTGGGAACAGGTACAAAGCAATCCAAAAGTCCCACCATGCCACCAAGCTCTTCCCATTGTCCCTTTTTTCCCTGGGTATACTTCGTATGAACCTTGGATGAAGTCTCATGAAAGGCAACCACGGGCAGGCTGCCCTTTCCATCCTTGGCCTTGTGGATAATTTGATGTCTCTGCCTCCGGCGTGACGCATCTGGTGCCTTCCATGGGTTCTGCACTCATGGCCAGCATGTTGTTTGCAGATGTAGGTGCAGGCTAAGGGTCTGTGGACCCAGCACTGTCTGGCCGAATGAATTGCCAAAGCAGCTCTTGCACAAGGACCAGGGCGTTGTGGGCAGCAAAGGCAGAAGGTGCAGATCTGCAGTGGCAGAGTTGGTCAGGAAAAATCTGCTGCTTCAGCATTCACAGACCAAACCAAAGTAATAAATAACTACTATAAAAGGTTGAGCTGGGGACTCCAAGTACCTGTAACACGATAATGTTTGGAAACGAGCGGCCTCTGGAAGCACTGAGTAAACAGGTCAGGAGGTTCGGTGACTTCATGTATTGGAGAGACTAAAAATTACACATTACAGAATGAGGAGGAGCCAGATACCGCGCCTTGCTAACAACCAACTGAAGGCCAACATGGCAGCGCAAGCTTCACGCGAGTAGGGATTCAACACCAGGCTTTTCACAGTGGCCTCTGAGCACCTGCTGTTGCTTTGTTATCTTCTTAGAGGAAAGGATCAGGGCTTATTTTTCTGTATCTCCAGCCACCTTTGCTGAGGATCCAACTGCCTCAGTTTTCTTGCACAGGCAGCGAGAAGCAGTTATTTGCTGGGTCAGCTTTAGATCCCTGGCTTCTCTGTGATTCTCTCACTGGGCTACTTCTATTCTCAAAGAGCCTTCTAAATAACATATACAGTTTCAAGCCAAAAGGGAATTATGCTGTCCAGGCAGCTGTGGTTTATTTGTGTCAAGGTGGGGGCACTAATGTGTATTTGGCCATTCGGAATCACAATTCTTTCAACGTCTTCTAAATCTCAGCTTCATCATTCCTACAGAAACAGTGTCTGGTAACTATTCCAACAGCTTAACTATTCAATTGCTGGAATTGGTTTCCTCTTTCCCTGCCTTTGTGTATGCTTTTTTTTCCTCCCAACAGGTTAAAAAAAAAAAAAGCATGCATGCAATTTCCCCCTCACCCAGGATCAATATGACAAAACTTGTCATTTTCATGCAGTAAAGAACTTTGGCGTTGAAAAGTTGGGTGCAAGATTATTTCTTTGAAAAGTTGATGTTTCTATGCTGCTATCATTTCTCCAACTAATATTTCCTTCTGTTCTCTAAAGTTTCTTTCCTTAAAGCTTTCATTTTGTGGCCCTGCCAAGCTGTCTATATTTTCTTAAATTCTCATTTCCTCTGGCACGCGTTTCTTGCTTATAGTTACAGTAACTAAAAAAAAAAAAAGGAGAGAAAAAAAAGATTTTGCACTGAGCCCAATTTCCAGTCTGTAATCTTCTTTTTTAATATTGCTTTACTACCCTCTTTATTCTCATGTTTCTGCTTGCTGCAAATTTACCTGCTAGGTTTGGAAACTATTAATTCTCTCCATTTTCAGAACTGTTCAAATGTTCAGAAAGAACTAAAAAAGCAGCATCCTGGTCTGATGCCTTTTATACGTTTCTGTTTGCTGTGCAAGGGCTTAATTTGTGCTTTGTTCTTGCTGGTTACTCAGGGTGTCGCATCTCTTCCCTCTTACACCTTGCTCTGTTTTTCACACCACCAGCGTTTTTGTGTTACTCTGTCTCTTAACTTCCTTCCCCCCTCCCCAATGTAAGTGTGTGTGCGTCTGCGTGTATGTCTCATCAACACTTAAAGCTAATTTCTGGAACAGATGCCAAGCTTTCTGGGAGATCCGATCACCACCTAGCTCAGTGCTGAATTAGGTATTCTATGCATCAGCTTAAATAGCAAGATATTTTGGGACTCAAGATTTTTTGGGGCTAAATGACTATTCCCTGCTTATGCAGAAAAACATTATTGGAGAAAAAAGCAATGAAAGTAGCACTCCTTTCTTATGCAGTGTTAACACCATGAATGAGGTCAATGACCGAAGATTTAATTTATAATAGTACTAGGAGCAGCAATTTCCCCCAAAACGCTTTCTGAAGTATTCTGAATCTTCACAATACTATGAAGAAATAAGTATTTTTCAGCCATTATTTACAGAAATAAAGTGAGTCATCAAGATGTTATTGCCCAGACTTCCAAAACAACGGGTTCATACTTTGTGCATTGAGCTCTCCATGTGCTTATTATCATAATTGCAGACTTAATCACAATAAGGATACACACACGTACACGGGAGGCATAGTCAGAGACACCCCCAGTTCCCTGAAAACGCTGCACCTGTGCCAGTGGCGGAGCTGGGAAGGACCTTGGCACCCAGCTCTCCCAGGCCTCACAGAAGACCTGCGCTGCCTTCACTAATGCAATGTGCAGCCAGGACTTGTAGAAGAGTTTGCTAGTATCAGTCTCAGCATGCAGGGAAAAATAGTGGCAAGACGATGTTATTTTCCTAGGAGAAGTAAGAGGAGGAAGGTAGCAAAAGCAGCTGCACCAAACGAAGATTGCCTGTGACAGAGCCGAGAGAAGAGAAGGACACCCTTTAAGGGAAGCAGGGAGATGAGCATTAGGACGAGAAACAGGAGATCATAATTTTTACACTTTGTCTAAAATTGCAACTCTCCCCTTCCTTTAAACATTAAAAAAGTCTGGCATCCACCACGTGCTCCCTTCGGAGCAGCTTTCTCTCCCTGGTGCTGTACTGGGAGGGAAAGAGCAGGTGGCAAGAGACGGCCCCAGTCAAAATGAGACCTGGCTGCCCCTTTGGAACCAAAGCGAGCAAGGAACACCCCTTTGCTCCTGGTGTCTTTTGGACGTACATCACAGCAACTGAAACTTCAGAGCTGCTGGCTTTCAGCGATTGCGTTTTCACTCCCGGTGGGAGGAGTGGTGCTCATAAAGCCTGCTCCAGGCTTGTTTACTTTATATCGGAAAGACCTGCTCCTGTTAGGAAAGGTCTCCCCACCAGCCATCTCAAGTATTTCCAGTAAGCTTTTCTGATCAAGAAATATTAGAAAACAGGTCCAAAAGCCAGACGTAAATCAAACTGTTCTACCTAAAAGCAAAGGACATTCCTTTTCGTCTCCATTTTATTATCTTTTGCTCTGGTGATGGAGGAGCTGGTTGTTTTCAATTTTACATGTACTTATCATCTTGCTGACATGAACTGTTGCAGAGGGAAGGAGATGTTGAGCTCCCAGCTGGGAATTAGCAATAGCATCTCCTTTTGGAGACAAAGCAGGAAGTCCCTTTAGGGTTGGGTTAGAAAAAAGTGGTGAAGCATAAAGAGAAGGCAAACACGGACAGCAAAGACCCCCAAGGTGAATCCTCCTTGGCTACAAGCCCACAACACAAAGCTGTGCTCCGGTGAAATCTATTACTTTATGAGCATAGTACCTTTTAATGTTTCTGAGTCAAACAGCCTTAAGCCATTTTCCTCTAACTTCGTGATTTTTCTGTACACATTCAGTGCACTGCAAAGGAAGGCAAAAATCCCAGTACGTAAGAGAATTGTGAGGGCACTTACAAGCAGATCTTGGGAGACACCACTGGGAGCTGAGGTGCACTCTCCTGGGCAGAAACGCTTTGGTGGCTCTTGCAGGAAGAGCTACAGTGACTACGCAGAGCTCCTCCTGAGAAGACCAGGTTTCTGGTATACTGAGATCTTGATGGGGAGTGAAAGCTTTTGATAACTCTATAGGAACTTGGCGTCCGTGCGCTTTTCTCTCTCTCTCTGGATAAAGTCTTGGCAGCCACTCCCAGTCTATTTTAAACAAAGCCAGTGATTTCTGGAGAGATGGAAAACACATGAAGGGCACAATGAAAAACAAGCAGAAAACCTGACTGCAGGACAGAGGGAAACAAGAGTGATAAAGAACACCGCTTCCTCCTCCGGCAGGCAGGAAGGCAGGCAGGGCAAAGCCCCCTTCACTGCACACCACCACACCAGGGCTTCTCAATAGGCTGCTGTCACGGGTCCTGCTCAAAAGTCAGAGCTTTTCCCAGTGGGCTCCCCTCCCCTTTGCTGGTGACCCCACGCTGCACGTCCCTTGTGCTGAGCACCCAGAAGCTGCTGGCGGCAGGAGGTGGCAATTGTGTCAGAAAAAGGGAGCAGGAGACACAAACAGCAACGCAAAGGCCAGGTCCATTACAAAAACTCTGGTACCCAAAACAAAAATAAGTTATCTACGAAAAACGTAATTATGGTCAAAGCCATACATCCGACCTAGGGCCAAGAAAGAGTTGTTTATAACTGTCAGTACACAGGGAGATGAACCTGTAATTTATGTGTGCTGAAACATTATAATTTCTGATCCAGAAGCCTCCTTTCCTGTTGAAAAGCTTGGTAACTAAACCTTGGTAACTTGGATCATGTGGGATATCCATGCAAATCCTTTTACTGAGCCCAGTTTAAAACATTACGTGTGTGTACAGCGCAACCAGTGGGACATGTCTTGGCTCAGTGACCTGCCCTGGGCTGCGTCCCTCCTGTCCCTGACATGAAGTGCTCCCAGGTTCCTCCCCACGCTACCTAGTGTCCAAGATAGGTAGCCTCAATTCAACCCAGGCTTGTGCTGCCTAAAGCTCCCTGCCCTTGGGACAAGCAGTGCGGGCAAAAGACCTTATGTTTTTTTCTGCCCCACGTCCCCTGCAGGAGGGCAGGCGGCGAGCTGCAGGTGGCAAGGCCACCAGGCTGACCCCAGGGCTGGCCAGCACATCCTCCAAGACTCACCTCCCCTCCTCTGGGGGCACCAGGGAACTCCAACAGGCCAATAAAACAGACAAGCGACTAGTATGTCCTCACATCCATCTTTAGGTCCTGGCTACACAATCCATATGATCAACGGCCTCCGTTGCTTCCCATACGCGCAGATTGCTATTATGTTCTGGGTAGTCTCTGTTTGCACTGTAACCTCTGTGGGACAGGGAGGCTATCTTTGCTTTGTTTTGGAAGGCACCCAACTTGCTCTCAAGCATTCAACAAGCAGTCAAGAAATGATTCAGATGGAGAAACAGAAACATAACTTGCCTGGGCTTGACAGCATTTCTTTATCAGTTCTCTGTTCAAATCAACTTAAGCTGGCAATGACCACAAGTAGCGACTGTCTGGAGGGTGTTTGGTAGCTCCCAAAAGCTGTTGCTGTTTTGTTATTTTGGTGCAATTTTTTTCAGGAGATGTCCACAATACAAAAAAAACCTGTATCACATCTGCTACTGGTTGGTATCCTTAGAAGCCATCCCAAAAGACAGATCAAGGACTGAATAAGCATGAAAACTTTGGAGACAGGATTAGATGAAGGATAAGATATATTAGGTTTGGCAACACTGTAACCTACCACAAATTTAAAAATTGTGAGTCAGACTCGAAAAAAACCCAAACAAACAAAACCTACACAAAAAAATCAAGACTAGAAAATGCTTTAAAAAAATCCTTTTTCTTCTTTGTCCTGCCTTTCCTTTTCCAATTCTACCTGCCCACTCCTAGGATCCCTGTCAGTTTACTAACATTGCCAACACTCCAAAATGTCTTGCAAGTGAGACAGCTTTGTTGAAAGTTGAACATCAGAAATCTTCCTGCTATTCTTGGCTCTGTGAGCAGATTGTGGTCTAGTGGTTACAAGCATCATGGCCAGCTGAAACACACCCATGTTTGGGTCATCTGCAAGACATGAACCATGGTTGTCTGGTTGCAAGAGCATGAATTTCCAACCTTAGGGCTAACGAATAAGATGCTAACACAGAAGTAGGAACAAGGTCAAATTGCTTCACGAACTTCTCTTGCAGAAGGGTGACAACAAGGGTTGTAGAAGGTCCTAATTTGGGATTTCCTTTTAAAAGGCTGTGTAGCAAGTAGCTGAGACGTAGTTCTGTGAATTAGAGAGCTGGGCCCCAGTCCAAGCTTTGCTCAAAGTGTTCTCGAGTCTCCTAGCTGTGAAGTGGACCGTTAACCCTCCAAAGCCTTAATACAGGGCTCAGCATGCTGACAGACACCTCGGTCAGCATAGGTACTGTAATTGAAACTATGGATGACAAGCCTCTGCCTAGGCCAACCTCTTGTAATAATTTTTTCCCCCCTGAACTGTCAAGAGGTAAAAATTGTATCATCATGGGAATTCCTGCAGCAAGGGACAAAACCACATTCTTTATGACAGCTGACAACATTGAGGTAAGACAAGGAGGTTCGTGCTTGAGCCATCTGTACTGTTTACCTGAAGATAAACAGAAGTCTCTGAACTTTCCACTGAGATTCCCACTCACCATTAGATTTTTAAAAATAGTACCGAAAAGGTAGGGCACCTTTCCTTATGTGTTTTAAGGGCACAGATTCTAAGATGAGCAAGTGATGGCCCATTTTTAAACCCACTTAGGGCATGCTTTTACTCTGTATAGAGCACACATTCCTCTACCTCCTCTGGTAAACGTACAGAAAAGTGTTGAACCTTTCAGTACAGCCAATTAATCACTAGTTGGCAAGATGAAGAAGTGCTCTGGACAAGTACCAACTCAAAAAAAAATGAGACATTAGAAACTGTATCTTATCGCAGACAAAGAAGTGCAGTGCACAGAAGTAATGTCCCATTATAGAACTGCGTCTATTCTGAGATTAACAAAATGCACTACCCTATTTTACACAGTCATGAGCAAGTAGAAGCACAAAGACAAAGGGAAGTTAACATCCTAACTTTGAACTCTGCAACACCCAACTTTTGGGTGCCTAGCCACTCCATCACCTCCACCACCCTGAACCAGGCACCCAAGCTGCCCCTCAGGCAACATAAGAAGCAGTAGATGTCCATGAGTGGAGGCCACTCAGGCTGGTGTCCTCAGTAGGGAGACAGATGGGAGGGTCACTGAGGCACAAAGGAAATAAGGAGAATTTATTCACTCTGACGAAGTGCCAAATCGGTTGTCTGACTCTAAGCACCTTTAACTAAAGATCACAATGCAGTGAGATATTAGGAATTGCAAGCCACATCTACCACGTCAAGGAGAGACCTGCTGTAGATGTGGGCTGTGGTGAACCCCCCCCAGCAAGAGAGACTCCCCCAAGGCAACTTCACGGGCGGTTGGTGCAAAGCCAGGTGCTCTGCTTTGGTTCTTCTTTTCCAAAGGGGCAAATGAACTAGTGCAGTGGGAGTGAGGACGCTTTTGTTCCTGTGGGTGAGGCTACCCGCAGGAAAAGTGCCTAGTTCTGGTGGAGGCATAAAGACCACATAATGTCAACTCCAAATAACAGCTTACATCATTAAACATTTCTTTTTCTGATAAATCCCTGATTGATTAAGTATTTGCTCATGTTTGGGCACAACTCGAGGCACTGTTTGGTTTCCCCAGTTATCTGCTCCTAGGAAGCATGACTCACGATTGTACAGGGAAGGAAATTAAGGGAAATGCCTTACTACATCCGACTTTGCGGCAACGAATGTCATGTTGTTGTTACTAGTGTAACCCCAGGCAGGGATATTGCCATGCAGGGGCACAGCTGTGGCTGCCAGACCAGTGGTAGTTGGGGTGGAGCCAGGTTGCTGCTCCCAGGTGAGCTGCTCCCAGGACATACGTGCCAAACCATACTGCTGGAGCTTTGGCCCCAAATCCCACAGGCTGCCAGCCCTGCTGGGGGAGCCAGTGCCAGCAGGCAGGGGTGCTGGGAACCTCCAAAACCTGAAAAATATCTTGTTTTCCATTTTCGGCCCCCCACTGAAATCTTTGTTGGTCCCAGGCAAAAAGGGTATGAGGGCAGCAGTGAAAGGGCTGGGTGGCGACACTGACCAAGCCGTGCTGTGCCGTGCCGTGACGCACCACGCTGGCTCCAGGGATATAGGCTTGCAGTGAGGGGGAAGGCTGATCTTTCCCCAAAAGCCAGTTGCAAGTACACTGAAGTCAGCAGGAGCTTTTGCGAAGGAGTTCAGTGAGCTCTGGGGTGCATAAGTTATAGAAATGACTTTGGTAAGGTTTCCTTGCAAAGTGACACAAGGACATACAACTAGGGTATTGGAATATAATTAAGAGAGAAAGAAGTTAGGATGGATATAGGGGAAAACCTTTTGTCAGTGAGATTTATTAGTAGGTACGGCAGTCTCCCAAGGGAAATAGTGGAAAGGCATTCACTTGGGATATTTAACATTAGACTAATGAAAGTGCCAGGAAATATTCCACGGGGAGCGTGCTTGCACTGACAGGCAAAATGAGCTCTGCGACCCCGTCCTGCTGGAGGAGGGCTGTGTGCGAGCACCGAGGAGACCGAGCGAGCTGTCTGACAGCTGCAGAGCCATGCGCTTCCCTGCATGAAGGCGAGCGGTGCGAGGAGGGCCAGCAAGCTGCCGCCCCAGCACTGGACAAGATGGGCAAGGTCGCAGGGGAGACCTGTTGAGAGGACACTGAAATCAGCATCTCAGCACCTTCTTGCCAAACGATGAAAAGGAACGGGGAGCACAGCAGGTGACCACGGGTGAGGCAGGGGGTCAGAGCAACAGGCTGGTCTTCCAGGGCTGTCCTGCCTCCAGCAGCACCTGCTGAGACCTGGCCAGAAGAGCAGCAGCCCCTCATGGAGAAATGCACCTTGGTCCCCACATACTCTTCAGCTGGCCATGCTTGCAGAGAAATAAACCCGGCTCCAGCTTGGCAGCCTGTTTCAACAGCCAACAAAAGAAGTTGTCCCACACTGTGAGTTGTTAACAGTGTTCCTGCCCCTTTCCCTCGTGTTCCCAAGCCTGTCGCTGCTCACCCTGCTTCCTACGGGTTGGTGGTCTTAGGAGGAGCCATCTTCTCAACCAGCCCCTGGCTTAGCAGTTGTTGCAGTAAGGCGTCCAAAAATGGGAATGTCTCAGAGATGTCTAGATCTGCTGGTGGCATAGCAGAGAGTTGTGCTCCAGACTGATCACCATGACCAGCGCCGAAACGTTAACATAAGCCCCACTCCCCTCCCTGTGCCCTTGCTGTCTCGGGTTGAGTTGGCATGTCCCAATACCACAGTGAACTGCTGCAATGAATCATCTAGAGTAATTTAAAAAGGTAAGTAGTAGTAAGAAGTAAAATGATTGAAACAAGCCATTTCTTTACCAATTCCATTAACTTTTCCCAGCTATTTATTTCTGTTGACATTTTTGCAAAAACTTATAGTGTTGTAAGAAGTCAAGCCTCATTGTCCTCTTATTAAGAGCTAACTGTCTCCATGAAAACATAGTTTCATGACTGTTGCTGTCGTGATTTGAGCAGCAGACGTAAACAGGGTCATCTCCAGCCGTAGTGGGTGGATGTTTAGTTTATAGCGCTGAGGTTAAGAGTGAAAGCGTGTGACTAAGAGCAGAAAACAGAGGAGCCTTTGTATACATCAAGAGCCCTGAGGCAAAACACAGAGAAGGAGAATGCTGACACAGACTTTAATGGAGAAAGAAAAGAGTCCATTATGAACGTTACAGAGAACATAATTCATGTAAGAGAAATCAAGATTTAAAGGACTTATAGAGGGGAATATGAATACTGACGTCAGCGCGTCACGCCTGGTGGTTTGTTGTTGGACTCTGTACGTGTGTTAGGGTACCACGCATCATGTCAGGTGGAAGACAACTCGCTGCCAGAAATTGTAATCCGCTCTTTGTTAGATTCCTGTTGGAAACAGGTTTCTTTCAGTTCAAGCCTTTCAATAGGAACTAGTGATAAGGACAATGAAGCAACTGCAGCTCTTGCATTTTAATAACAATCTCCCAAAACTGTCAAAAATTGCTTTCAGGACACTTTTTCCTTCCAAAAGCCCATCTCTCCATAAATAGAAAAAGGGGGAGGAGGGGGGAAAAAGGAGGAAATGGGGCTGGATTATTTCTGAATTACTCAGGTTAGCAGAGCTGCTTTTAAGCTTGCATATGCACTGCAGAGACTAAGGACCGGCACGTTTACTGCGCTGTAAAGCAATGTCACGAGTGCATGAAAAATATTCCCCAATCCATATACTGTAGTGGCTTCTAAACTTCAGCAGCCAGAGCCATGAAAATAGAGTGCTTTGTGCAGTAGCTTGCGCAACCAAAGAACTTTCTCATCCTCAGAGTGCTTTATTATTTTTAACGAGACAGGCTGAGCACTTCTTGATAAACATTTTTTCCTTGAAGCAGTAATCCTACTTAAACTTTTTACCTTGTCCCTACAGCATACCACTAGGAACTTAATAACGAAATTCATTTTCCCTTAAAGTGCTAGTCGTGCTAGTACAGCAAGCGAGGGACATGTGATTGCCATGAAAGGGGTCATGGCTGGAAATAGATGGAAAGTGCCCTGTTAGCATGCAGGCTTAGTATTTTAAGAAGAAAGCTTTTCTGAAGCACATTTTCTGGCATATCCAGTTTCTTTCAAACTACAAAAAAAATTAAAATGTATTAATATCTGTTGTAATAGGAACATTCCAGCCTGTAGTGTTTGGTCCTGATGCCTACCCTTGACAATGTTTCCATGCACCCTGAGTCTACTTTGCCATGGCTGGGTGACAGGTAGCAGGTCATGACAGAGCCAAACCAAAGAGCCAAGATTAATCCAGGAGATCTCAGAGGAAGGGAGGCCGTCCATACATCTGCACACTTGCCTTTGCTTTGAGGAAGGTGCAGTGCATCCTGCTGCTTTGGCAAATGCTTCTGCGGTAACATTACAAACTGTTCATTTGTAAAAGCCTTCTTCTCTTTGATACAAGAATTATTAAAGCTTGTAAGAGTGAGAATTTAATTAACGGTGAGAATTTAACCACACAAGAATGAGGAAATTCAGAGCCAACCCTCCCATCTAAGTCAATCTCACTTCTGTCCCCTCGTATCAGTGTGTTACAACAGGCTCTTTCACGGTCACATGAGGCTGGCCAGGGGACACACTTCTCACTAGATCTAATACAATGAAAAGAAAAACTGTCTTTTTCCCCCTGTGGTCTTAGATGCACATGTGGCTTTTCATACCACACACATCATGTGTTCTTGGAATGAAAGGCCCTTTTGTAACATGCACACACCAGCCGAGGCAACTTAACATCGGGTGGGATTGTTAACTGAGTTCCCTAAAGCCTCCCATGAACACTCTACGAGCAGCATCGCACTGGAGACGGCATGTGGTTGAAGGAGTGTGACCAGCTACATTATAAATAGTTTGCAATACACACATCACCATTTCTGTTCCAGCCATGTCAACTATCGTTACTTAATGGAGGTATTTTTTCCCTACAGGAGCAGAGTAAAACTTAAGGACAGGCCTGATGATTACCAAAACACGTGTCTTGCTGTCACTTGGGATGGCCAAGACATTCTCATGTCTGTGTTTGAGGAGTCATCACCGCTTTACAAGCCCTCTGAAAGGCACAGCCACCTTCCTCCGCTGCCTTTACGTCAGAAGACCAGTGAGAATCATGCTTTCCTGGCAGGATTACCAACCAATAAGAATGTATCCTCAAGGCCTGAATGCCTTTAAGTGTACTTGCGTAGACAGTAGGTAAGCAGCCATCAATCAAATATTACATTTTGGAAATTTGAAGGATGCATTCCACATATGTCTTAAGAGATCTTCCTGATTTGAAGCAGCAAGTTAACCATGCAGCTCCAAGTAGCAGCAGTTCTCTATCCAAGCAGGGGTATATACCTCCTTGAAAGACCGTTTCACAAATTAAATCATGCCCAAGGAGAGCAGTCCAATCTGGAAAGCAAATCTTGTCTTTGTTGCAGGGCCTGGTATTAGAATGCACGTAAAAGGATCTACCAGATATTTTCAAAGCTGAACAATGGAAATTGTATCACTCACTTACTTATTTGGGTAACTCCAGAACAGGCCAGCTATGTAAATGCCCTCCATTCCTTAAAAAATAAAACAAGGACCACAGACAAAGAATTTAACAATTTTATTAAAAATTGTACCAGTTATTAGAAAAAAAAATCCAAGTATTAAAGTATTAAAAAGCACCAAAGAAAGAAAGCACAAAGCAAATATACTGCACAGATACAAAAAAAAGGAGCTCTGCCCAGTCACCATTGGTACAGGCAGGAGTCCTGGAGGCACACAACCAGGATAAACAAAATGCTACATTCTCACTGGGTCTCAGTCCATGGCAAAGAAGGTGTGTGCACTTCAGGACTAATCCAGACAGAAATCTCACAGGAGAGCATCGGGTTTACTTCTGCAGCAGGACAGTATCATATTCTGGTGAATATCAGAACTCATGGGGAAACCCTTCATTGAGGGAAAGTTTACTAAGTACATTGCAAATTCTAGCTCACCTCACCCTTTTTGTTTTCCAGATGAAGGGCTCTGAAGTTTTAAAAAGGAAAAAAAAAAAGTATCCCACCAAAATAGAAAAGTCATGCAGGAAAAGGAGAGAGAAAATGTGAATCCACGTTTCACTCATCAGTGAATTTTACCTAGAAACCTGGGAGACTGAACTCCATACCATTGAAGAGAACAGAAGAAGAGATACATGATTAGTTTTACCAAAAAACCCCCAACAGTCTAGATAGATACCCAAACTCAAATTTAGCGGCAGGATTTTCAAATGCAGCCAGTGGAAACAGACATACAAATCCCTTGGGCTGTTTTGAAATTTCCCTTTTACAAGCCTGATTTTTGTCATTTATTTAAGGAGATACTGACAATGTCATCTTTCCATCACACCACTCTCTCCCCCTTTGGTCATCAAATTTTCCTTTCAGAATAGTCTGATGAAAACCGGAGTTGAGGAATCTGTGACGATGCTCTCCTGGAGCTATGTCCACAAATCGGGGAGACTCCTTTAGATTTAAGAATAACTTTATACATGCAAAATTTCCATAATAGATTTTAAAAACAGTTTAAGAATCTACCCTTCCCACCCCTCCATTCCCCAAAGGCAGCAAAGAGTCTGAAGACAGAACTGAAACATGGCTTTAAAAAACAGCCCACAGACATCAGGTTTCGCTTCCCAGAAACCAACTTCCAGCATGGGATTCGCAGGAAGAGACCCTCCTTTCTGTGGCTAAGGGGGAAGGTGAGGCACGTGGAAGAAAGAAGGGGTAGGGGATGTCAGACTGCATTCGGTTTAAGAACACACATGCGCACACACACACACGCACACGCACACAATTACATTCCAGTGCATTTGATGTGTTTGGTCTTTTCTGCTTTTCCTGGTGGAGAAGAACTGAGCTGTGTAACACCTGCGTGAACACATGCAAACCAAAGAAACAGAGACCACTGAAGTCTTTAGGAACTGTAAAAGATTGTCCTAGGATCTTTTATCAGTTCCTTGAGGTATTTCTTCTTGCTAAAACAATCAAAGGCAAAAGGTAGGCATTTTTTGCAAATGATCACAAATGCCAGTTTGAAAGACAGACTCTTTTGAAGGACATTATTAAAAACCTTTGTTGTCAAATTTTGCTAATACTCGATAGTGCTTGGTCCATGTGCAGAGCTCCCATGAATATGAACAGGCATTCCGTGGTCCTTCTACTTGTAATCCCGCAGCAGATATTGCTGGTAAAACAAGGCAAGACCTCCACATATCTGCGTTCTCGTTTGATCCTAGCACATATGTCATTTTTCCCTTTAAAAATACCCTCAATAGCGCACCATTCAGCACGTCACAGTCTCACCATTCCCACAGCTTCAGCAGACATATGGGTCAGGACCAGTAGCGGAAGGGTGAAATTCATTGTGGAGTTGACAGGGTGACATTGCAACAAGTGCCTCAAGTAATTTTGCTTTTTCTTAAAGAAACCCCAACCCTTCTCCCTAGTCAACTAATGAGCAGAATCTGCAGTTTCCCAGAAGAGTGCCAAGCCCCACACTGAATGAAGTTCAACCTTGGGTACAGCTCCAGTGACTGCTATGGAGCAACTCCAGGACTGTACTAAGCTCACGTGCACATATCGCCTATACCTTTAATCCAGGCTTGAGGGGACAAAGTAAACGGCTAGTAGAAAGAAAGATTTCTTTGCAATCACCCTTTCTACACCAAGAAGGACTGGGTTCCTTCCCTCTATTCCCTTGTTGATACACAGCTCCAAAGCAAAGGCTGATAAGGAAGTTTCTTTCAGGACTCACTCGAATGAGAGTTTAGCCAACAAACAGTTAATAACAACCAGCTATTTAAACTGAGATATGTGATCAGTTATGCAGGAGTTCAGTGGCTACCAGGGATTATCAGCACCTTGGGAGAAGGCTGCAGTCCCACACACACATCCAACGGCAACCCTTTCCATGCAAATTCATCCTCTCCCCTGCCTTTGTTGTATCCTATTTACGGCAGTTTGCAGCTATCCCTGGGCAGTCACTTTGTGATTACTGGCTCAGCTTTCAAGAACTGCAGGAAACAACAGTAAACCTAACTATTCCCTACTAGCACCAGGCTTGCTGAATCCAGGGATGGGAATGTTACAAGATATTCAAAAGGGTGGGAAGCTGGGAAGGGATAGGAAGAACTCTGTCCCTCAAGGAAAGAGAGCTGAGGTTTGAAGCCATTTTGGAGAACTGGGGAAGGCAAGTGAGATACTTCAAGGCTGCTGGTACCATCAGCAGCAGCTCAAGCTCTTCTCAAGAACTGCTCATTAAAAACAGGAATTTGTTTTAGGAGAAAGATCTACAACACAGAGAAACAGTGTCCCATTCCTTTCACCAAGACAAACTAATATCTAAAAACCCAAGCACACTCCTTCACCAACAGGACTTAAACCATGTTCCTTGGAACTGGAAACAATCCGATTGTTTTGGATTCCCCAAACAATCGATGTATGTCCATGGCCACACTGCAACAGCTACTCTGTGGGGAAGATGTCCTCGGTGGGTGCTCAAGGGGCCCTACTAATGTGGAATGGGTGACAAATACATGGGTGCTGTGCACCCGTGTATTGGTTGACAAACGTGTGAAATCTTCCCGCCATTTCCTCAAGTAGGTGAGCCTGTAAGTATGAAGCGGCTGCTTTCCCCTAAATGAATAACCAGCCTGCCCCCCCAAATCTACACGAAGCAAAATAAGACTTTTGGGTTGACAGAGCATATTTCCTTTCTCCAAGATATGCAGATATGGAATATAATTAAAATATATTATCAGTGGTTGTAAATCTCTGGCACCAGTAACCAACACGCATATTGCAGGAAGTCGGCCTTTGTCTAGCATTAGCTCTACGTCTCCAATGAAGTATTGTTGTTCAAGGAGATTTTAACTTGAGACCCTGGCATGACCAATTTTGATAAGTCTGTTGTTGCAGCGGGAAATACAGACTCGCAAATATGTGTCTTTCCCTGAGCCAAATGACTCTATTGAGGCAGACAGCCTGACTGAGGAAGGGTTTCAGGTACTTGTTTCTCCATGTTAAGAAGAGTCTTACCCTGGTTGGTAAGACTGGTTGGGTTGCAACATCAGAAAGCGCTAGTACCAGACCTATCTTTCCAGCTTACGCATCCAGAGAACAGGTCTTATTGGCCTGTTTGGCAGTCAAGTCAAGGCAGAGGGGAAGGGGAAAGCTCACAATGGTTTTTAAGCATCAGATGCACTTGCCGATTTTTTTGTAGCTTGCAGGGCTGTTATGGTGTAGCTTTGAATGTTCCTGATGGGGGGGAAAATGCAAGCGTCACATCTTAGAGCTGTGCGGGCAGGCAGCGTTGCTGCATTGCTTCCCGAGGCTCCACACTTCCATTCCTGCCTCTTTTAATAGCTTCTGATTTAAGAGTCTTCTCCTTAACATCCAGCTTCTTGGGGGTCCTCAATTCAGTCTGCGCTTGCGCTACCCCTCAGGCTTCCCCCCCCATGTAAGTCCCATTCTCCAATGACCAGCGTTTACTCCAAGCAGACTGTGCAGAGCAAGGCATGGAAAGCCTCAGCCCTGTCAACATGGGCAGAGAGTGGCTTCCCATAACTGCTGCAGCACAGTCAGCAACAGCTACCGCCTGTGTCCCTCTGGGTAACTCTGTAGTGCACATGCTTAAAGAAACAACACAAAACCAAAACAATCCCCCCTCCTAAAAAAAACCCACCCACCCTCCCTCTTCATAACCCCGCCCCCCCCATATTACTTGAAATTCATTTATATGAATTATTAACCATCATGGACAAACATATTACTCTAGCTCTAGCTAGAAAAATAACATAAGAGGAGGAAAAAAAGCTTTTCTCACATAAACTCTCCTTATGTTGAAAGAGAGTGACTGTGAATATATGAAAGTGAAAAGGCTTGGGGACCTCTTTCAGGGAGCAAAAGCACATTTTGACACAGTAAAGCAGGATGCAAATCAAGAGAATGGGGCTGGGAGAGAGGGAGAAAATCCAAATTTAACTGTGTTCAGCAAATTGTTACCAGACACTACAGTGCAATGATGAGACTATACAAATACCAGAGAAAGCATGAATTAGAGAAGGGTATGCAGAGAAGGGTGGAGGAGAAAGCGTGTGTGCAAGTAAACTACTCTTCCCGTACAGTAATGCTTATTTTTCAGAGCGGACCAAGAGCAGAAGAATTCCGAATTCCTCAACACCTGAAGTCAACATTTGTAACAGGACTGAAAAGCAATTCTCCGGACAGCTCTTCCTCATGCTGGTTGTATCCTTTGAGACCTATAAAAAGGTGCAGTGGCAATGTGGAAATGGTCTGAAGAAAATAAAGTCTGTATTGCTTTTCTGTTTGTGTTTTACCCTAGTCATCACTGGGTTTGCGAACGAACGATATTTAAGGCTACAGAGAAGTAGCCATCGATATTTAAGGCTACTTCCTTTTGGGAGGGTAATTTCCCTGTGCTGGTCCACTAGTGTCAGGCATATGGACAAACTTCTGAGCGCATACAAACCGGGAACTGTTAGAAGATCTCCCTTGAAGTAATATTATTGCTGCTAGTCAATAGATGCTTACAGCAGCCTCCAACCATTACATACTAGAGTAATGGACAGACTGCTTGTGCAGTGTACACATCAGACTAGTTGCTAATTAATTTCCCTGTCAAATCCTGAAGCAAAACTATCGGATGCCTGGGACCTAAGCCTTCCTGACCAACCACATTATAGTAAGAGAAAAACAAAACAACATAAACACCCATCATAAAACTAATAAAAACATATACATTAGCATTCTAGAAGAATGACGCTTGTGTTATATTCCATGGGTTCTGGCTTCATGCTGGCTCACGGGCACTGTGAACTCTGAACTGGAAGCAAACAGTGGCAGAAACTAATAGCCACCAGCAACCCCAAGAGGGTTTAATTTTAAGACTGTTCTACTGAAATTATTTTGTCTATTGATGGCAATGACAAAGAGCAACTTTATGTGAGAGAGCTGCAACTGGTGCCCAATTGAAAGGTTGGAGAGATCAGATTTCTTTGTGATTTTCTCTCACGCAGGGTGCAAGGAAATAAACAGTAACAAGTAACCTGATGGATATAAGCTACTTGAATGTTTTCATTGCTAAGAAGAACTTTCTTTGTGGAGGAATCAAGCATCTCTGCTCTGGAAGATACCCAAAGTGTGTTCAGACTCATCAGTCCCAGACATCAGTTTTAACTAGCAGCCAAAATGACACTCCTGCACTCTACCACTGACTAACACACAGGGTAGAGGAAGCCGTTAGTCTAATACCTGCCTCCCTTGCACAGAGGTCACCGGCACGGGGAACCAGCAGCAAGCTTTACCAAACACACCCACATTCTGGCTTTCCTTCAACAGTGTTGGACAAGAGCTCCCTGCCTCATGAGGCAGGCAGCAGCAAAGAAGAGTCCGTAAAAACCCCCAAACTTGAAGACGAGTATCAGAAATTCAGAGTCCTCACATCCGGCCGGCGGTGTGCAATGTCTCGCCCCCGAACCAGTGTTTGTTCAGTGCTCCCTGCAGACTGGATGCGGCCTGAAACAGGCGGGCGAAGCTCACCTCTGCCCAGTGTGGTTCCTGTTCGCCTCCGCGTTTAAGGCCAAGTTGTGTAGGAAGAGAAAAAGCTGCCACCACACTTGATTTCTGTTCTGCTGATGCTGTGGAGGAGAACAGTTGAAGCAAGGTTATTTATATTTCTAAAATTGCAACATACCACTTCTCTTTTCCAATAACAACTCAGTTACACTTTTCAAGAGCAGATACTTTAATCCCATCAGCATAACAAGGGGGTGCAGCAAGGGATGAGGGGAGAGAGGGAAATGATAAGTTCTCCAGAAATAATTGTAGCTCTAACATTACAAAAAGAAAAGAGCAGACCCTTTATGCATTGTGCACAAGAGGATTAAACTTTTTTTTTTGCTTGTAGGATTTTGCAGAGTTTAGCCAAGTGCTGTTTTTAATCAGATTGGCTTCTGAGCCTTTCAAAAGCCCCAGCTGCATGAACAAACAACCTTTTTTTTTTTAAAAAAAAAAAAAAAAGGCTCCCCTTCACCCCAAAAGTAAAAAAAAAGAAAAAAATATAACTGGTGATCCATCTGTAAGTGATTTGACACCGTGAAGGTCAAAGGGTTAATCTTCAATTTAAACCACACTGCTGAGACAGCAAAACTCTGATTTCATCTAGTACAAGAAAACACATTCGTGCACACACACACTCCCCCACCCTCCCCCCACCACATTTTCCTTCCCAGCATCTCCAAGATAATACTGCCCTTTTTATAGCCACTTTTGACAGTAAGCCATAAATAATCAGCCTTGGAGCCCTTTCCTACTGACTGGAGCCAATTAAACCTTAAGCAAGAACATACTTGAAAACACACAAAAAACCAAAACCAAGAGGTTATTTCAGGTCCCATTGTCAAGGAAGAAACATGGGAGTTGAGTTTCAGGGGGACACCGGACTATATAATGCAGCTTTGGGGCAGGGACACTGTTCCTTCTTTTGTTATATGTAATCACCCCTGCAAAAGTGGCTCCGATTATACCCCCACCTCCCCGCACTTTAATGGCATCTCATACAAACAGGTGGGTTTCTCTTTACATTGCCCAGCCTGGGATACTATTTCACCTCAATAACCGACCCTCTATTAGAAGTCAGTCTTTGTTTTCTCATCCAGAATTCCATATTTGCTAAGCAGGACTGATCATTTCTGGAAAACAAAACAAACCAGCCCCAATCTCCCCCCGACTGCCCCCCCAATCCCCAGCAGACGAGGAAACAGAAGACTGGCTTCCAACAACTTTGCCTCAGTACACAGGAGTTCATAAAAGAGCACTGAAGCACATTATATGAACAAGATGTTTCAACTCAGATTAGCCCAACAGGGCAGAACAACACAGTTGCAAGGGATTCTTTACATAATCACAATTAAGAGAGAGTTGCAACCAGAGTTGGTGTATTGGAGTTGTGTCAATAGGCAGTTCTTCAAAGTCCTCCCAGATAGTCATTAAATTATGTTTGTATTTCATCGTGAGTAGATTTGTGCCATTTGAATCACAAGTACACACGAAACAGGCTTCAGAAAACCTGTGTTCATCTCGCATCTAAGCAGTGGGTCATTCCTCTTACCCTCAAGACTTAACAGTTGTCTCCTGGATTTAGAAGAATTCACACAGATCCCATCACACATTTCAACACCATTGTGTTTGGAGCATAACCCACAGACAGCGGCTCTAGAGCCTGGTATCATTTATTTCAAAGTAACCAGCCTTGGGTTCAGTCCATACTCATCAGGCATTGCTAGGTTTACAGGTGAAAACAATCTTTTATAAACTATCCCCTAGGGCTGGGTTACAAAAACATAATTTGGTCTCAAAAAGCAAGATGTTTTTTGTTTTGTTACTTGTCTCTTGATTTGATCAGGGTTTGTCCTTCCTGATCAAACTCCAGAGATTCTTCTCACCCTCCTCCATAGAGCCACACTCCCAGACCTGCTCAAACACGCGCGTGGAACCGCATGTCCCGATGACATCTAGATACCATGTTTTTATCAAGCTATCACAGCTTAAGTGGACTCCTCCTTAAACAGAGACCTTCAGGTAGCATGTCAATGAAGTGGCATGCAAGCACAATGCTGCCTTCTGCAGTGTCCACAAGTAGGGAGCTATGCTAGGAGAGCACGGTGGACAAACTATAGATGCTCAGAAGACAATCTGCTTTAGCAGATTATTTTATTCTACTGGCAGCCAAGAGGGTAAAGAAGTGTCTTACAGGAACTTAGTATGGGAAATGCAAAAGGATGTTTAAAAATTAGTATCAAAATCCTAAACTTGAAATTATCTCAGCTGCAAGGGTGGGCATGAAATTTTATAAAGTGGGTTAATTTGGGGGCAGACAAGAGGAAGTGTGCTGATCTGGCACGTGTAATTTCAACTATTCCACGCTGTCAGGAGGACAAACACATATGAGAAACCCCGTATTAATGTCCTGCTTCATGTAGGAGGCTGCTTTGCACTTTTCACACACCATAACAGGTTTCTAAATATTCTGTCTCCTCCTTAAGTTTTACATGTCACCTCAGAAGAAAAGGATTACTTGTTCTTTGCAGTGATAGGTAAAGGAGGCTACATTCTGGGAAAAACAGCGGAAGGACTGACCTCATCCTCCTCCCTTTTTTTTGAAGGGGAGGAGCTTTTTGAGGAAGGTATTAGTGTTTGTTTTTATTTAGTAAATGAGCGTTTTAGAGCTCTACTTTCAGAAGGGTTACAGACCTGCATGAGAACCAGTGGGATGTGGTCTCACAAATACTGAGTAAAACTCAATACTCTTTTTATACTCTATTGTGTTTGTTTCACTGCCTCTTGAAGCCACTTTTTTGGTACAGCATTTTTGTCCTCCAGTTAAAAACGCTTCCCACTATTTGCCTGAGACACTCAAGGAGATTTCCAGGCAAGAAAGGAATAGGAATTATTTTACCCTTGTGCCTCTGCTTATGAGAAGCATAAGATCTCAAATCACTTTATGAAGGACGTTGACACCATTAATTTTGTTTTGAAGTGAAAAAAAATGGAGCACTAGGCCAAGGGTAGCTTTCCAGGTTTTATTCCTAGACCTAGGACTTGCATTTCCCTGGGTCCGTATTCAGCCAGCATTTCCTTCCACGGTGGTGTAGTCCCACACACGCTTTCACTGGCTGGCGTACTGAAGCAGCCTGCTCGCGCTGTCCTCTCCTCACACCAGTGCAGGAAAGTGAACTAGAGCAGGACAATGATCAAGGCCAGAACTAATCTGGCAAAGAAGTTGCCTTTAGTATTGATCAGGTCATCCTAATCCATCTGATCCATGGCATCAGGTAGTCAAGCTGATGCTTGTGCCAGCACAACAGAAAGGCGACTTGAGAAGAGGAGCAAGCTGGGACCAGCTCCTTCAGGGGCAAGCCTAGCTAAGGGGGTTTACAGAGTTATGGCTTCACGTCTGGGCTGATCTTCTTTCTGTGGTACTAATTCAGCATGGGACAAGAGCCACGGAATGGAACGGCAGATATGCTTTGCAATAGAGATAAACAATTTATAGAAAGGACTGTCCCAGACTAAAAAAATGTCCTTTTCACAAGTTTCAGTAGCTTTTCCCTAGATAACACCTCTGCTGTGACAAAAATACTCAAATATTTGAGGACTGAGGGTTTTTTGGTGTGGTATGATTTAGCTGCCAGGAAGGACAGAAAACCCAGGAGAGTGACTCTATGAATTTGGCATCAATTTTTTTACGATGTGATGCATTTCAGGTCAATTCTTACAGTCTTTTAAGACTCATAACTATTGTGGCACAGGTTTATAACTTTCCTAAGCTTCACTATGCCCATTTGTCCCTCACCAAAACAATGCAATCCTCAGAGTCACTACTGCACAAAAGTATCAAGGATGAACACTTTGCCACCTCCATGCGGTAGCAACACAATGAACATTTTAAAGCTCCTTTCCCAAGATGGAAAGAAGCCTCTTTTGCCCTCTACACTAACTGCAACTAAAGAAGACGAGACTTGTGAATACAGAAAGTCAACACAAAGTTGGAAACACATAAAACCATTTCCTATTGCAGCTGCTGCTTTTTAAAGGGGATATCCTTAAGAGACCGTCTGTCTGAGGCGTTAGCATGAATGCTTCAATGAGTCACAAGGAAAAGCCATTTTACAGGAAAACTGTCCTGCGCCGCAACAGTACATTAGTGCAGCCTATTCCATGAACTGTACTGAACCAAAAGCCAGAATACCGGTAAACAAACACAAAAAAACCCAGCAAGACTTTTACTGGAAGCAAATGAAAGAAGGACGGGATTGACCCAACATTTATTCCCTCCCTGTAATTAATATTCCTAATGCATGTTTCACATCGTAAGGATACAGCTATCTATCTGTCAAAGAGCACCTCAGATGTCACAAGCTTTTTACTTCTACCAAGCCCTTGCATGGGGTGACCAAGGGAAGATCAGTACAGGTAATACAGCTTAAAAAAAAATGCTGTCCCTCTGACACAGTTCCTTGAATTCTTGAGCATAAATTTTTAACAGATTAATAGGAATCACTTTTCCACCTGATACATACGTGCCATTAATATCCCTCCTTAAAAAAATAAAGAATACATTCATCACATGTCATATGTGGGTCTGGTACATTCCTATCACATGTACAGAAGGGTACACCCGTCTACCCTCTTTATCTCATGGGCAACTTTTGACTTTGCTTCATGGCTTCCAGATGGTTAAGGGTCAAATTCTGATCCCATCTTAACTAGAGGGATTAAAATACAGCCATAAATGGCACTATTATAGCAAATGAAGAATAATGGCATATGTGCACATAAAAACATCATTCTTCCTTTAATGACTAATACAAGTATTAGCAATAAGTTGTTGGGATTTTATTTATTCACTGAAAACAAAAATACTTGCACACCGGGAGCAGTTGCTGACTCATCGCTGAAGGCTGTTTTGGCTGCCAGGTGGCTGGAGGCATATTGTGCTACCACAAAATATGCTTTAGCTTAGAAAGACTAGAAAGTCACAGTCCCCAAGGCAACAGGGGTTACAGAAGGTGTCCCCCGCTGGAGAGAGAAATGCAGGCCAATGGAAGTCAAATACAAATCTTTCCAGCTGTGATTCCTAATGACCAAAGAATAATGCTTGTGTAAAAGCAGCAGGGAAAAAAAAAGGAGATAGTAACAGAGAAAAAACGAAAGAGGAGCTTAGCGGCATGGTTTCTCATGGCGACACAGAGATGAGGACAAGGATCGTCCTTGGGGATCTGCATCCTTCTGGCTTGCAGACTACGTGGGACTAAACTTGTGGTAGAAAGAGGCATCGTTTCAAGTACTGCTGGCTTTCTCAAAGCCTCCGTCAGGCCTTGCCAGGCAAGACAGGCAACAAATGTGTTTATGGAGAGAGGATATACAGGAGCGGGCGCAGCCGGAGGGGTGTGGGGTGCAGGAGACCCCCAAAACCCATTTAAGGGCTGCCCAGCCTGAACCAGGGGGGCAGCACTGGCCCCTGCCGAGGCACCGGTCCGAGCAGCGAACGGCGACGTTCATTGCCCCAAACCTGCTGCAGGCACAGCTGTGCAGGTGAGCCCTTTCTCAACTTTCTTGTAGCTCAAAAACAAACATGCAGCCACTCGCGCCTTCCTCTCCAGAGCGGGCAGGAAGGGGAAGCAGACAGACGCCATGGCAACAGCCAGCTGACGGCAACCTGGGAAGGGCAACCACCGGCCAGTGCGTTCCCAGGCCCCCAGCCTTCCCCTCCTGCACCCCCGGGGGGCACGCCGGCTTATTTTCCGTAAATACAGTAAATAAGGGTCTTGCATTCCCATAGAGCTGCACCTGATACCCCTGCTCTCTACCTGCGGCACGGGCTCCAGGGGGGTGATTTGCCCCCATGCTGGAAGTGGGGGACGAGGGTGCAGGAAGAGAGTTTCAGTGGCCAGTCCAGCCCAAACCATGACACCAGACCTCCTTGGTGCCCAGGAGCAGACCCTCACCCCCTCCCACAGCCACAGCCGGGGGCAGGTTCAGTGACTTGGGCCCCGAGCAGGAACCAACAGAGCCGTTTCACAGCTTTACCCCATTTTTCGCTGAACCCGCACGGGCTGCGGGATGGACCGACCTTGACTTCGCATCGATTCCCTCCCCAACCAGCAGAAGGGAGGCGCTCCCGAAACTGCACGGGAGACACCCCCTAGTGATTAAAGCACACCTCGGGGTTTTCGATTAAAATACCATTTTGCAAGTTTTTGCAGGAAGTTATTTTGGGGGGGGGCTGGGGCAGGGTGGGGTGAGGGGGTTGTGGAGAGCTGCCCCGCTGCGAGGGGAGCGGGCGGGAGGGCGGGCAGGTGCAGCCCCAGAGCCTGCGGGCAGAGCAGCCTCTCGTCAGCAGTTCTGATGACTCAGAGGCTAAATTTAGAGAGGGATATAAACACGGCAGCCGCAGAGCAAACGCTGCCCGGCACAGCCGCTCTCACGCAGGGCCCGCTCCTCCTCGCCAGCCGCCCGGGGTCCGCGAGCCCTTCGGGGGCTCCTGGGCAGGCGGCCGCAGTCGCCCATCGCCAGCGCCTTGTCAGGCGTCACCTCAGGAAAACCTAATTGGGGTTAACAGAAGTTGCCTCACTGCTTTTATTTTTAGATCGCTATTCTTTCTGCTGTGGCACGGTCCTCAGAAAGATTCCTTTGCCATTGGCAAGGGTAGCTACCACTGAGAAACAAAAAAAAAACCTAAAACAGAGGCTATAAAAGGCTGGCGGGACATTCCTCCTCAATGGCTTGAAACAAAGGAGGACTCTGCAGTCGGGCACTTGCTTTCCTGCCTTTCCACCATAAAATTTAATTGAGTAAAATACAAACGCACACACTCCTCACCATAAATAATCAATCCAAACGTCTCATCATCCCCCTCAGAGATGGCAGTATCTTAATAATATCAACCAACCTAAGCGGAGGACTGGAGGCAGAACGACTGGGTTCCAATCAGCGATCCCTGCATGATCTCAGACAAGTTACAACCTGCATTTTCTAGTCTCACACACTAAAAAAGAAGTGGGATATTACCGCAGTTATTTCTTAATTGAAAAATAATTTCTCAGCTGTCACACTGCTACAAGCAGAAAGCACGTTGCCACTGTCACAGCCGGCACGCTGCTGCGAGAGCCAAGGCAACGCAGAAGAGCCTGCAGAGACCACTGGGGCTGTACTGGAGAAGCAGCAGCACTGCACGCTATTTAAATCACGCACCGATACTGCAGGTGATGTTAGAAATACTGTAAAACTTGTACCATCCTAAAGAATTATTTTGTGTTCTTTAATGTGGGCAATCTTGGCATTTTGAGGTTGTGGCCCCACTGCCTTAAGACACTTGCAGTCCTGTGTCCGGCGGGGTGAAGGACTTGGGGCAAGCTGTTGCATAGAGCTCGCATCGCTCTCCTGCCACCAGGCTCCCTTATCCTCTGCCCACTTCCTCTACCAGAGCTAGGCAGGAAGTTTTGGTTTTTAACATTATCCCCTATTTTAAGCAGGAACAAAACCATAATATATTTAAATCTTTTGTCAGCTGAAAGCGTGGAGAAGAAGGATAGATTAGGCTGATGCAAATGTTTTGTGATTTTTATTAAACCGTTATACAATGGTTGTATGTGACTGTTGCATCGAGAGCTCGTAGAGCCCAGCCTCCAACAGCAGCCTTATGTGGCTGCCTGAGGAAAAGCAGAGGGCAAGTACATGCAATAGCTCCCCCTAATACTCTTCCAGCATCTAACTAGTTTGAGCTTAGGACTTCCTGATTCATATCTGGTTTTTGTTTATTTAATGTCTCCTTCAATGGCCATAAACTTGTCCCGATTCCCCTTGAACCCAGGTAAAGCGCTGGGTTGCACAATATGCCTTGACAAGGAGTTCCACAGAGCTACCTATTGCATGAAAAACTACCTCGTTTACTTTGAGCTGTCTCCTACTAGCTTGACTGGATTTTGACTAGTTCTTGTACTGGGAGAAATTAGTCTATCCATCTCCTTTGTGTCACTTTTGATTTCTGTTTAATATTGCTACCCCTTTGCTTTGTCTCTTTTTTAGGCTTATCAGTCATAGCACTTCTTTTTTTTTTATATGGAAGTTTCATCATCCTTCTTGCCTTTCTCTGAACCTTTTCCAGTTCTGCTGCATCATTTTTGGAAGAAGGAAATCAGAACTGTGGGTAACATTCAAGATATGGTAGAAACACGGATTTACACAGTGGCATAACTATGTTCTTCTTCTCAGTTTATTTTATTAACATAGCAAAGAATATAATTTCAGACCAGATGTGAAATACCAGCAAGTTTCTGTTAACCTAAAATGTCAAGTAATCAGCTCCACAAGGGGCAGGATTTCAGAACAGCTGTTAGCAACAGGTTGCTGTGTCGTTTGTATGCATAGGGAAAGGTGCACTTCCAAGCCTACCTCTTCCTTCATTGTCATTTGTCAAATGGAAAAAAAACTAAGCAAAAAATCTGTCTCCACTTCCTCATGTCAAGTTTCTGACTCCACTGACTGTGTGAAGTCCTCTTCCCCCTATGGCACCCCCCATCCCTCAAGCCTAGGACCCCCATTTCCATAGCCCTGCAAGAACTTTGCTTTACACCTCAGTCTTCCCAACCTCACACCCACCCTCCCCCCCCACCCTCTAAACCAGGCTCACCCACTTCAGGAGTGCTCCACCTGGTACTCTCCCTCGCCACGCTCCTGCATCCTCAGCTGGAAATTCAAGTCCTGCACCGATGGGCATCCCACAGACAGCAGAGCTGAAGAGGAGACCCACTGTTTTGCACAGCAGCAGCAGCAGCAGAGACCAGCAAGCACTAGCCAGCAGAGAAGATCCTGAAACGTACTGACCTACTCGGGAAACAAATGAATGAAAGAACTTACCCCAGGCCTCAAAGAGACTGCAGGTACAAGTAAAGTAAGGAGCTGCCGGTGCTACAGGCTCAGACGCAGGTCAGTTTGAGAGTCTCTGCATTACGTGATTAGGAAACTTTTCTGAACATTTTTCCTAGAATGCAAAGTCATCATAAAGGAAAGTTTCCTGCAAACAATTCCAGTTTAAAAAACGCAACTGTTAAAAATTCCCTGAGTGTCCTCAGTAAATGATGGAGAGAAGCCTGATGGTGTTTGGGATAAATGATGCACACGTAGCGCTGTGCACCCACTCTCTCATGCTGATAAGTTTCCGACAAAAGACATGGGCTCCCTGTTGCATAAGCAGAAGTGTCTCAGAGGAGGCCTTGATAACTCTCATGAGAGACAGAGGGGAAAAAATATGCAAAACGTAACAAGTTTCACTTTCAAAGGAAAACAACATTTCCTCCTGGACATTTTCAGTGTCATTAACTTGAGGCAAACAGGTACATGCCCAGCCATCTGTCCGCAGCCGGCATGGATACAGGCATTTGGGCTCCACGGGCTGCTCGAGCCCGTGGCAGTGACGGCGAGAGAGTTACTTGCTGAACCAAGTAGAGAATTTAGAGAAACAAAGTTTTCTGTAGCTAGATCTATGGAGGCTTTTTGAGCATGGTCAGCATATCTAAATCAACTGCAGGATTCCTGATGTGTTGGAAAGGGGCTTTGTTGTTGTTTGTAATGCACTTATTTACTCAAGAAAGCTCAGCTCTGATTCAGCATCTGGTTCTCATTGAGGCTCAGCTTTTTTTAAACTGAGCTTTCCAGATGGGTTGACTGAAGCACAAGGAGGTCAAGAGACTTGTCTGAGGTCATACAGCAAGTCAGTGGCTCTGCTTGGACCCGAGCCCAGAACTGTTCAAGGCTACCACTCCTTGGCTCTTAAAGAGACAATTTTATCCCCTGTGAAGTGATCTTATCACCGTGAAGAAGAGATGTGATAAAAACAGTCCCCTCAAAGCTGCAGCCTGCTTAGAAAGAGTTATTTTATTTGGAAAAAGCCGTAGCGTTCCAGTGTCTCAACGGAGCAAGTCAAACCGAAGGGGTGTGATATTGATATACAGTGTCATCCACCCCACTCCTGTATAACCCCAGGCCCCTATAGGGGCAGCTCTGCGCTGCTGCCGCCAACACCTCTGGTTGTCTACTCCCACCCCATCTAGCAGCACGTCATGTCATGAAGTACACTGTCGGTCCAGCACAGGTTGAAGCCACTTCTCAAGGTGAGGGAACTCAAGCGCACTCAGGACCTAAAGCAGAGCCCAAGAGTTTGTTGCCATGGCCTGGACACGTGGGGCGCAGGGAGCACATCCCAGCCAACCTCCCAGCAGATCCCCTAAGCTCAGCTCTGTTCTCCATAACCTCAGAGCGCACTCTTTAAGCTCAGCCACAGGCTGGGCTACAGCAAGCGGTTTCACAGATCCCATGGCAAAGGCACACTTGCTCCAAACCAAGAAGGAGGTGGCAGGTACTGGGTCCTCCTGCAGAAAGCATGGCTTGGCTCTACTTTTGTTTTCCAGGGGCAGGGTGAGAGAAACACAGCAGAGGGAACATTGCCAGGATCTACACAGCCTCAGACAGGTAAGAGGTACTAAAGAGCTCGAGAAAATGTAGACAGGTCTTGCATGTCATTCTGCAGAGCCCTTTGCAAACTGGATCGACCTGTAGCAGGCCCTGCTACTTAGGAACACAGAGTGTTGCTCAAGTCCTTCCTATAATAAATTCAGCATCTTAAGGAGATGAAAGCCGCAGAGTTCTAGGGAATGTTGCGTTATTGCTCTAGCACTGTTCTAAGGATGAAAAAGCCAGGTTTTAAACTACTGTATTCTGTTTAATATATTAATAGGAAACGAAACCCTGAAAGTGGTGTACATGCCAAAAGCAAGCATAGGTGCAGCCAACTTTCTTATTCTTACGAGATGCATACCCAAAAATCTTTTGTGTAGCCAAGAACCACAAAATAAATACCACATAGCTCTGGGAGCCCAGGGAAGAGATAACAGTGACTCTCCAGGGTTCCCAGTGTGGGATGGGGTTAGACTGTGCGTGCAGCTGACTCCAATGACAACTCAGTGACGTCAACCTCAGCAGCTATTGCCTGCTCAGTTCCTCTCAGCCAGGGATGTACATTAACCAGCAGCCTTTGTGTCAACACAGCCTTGCTGCTGCAGCAGCAGAATGGGAGCCATACCTGAACTGCTGGAGAGTCTCGCAGAACTGAAGAGCCATGAGAGGGCAACTCTTGAGCTAACTGGATACACTACTCCAACGCTGAAAGCCTTTCCTAACTCCCACTGAAAGGGCACGTTTTCTTTTCACAGGTTCACAGATAAGATGTTTTGTAGGCTCCGAAAAGAGGCACAGCTTGTTGAAAACCAGGCTTGCTCTCTCTCAGGACTTCACAAGACCACACTGGTGTGACTAACTTTGTGGTATTCTAAATCTGATTCAAGGCACCACTCTGGAAAGTTGGTTTTGACCAAATGTTTGAGACAAGCTGGAAGGGGGCATCCAAATCAGGGATTAGTTTCACAGCAAGATAAACGACAGCCCAGTTTTCCATGTCTCAGAGACTGCCCCTTCCAAACCACAACACATTGTGAACCAGTTCACGTGTCTCCAGGGGTAGACTGCTTGCTTCTTCAGCAACAGGCTGGGAAGAGTCATTGCACACACGGGACAGAGGGGCTTCTGCACAGGAGATCTGTGCCAAAAGCCAAAGGAAATCCTCCATGCAGGGCTGGGAGGGAAGGGATTGGGCATGACAACAAAACACTCCACGGGGAACGGTGCCTTGGACACTAATATATAGCTCAGTACTCAGTTTTCCTGACAAACAAGAAAGAATCCCTTAGCAGATCCAAATGCCAAGGCCTATCCCAGGGTCAGGCTGTGGAGAACCACTGGCTGAACTACTCCATCCTCGGGTTAAGTTTTTGGGCTGGGTTTTTTTTTTTCTGTTTTGTTTTCAAATTTAAAAGGCTGAACGGCTCTTCCCGCCCCCCCTCACCCTTTTACAACTTGTTGCTCTTCCAGTTCAAACAAAGACAGCAGAGCTCCTCCTCTGCTGGCTGCTCTGTCGGGTAGCGCAGGCGGACGCTTTTGTTTACTAACTCTCCCACATGCTTGGCTGACAGGCAGCTCGCCCGGGCCGGCAGCCCTGGCTGCTGGCCTGTGCGTGGCACCAGGAGCCCCCAAGGCTGGCAGGTCGCCCCGAGCCACAGGGCAGCAGAGAGCCCGACCCAGGGCAGCTTTAGCGGGCCAGCTTGGGTGGGCATTCCTGGATGGGTTTCCAATGCACAGACATCAGATAGGTACGGTCTCGAAATGAAAGGGGTCAAGTTACAACCAGTTCCACCACTTCACTCCAGGGCTTCTCCACTGAGATGATTAACCTTGCCTTTCCTGTGAGAATCTGGCTAGAGAGAGTGGGGTCCTCAGCTATCGCTGGCGAAAAGGTGGCACTAGGGAAAACCCCATTCAACCACACAAAATGCATGTTAAAAACCTTGTGGTAGCTCGTTATTCCTGCAATTTTCTGCATGACATTCATAGCCCCATCTACATTTCTACAGGCTAATCTTCCTCTTACAGCTTCTTTAATCCTCCTGCTATCTGGAGATGAAGAGTCCCAGAATTCCCTCATCCATCTCATGACATAGACGGGACCAAACCTTTGCCCAGCCACAAGCCACGTTCTCTGACCAGGACAGAGATCCTCACTTACCTTTGAGAAGAATTGCCACGGATCCCACAGTTAACAGAGCATCAACTCACTTTGAGTGAGAGAAGCTTTCTGTCCCACCCTGAAGTCAGCAAGAGTGTCAGCTTCTTCACATGCAAGCAGATACACACTCTCCTTGTTGGGCTTCCACAGAAGTGGCAAAGTGCTGCCTATTGCCAAACCTCTGCCACCTCTGACAAACTCTGCATGGGCTGGGATTTCCATTTCACCCCTTACTCAACAGGGGAAGGAGGACAAGGACGAAAGAATCAAGGGGGTTAGGGGTGCTGGGTTTTATTTTGTTTCTTTGAAGAGCAGGGTTTCTTTTTTTTTTAAAAAAAGAAAACAAAATCAAGATTCTGGAGTGTGGTTTTCAGACCTGATGGCATCTAACAGCTGTCTTTTGTTGTGAGGAAGTTAGTCACAAGTCTGAGACGCTAGCTAGGACTGTCTGGCAAAGGAGTTGCTAGCAAGTCTAGCATGATCTAAATATACTCCACAACATTTCAGACAACTACCCCTAGACAACAAGGAGTGTCAGAACAGACTCCAGGCTTGTTGTCATCTCTAACACGAGGAGCTGCTATAAGCCACAGGTGGCCACCTGTGCCACAGAAGAGAAGACACTGGTGGTGAGGAAAGCGGAGAAGTGTAAAAGCTGTAATAAAAAGCAAGGGGGCGATCCCTGGAGAAAGCCTCAGTGACCCTATTGCTGATGAACTGGAAGAGCTGGAATAGCAGCAGCTAACGCAGAACAGCGACCTTCCCAGGCAGTAAAGGCAATCCCACACATTCTCTTCCCTCTACCTGCCAATCTTTAGGAAAAGCCAGTAATCTAGCATAAGCAAAATTCATCAGGATACCCCAGCCATTTTATCGCTGATGTTGGTCTGCTGCCTTAGACAACAGGCCACTTAGCTGATGCCTGGAGCCAGTCTTCTAGAGCACCACTCTTCCGTCCCCCACCTTCCTCCCCAGAGGCACCCTACCCTCTGTATGTGGAGCCGGTGGAACTGGTCGGCAATGCACTGCAACTTCCGTGCAATCTGCACCTCGGCACGTGCTTCCCGCTGACCTTCCTGAGGTTCCTCTTGGAGGTGCGGATCCAATGCAAAGCCAACTGGAGGAACGTGTAAACGGTAACCAGCATTGCCTACAAAACAGACATCAGAAGAGTCATTCTTCCAGTGCAAAGAATAGCTCTTCTACTCGGTACACTTTACAGAGGAAAGAGCTGCACATAATCCTCAATTTTTGACTCATGTTAAAATCCAGTTCCTGAAACCCAAACAATGACTGTGTACCGTACACATGCAGTAAAACATTTGCTCAGCTTTTAAGTAGATTTATATCGATTAAGGAGAGCATTGTGTTGCTTCCCATAACCAAGTGACTGTCAGGATCTTACACTTGGTTCCTTTTGCTTGTCTATAGTTTAGCCAAGTGCTGATTTTTTTTTCAATAACAATTTTGCAGTTTTACAAGATCTGTGCCTCAAGTTGTCTCCCATTAAAGGTTGCTATATCTTTTCCGTCAGACTTCTCAGTTCTCTGGCACTTAGTGGGACTGATCTGAATTAAAGCTGAATCAGATACGCAAAGCTGAGCGGTGTCCCATCAGTTACTAGTAAAATACTGGGTGGACATGCTACTTATTCAACAGCTTTAACTCCAGTAAAGAGTCTAAAAGCTGTTCCACTGAGTGTAAATTTTTGCATTTCCCTCTCTCCACTGAAAACTTCTAGGAGTCTTCCTATGTGGATGAGACAGCACTAGAAGTTGACAAAATGTAGGCAAATCATAGAATATGAGGTACAGTGAGCACTTAAACATCTAGCAATAAAATAAAATGTGACAGAATAAAGCCAAAAAGAAAAAGAGTAGGAATATCAAGGACAGTGGAAGCAATGAGCCAGTGTCTCGTTCCTGCAGTGGACAAGCAAGGGTAAGGAAATACAAGCTGTCTTTCCTGAGGGAGCAGGACCAAAGCAAAATATTTTTCAGTCCTTTAATAAAACGCCTTAATGAAAGAAACCTTGCTTGACTGGGGAAGTGCTAAAGGGACAGTTCCCTTGCGGCAAAGCTGGTGACACTGGAGTGCTCTTACCATAGAAGAGTCTCCGGGGCTCCTCAGTGACTCCACAAGGCAACATAACATCCTGACTGGAAGAGGATGGGCTGAGTGTTTGAGTTGCCTTGTCCTGCTGCTCAGGATGCCTGATACCGGGACCACAGCAGTGTGTGAGGGGGAATAGTTGAAACCTCCCCAGAAGGCAGCTGTAGGACTGGTTCTGTGTGAAAATGCCAGTTGCAGTCATCTCACCAGGCTGACCTGCAAGTCCAAAGTCATCAGAGTGAAACACGTCATCGTCCAGCCCATCCAGGCTAGAATAGTCCTCTTCCAGGTAGCTGGGGCGATCCATTGCTCCTGCAATAAAGGGACATTTGAGGAAACAGCTAAGACACAAGAACATTGTCCAGGAGAGAATGCCTTCTGCTCCAACAATAAAACACAGCCCTTTTTTTCCACGCCTGCCTGCCTGCCTCCCTCCCAATGCTGCCCATCCGCATGTACAGGAGAGGTGAGTGACTCAGTGGTGAAGGTCCGGGCTCTGTGGAAAGTCCTCGAGTGCTGGGCCAGAGGGAGACAAAGTTTAAGTGTGTCTAAGAATCCACCCGTGGCTCCAGTTCCACAACTGGTCACAAGGAGGGAGCCAGCCCCCACCCTCAGCACATAGAGACTGAAAAGACATCTTTTTAAAAAGCAACCCCAATCCTTCAAATTGCCCTGTGGCCAGCCAGCTCCTTTGGGGGTCTGCTTTGCTTTGGCCTGCCATATTTGAACTTTATGGTATGCCCCACTCACTTTTTCCCATCTATTACTTATTGATGAATAAAAGCTCTTGTAATCACAAGGCTGCAAGGTTGGACTTTTAAGAAACCCCAGTGTTGCAAAACTCGAGAGCTGGCAAAGCCATTTCTGTGAAGCTCTCCATAACTTCTTCCTATAAGGGCCAACTTTCCTTTCAACTTCTCATTTCTTCCCTCAGCTTAACGTAAGACATGTCCCAAACTTGGCAATGTAGTCACTTCATTATCCCTTTTGCCCTAAAGCCTACATGTACTGTCAGTGCATTAGTTCATCCTGCTAGTAAAGAAAAAACATTGGTGGTGTCAGTGTTTAAAGCAGGGCTTCTGTAGCTGCCATAGTAAACATTCATGAGCTCTGTTGCAGCACAAAGCTGGACAAAGATGGTGGAGGAAAAAAACCCATCCAATAAACCCTAAATCACCATTTCAGAGCTCTTTGCAAACATACAGTAATTAGCAGCAGATTTACCAAAAAAAGCCACAAGTCCCTTTACTGTTACCTGTGCATCTAACCCAATTGGAAGACAGTCTCCTAAGAGATCCATCTCCAGGATTTCCACCCAGTTCCAAACAAGGCAGTGAAATTCAACTCTTCATGTCTCTTCCTTTGCTCTGGTTTGCGAAGCATTTAACATAACGGAAGACTAGCAAGAGGAATTTCAGGCCTGAAGGAGACATTAATAATAATTTCATAAGGATGTGTTCAGCGCTTCCCTTGGTGCTCCCATCTCCCCCCAGGTGAGCAGCACTCGCAACACCAACATGCTAGAGGAGACAAAGGGACAGAGCAGTGCAACAACTATTTGTGCAGGGCTCTAACTCAGGGCCACCACAGTTATTTAAGCTGTTGCATCACAGCGGTTCACTCAGCCCAGCCACAACTCCCAAAGAAGAGTGTGAAGAGCAGAACAGGTACCCCACAGCTGGTCCAGCTCTGCTGGATGACAGCAGCGCTGTTTTGGCACAACGCTCATAACATTCACATCCATGGCTTAAAGTAGCACACCGAAAGGAGTTACAGGTCCTGAGACGCCGGCATAGATGATCTCCTGCCAGCCCTGCTGCTGGATCGCCATCACCTGACAGAAAGGCAGGGCGATAACGCATTTTGTCTTTGCAGCGAGGTTTGCCAGATCCCATCCGTCAGAGTCCCGGTGGGACACGGGCATTCAGCACAAGAAAGTGCAACAAAGGCACAAGCTCGCCGGCAGACCAAACCCTGAACAAAACAGGGTTTAGAAAGCAAGAAGTTTTACTCGACCTCCCGCGACACGGTCCGACTTTTTTGCAGAGCTCTCAGGGAATGCTGAAGACAGGACGCCGAAGCGGCGTGAAGGATAACTCGCCCTACGAGGCGCTGAGGTTCCTTCCACAGTCTCGGCGCGCAGCTCAGGCTGGGAGCCGCACACACCGAGAGCCGCCGGGTCCCGCCCCGGGAGAGCGGCTCGGGCTCGGGGCGGCTGTGCCAGGCGTCCCTCCCGGCCCACGGACGCGGCGCCCTCGCCTCTCCAGCGCCCTGCCCGACCCACGGGAGAAATCCGCCGCGCCCCCTGGCCCGCCGCAGCCGCCGCGAAGCCCGGCCCCGCCGCGCCGCAGCCGCCCGCCCTGACAGGCCGGCGGCCGGAGGGAGGGCTCAGCGCACACGTGCCTGCCAGCTTCCCAAAACAAAGCTGGCCGGCCTCGCTCCGCCGCCGCCAGCCGCTCTCAGCCCAGCCCTTCCCGGGCTCCCACCCCGCAGATCTACCCCCGGCCCCGGGGTTTAAACGCGGCTCCTCCTCCGGGCAGCGCCGGGGGACGAGACACCCCAGCCCGGCGGGGCGGCCCAGGAGGGGCAGCGCTGGCCACCGGCGATCAGCTGACATCAGCAAATCGCTGCCTTCTCGGTGCCCACCGGGCTCGTTCCCAGCCCGTCCGCCTCACCCCGGACGCCGCGGGATCCCGGCTTCGCGCCCGGGCTGCCCCGGGGCAACCCCCCCTTCCCTGTCACGATCGCGCCCGGCCCCGGCGCCGCCCTGACCGGAAACCTGTCTCAGAGGGGCCTTCCCCCCCCGTGCCGAAAGGGCTTCCCGGGCACTCACCGAGAAGCGGGACAGGCGTCCCGCGGGGACGGGGCGTCCCGGCAGCCGCCGCCGCCGCGCCTCCCCACCGCCAAACTGCCGCCGCCGCCGCCGGGAGGGCCGCGAACAGCTGACGGCGACCCCGCCCCCGCCGCGCCGCGCCCCGCCCCCGCCCGCCGGCCAATGGGCGGAGAGAGGCGGGGCGGGGCGCGCCGCTAGGGGCAACGGCCGCTGCCGTGATGGGGGTGGGCCCGGGCCGGCCCGGCCGGTGGAGCGGCGCGGCTGAGGGCGGGGAGCGGGCGGGAAAGCGGGGAGTCGCCTCCCCGGCCCGGCCCGGCCCGGCCCGGCCCGGCCCCCTCGGGGGCGCGGCCGGTGTTGCCATGTGTCCCTCCACCAACCCGCCGCTCGCAGTCGCTGGGCGGGCGAGCGCTGTGGGGGAACCCCGGGCCCTCGTCCGGCCACTCTCCTCATCGGTGGCGGGTATGGGGTGGAGGTGGAAGAGAGGAGAGGGCCCAGCCCGGCCTGCGGCCCGGAGACAGGGCTGCGTAACGACGAGAGCGACCTTCGCTTAAAAATTGCTATTCCATTGCTGGTCATTGTGGGAATATAAATTGCCGCGTCCCGTTTCGGGTGCGAGCAAGGAGGAAATTAGCGTTTTTGTATGGCAGCCTTCAGCGGGGCTCACTGCTGGGACCAGGCCCCCCCAGAGCTGCGCTCCTGCTGCCACAGCCAACATCCCAAGCCAACAGCAGAGCTACCCAGGCGGCTGGGCTAGGTGTAAAAACAATGGGAGTTTAACTCCAGCTAGTTATTTTCCAACAAAACTCTTATTCCTGGGCTTCAAATGACTTAGAAGGTTCTCATTGGCTTTTAAAGCCTGAACACTGAGATGTGAGGGTCCAGGAGTGCTTTGCAGCATGTCGTGCTCGCTCCTGTATATGTGTAATACGCAGGACTAAGGAACTAAACTAAAAAGGATAATTTCTCAATAGTGCTTTCTGTGAAGCCCCCTCACTGAGAAGATTAAGAAAAAACAAACCTCACGCTCCAAAAAACAACTCAGTGCTGTTTACGCTTGCTCTCACTGTTTTATCAGCTCCCCCTGAAATCAATAGCAAAATCTGGTTGAGTTGAGTCGCAGGGCCCAGCTCCTCAGCATGGAGCAGCACCCTGTCAGGCTGTTTTTAAAACCTACGTAACAAGATCACTTGGAAGGGAGATTTTAAAATCCAGCTGGCAGCTGAGTAATGTTAATTGCTGTCAAGTCTGCCACAGTTATTGAGGTTTGTAACTTAAACTGAGGGGAGGGGTTAGATTGAGAGCCGATGACTAGCAAGGTGAGGCGAATTACTGCAAGTTGCTCATATCACATTCTCCCAGCCAGGCTCTGTGAGCCACTCCAGTTAAATGCTTCAGAGTCACTGTGATTTTGGGTGAGGTATTTACAGTTGCCATTAATAGATCAACAGGCTAATAACGTGCAACCTTTCCAAGAGCCTATTTCTTTATGGTTCATGTCCAAGGGTTCGTTTCTACTCTTTTATTTGCCAGAAGGGTTAAGCTTTTGCTTTGTTCCAAGAAGATCAGCGCATGTCTGACTTGTACCTCACCACTAAGTGAAAAAGGACCGATTTCTTTCATTTTCAGTAAGGGCCAGGATCCTAAATTAATTAAGCCTCGTTGTCCATTTTTGATAGTCACGGGAGTTGTGAGTAGGAGGGAAGGAGAAGACTATAAAAAAAAGAAAGGCAACAAAAAGCATTGTATATCTTCAAGATGTTCAAATTTTATCACACTGATGGTCAGGCCCTGGCAAAATGCCAGCTGCTGGAGGGCTACTTCTAATTTGAACGTGCATCGCTATAAATAAAAAATGAATGCACTACAATTCCAGCCACTTATGTCTCCCAGACTGAGTAATAACTGCCTGCTGGTTAGGCTCATTAACAGTAAAAACAGTACCTGATCGGCTTTGTTTTCATCTCGTTGAGCTGCAGTTGGGGCCACACTTTATATCCCCAGAGGCTGTGTTTTGGGAACTCCTACTGTGTAGAAAATGTATGGAAACTGAAATCTATGTATATAATCAGGCTGGATGGTAAGGGAGCTCAGGAAGGATATTTGTGCCTTTCAGTGATTAAAAAAAAAGATATGGCAGCCTTTCTAAGAGAGGGGACTCAGAGGGATTCCTTGAGGAAATTAGACATTGTTAAGAAATGGCTCCGAGTAAATAGACCGAAACCAAGACAGAGACAGCAAGTCTGAAATGGAAAATTGTGAACCGGGGGCAAGTTATACCACCAACCTTACCGCACTCTGCTGAGAGAGTTTCTACAATAGCGTGGAGACAAGCTTCTTACCTGGGAGTGGGAGCCCCAGGGACAGATACTCTGCTAGAGAGTTTTTGCTCATTAGTGTACATGGTGGCATTTTGATTCAAGAGATTAATCTTAAATCACGTGCAGTAGTGTCCTGGTGACATCTGGGGAGGGAAATACCGTGCCATCCTATAACCCTTCTGTCAGCCTCCTCTACCGCTCAAAAAACTAGCGAACAAAATTGCTGCTTTATTTAGTTTGCCCCCCCCCCCCACCATATCCCCAATGTGTCTTCAGAACTATTTCTTCTTATTTTACTGACAAAATGCTATTGTCAGCATTGTGCTGTAATTGCAGAGTGCATTGTGATCTCAGGCACAGGTCTTGCAAGCTGCTCTGCCTGGGTGGGCTCCGAAACCCACACAGGGCCAACTTGACTTTGGTGGGGGTAGTCCTGTCTCATGAGCTCAGTTTTCATTTCTATTTTTCTATTTTTCTAGCTCTCATGGTTGGGATAGGGAAATTAAGGGTAGCCTCCTGGATCATAGAGCAAAGGACAAACAAGAGAAATGCTCGGGGCTGATTCTGTTTATTTTGTTATCTTAAGGACATTTGGTCAATTTGATGATTTTTTGGGCTCAATCTGAGTGCTGAGGAGTGGAAAGCACTGCCTTCTGCCCCCACACATATCAACAGACCTGCTAACTGTGTTGTGCCACGTTTTACTGTTGTGGTGTGAGGCAGAAAAAGCCCAGCTTGAATGTCAGGTTTTGAGTGCCCCTGCGCGTTGCTCACGCGAGAAGTCCTCATGGAGGAGGCTGGCCTCCGTCCTGACCGAAGGGCTCACCGGGGTCAGCACCCAGTGCTGGTAGGAGAATGTTGCACATTTTAAAAGGTGTATTTGGGAGCAGGATCACTTTCTGATCATAAATAGTAGTGAGAGGATATTGCTGTGGGGGTTTTTTTCTGAAGGGAGCAGCAAATTTTAAGAAGGCTCGCCGGGGTTGCTCCTTTTGACTTTTCTGAAACCAAAATGGAAACACTCTTTTCTCCCCAGATAATGGCACCGCCTTGGGAAAATGCTTCATCATCTAGCACCCTTGATTCCTACTGCAAAAACTGAAGACAGGAGTTTGCATTTTCCAGTCAGTGTTTCTACTGTCAGCCCTGCAAATTTGCTCGTGGCCTTAGAGACAACGGGCTGAAGGAGCCGCTGACAACCGAGCTCAAGGTGTGCACATTTCTGTACATCACTGAACGTGCTCTTGTGTGCGGGGGTCATACTGGATTTTTCCTCCCTGCCTTTTCTTTCTTTCTGTCCTCTCCTCTCACGAAGACTTCCTGTGCAATTTCACTTTCTCGAAGGAACTGTCTGGTTCTACAGAGGCTTTGCACAGAACAGAATTTCCACAGCATGCTAATGATTTAGGAGAAAGCTCCCATGAAGATTTCTCTTCCCTTCTATTAAAAAAAAGAGACAAAAAAAAAATTTGTTCTCATGCATTTCATTGGTAATGTTAAATTAACTTGATTATTTTTTTTCCTTATCTCTGGATTTCTTCCATTGCCTGACTTTTCCTCCTGATTCTGTACTCCTACCCTGTCTCTTCTGGCTTTTCCCATCTCATTCTCACGAGTTTGCTTCTCCTTCCTTTGTCATGTGTTTCCCTCTTGTATTCCGGACTAACTCCTGCGGCATAAACTCCCTCAGATGTTTGACTCTGCTACTGGGATTTCATAAGGGGACTATGCTAGATATGAAAGTAAATCTGTATATAATGTTTACAGAATTACAGCTTCATTCTGTAAAGGCCCGATCCACTCCTTGCCAAAGGCAAAGGAAATCTGACTTCAGAGCGGTGAGATCTGACTCTAAAATACCAAGAACATTTTTTGAGTGTGACTGGTAACGGACACGGAAGATCCTCAGGACTCACCAGACAGACTCTGTGCCGGGCAGAATTAGGGATTTCCCCTGTATCACTGCATGAAAAGTTAATGGTGCTGTTAAATGTCACAGCTGGCTAATGTATAACCTCGAGGCTTGTCACCATGCTCTTCACTGCCTGCAAGGGCTCCCTGCCTGTATAAGACTATTTGCCTCGAACTCTGTTATCACAGAATCGCGGAGTGGCTGAGGCTGGAAGGGAGCTCTGGAGGTCATCTTGTCTACCCCCCTGCTCAGGGAGGGCCACCTAGAGCTGGTTTGCCCAGGACCGTGTCCAGATGACTTTTGAATATCTCCGAGGGTGGAGACTCCACAACCTGCCTGGGCAACCTGTACCAGTGCAAATCAGCTTGGGTGGAAATTTTTTTTGAAATAACAAGTTCAAAAAATCAAAGTGATACCTTTTTATTACATTTTTTAAAAATTCCCCAGTTTATTCCCCCCCCCCTTTTTTTTTTTAACTAATGACAATAATCCGCCCTATCTTGGGGCACATACATACACAGATTCTAAATTCCCTGATCTTTTATTATTCTCAGTGCTGCTCAGAGGATACAAAATAGAGAAGTCCTTGCAGAATCAGGTCCTAAAAAAGTATATCGCATGTGCTTCTGTCAGAATACAGATGTATTACCCTTCCCATTTTACAGAAGAGGAACATAGCATTAGTGCATCATGTGTTTTGGCAAAGAATTGCCAAAGACTGCACGTTGGGCTACATGGACCTTTGGCTGGAACCAGCAGAGTATTGCATTTATTTTGGTAAATGCTCAGTGTTATGTCTTGAGGTTTGACCTCAAGAACATTCGTATTGGGATGGAAAATGGTGGAAAGATAGAGCTTGACTATCCTGAATGTGACAAGAAAGCAGAAAAACTTGACCCCTAGCTCTGAGTGTTTTGTTTATGTTTTCTGTTGCAATACGGGACCGTTGAGGGTGTTCAGCACAGTGGAACGTTAAGTCCGGGGTGCAATAAAATTTAAACCAAAGATAGAAAGTAAAAGTAGGAATAAAAGCAGAATTGCCTAATTCTGCCAGTAGTTCAAAAGGAACATTTAGTGCTGGAAGCTGCTGAGCGCTTCACATTTTTATTAATTTATTAAAAAATATATTAAAAAATTATTGAACATATAGGATAAAATAATATGAAAAGAACTTAAATTTATTGCTCCAATCATAGGTTTTCCTATCAGTTTCATAAAGAGCTTACAGAATGTTGAATATTCAATACTCAGAATACCTTTGACCAGAGTTTTTGGCTGGGGGCTCCGTTGTTTGTAAATTCAGGCCCTCTATTTTTGTATGTAAATCTACGTCCTCTATTTCACCACTCACAGAATATTCTGAAAGTACTTTTTGATGTTTGTCTTTATTATCTTCAGTTAATGATATTAGTAAACTCTCCTTGTATTGCAAGCTTTCTTATAAAACAGAAGTTAAAAATTGCTATGAAGGCAAAATAAATCCACTTTTTGTAGAAAAATTTCCTTTTGCTTCCTTGACTTTTTGTTTTCACTCTATTCATTCTAAATGTAGTGTTTTTTTATGTAGAGTCATGAGGACTAACAGAAAACTGAGGACCTTATTCTTCTCCCAGTGAATCCAGTGGCAAATCACTCCCAAATTCCAGTAAAACTAGAGAGGATAGGTTTTACAGCTTGGGTAGGAAAAAAAAAACAACTTCCTGAAAAAAATCTCAAAACCTGGAAAACCAGTCTGAAAATAACTTGGCAGAACAGGACGCCTTGCAATTTTCCTGAAGGAATGTTTGCAAGTGATAGTTCACCAGTTCATCCCAGTACCTCTAATGCTCCTGCAAACCCGTTTCCCACACCAGCCTGGGGAGCTGCACCGGGCAGTTTTGGGAATAGGGATTTCTTTGGGTTTGAACTGTGAACATGCGTCTCAGCGCTCCGGGTAGGCAGCAGCTGAGAGGAAAACGCAGCATGTGCTGTGTGACATGTAACAAGCATCATAGCTCACCTCTTCTCCTCCGCGCAGTCGAGTGCAGCCGTCCTGGTACCAGGATCGCAGGAGAGCTTTATCTGAAAAGGGTCCCTTGGTTTGGCTCCTTTTTAACTCTCCCCTTTTTAAAAGCTGGTGTTTCCAAGAACTGAGTTGAAAGGCTGAGACAGATTTTCATTTTTAATAACTAAGCTTCAGGTTCCCTGGGGAAAAAATGTCCTCCAGTGGAGACAAGAAGGTCCTGTGTCACCCAAATTCTTTACTTATTAAAGAGATAGATGAGATCCTCTTACAAAACTACAGCAGAGTCTCTCCTTAAATCTGTAGAAATGTTCACTCACTCTTTCTTACCATCTTTGTTTCATTTTTATGGTGACCTTACCAAAACCCAGCAGGTCACCCACTGCCAGGACTGACAGGGCAGGAAGAGCTGCAGAGGGCAGGGAAATCAGGAGGTGACACCTGCATCCCGGCTCTGCTGAAAGCACAGTGGGATCCACTCACTTGGTCTGTGCTTCAGGTTCTACAGGTGCATGGTATGGAGAATGTTGTGGTGGAAAACATACCGAGCTCCTTCAGAAAGTGCCAGCAGGTGGCAAGTAGTATTTTTGTCCATTCTTCTAAAGGGAGGTCATCTTCCTTCAAATGCCTGTCCTCCCTCCCTGCCCGGTGCTGAGGGTGTGCAGAGGCAGAGCAGATTGACACATGTGGAAAACTCATAACAGAACATGAAACTCTCTGGACCAATTTTCATTATTTGCTTCCAATTTTTTTAATGATCTATTTTTGCAAAAAGAAAAGAAAAATTGGAGGGTTGCTCACTGCAAATGGAGCAGTCAGGAACAAAAAACCCAGGGAAGCACAAGAGTTGTCTCCTCTTTAAAGGGAGACATTAACGTAATGGCTTCAAAAAATTCCATGGAAAAAGCAGTTTGCAATCGAATAAATGGCACACTTCATTTCAAAGAGCTGCTTTATTGGGAAGTATCAAACCCCAAATGGCTGTCTTTTCAAATGTCCGTGTGTACCTCAGGTACAGAAGTCACACTCGAGCATTGCCACAGATTTTAAAATCTGAACTTCAGGCTGGAGGAAAACTTAGGGAGAAATCAAAGTGGGGAAACCAAAAGTGGGGAAGGTTGAAAGCCAGTCGGGTACCCATGAACTTGGGGCAATGAAAGTTTTCGCGAGGGTTTCGCACAGAGAGCGCGCTGACTGCTGGTTGCTGAGGAGTGCCAGGAGGAGAGGGTGGAGAAGGGGGGAGAAGCCAGGGCCAGCAGAGCCATGCGGCTGGCTGAGAGCTGTGGGTCCCACCTCTGGGTGGCCGTCACCATGGAGCACGGGGAGCTGTGGGGCGATGGAGGGGCAGCACCTTCCCTCTCTGCGTTATGACTCAGGGCTAGTTGGTTCCCCCTGGGGAAGCACCCTGCCGTCCCCTGCCGCTGCGCAGCTGCACGCCTGACCTGACTCATCGCTCCCCTTCCCGTGGCAATAACCAGAAAGACTCTTTCTGGTTAAATCCGCTTTCATATTCTTTTTACCCTTTCCTTCTCTTTCATTATGGTTTTCTGCTACTTTTTCTTTCTCACATCTCTGCTTCTCTTCCCTAACGCTGTCTCCTCTCTTGCCTTTTCTTCCTCCCATCTCCTTTGCCGCTCCACGAGTCCCCTGCCTTTCTACCACTCGGTCTCATTTTTCTTCCAGTCGTCTTTCCCTTATTCTCTCCTGCCAAGGCTGGGCACCGGCGACTCTGGCCCCCAGCACCGCTGCTGAGTGTTACTAGCTGTAGTTGGTGCTTTCTGTTGTCAGAGCACTTTACAAATAGCACTGTTATGGTAACTGAGCAAGGCAGACAAGCCCGTGTCCGACCTGATCCATTGACAGGGAAGCTGAGATAGCTACCTCATCTGCCTGCCTAATGATTTTTGGTGGCCGGTCCGAGATGCTAGCTAGCCTCCCAAAATCACGAGGCAGGTTTGACGACTATGTTATTTTATGTATGTTTTCCTTCAAGGCCTGCTATTTCAGCATCTCACACTAGCTGATACAAGGGCATACAGCAGCTCGGCGGCAGCACTGACACGAGATGGTTGGACTCCTTTGCCGATGCCTAGCCGTGAAGCAAGGTTCAAAAGCAGACAGCATGGGAATCACCCCTCTTTCAGTCACAAGCAATGGCACCTTCGCAGAGCTGGCTTGCTAGCCTGCAGATCCAAACTGCTGAGTCACGCTATTGTGTTTTGGGCTTTTTGTAAAGCACGAGACTATTTTCGAAGGGAAATCACAATGGAGGGATATGGCAGGTCCCGCGCGGGGCCCCCCCCGGGACGGCCGGGTCCCTGTGGAGCAGCGCTTGCCTTTGTGTGGCGCGGGGCTCGAGGAAGCCCACACAGCCCCACGCCAGAAGAATGAGCAGCTTGCTTCAATATTTCCTTTCAATTCACTGCAGCCACTCAGGGAAGGGCTGGATTACAATATAGGAGAAAGGTTACGTCTCGTGCCTTTTTGTGTATCGCTGTGCTGCGGTAGCAATTTTTGAAAGGGTCTTTGCCTCCACATGCACACACGGGCTTTCTGCTACAGCCCTGTGTTTGGTGATTCGCTGAGAGTTCCCGACCCCCATCCCCAAACTTCTACTGGAATCAGCTGATTTCTGCATGCAAGCTCCAGTCCTTACTAATTTTTCGTGTTTTACAGCACTTGGGAAGTTTTTCTGAAGAATTGCAAGTAAATTCAGTGGTTCAGTGAAAGTCAAATTAGGTCTGGCGTGAGCAGAAGGCAGAACAAAGGAATGAAAGATGGCTTGAAATGGATGTGTAGGGGATCTTAGGCAAATGGCCTTGTCTGGTTCAGGACTCAGAGTTTCTATTGCTAAAATAAAGATATAATTTTATGCATCGCCTTTATAACTCTTTGAGATCTGAAGAGAATGCACGTTAAAGAAGTGAAAAATGTTATTACTGTATTATAGGGAAGATAACTTCTCAATTTGAAATTGAGCTCTAGATTATATGCTTGTTTACCCCAGTTTTATGCCCACATAACACTACTAGCGTAAGTGAATTTAATATTAAGCTATGCTTAGTGAAGAATGGAAGTAATGGACTGACTTAGGTTTTATCAAGAAGTTCCGTGCCGTAATAACATCTGCAGTCTCAGTTTATCCATTTCACAAAATACTGTCTCTCTTCAACCTGTAAAGTCTTTATGCAAATAGAAGCGTTGCCTCAATTCCATGAGGATGTGAGAGTTTCTAAGCTTAAACAGTCTAACAGCAGCTGTTGCAGCCCACCTCTATCTTCTTTTAGAAATTTTCTGTTGAGGTCTAATGTTTTCTCCAGGGTGTCTTAGATTTAGAAACATCCTACAAAAGATCATGCATGTATTTAGTGTGTTAAAATGCCAAAACAAACATAATCCAGCCATGCTGATCCACTTGCATAGTGAATTTCTACTAGTACGAAAGTTTACGAAAGATAAATTTGAAGCCCTTGTATTCAACTAGTCATGAAAAGGAGATAGGTAGAAGATAACTACTAGAAGTTAGATAACTACTAGATAAGACAGATAACTGTTTTTCTGAGTACTTACACAAGAAGTCTGACTAGGTGACCTACAGGAACAGAAATAATACAATCTTTGACATCAAACTCACCTACCTACATGTTAAGCAGAGTACTCCTCAGCGTGGAAAAGAGGGAATTTGGGGCAAAAAAGGCCAATTTCAACTCAACAATTTCAACACCAATGGAAAATTTCAACTAAAAATCACTTCAACTAAAAATTGAAAAATTGGAATTGGAAAATTTCAACTAAAAATCACTTGCAGCTATTGTCAGATGACGTTGTATACAAAAGGCAAAGGCTAATTTTCCTTGCACTAATTTGTTATGACCGCCTCTCTCCTGTTTAGCAATCACAGGACTGAGGGGGGGCCGTCACCAGCCCTGCATGATGAGAAGGGGCTTTGATGTCTGAGGAGCAAGCGCCCTCCAGCATGAACCGGGGGGCTTGAAAGGCCCCTGAGGGAAGCTAAAGAAACAGACATCCCGGTTCATGGGTTGAAGGTGGATTGGCACGTGCCTGGCAGAAGTCTTCTAATGATGAGGAATATGCTTACACGAGGCATAAGCAGGATTTGTAAAAACAAACATAACTACAGGCAGGCACATTAAGCCAAATTCATTCCTAGTAAACCTTGCCTGGCTTACGCTGCAGGGGTGAGTTTGGCTCCGTGTGTGACCTTATCTAAGGCTGGAGCCATGACATCTAATATGTAGGGATATTAACACTGTACGTACTCGGAGCCTTTCATTTATAAATGGATCGACAGATAAATTCAGTCTGGATTCCCTGAATTCGTGCACACGCGTACGTGCTGTGTGGCACAACCTATACTCTGCGGTTTGTGCCTATATATAGCCAGTAAATCTATGCGGCGGGGGCAGTGGGGGCAGGGGAGGCTTTGGCCCCGATCCATTACACCTGGCCTTTCTCGCGCACCATGAAAATTTCATGTTGTTTTCCTCCGGTGTCTCCCGCCGTCTTTGTTCCGCTCAGGCCAGCGCTGACCAGCAGCTCCCGGCCAGGCAGGCAACGAGCCCCGGCTGCTGGCAGGCTCCCTTCTGCTGCTCTTGCAACTTCTAATGAGCCGTCAATCAACGGCCTTGTTTCTTCGAAGCTTATCTCGTGACTGCTGAGAGGGGCCAGGACTAGGGGATAACGTGCGAGCTGGAAGAAAAGCCACCAGGAGCATATTTTAAAGTGCTTTTTTAGTTTTACAACCGAGGTTTTTCTTCAAATTATTGCCACGTTCAAGCTCTCACCATAAAAAAAAAGTCACTGGGGATTAGAGCATATAAACAAACCGGTACTTTAGTATGAAGGAAGAGCTGCAATCTCTACACCTTATCAAAGCCATCAGATAAACAGGACAAATTACCTTGCGTCAGACTGGCTGGCAGGTCACCTTTTTCGGCAGAAAGAAAGGAAGTTCATTTCTAGAGATGAGTCAAAAGTGGAACCATATTGCTAACCCACAAAAGCTTTGGAGGGGTGATTACAAAACATGGTCTAGTTCTCCGTTAGGTACATCTTTACTGTCTTCATAACTCAGATTCGTTGCAGCCCCATGGTGAAAAGGGAAGGAGGCTGAACGGAGGTGCAGTGGGCTCTGGGACAGCCGAACCCAGGGTCGTGTATGAGGCACAGGGACCCCGGCTCGGTTCAGACGGAGCCGCTCGGGTTGAGGTTTGCAAGGCAGAGTCTCGCTGGCGGAGCCTGGCCACTCTTTCCTGCAAGGAGACCAGACAGACTGTTTGAAGGCATCACTAAATCATCTCATCTGAACTTCGGTGGCACTGCAGACCACAGACATACAGAGCTATTTGCGCTGAAGTGCAAAGGACCTGAAGGGATCTTCCCACTAATTCATTCAATTTGATAAATTCTGAAGCCAAGTTCCTCTTTGTATCCTACTCAGTAATACCTTTTTAAACTTTTTTTATTGCTGTCCCTGAGAGACATGACTGAGAACTAAACTGAAGGCCCGCCAATTAACGTTAACCAAGCAGCTTTGTTTTATACCTAGATGAAGATGCTCATGCAGCTTTAATTTCAGAATAAAATGAGAAAAACCACTCAGAACAGCTGAAGAGGAAAGACAAACAAGATCTTTTTAGAAGCTGTTGTAGCAGAATCCCGTTGTAGGGTCTTTTGGGGGGGGAGGGGAAATATTTTACGTAATATCTTAGTTTCCTGAAACAGTTTTAACATAATAAACAATTTCTACTTCTGAATCCAGGCTAACCCTGGATTCTCTTTTACTCTGACCTTGTAGAACAAATCTTAGAAACCTTACTGCCCCATCCCACCTCCCTTGTAACATACCTATGTCCCCAGCCACCTTTTACAATGGCTGGAAGCTGAGGCCCAGGGAAGCCAAGTGACTTGCCCAAGGCCACAGGGGGAGTCCATGGCAGGTGAGGGACCATGCAGGCAGCTGGCACCACTCATCTGTCACCGCCCTTTACACCTTTGCGGAGTCAGCTACCGTTCCAGTCCGACAACATTTTCTACCCACTTCAGATTTTTGTGTGCACCATGTTTAAATGCCAGTCAGTCTTATAAACAGCTGAACAACATTGTCAACTCAAACAATTCATTGTGAGCCTCAAGATACCTAGTGGTTTCTGGCTCGCCCAGCTCGTGGACCAAAATATTATTTCTAACCATGGTGATGGAGGAGAAAAGCTTGAAAGCAGGATCTCAATACTGAAATGCAAGCAGTCAGGTAGAATGAAACCTACACACTTCTTAAAAACATGTGTTTTTAAAGCAAACTCTTGCCTTTTTGTGGCTTGGTTCATGATTGCCAGGTATTTGGTGTTGCTAATACTGATACTCCCTGACACAACCACAGTGAAAACATACTGTTAGTGAAGCTGGTGCTGTGAGTCAACTGGAACGCCAGGAGATGGGCAGAGAGGAGGCAGTGAGCTGATGTGATCAGATAGGTGTACAGGACATGAAAACAAAGTGTTACAAACGAGTCTATACTATTTATATAAAACCTAAACGAGGCCCACTGGACACACAGACTTGGAAGGGCTGGAAATTTAGCAAAAGTTGCTCTAAGAGTTCCGTTTTTCTTATATGTGCCTTTGTTCCAAGTACAACCTTCTTACAGTTGTCCTGGAAGGGACGTGAAAACGGGCTTTGCACAGCCTGACTGACTACAAGGCATGGTAGCTTTCACACCCTCTGCGTTACTACTAGGCTCTTGCTACCCCATGGTTTACACACAGACTTTGCAGGAGCTGTGAAGCAGATGTGCAGGACCGGGATTCAAGGACGCCGCTCTGTTTCTTGGCATTTCCTTGGTGTGGGAGATAACCACCAGTGAAGACACACGAGGCATGCGGCTGTCTCCTCTTCCAGCCTTGCTTTCGAATGGAAGTGGTTACAGCTGCTGTGTTCTGTGCCTTGCTCTAATAGGTTGGTTACAATGACAAGCACATGCCTGATGAGCCAGTTACTTGTGTCCAAAAGGATGACTACTTTTAGGAAATAACCCAGGGCCTGTGAAACCCTATTGTACACAGATACCTAACTCAAGGCCACAGGTAAATACCTAAGTCCTAGGGAAGGGTGAGGCTCGACACGTGCCCCAGCATTCCTGATTTCCTTCAGTATTCCCCCGCTCAGCACCCTGGCTGCTGTACATCTCATTCCCAATACCGGCTGCTCCAGGGTGTTGGCTGTCTAATAGGGGCTCATGAACTCAAAAGCAAGCTGTGGAGATGTTTGGCAAAACCGAGCCTTACCGTGTCTTGGCCTTGGTATATAAAAATGTAACTTTTTTCAGCTAATGTACAGTACCTGCTCTTAGACAGTACAAACAATACTTTACTTCACAGAGAAAAGCCAGCCAATGCTATTAGCGCTGGTAGAGCTGATGCCAGCTCACCCTTTTTATCCTACAAAGCCCTGCAGAATTTGAACACAGTTAAAAGCTGTATGATCTACTGTCTTGCTGACCCTGTCTGACCTAGCAGTCTGATGTAAAACAAACTGCACGCTCCCCCACACATGCTGGCCGTGAGTAGGACAATGCAGCCTTTCCAGGTGATCTTGGCTAAATCCGTCCACAGCCCTTTCCCCACAACCTGTCTTGCAGGTCACGTGGATGCAACAGTGGCAGGTCCTGACTCTTCATAATTGATTACGTAGAGGCACCACAGGGGTCATTCAGCTGCTGGGCCTTGTGTGCTGCCCTAGCAGCTGTTCCCCATTTCCAGCAAAGCAGAGGAATTTTCTGTGGGCAAAGCCTGGCCCTTGGGCTGCCAGTCAGAGCACCCCATTTATAGGTGAAACCCGAGACTTTCTGGGACTACAATGGAAAATCCCATTCTAGATGTCATCTCTAATTAGTCCATAACATAATTCCTGGTAGTCCAGAAAGACTCTCTGTCTGACCATTTATATATTTAGAAACCCCAGATGTGAGCTGGCTGCTGCTCGCTGGGTTCCAGTGGAGTGGTGGAAATCGTTGGTCTTCTCTGAGGTGCATGAGCATGAGAGCAAAGCGCTTCTGGCAGGTCACAAGCCACCCACAGCATCCCTAAGACCAGGCTTTGAACAGTTCAGTTTGGATTCTCAGGGTCAAGGAGAGCAAATCCTTCATCACAAAAAGCAGCTTTACAGGCACAGGGTTCTTGTGTTTTTAAAATAGAAACCACAGTATTTTAAACCTACAGAACATCAGTGCCTCAAAGCTCAAGCACAGGCCCCAAGTCTCCAAAGCCTAAGGGACTGAGACCTGGAGATTCGCTCTTGTTTAATTGCCAAATCAATTCAAATGGTGCAAGTGTCTCCTAACATGCTTCATCAAAACTGTCTTTGGGGTTGCTGCTGATACCTTACAGGAGATCTCCTTTTCAAAAGGGTCGGATCAAGAACCCCACTTAGAGTAAGTACATGTCAGCTCTCGAGACCTTTCTCCGTGGTTAGAGGAGAGCACGTCTTATTGAAAAGAAAAGTGAGAGAGAGAGTCTGTCTGAGTGGCAGGTAGCACGCTGCAGCCCTGTGTGAATAATTGAAGTGGAATCTGGAATGCACACCGCCACGCCGGAGACTTCTGGAGACCACGTCTCGTCGGAAGAACTGACTCTTCCCAGAGAGGTAATGGAGAAGTTGCTGGCCCAAACCTCTGCAGTCTCGGCCTGAGGTGGAACAGAGATGCCAGGGTCAGAAGAGGCACCCCTCGTAGCACAAAGTATATGGGATTTGAAAACCAGGCACCAGTCCAGGGCCTAAGGGCCTAAAAGCAAGCTCGCGAAGAGATCATTCAGTGATGCCAAGGGCAGCCAGAAGCTTCCTCCTGAGGAAAGGATGCTAGGATTTCTGAGACAGTGATGCTATAGGAGATGAGACACTCCAGAAACCTACTCTTACTCACTTCAGCGTTGAACATCCCTGAGCAGAGCTGGCTGACATGATATTAGAAATACTTTCATTCTTTGGCACTGCAGCTCTAAATGGTACAGACAGCAATACAGCCTCAGCAGTGTCACAGTCTAGAGACATACGGCTACGCTGGCTGACAATTTCTTCAAGTAACTAATGGTGTTGCTGCTGTGCTGGCTCACTGTTTCTTCGCTCTACTGGGGGCATCGACTCTGTATTGTTCTAATCTCCAAGGCGGAGGAACTCGTCTCAAGAAGGAACTCCAAGAGAAGCTTGTGCTGTGCAAGGTGTCCTTCTTGTTCAAGAAAACAGTGGAAGCCTTTGTAAGCACCTTCTTCTGCAAATGCTGTCCTTCTCCAGGCATGCTCAGTAGCCTAGATTCTGAGCTGAACACGGGGCAGTTTGCCTCGCACACCCAGAGCACAACGCTGGTTGCTATATTTCAGGCATCGTAGTTGAAATGTACTGATCTCAGAACCAAAGCGCAAAACTCTTCTCATATTTCTCATCATGGGAAGAGTCTCTGATCCAGCGATTGGATGGAGACCAGGAGGAAAGTAGTCCCAGGAAAACCATGGAAACTGTATTTACATGGATCCCATGGTCCCAAATCCTCTACATGTTTTGCTAAACAGAGTGCAAACAGTCTGTCAGAATACAAGGGGAACAGGACAGAGGAGGATGATGACCTGTGATGTGTCTGGATGAAAGTGCTTGGAATTCTTCTTTAATATTGTGTCTTCATGTGGGAAGATCTGATTTCCCCCCACATCTCTCCCAAAAATGCTTCCAAGCATTTCAGAAGAAAATAATTCCCATGACAGCTTCCGTGAAAGTTTTCTTGGAAGCTAGTTATGCTTTTCTAACTATTGATCAAAACTGGATGGCAAGTATTACTACTGAGATAAAGATTTAAATCCCAATAGAGGAGCACTCTTCCGAACTTATTTAATGCTAACAGGCTACTGACTATACTGACTACTTGTGTTCTGTGGAATCCATTCATTGAGACAAACTATATATCAAAGCCTTTCCAAGGCATAGGTTTAGTTCACAAAACATTGTCAAGTTCAATCTGTTAGCAGAAGTATACTTTGCAAACTTCCTAGCTCTCTAATCAAACACCATGGGAACTACAATCATCATTTCTGCTGATTTTAAAAAGGAATAGCATTTTTGCTAATGAATTTTTAAAGTTTCATATGTACAAATTTGCATTTTTCTACATACTCATCTTTAAACCCAGTTTTCCAACAGTCACTGCAGGCAGACAAAAAGAGCCAGAAATATTATACCTACGGAGACCCAGACTGCTGTCTCTTGGGAATAGAGAAGAGTTTAATGGGCTGGGGGAAAGCGTCTGTATAGCCACAATTGTAGGGGGAGAGAATGGTTTATTTAGTTGCTTCTCAATGACCTATCTTTCTTAGGTGTTTCTAGGATGCCCATCGCATTAGTATCTGAGCTCCATCTCAACTGTCTGGAAGGTAGTAACAGAAAACTGCTATTTGATCTCGCTCCTTCTTTATCTAATCTCATCTATCAAGAGTATGCTCAGCAGCTCGGTATCTGAGCACCTCAGAGAAATTACACGAAGTCAACAACCTTCTTTGGCATCTCCTTTTTGTATTGGAAAAAAAGCAGTGCTCACGAACAAGGAAATCCAGATCAGTACTGCATGATTCAGCTACGCGCACCCACAGGGAACAAGCAGAGGACGGATAGCGGGAGCAGAGCTGTTGTGGGTAAAAGACGCTCCACTTTCTGTGGAAGTCTTCCAACAGCCACATCATAACCACTCATTAATTATAACCCAGTTGATACAGAACTCAGCATGTTCAACGTTCAGCACAAATGTCTTAAGATGTTTAACAGATGGTGAAAAGCGAACTACAGGTAAAATGTTGGTCCCAGACTACTCAGATAGCAGCAGAGCCAGAGCTGGAGTCCTTGGGCCTGGGTCCAGGACAATAAATTCTCTGTGCTGGACCTGAGGTAGCCTGGCAAGGAAGGTTTTATGTCTCAGTGGACTCCCTCAACACACAGATCTACTACAGAGGACAACTGTTTGTCACCGCCTCTCATCCCCTGCCCCCCAAGCATTCATTGGCGAAACCTCTATTGACTACGTTTTACCCGGGTGCAGCACATCCCTGCCCCACAACTCCCCACTGGACCTGCTCCCTGCTCACACACCGGCGACTGGGAAGGTGGATGAAGAGCACCCGGGAAATCCCCAGCTCGACACTGCAGCAAGCTTCAAAGCTGTCAGCGGGCAGAAAAGGAGCAAAGAACCGATGGCTTTGGATTGCTGGGACCTAGTCTGACAAGGACGGCTTTTAGCAGTGGTGCTGGCTCAAGCAGCCCTCACACCCTCTCGCCTTCCCACCACGTGCCATCCCCTCCTCGGTTTGCCATTGCAGCTGTTTGTGGGGTTGGACGGTGACCCAGACTCCCCAAGTGGCCGTGGTTCACTCCAAGGCACATCTGAAAGAGCAGCTCAGGGATAAGAACAGGCAGTTTGGGCTGTTTAAGCCAGCAGTCCTACCAGAAAAAAAAACATTTGTCAACTTTTGCTGCAGTTCAGTGCTTAAATATAAGCCCGTATACTGATGAGGCTGCTTGTCTCAGCTGCTGTTGCTGAAGATTCTGGTACATGGCCTGTTGACAATAAGTCATTTGCTACGTAAATTCTCATAATTTCTATGCTTCAAATTCATTTTAAGGTCTGCTGTGATAAATGTCAGCCTCCCGAGGAATAACAGAACCCTTGATTTATGGTCTTACAATTACCTCTGTTAAGTAGTCACAGCACTTAAAAAAAAGGCCTTAGAGTGGCCAAGGGCTATTTTGTGCACCTCCAGGTCCACAGTTCAAATGCCACGTAAAGTTTAATTGCTTTCCTGATCTAGACTGATCAGTCCCTCTCTCTGCATCGTGGCTTCGCTTGCCGTCAGTGCCAGCTGCGAGGGGCTGGAGCCTGTGCCACTTTATCTGCAGTCAGGCTGAGCCAACAGTGCCTGCAATTAATAAGGGATCATGTGCTCAACTTCTATAAATAAATGAAAGGGACAGAGTCATCCCTATGAGCCTCGTCACCTTTTAGGCACTCATGCATACCTTAAGTGCACTGGGCCAGCATAACAGCTCAGGAACAAAATGAGCAATTAATTAAACAAATGTACAGTAACAGAGGTAACGGAGTAGCTATCTCCACAGTGGGAAAGCTTCCCAGAGCCATCTCACCTGACCAAAGCCTGAGCTAAGCCAGCAAAGTGGAAAGGAAATGTGTAAAGAAGAGCTAAGTGAGTTTTAAAAAGATGGGAGGTTGTGACTGAAAACCAGGAATACTTAGTCCTGTCCTCAGGGTACAGACACATTAAATCATCAAAGGCTGTGAAACTTCCAGTGCAGACACAGCTCCTACCCACAGCGAGCATGGAGTAACCTGAGACTGTTTGGCCCCGGGAGGAGGAGAGACAGCCAGCCACCTCAGGAGCAAGAGAGACAGCCACCTCACCTTTGTGCTGGGGGACCGCTTATCAGGTAAGCTGGTGCTGGTGCCCGTCGGTTCGTAGCCAACTTCATCATGTTGTAAGCTGGTGTGTCCCCATCCTTATTTACAGCAGAAAGCTGGTGAAAATATTGGCTGGGGTTTTACACTGCAGTCACGGTTAGTTTTCTGCTGAAAGGGGGATGTGTTATGTTATACCATATAACACGTTATGCTGATGAGCTTTATTCTGTACCTCGGGTGCGGTATCTCCTGTCAAACAAGGCCTCCTGCAGTGCATGGTGGCTCTGTGCAAAATTTGGACCAGGTGATGGAAATGTCCTACAGCAGTATTAGGAGGTCCCACTGCATGACTGCAAGAGCTGCAGCTTCTTTAAAGCAAAGACAACCAGGTATAATTCACCCAGAATTAGTGCTAGTCGCTCTAGGAAAGCACTGCAGGTCTCAGAGCCTAAAATGAAGTGGGAGAAAATATCCAAAGTCTTTCAGCCTGAAACGAATAACAGCATTGATTCTGGGGGAAAAATGTTCCAGTACCGGTGGCAACAATGCCCAAGTCCCTCCAACAGTCTCAGTTTGACAGAAGAAAAGGCTGATCTTTGAAGGCATGTGGCTAGAGATGATATGATTGAGTAGTTCAGAACTGTTGAGCGCATGTTGAGCAAGTGTTAAAGTTATTGATGACTGTTTTTTGAAACACTCCGGAAAGCACTGATTTTAAGCAAATATGTTAAAAACAAGCACTGGCCAGCAGCTCCAGTGCAAGAGCATTATCTGAAGTGCTGAAATGATCTGTGGAATGAACTTATTTCCAGCATAGGTGCAAGCGCAGGACACGTGTATGCTTTTGTACACATGTAACCTCAAACAAAGATGCAAAACTAAGGAAATGTGGGGTGAAACAAATAGTTCCTAAAAATATCTGGTGGGAAGAATTAAATACCTGTTCAAATAGCCAGCATTGCACTCTTCAACTGGTGACAGGTGGGTTAATGGTCAGTCTTCAGGGAAATGCTAACTGGCATAACTAGGAGCAGATATGAGAGCCAGAATAAGATCAACAGCTTTAGTCTCCACTCAGGTAATTCCACAGTGATGCTCTAGACTTCATTGGAATAGCTCACAGTCCAGCATGCTGTGGCTCAGTGGACTGTCAGTCCCTAGGCATGATATTAACAAAGGAGTTTTTTCTTTGATCTAGTACAAATGCTAATCTTTGTTCTGGAGCTGTAGAAACTGATTGCCGTATCTCCCATGGTGGGTTGTAACCGGTGATGGAAGGGATGCACATTTCCCTCCCCGATACAGGAGAGAAGACAGATTAGAAACATACACACATACACGCACACACCAATGGTGGTGTTTCAAAATAAAAATGTAGTGTTTTCTTATTTACCTGAATATTATAGTTTTCTTGGAAAAAAATATCTCTGTGTTATCCACCTCTCCTATTTTTCCATCGATGAGCTAAAACCTGATTTTGACTAGCTCTTTTCATGATGGCAGTAACGAAGACTTTTGAAATATTTGTATGTTCTTCAAACCTTCAGCTAATGCCTACATTTCCTCAGGTCCAGCACGTTTGGTTGGCTGAGCACGGCATATCTAATTGTGCCAGCTTGTGGTGGGGAGAGGCCTCTGCCTGGGAACATCCTTGGGATGTGTTATACCACCCTCAGCTGCCACTTATACTGATAGAAGAAACTAAGCTCACCCCAATAGAGTAACGTGCAAAACAGAGGAAGCGTGCTGATCTTCTGTGATACTGTGATCTTCTCCATAGTTAACAGCATTTTGACTAATCCCGGTGAATTCACAGCAAACGATATTGCTGCTGCCCTTTATCTCAGGCTTACAAAGGGAACATGTGGCTCTGATTTACCTTTTCCCCACACAAATTACTGCATGGGGGAGCAGCAAGGGAAATAGGAGGCTAGACATAAAAATTACCAAGCAGTCTTTGCTATGTCTAAAGAAGCCCTCTAAGGGAAAAATTATAAGAATGGCAGAAAAATTGAGCAAGAAGGTTGCGATGTTATGTTAGGTACATGCAAAAGCAAGAAAATGTTAGGGCAGGTCCTTGGCTGCTGTAAGCAGCTGTAGCTTCATTAAATAAATGGGGCCAGGTTGATTTACACTATAGCGGATCTCTTATGGTGTTCAGTGCCATTATAATTTCTAATGAGCGGTTTTCACTGCTATTAATTCAGCTGGTATTAATAATTTAGCTTTTGGACTGGCCAAAATAAGCTATTTTAATCACTAAGAATAAGATTCCAAATTGCCATCTGAAGTTGTCTTTTGAGCCTCTGAAAGGTACTTTTGAGGACTGCCCTGACAAAATGCCTGAAGGCAGATCTGCATGTCTGCTTGAAAGGCCTGTCTAGACTAGGAAAATGAGCAGCCCTTACAACGTGCTAATGGTACATATTGGTTAGCACATTTTAAAACACGGGAGAAAAGGAAGAAGATGCTTGCTGAGGGTGTAGTGCCTTGTCCACTGAGCTAAGTTAAAGTCTTGCCTCTGACAAGGAGAAATCACGCTCCACTATCCCGTGCCCAGCTGTACGGTCCTGCTCCCTGCTTTAGAACTGATGCTCTCTGGACCCTTTCTATGAACCAATTCACTAAGCAGGCAGAAAATTGATCACAAAAAAGAAATTTATATGTTTGTGGTGGTTTAGTGAGTCCGATCAGCTGATGGAAGGGTGCAAACGAGTGCCAGAGACGAGTAAGTGACAGCAAGATGGGGCTGGGAGACAGGATAAGAAGGAACAGCCCTTCTTCAGCAGTTCAGTTGGCTCACTCTACCTGGTAAAACTACAGTCTGTATCCTTGGCATCCGTGCTGAGCCTAGCAAGGAGGAGTCCAGGTGATTGGGTGGGTAGATGACCACTTCAGTTTCACGCCAACCATTGAGACATGTATACAGATATCAATGGCTGCCTCAGAAACTGTAAATTGGAAATGAAGCTTTAGTATCAGTCTTAATCCCCTCTTCTGCTGAACAATTTTCTGATACTTAGTCAAAAGACAGCCTTTGCCCTTAAGACACAAGTCTTTTCACAGTTGGCTTTGGTCACTTCCACAGCTTGTTGACCTGACTGTGTGTGGGGGATGCACTCGCCTCGGGCCCCACTCAGCCCATGTCATCCCACCACAGGTCACCTAACGCACCTCAGCCCACCTCCGGCTGCTTGAACCCCCCTCCTGCCCCTCTCCTTTCCATACGATCTGTCGTATTTCTTCCCTTTCTTTTGCGCTACCTAAACTCAGTCTCTCCTGCTTTTGAACTCTCTGTGAGTTTAATGTTTTTCTCCTCTACCTCCTAGGTTCAGACCTCTCCCTCTGCATCCAAACTTATTCAGTTTGGGCCTTATTCACCTATTTCAGATCACTGTCCCCCCTCCAGGATCTCAGATTCACTCAGTCCTTGGCTCGCAGGCTGTTGACACAGCTGTCCGTACGAGTATCTTTCCTTCAGATGGATAAAAACTGATCAAGATTTGGCCCTTGGTGAATTTTTGTAAGGCATGTGGCCTATTTTTCATTATGGTAAGTGTGTTTGTTCTGCTCCTTCTGGGTACGACAGGAGCTTGCTTACTTGGATGCACAGTGCTACGTATTATGAGGGTGTCCCTTGTTCATTTTGGCCTCGCTAGTGGGATCCAGCCCGTCTTCGCAATAGGCAGAAAAGGAGGAGTAAAACACCTAGCCCGGGGCGCGAGCTGTTAGTTCAATATAAAGAGATTTAAGCAGGAGCAATGGGAGAAGGAAACAGGCTGAATATCAGGAAAAGCTCCTGCCAGTGAGACGTGTTTGGCTGTGAAATCTTCTCCCAGGGGAAAGAGGTCAAAGCCTCATTGTTTGGAAGTAGAGCTGGTCAAAACTGTTTTTTGGAGCAGCAGCAGCAGCGGGAGTGGTGGAGGTGGGGAGAAGAGCAGCAGCTGTGCATGGCGGGGCAGCAGATATACGAGGGGAAGTGGCTGGATGCAGAGGGAGAAGAAGCAGGAGGAGCAGGGGAGGCTGAAGGAGGAGCGGCGCACACACCAGCATGGGGGGGACACAACAAAAGGAGTAACAGAGGCGCAGTGGGGAGCAGCAGACAAAAGCAGGAGAGAAAGCAGGGAAAGCAGAGGGGAAGAGAGGCAGGAGCAGCAGAGACGCAGGACAGGAAAGAATGGTGGGAAATGCTGAGAGAAGCACTGCAAGGAGCTATCGTGCAGGGATGAATGACAATAGCAAGGTCTCTTTTGGTTTTGTGAACTCAGTGGCCTTGGCTAAGCAAAGCTAGAAGATAGTAAAGGACAGAGACAAAGCCACCAGATTTGTTGATGACATTATTCGAACAAATCTCTCATCCTACGACACTTTGTGCTGTTTCCTCATTCTGCTTCAGGATGAAATAAAGGTGATTCAATGCATTCCAGGACAAAGCCAGGGTCAGGCAGGCTAGAGAAGCCACCAGCCCAGGGTTTCGGGGCAGTACCTCAGAACATGAAGGATAGGCACAGGCAACATGGTATGTCCCATCTTCTTGATGATATTTGCTTGATGATTTGAGCTGAAGGAGAATGCCAGTGTTAACATTGCACTGTGGTTCATTGGCAACTATTTTCTGTTCTGAAATTCCGTATGTTCAGTGACATGTCATTCCTCTCACTGGAGTGAGCTCCTCACCAAGCAAATCCTATTATGTTATAAATTAGCTGAAGTTCTTCAGCCGTCCCTACCACATACTCTATTAAAACTCACCATTAGTTACATGGTGAAGCTCTTTGCTATTGGAAAGAAGGGAATTCCCAGCTCAGTTTCTTTCACCATAATATTATTAATGTCTCCTTCGCTCTAGACCAAGCTACTCATTTAATTTTGCTGAGGTATGCTACGTAGTTTCTACATAGATCTGTAAAGCAGAAGGCAATGCATACGCTCCAGTTTTGGCTGGTCTGCCAAAAACTTTGTGTGCTTAACTTTTTCCTGAGAGATCCGGAGAACAGTGAAAAAATACAGGATCTCTCTGGGGCCAAGTGACATATTACACGTCTAGAGCTGCAGTGGAGTCCTGATGGAATTTACCCAAGGTCCCAATCCAGACCATATTTCTGCTGCCCTGCTCTAAAGACTTATTTTTAATTCTTACAAATCTTTTCAAATGCCAATCCACAATGAATATTGCATGCTGAATGCAAGACTTGCCAACTTAATTTGAAGAAATTGCTGATAATGACAACATCAATTGCCTTCTCATTCTGCTCTTTGTCTTCATTGTTAATCCTTTCTCAGAAACGAAACCCTACTTGGATTACTAATGACAGTCTCTTTGTTCTCCTTATTTTTTTGTTTTTCTTAATTGCCTTCGGAGGGCTATTTTAAAAGAATATTCATGACAGAAGTACAAGCTGGCAGAAATGCCATTAAAAGGAAAAGCCTTCTGTAATCTTATCTCTGGTGCAGTGACCAGGACCTTTACAGTAATGTAACTAAGCTGCCAGTTCCAAGGCTAAAACAGTTTTGTGGTAGTTCAGCACAAATGGAACCAATCTAATATAAATCTGTTGAAGCTACTGGTGTTTTTTCACTCCACATTCACAGCAACCAAGATCAGGAGCTGATGCCTTAGGTTGTCTGCAGCATTCATGGAAGGAGTTTGAAACGAAAAAAATAAAGCACTTTTGATAAATTTGAAGTTTGGGGGTCTCTTTGTGAAATGAATGAACCAGAGCCTGGAAACGAGATGCTGCTTGTTGCCTCTACCTTAATTCAGATCAGTTGAATCACACTGAGTAGTCACTGTGTGAATGCAAAATGACTCGGCCTCTCTTAGTTCCCAGTGGATAAATCTCCAAGGTAATTTCATGTCTGGTAGTAAGACATAATCTCAACAAAAAGCCCAAGTACTAGGCAACAGGGTCACTTTTTCCTTTCTAATTCTGAAATATTCCTGCATGTCAGGGCAGGGCAATCTTGATGGAGCAGGGCAGCTTGTTTGGACAGTGCTAGGACTGGGTACAGAGAACAACCTTTACCCACCGAACCATCCTTTTCCAGGGCTGGTACTTTAACCAAAGACAACAGTGCCCCTCGGTGATGTGATCGTGGTGTAGCATAGGGCTGAATCGGTACTTGCTTTCCCACGTAAGTATACTGCTAGCTTGGAGCAAGAACTCAAAATTAGGTTGGGCAGCCTTTCTGTCAGGAATGTGTCATATACTTTACTTGTTGCAGAAGGGCCCGAACATTCAGGATAGGCCAGGAGTGTCAAGAAAGACGAAAAGGGACTGCTCGAGGCAGCTGCGGGCTGCTTTGGAGATGGATTCCACCCCATCTGTTCAGCATCACGCAGGGACAAACGTTCATGTTTCTTCTGGCTCCCAAATCAGTGATGCATCCTGCAAAGGCACCGAGCACTTAAAGTAACCGAAGCTGGTTTGGGCTTTGAACATAAAATGCATTACAAGAGGCTCAAGAGCCACCACAGTTTGTAGAACTGGTTTCTCGTACAGGGTAGGCTAATAATTAATTTCATTGAGAAATGCTGGGTTTACCCTCTGTGGCTCAGCCTCCTATCCACTAGATAAGAATATGATCGTCTGGCTTTCTAGGTGCCATACAGAAAAGCTCAAAGTTCATTAACTGCGGGTGGAAAATGAGCATACTATGAACAGAGAGGATGCTATGAAGAGATAAACAGTAATTCTATATTGAAAGCAGAGCTTGTATGGTTTGTACAGTAAAGAATGCAAAGGGGTATACATGTGATGAAGTGGAGAAAAGTAACTCATAAAAACTACCTTTTTTTGTGCACTAAATGAGGTCTCCAGTCTTTAGAAAAAGCACAGTATGGTTATTAATTTAATGACTGTCATCATGCATCCACACATGGACCAAATCAAGATAACATACACACCTTGTTTTTGGCAGTTCCTGACTTTCAGGTTTTTGAATCTGTAAGTTTTCTGGTATTCTTCGAGCTTAAGATTTTTGTCTTCAATGTAAAAAAAACCCTACACTTATAAAGAAAACATTTTATTTATTGTTTACTATTATTTATTCTCAAAAATACCTGAAATCACAACTGTTAAAGAAATACCAATACATTACCAAATCCTTTCTGAAAAGCAGAATTTCTAAATGACTCAAGCTTGACTAAGATATGCATCTCATATATATTTAATGCTTCACATCTCCACTCCAGAAAAATCTTTTTAAGCTTCTTTTCCCTAGCATTTGGTACATTTCGATGTCTGAATCTGGTCGTCTAAAATCCTCGAGATATTGTTTTGCAATCAGCATTGTTGGGTCTTTATTCATTTCATAAGGCACGTTATTTCATAATACAATAAACCCCTGTACCTGCACTAAAATAATTGTATATGTAACTGAGTCCATCAGCTAGAACTCCGTAGTGTCGCTCAAACCATCTTACACCTTTTCATTCTTCCCTTGAGCACCAGCTACGCTCTTGATGTAATGGTCTTTTTGAAGAAGCAGAAGGTGCCAGTGAGCTGCGTTTGGGTACGGAGGCGACTGTCAGCCTGTTAATGGCCCTAAAGCCCCCCGGTTTCTGTGGCACCAAGAGCCTTGCCGGGAAGGTGGCATCGGGCTGGCCAGAGCTGGGCTGTGCTGTGCTAGCATCTAGTGGCCAGAGGGGAAACTTCACAACCACCTTGGCTTCAACCTCGGCAAGGGTTCCCCGCAAAGAGAAGAAAAATTCGCAACTACAGAAGAAAATGAACAACCTTTAGTCAGGTGTTCGGCTCTGAGAATAAAGGAATTATTACTTTACAAGAACGATTAAAAGGAAATGTTAAAATAAGTTTTTATCTGTGCCTGTTTTCTCTTTCCCCCCGTATACCTTCCTGTGCCCATGCCAGAACTGTCGCTTTGGTTTTGTGCATTAGACAGAAAAGCTTAGAAGTTGCTAAGGGAATACTGCTTTATTTAAATGTTTCGTCTATTTTACCTCTCACATGATAAAACTTGTTCTTCTTTTCTGAGTCATTCACTACTGTTTTCTCAGAAGGTTGTAGTGGACAGTAGAAAACAGAACAGCTACAATGTGTTTTTACCATACCCAGGCCATGCAATATTTTCTGAAAGGAGACTCAATTATGAACTGTGACATCTTAATTTTCTTTATAAACATCACTTCTGGTCCAGATTCGTAGGAACGTGTCTATGTAACTGGAGCTGCATTTCCAGAGAAGAGAGTAATGCAGGAGCAGAGGTACAGTATAAACACAAATCATTCCTCATCCTGAGCAGGCACATCTTCAGTGGGATTTTCAAACACACTCAGCACAACCTTACTCTGTTCCCCTAAAAGTCAAAGCTCTCGTTCGGATGATCAGAACCAGCACTACCTGCCACTTGTAATATTAAAGATAATTTGATACTGTCTCTTGGCCATTACAAAAATAGCCATTCTCTTCTAATGCCAGTTTTTGCATTCAGGTAATGACAGAGATTTCAACTGAAGTTCTCCTTATTTGAATTACAAGGGCTGTGGGATTAACCAGGGGGTTTAGTCAATTCACCTAGACACATGAAGTACATGAAGATCAGCATATTAGGCTCAGAATTAAACAGAGAATAAAATTAGTGCTCCCATTAGCAGTAAAGTGGCCTTAGTTCTTCACTTTCCATATCAGTTATCCCTAAGCTTTCTTTTTTTCCCCCCCAAGTCACAGAGTCAGAGCATCCAGAGAGGTTTTATTTAACGTTCATCACCTTTGATGCATTAGTTCCTTCACCTTAACTTCACTAACTATAACTAAGTAGACAAGCCTTGTGTGAGGAAGCATCAAGGCGACAGGGCACAGGTTTATATGAGGTGCCATGAACCCCTAGGGACAGGAAACTTCTAACTTCTGCTGATCTGATACCACCAGTGGCAGCTTTCCCTATCCTTTGTTTTGCATGCTCCTAAAATAAATATCAAATGGGGGACAGAAGTTATTTTAGGATCCTTATGAATGCTATATTGTGAGTCAGGCAGCCTGCTGGACTCAAATGTATGTACTAGAAAACCCCCCCAACAGCAAGGATCGCAGTACCAGGCACCACTCCTCCAGCATGTACGAATTAGTATTCTGGCCTCCCAACAAAGCTTTTCCAAACAGTGCAAGACAGTGAATCAAAGGCTTAACTCACTCGTAAATGTCTCTTAATGCTCACTAATTAAACTGTCAAACTTGGATTCCTAAAAAAGTGATCCTGACTTTCCTTTTCTACATTCTATTTTGTTTGCGAATAGCAATAATCCAACGCAATAATCCAACACAACTGATGACTGCCATTGACAAACGACTGGCAGAAACATTTGTGTATAGATCTTGAATGAACACACTTATGGGATGTATCTGTAGGTGCGTGTATGTATACATATTTGTTAACACACTTAACATGATGTGAGATTTTAAGCTGTTTGGGGTGCATTTTTGTCATTTTTAATGTACAATAAAAAGTAGCTTCATTTACGTAGATTGTAATGAATTATAATGCTGTAGTAGAGGGAACTAAACCAAAGATCACATTTACCACTGTAAGACTTCCCATGGACTGTCAATGTCCATGGACAATCCCTGTCAGTTATATGGATATTTAGTTTGTATGTGAAATGGGATAATCACAGAGGTTTTGTCTCAGCCAAAATCAGGTATTGGTATAATAAGCATCCAAACTCAGGATGTACAACAAAACCACCATATAAAATGTAGTTCAACTTAAATCTTCTTTCACAATAAGCCACTCAGTTTAGATGGTCTCTATTTCTATCTCAGCATTGTCATTTTTAAAGTCAATAGTAAAGATTTACAGTCTTTCATCCAATGTAGAGGAAACTCTCAACCATAAGGGAGCTCTGAGCTTCTGTCTCAGGGTTGGGAATGTGAATAAAACCAGGAATTACTCTACCAACTTGTATTAAATTCCACTGATTAAACTAAACAGTAGCCTGGCTCCTGGTAACGAGGATGACATTATAATGAAAACACACGCTCGGTGTGCAAAGCTCCTCAGAGAAAAGGGATGATCTGGTTTGATTAAACTCTAGAGAAATTCATATCCAGAATATAGAGTGAGATGGTCACCCCCAGTTACTCTTGAGGTATGAGAAGATAGTCTAAACTTTATTTCTCTCTTCACCGTTTCTCATCAGGCTGGCTACACAACTTTCTGCTGTTTGTTTGTTCCTTTAGTGAATTCTACTTTAATTGCATCACAGCCTGGGTGACCAATGTAAGCGTTGCTGAACAACAACAATATTCTTGCATCTTTCAAGTGCTTGTGGCTGCCAGGTATGGAAATGCTTGGTGTGTCCCATGGTCACACTTTCTCACTGTGCTTTTGCTTTGCAGTAATTCTGTGTTGAACACGGAGAGAGACCAACAGTACATCGTTGTCCAAGATGTCTGGGTTTTCTTTGAAAGAAAAATGGTATTTACCCAGAGGTGACAACTGAGAAACCAGAACTGCACCCACTTGAACCCCAATCCAAGTTTCATATTTCTTCTGATATTGCCTAACCTTGAGATCAACTGGATTCCAGATTTTTGGGAGAAATTCCATAAACAGGAGAGATAATTCATTTTCCTTTGAAACAGCATTGAACTATTTATGGATAAGACACCCCATTCACTGCAGCACGTGATATAGCATGGCAAGATTTTAGGCAGGACCACTGTTCCCATAGAAGTTACACGTGAAAAGGTCTGATAGGCACCAAATGCTAATCTGCAGTAACAGAATTTTAAAATAAAACAGATGTGCTATGATGTGAAAGTAAATACAAATTTTAGTTACTTCTTTGTCGATAGATTGACTATTTCCCACAAATTTCACATACAATTCATAAGTATGATGATATTTTATGCAATATGTAATCTACAACTTCTTGCTTAAATTGTTTTTTTGGGGGGGAAGTTTAAAAACTTCAGGCATGTTTTGTGTCTGTTTCTGTTGTAAAGTGCTTACATCATCTACTTCTGCCAAACTCAAGCTAACTTGATAAACATCCTCACAAGACCTCCTGATTAAATGACATAGTATAACTTGCGGAGTAGTAGTAGATGTGGTTGAACACACACCAGCTGTGTTTATATCAAGGCTCTGATCCACAAGTTGATAAGGAACCAAAATATTCATTAACTTCAATGAGCACTTCTCTTCTTTACAAGTGCATAATCAAAGCTATATGAACTATGGCCCAGATTTTTCAGAGCAGTTTTATGCACCTACCTTCCAGTCTTACTTTAAGCCCATCTATTTAAATATTTTTGGTTGATTTCAAAGGCTAAGTTGTTATATTTTATCTGAGAAAGTATCCATAGTAATAAAACTATAGGAGGATATTTTTCTTTAGAAACATTCAGTAATCGTGATTATCCAGCCATGATAGCAGGCTGCTGTACCGACAAATGTATGAAAAACACAGAAGCTCGATTCAATAGACAATTTGCATTATGATGATTTTTCTAACTTCAAATTTGAACTTATCCTGAAATTGTTGCTTTGCTGCCTTGTCCTGTAAAGGCAAAGAAGCTCCATTGCTGGTATAACTAGCCATAGGACTGCTCTGGGGGCGTTTTCAGGAGCACTGAAATGCAAAAAACAGGCATTAGACCCTTCTCCCCTGCCCTTCACGCTGCTGGCAGGGAAGGCAATTGGGACCCAGCAAATGAAGACAGGAGCCCCCAAGCTTCAGTGTCACTGGGCTGCTGTTAGGGCAAGCTGGTACCACTGGTGCAGATGTAGATGTGGTGAGCCTAGGGACAGCAATAAGCTAGGAGGAATAAACCAGCCTGAAGAAAACATGCCTTTAAGAGAACAAAAAAGGCCGCAGTTAGACTCTAACTCAATAATTCCGACTTCCTTGAGACAATGAGGTCATCACCTCCAGCAGTGGCTAGGAGTTCTCCAGCCTGCAATAATTTTCAATAATTTAATATAAATTTACGTGGAGATGATACATGGGTTGATGCAATGAACCAGCTTGAACCCAGCTGGGAAAAAAACACACGCTGTATGACAGGATCAGAAATCAAGAACCTTTTGCAGATTGCAGATAAGCTTTGGAAAAAAAAATTGACAGAAACTGATAGACAAACACTGGCTAAGAACCTCAAAGCAGATTAAAAAAATATACAAATACAACTGGGGTAATAATAGGCAGAAAATGGCATTGCGGTGTTGTGGATTTTACACTGCATGGAGGTCTTGCTGCTGTATTGGCCTAACACTAAGATGAAGATCTCAGTGGGACTACTGTTCTTGTGTCCAGACTGGGGCACCCTTGACAAGAAATCCGTGGATCTCCTGGAAGAATCCACATGCGAGGCACAAAAAGGAAGTTATAGTTTCTGACTTTGTGTTTTGTGAACATCTAGGTATTTGTTATTTAATAACCTTCAGAATGCTTTCTAGTGTAAAAGCCATTAAATTTCAACTGATGCATCTTTCTTTATTGATGCCATGTGACCGCATCTCCCACAAAGGCCAAGTTCTTGAATAATGGGCAGCAAAGATGTTCTGTGAAATTGTGTACACCATAGTCATCGCTTTCAGAAATTTTAAGTTGCAAATAAAACTTTCTTCTGTTACGTGTGCATCTATTGGTATGTGTAAGTATAGAGAATGAAAATGGTGTTACGACGTTTTTAGGGGATTAAAATACATTGTAATGAGTGGTGTAACAGCATCACTCAGCACACTTGTGGCCAGAACAATCAAGGGCTTCAATTCTGCCAGAAGTTACAATGACTCAAAGACGTAATACCTAGCTCAAATTGAATATAAATGAAGATGGCTGATTGATCTCACATGGATAAGTTTGAATTCAGTCACTAAAATTAGTGTACTATCCATTCAAACCCAAAGAAGAACATAACTGCATATTCCTAATTAAATGAGAATACTTTATCCTGGAAAACAAGTGTACCTCGTTATTTTCAATAAGCATTAATCCTGGAACTAATCAACAATATATACCTGCAGATAAATCTGCATTTCTGATCTGTATTCAACCGCAGATCAGAAATGGCATCGGACATTTGGAAAGAAATTAAGTCTTGTTATTAGGTCTTCCAAGTCTGCTTACTTAGCTTTAGCAATCAGCGTATAACATCGTGAGTCTGTAGAAAGTACATAATATATACAAGTCATCCAATGAAGTTCTTTGTATTTCTGAATAGGGCATGTTGATCTGTATTTCCGGGATACCACCACAAAAACTATACCCCAAAACCGCGGGAACAGTTCAACACGTGATTTCTCTTTTTCCTAACTGATGTTTCTCTCCTTGTAGCTTGCTTCTGCCCAGCAAACTCACACTTTAGGGCTCTGACACGTGCTTTAAAACCAGTCTTACCAAACTAAAATGCTTAAGTACTAGCTGAACAGTAGCCTGCCCTTAATTAAAGGAAGGGATTGCTCTTGGAGCAGCATGACCACGAGAGGGCATGTCACCAGTTCTGATAAAAATATCTCACTAGTGCTATACTGCTTCATACAAGATTTTTATTTTTATGTTTTTGGTCCTTCCCTGTCTTTTCCCATCACATTGGGAATTTTGTAACCTTCTTTGTTAATTAAATGACATAATTCTACAGGCAGGTTCTTATTCATCCAACAATTTCTAGCTCAAAGCAAAGAAAATGAAGGGTGGAAATTAGAAATTATCATGACGGTAAAATATTGAGTCTGTTTTCACTTAGAAAAGGAAGCAAGGGATGAGAGGCAAGCAGATAAGGAGGACAGAGAATATTTGTGTAATAAATAAGATAAAAGCATGGGAAAAGTGGGAAAAAAGTATAATAGGTAAAATTCTAATCTGAAAAAGTACAAATTATATTTTCACAAAAATGGAAATTTCTGAGCTTTTTAAAAGTACAAAAAAAAAAAAAAGTCATGGTTTGTGGATGAAACATGAAAAAAAGTAAATGAATTAATGCAATGTTGATTTTCCCTAAGTATCATACATGATTTTAGTTTACCAGAGGCCACAACAACAGAGCTGGAGAGAAACATTCAGGTGTCAGCTTTAACTGGCAATTTTAAACTTCTCCTTTCTGGCCTCCCCTCCTGGTTCCCACAGAGCACGGATTAGAGCTGTGTTTTCCATGCAGATCTGACCGATTAAATTGTGGAACATTTTACCTACATCTAAAGTGTTTATTCCCTACACTTATTATCTTCCTCTCCTTTTTTGGGAAGGGTGAGTTGCTTGAATTAAATTGCTGCAAGTTCTATTATTATTTTAATTATGGTCATATTATCCTGTGGAGTTCTCTTGCAGCAGTGGTAGAGAAAATGGCTTTTGTTGCTTTAAAAATAAAATAACTACAGCTATTGCTGACATCAATAGGAGTTACAATTTTATAAGCAAGGAACAGCATACGGTATTATATCCAGAAGTAAAATTGGGTCAGCTAGTCAGCATGTTTATAATCTCATTTAAAATGAGATTTATGCTTGGCCAAAGGATTCTTCTCTGTCTCCTTTCCCATGGGATAGTGGGCCTTTATAACTCTTAGGATCTTACTGAAGCTCATGAGAGGTACTTAGTTGTTTGGTTCTTGTTAAGGATCTCTTCTGAATTTCTCTCTCAGAGCAGGTATTTAAACCAGACTGTAATGGTTGTTTTACCTGATATTAGATAGGCATGATGCAATTTGCAGTAGCAAATCGCTATGTTCTCCCATCGCAGTCAAAATCAGGTAGAAGCAAGAATAGACCTACTTTGCCCACTCTAATACATTTTTTAACAGTATTTCTACTTAAGCATGATGTTACTTAGCATCATTCAATAGAAAAACAAGTTCCTTTTAGGGTGAGACGAGACAAGTGTTCTGAGAAAAACCCACGCGGTCAGGTAACTGTGCATTGTCACATCTGTACCATAATGCATATGCACCAATGTAAGTCAGACTTGCATATGCAGCTTGAATTCTCAAATATCCTAAGTTTTGAGATCTGAACTTTGAAACCATGTGGTTTTTTAAAAATCTATATTGAAGATTCATACATGTAGATAGATGGATATAGACACATACAGCTATACAGCTATAGCACAATTATCTAAATAAGGGGTAAGAGATTCACGGTTTTCAGTCCCTATTTGATCCAATTTGCAGCTTTGGGAAGGGGGTGCTGTGCCATTTTGCAATGAGTGTATATCTAAAAGATTATCTTTTCAGTGACTGAAAAGTTTTCTTTGAAATTCTGAATATGCTTTGTGGGCTATTTAAACATCCCGAGTACACGATATCCAGTCTATGAGCCATTCATCACTTGTCATCTCTAATTCAGATCATTAATTCTAGGAGCATGCCTACATGTCTAAAAGAAGGGTGTTCTTCTCTTGACTGAGGTTTCTTTGAGTTATTGCCATAAAAACACTTAATAATGAACAGGAACTTACTGTCTGTGCAAGCCTGTCCTACATCCTTCCTCGGATCGTGCTTCTTTTATTAGGAAAAATGTTACCAGGAATCCTTACCTGCCTACTAACTCAGAAAAACAGCATTTCGAGGTTCTGTCACCTGTATATAACTCCCTTCAAAGACGGAGCCAAGAAGCTGCTGTTCCGACTGATGCTTTCATTGCTGACACAAAGACAGCGCGGGTTTGCCAGGCAGCAGCGTGAGCGGACAATTAGCAAGCAGCCTTCACCTCAGTGCAACCTGAGCCATCACTCACTCAGATGAAGGGAAGCTGTCAAAAGCCAGTTCATTTTCTAGCAGTCAACATTTTCTAGCAGTCAACACCTGAAATCAGGTCAGTGACTTCACAGCATAAGACATTTCTTGCTATGCCCAAGAAACTGAAGTTTGCCCTGCTTGCCAGTCTCTCTTGACAGTCTTAATACAACTTAGGCAGCGCAACAGAGTTTCTTGCAATCTTGTTACCTCCTTTGCAAGCAAAGTGCTGGAGGAGAGAAGTTCAGACATGCCAGCTTCCCCCAAAGATGGAGCCACAGCCATGAGCTTTTCTACACTCAGATTTCAAAAGGTTTCTGATAAGCCAGAGATGATGTGTCAGTCCATACATGAAGTCTTTCAACATCCTTTATGATCTTTCATGACTGTCTCAAAGTTGTCTTGTAGTTAATATTATGCCCCCAGCTGGATTATTAGACATAGAGCCTTGCAAGCACAAGGTGGTTCAAATCTAGCTTGGCTCACCTTACTTGGTGAAATAGACAAGCCAGTAAGAGCGGAAAATTTCCTATCAGCCTTTACAAGACTTTCTAGATAGTTTTAAACAGCACAAGACACATGATTGCCATTGCCCAAGGCAGAATTGCCAGAGTAGTGTGATATGTCATTCCTCTTCAGACACGTGGTAATACAGTGACTTTACCAGAGTTTGAAGGACTAAAGGTGTCTCAGGTGCTAGAACCTATAAAACCCATCATCCAGCAGATTCCTGACTTTCTTACTCAGCGCACGGGTCTTACAAAAAGATGATTTAGTAGATTGTCCAAATAATACAGGATGAGCTCAGTAGTGTAAATGGTTTCAGTGAAGATAAAACCGAGTGATTTCTAATCCCTTTCATAGGTGCAGACAATAGAGGATTCAGGCAGATAAAAAGAGGTAGAAATTCTTGTATTCAGGATGTTTTCTGTAGCATTCTCACTTCAAGCTGCCAACCACTGCTCTGAAGAAGCTTCCAAACAGAATTTATTACAATTTTTGTATATATATCTCTATATCTCTCTTACTATAGAGATCTTTAGTGCTCTCTCTCTAAATATAAAATAGATCTTTATAGAGATTATCAGTATTATATGTATATATTATTATATAGACTAGTGTTATTGATCTATGTTATTATTATCCATGTATACTATACATTATCAGAGATATTTGAAGAAATATATATTATACGTGATTATATAGCTTTAGGATTTATCTCTGCTTTATTATAATTTATCTGTTCTCTTTTATTGCTTGCATAATTATTTGTTATGTGTATTTTAGGGGCTGTACAATTTTATCAGCAATATGATGTAACACACTACAGCAAATCCCATATAGCACTACTGACCAGCAACTGTCTCTAAGGCAGAAAATGAGGGTCAGCTGGTGTTCACAATCCTATTCAAAGCACTGAGCAAAGATTCGCTACAAGCTGCAGCAAACTCCCTTGAGGTTACCAAGGCAGATGGGCTGTGTTTCAAGTCAACTTAGAGCAGCAGTATTTCATCCCAGATCACTTGGTCAATAAAGTCTCAACCAGAAAACCCAACACAGTACATGACACAGGACTGCAATTCCTGTTCCAAGTAAGTTAAGACTAAACAGGTAAAACAGGTCACAGATAAATCTCTGATTTTTTTCAAACCCCGTCAAACATTTTATCATCAAGCAGTTGTGCACTGAATGCTGCACAAGCACCAACACGTGCTCTTCAGAGCTGGACGGCTTCTGAAAGGTCTGGAGAATCTGATAACGTACAGGCAGCTAGCAAGTCGCCCTTCATGTCTCAGGGCTAGTTGCTTATCTTCAGATGACATCTTTTTCCCTGTGCTTAATATTTTCTGTGTCCGTGGCAGATTATAACCTAGACCAGGGAGACAGGTATGTGAAGACCACAGTCACCAGAAGAAAAGGGATGTCTAAATATTTTCAGCTTTCAAATGCAGCATTCATTTCTTATTTTTCCTCACTTGTGAGGTTCATCACACCCATTACATCCAAGAGTGTATTTATACAGGGATATCTCAAAAATGCCAACTCTGCCCAAGTGGCACTAAAGCATGAACATGCTGCATCGGCTCCCTTCGGACCCGTATGCGCTCTTTCCTCCCCGCAGAAACCAAGGGAGGACTGGTGCACGGCTTTGCCAGGGCCCTGAGCAGGTCAGCAGGCTTTAATTACCCTGATCAGCCTCAGATGGGGCCTCAACCCATGCACCATCCACCCATTAGCCCTGGACTTGCATTTAAACCCAGATCTGGGGCTTAACCTGTGTTGGAGCTGTAGTGTTGATGTGTTGGGTCTGCTGCTTAGGTGTTCCTGATGCTGTCCTGCCCTTGGACCTGCTGCATTTCTATGGGTATGGTTGCTGGCTATGGTTACCCCGGCACTACTTGTTCAGGTACTGTGTGGCTGTGCCCCTCTTTGGGGTGGTGGGGTCTCACTGCCTTGTTGCTACTCAGCCTGCTGCTGTTCCCTGGCTGGGAATGTGAGTCTCATATCAAAATAGACTTGGGCTGCTGCTATGAAAGTGAAATATCAGTTTTATACCAATTTGGGCATTCAATCCCTTGCTGAAAAAGAGGCCTGGTTTGTGCGAATTCCTGTGGTGACTGTAAATGGAGAGAAACAGTGGGATAACTGCGAAAATGGGTGTTTAAGCCTAGAAAGCAGGGAAGGAAGCTGCATTGGAGAGAGTATGCTTAATACTATTTGCTATCTACTTGCTAGAATGCATAAAAACACTTTTTATGTGGATTCTGAGAAAATGTGTTGCAATGAGATTGTCTTGTGTGCCTTGCCTCTGTGGCCTGTATTAGACACCAGCCTGCAATGAAGGCAGGTCTTGTCTTGTTTATCTGATTCTTTAAGGGTAGTATAAATGCTAGTTTGATCAATATGCTTGGCTCTGCTTCAGAGACAAGTACCTGTAGCTGGTTTATCTGATATGCATGTGTCATGTAAAGCAAGTCCCCAGGCTGTGATAACTAGTTGTTTTTATACAAATAGAGATGGTCTGTGGCTCTGCAGTTAAAGCCTCCCATGCCCCAAACGAAAAAACAAACTGATGTAGCTCTTTAGATGGGACACTTGCAATAATACGGTCATACGCTGTCTAATATAGACTGCTGAATCTTACTGGTCAATTCCTCTGGAAAAACTACAACTTCTACCAGGACTTGGCATATCTTCCACAAAAAGATTTTACCTTGATTTAAAGAATTCAGATGAGAGGAATCTGCTGTGTTATATCTAATTTCTGTCTTTGTTACAGCTTTGTCTGATGACTGGAAGAGACCTCTTATCTTAGCCGATAACTGTCTTTGTTTTTATTTCCTTCTGCCTGTTTTGCAGTAGTAACAACATCATAATTATGTTGGTTAGTCCATGGTTACTTTTGGTCTCCTTCAGGCTATGCCATACAACCTTGAGTTCTCTCACAGTCCATTTTCCAAAATAGCTTTTCTCATTCTAGTAGTATGTCCTGCCTTTGGGGGTTCAAGACTTACTGTCTCCTGTAGAACTGTGCTCAAATCTGAGTACCAGAGGGTGCTATTTACTGGGAGATCCAGAAAACTGTAGAATTTCCCTGTCCCTATAATTTGCTGTGTCACAACTTTGTCTTCTGTAACCTTTTATAACTGTAACTTTATTTTCTCCTTTAAACTCCATAGCTAAGATGCAAGCAATCTATCAATCTTAAATAAAAGTAGGTGTAAATTAATAGTCACATTAAGTCTTGCTCTTTCACTGTGCAACACAACTTAGGCCCTGCAAGATCACTCAGCAATTCTTTTGTTTTTCTCGTTGTTTCAGCAGCTCCTTTTCTAAATAACACATTAAATTTCAGTTAAACATAAGTACTAAACTTTTGTATTTATTTTTCTATCCGTACTTCCTTTTGATATCTACCCATACTACTGCTTCAGTAACCCACTTCAGCCAAAATGATCTGGGCTAGCATAAATATGTTTAACACTGGAGCACTCCAGTTGGACCAGGCTAGGAAGAAAACTACATGTGTGGCTTTGGCACATCATAAGGGTTGGTAGTATCTTACAACTTGTGAAGTGAAGCTGCAAGCAGTTAAAGGCAGGCTGAGGCTGCTTCAACTGCAACCAGAGTAAGTATGCCTGCAGTCTTGGTTCACTGCAGCTGAGCTTCTCAACTCATTCTTCTGGCTTAGATTTGACTTATTCCAGCAAGTGAGTGTCAGATCAGGTGATGTAGCACTCTAATATCAAAGCCATCCAACAGTATAGAGCTGCCACAAGCATAATTTTATCTATTTGGGTTAAATTTATATTGCTAGATAAGGTTAGCAGCTGAGAACAGGTCGGGCATTAACAAACAACTCAAGGTTTTATGGTGCCACAGAAATTCTGTTTCCACTCTTCTGTAATTAAAGGGCAAAAGTGATGCCAAAGCCCTTCCCCAGGGGGTACTTTAAGCTTGAGCAACCTATAGGCTACTTGCATTTCTGCACATTCCTCACCTAATTCTAGAAAAGCTCCCTGCTCAACTATGGAGACTTGCTCTTTACACATCTAGTGTAATTCTGTAAGATTGATCTATGCTACTTATTAGAGACTTTGCAGCACAGTGCAAGAATGAGAAACACTCAAGTTCTATGGCATTTAATATCCAAATTGAGGAATACTGATTTTTGTTTTGTTTTTTACTGCTGTGTAAAAGTGTGCAGGTCTGCCCATGAATTTGCTTAAGCTGTCTTCAGAAATGTGAGAAGTTAAAACAAAATTCTGCATTGATTAGGAGGTCTTGTTTAGGAATTTGTTCAAATTCCTGCATAGTGAAAGATGTTAAAAATAGCAGGACAACTTGGGTTTCTTCTGTAAGTAAGTGTCTTAATGGTTCAATTAGTGAAAATGGAATATTCCCTCAGGGAAAGAAGAGTTTGAATCACCCAAAACACAAAGCCAGACAAAAAATCATAAAAATTATGGTAGGGAGTGATCCTTCGCTAATTTGGGTGCAAAACTGGATAATTGAATAGGTCTTTCCCTAGTTTCTCTGTTAAAGATCACACTTTGTACTGGGAGGAAATCCTGGGGACAGAAGAGCTCCAGAATGATCTATCTAATGATGTTGTCCAGAGGAAAACAAACTCTCTGCAGGACACTAACTCTAGAGACTTTGCTTCTCTTCTTACAGGCATCCCTGTACCTAGGGTGGCTTTTCTGAGTCAGGTTTCCTTTGTACAAACTAGGCTGTTTCTTATTTGCCCTGAGACTTGAGTGTAAGGTGGGGAAGGTGATGTTCTCTCTCAGCTTCTTGTCCTGTTCTTAGCAACCTGTCTCCTCACTCCTCTAAACTCTCACATGGCAAGGCAGGCTGTACCAGGACCACATCTGCTTCAGTGAACCCATATTGACTGATGAATGGAGAACAACATAGTGGACATCCTCCACTTTCTCCAGTGCTGTTAGTATTGCAAGGTAACTTCCTACTCTGCTCTGTAGGAGTTCTAGCAGAAAAGTGGCAAAAATGGTGCTGCTCAATAAGGGATAAAGTAAATGGGTTAGAGCCCTGAAATGTCAGAGCAAGCCTGTGTGATGCTGGATTATTTCAAATTGGAAGTCTCTCCCACAAAATCAGAAGGAATAAGGTGTTGTGTAACTCTTGGATTATACCTGGAACATTTTTGAGTGATAGAATGTGAATACAAGTTGCCAATATATGCTCCTCACTCTTCCACTCCAATCAAATTGTCAAGAGACTTGTAGGACAGCAATCAGTCTGTATTGATTGTGTCTTCCAGGCATCCTTAAAGGTGGTACAAAAGCTGATAAATCTTTTCCTCTGACGCTTCACATAGAGGAACCCAAACCTCCACTCTTAAAGAAAAGAGCATTCAGTGGCAGTGACTACATGTGTTCATGTTGTGCAGGAATGTGTTTACTCTGACTAATTCCTTGTGGACAAGATTTTATCTTCCCAAGAGCCCTGCATGGTTTTAAACCATACTCTTGCATTAAAATTTCTTGACACCTTGAAACTGAAAGGAAGTCAATGCACTTAGGTAACACGTGACAGGACAAGGGTGTAAATGTCATACTATTGGCACCAAACTTCTAGGCAGAGACTAATCTATTATTACTAGGAGTTTATAAGACTCCAGCTACTGCCCCATAGCCAAGGGCTTGGGCAGCAAAGCTTTGTTAGGAATTTGCATGTACAGATGTACAAAGTAGCATGATCAGTTAATTCTGCCTCATATGGCTTTTACTTGTGATGGAGCAGCCATAAAGGTGACCCAGTCACAATGGAAACATACTGACAAAGAAGGATATCTACTCAGCTGGGAGCCTGAGATATCCCTGCTAAGCTTAACAGGGAGCAGAGACGTCTCTGATAAGCACAGAGCAAAAAACTGTGATAATAAACTGGCCTTCCAAGAAAGCAGAAGCCAGTAACAAATGCTCCAGGAACTGGTGTCCTACACCCACTTATTTTTGTCTTTGGTGTAGATATAACTTGCTCTCTACCCAAGATGAGCTTCTCTGTGAGATCTCCTGGACAGACCAGACCCTCACCAAGGTCACCTAGCTGACTAGGGATTTTGATGCAGGTCACCCACGAAGAGAGACCTTCCTATCATCAGTTAGCCCCACTCACGGGATCAGTTTGTGTTGCACCGGTAACACCTCAAAATAATATATATGCATGTCTATAAGTAAATAATCATGATTATATACTTGAATTTATTTGTTACAAATTACTACTAGTAAAGCAGGAAACAAAACCTCCATGTCCTTGTGCACTGTCAACTCCTGTGAACCCACTGTGGCAGTCTTTAAACACCTGAGGTTTGAGTAGCTCTCATAGAAAGCCAGTTGTAATTGCACAACCTAAATCCAAATGCAGTGTGATATTGCCCACCATGGGACACATTCTTACAAATCCTCCAAATTGCCTCATGGACCTCAGTCTTTTGTTCCTGCTCCCAGCTTTTGGGTATAACCTTCCAGTCCTTTCCTTCTTGTAGAAGCACAGCTTTCTTCTTTAGCTCCTGTTCTCTGAAGTATGTTTCTTTATTTAAAGCTCAGATGAAATGAGAAGGCTTTGTAGTTAAATACTTTCAAACCCCACCTCTTCAAGACTGATCTGTTGCAGTAAGCCTTGGAAAGTATCCATTCACTGTAGCATGGGGGCAGCGCGAGTACTGTGGTAAGCATTGAGGGACGGCAGAGCTGTGAGGGCTGAAACTAAGCCTGGTATCATGAGGCAAAGGGAGTTCAGTTGCAGGGTGACACCACCTGTGCATGGAGAAGGTTACGAGATTCTCAATGTCTGGATCCCAAGAAAACAAATTCTGAAATGCCGTATATGATAACCTGGTCCATTGGCAGACACTGTCTGCTTGAGGGGCCAGATAAGTTATTACCACTTGAATCTGGAGCTCTGGGAGATGGAAGGCTCAGTGTCAGGACTTCAGGGACATCAATTTTTGCCTTCAGTTTAGCAGCCCTGCCCTGCTGAGGAGGCATCTGGACTTAGACATCAAGTTAGAAAGGGGGCAACATGGGCAGACTAGTAAGAAGCTGTTAGAGATGCCACTTATATCAGGTAAATACGTTGTTTTCAAAATATATGTAGATAAACTACACTTGGAAGATTATTCTTGCCCTTGAAACAATAGTTGAGGTTACATAACTGAATTTAAATACTTACTAATCTGTACAAAAATTGCTGCCAAGTAATGGTGTTTCTCTAGAAGTGAAAGTGCTACTGTAATTTCCTTGAACAGCTTTTCTTCAGCTGTGTCTAATGATATTTAATTTTTCTCAACCAGAATTTTCCATTGTTGCTAACAGCAGCTCACCTCAGAGGAGGGAGCATTACTGTAAATGGGGCTCCAGGCAGCAACTAACATTTAAAGCACTCCAGCTCAAAGTAGGGCTCTGTGACCTCCTATGTAAAACACCAGCAGCTGTCAGCACCCTGTTTACTCCAGCATGTTTGCTGCTGCTCCTGGCTGGGCTACTGCTACAGTTCATCTGTACTTAAAATAATCAGGACAGGCAGTAGGGAATAATTGTTTAGGTATAAGCCTGGAGCTATTACAAGCCCTAAATTCACACCAAGAGCCATTTCGGAATGTACCAGCGTAGTACACTGCCACTCACAGACAAGCCCTTAGCATGGGCAGGAAACTTCAGCAAATGCTTCTTGATGCGGATGGTCTCTGCCGCATTGTTGTTGCTTGGAGTCAACTTGCTCAGGAAGATTTTGTTAGAGGGATGAACACTGACAACCTACCACTGAGGAGAACAGAAGCTGAAATAACTAGGAGCTACTACATATTTATTGTCTGTATATTTGTGCATACTCATCTGACACCACTGCAGTAGGATGCAAAGCTCTGGCTAGTTCACAAGCAGGCAGGCCATTAGTATGGGGCTCAGATTGCAGAGGAATGAGTGAAATAATAAAATGTGACTGAATCAATAGACACAATCAAGATTTCAGAAGGGACACAGGAAGCTTTTGTAAGTGAGATACCCCAGAAATTGGTAATTAGAGGTAAGAAAGATCTAGGTGGCCACAAAGTCCAGAATCCAGGAAGAATGTGGGCCTGCTACTGAATGAGGTGGGTGCCCTGGTGACAGGATACAGAGGAGGTAGAGTTACTGAATGCCTTCTTTTCTTCAGTCTTTACTGCTAAGGCTGGCCCTCAGGAATCCCAGACCCTGGAGGCAAAAGTCTGGAAAAATGAAGACTTTTCCTTGATCGAGGAGGATCGGGTTAGAGATCATTTAGGCAAACTTGACACCCACAAATCCATGGGCCCTGATGGGATGCAGCCACAAGTGCTGAGGGCGCTGGCAGATGTTATTGCTAACACTCTCCATCTTTGAAAGGTTATGGAGAACAGGAGAGGTGCCTGAGGACTGGAGAAAAGACAATGTCAGTCCAGCCTTCAAAAGGGCAAGAAGGAGGACCTGGTAAACTACAGGCTAGTCATCCTCACCTCCATCCCTGGAAAGGTAAAGGAACAGCTCATCCTGGGTGTCACCTCTAAGCATGTGGAGGAAAAGAAGGTTATCGGGAGTGGTCAGCATGGATTCACCAAGGGGCTATCAGATTGGTCAAGCATGATTTCCTTCTATGGTGGCATGACTGGCTGGGTAAATGAGTATGTTGTCTACCTCGACTCTAGCAATGCTTTTGACAGTGTCTCCCATAACATCCTAATGGGTAAGCTTAGGAAGTGCGGGTTAGATGGATGGAGAGTGATCTGGATTGAGAACTGGTTGAATGCCAGAGCCCAGAGGGTTGTGATCAGTGGCACAGAGTCTAGTTGGAGGCCTGTAGCTAGCAGTGTTCCCCAGGGATCAGTATTGGGTCTGGTCTTGTTCAATATGGTCATCAATAACCTAGATGAGGGGACAGAGTGTACCTTCAGCAAGTTTGCTGATGATACAAAACTGGGAGGAGTGGCTGACACACCAGAAGGCTGTGCTGCCATCCAGCGAGACCTGGACAGGCTAGAGTGTTGGGTGGAGAGGAACATAATGAAGTTCATCAAGGGCAACTGTAGGGTCCTGAACCTAGGGAGGAATAACCCCATGCACCAGTACAGGTTAGGGGCTGACCTGTTGGAAAGCAGCTCTGCGGAGAGGGACCTGGGAATCCTGGTAGGCAATAAGTTAACCATGAGCCAGCAATGTGCCCTTGTGGCCAAGAAGGCCCAAGGTATCCTGGGGCACATTAAAAAGAAGGTGGCCAGCAGGTCAAGAGAGGTCATCCTTCCCCTCTATTCTACACTAGTGAGGCCACACTGGGAGTACTGTGCCCAGTTCTGGGCTCCCCAGTTTAAGAAAGACAAGGAATTACTGGAGAGAGTCCAGCGGGGGGTTATGAAGATAATCAGGGGACTGGAGCATCTCTCTTATGAGGAAAGGCTGAGTGACCATGGTCTGTTTAGCCTGGAGAAGAGAAGGCTGAGAGGGGATCTTATCAATGCTCATAAATATCTAAAGGGTGGGTGTTAAAGAGGATGAGGCCACAGGCTTCTCAGTGGTGCCTGAGAAACTGGAACACAGGAAATTCCATCTGAACATGAGAAGGAACTTCTTTACCTTGAGTATGACAGAGCACTGGAACAGGCTGCCCAGAGAGGTTGTAGAGTATCTGTCTCTGGAGATATTCTGGATGATCCTGTGCAACCTGCTCTGGGTGAACCTCCTTTAGCAGGGGCTTTGGACTAGATGATCTCCCAAGGACCCTTTCAACCTGTGTGGTTTGCAGCAGAGGTGTGACTCCTACAGCTCCTGTGCTGTCTGCCCAGAGCTTTCTCAGCACCACCTTCCCTCCCAGTTTTTCAGCAACTTCCCTGGCTCTTTCCCCTGCTCTGTTCTCAGCAGCTCTCTAGCAGCATGCTTGTGCCTGCACTGCACCAGGCCACCTTCTCAGTTTCCTTAGGTAGGGGCATGTTGATGTACAACACAACACTTCAGTACTTAAAACCCATTTGTACATGCCTGCACAAGTTTAACTGATTGTGCTTTGTGCAAGACAGAAGCGACTCAAGCCCCCTGCCCCTAGTTGTGTAGTAATAGTTTCTCCCTGAGAAACCCCCAGCAACAGCATGTTTGTCAGACACACTGCAGCCTCCCTGTGACCACCACCAGATTTCTCTTAAATAACTTCCATGCTAGTTAGATACTAGCTGTCACTTTGGCATGCTGAATGCTTTTCCTTGGGAAAGATTTCTGTTCAGTCACTCAAATTATTTCCCAACCTGTTCACTCTTTTCTACATGCCCTTGTTTATTCCTCTTCAGAGAAAATGGCAGAATGTGTATATTGTTTCTCTTAGTATGAAGTGTTTGGGAATCCTAGCAGTGCTGTTGCAAGGAAGGTATGGAAAATATGAGTACTTTGTATTGGGTGAGAGCAGCAGTCTGACTATGTGGTTCAGACAAACCTTGCTGCCTCTGATTTGACAGATAACAGCTTCAAAAACACAAGCTGGGTCTCTGTCAGATTTCCAACTTTGACCATTATCACACCTGGAAAGCACTTGAATTCAAATTTTAAGCTGCTTCTGTTTTGATGAACGTGGGTTCATTCTGCAGCCTTAATCCCATCAACTTTGAGAAAACTCAAGCGTGGATCGGGCCAACAGTCCAGCAACGGGATTTTTAACTCTGTACTTGGTGGGAAGCCATTTGCCCCTTCAGAAGATTTAACTGTCCCCCAGATGCACAGTTTTCTTTAATGATGTTTGCAATTCTTGTAGCATACCAGATGGCCTGTATCAGACTCATCTGTGTTTCTTGGCTTGGAAATGTACACTGTAAACAACTTAATCAAGGGATTTTTCTTTCTTATTCCTAAAGCAGGTTGTCCTTTTGGCTGTAAGTTCAGTTCCCGGACTAGCTCATCTGTCAAAATATAATTCTACATACAGTCTCTGCACCAAGCAAAACAAATTCTTAATAGTCTTTTAAAAAGCAACCCCAACCAATCCACCTGCATTGCTTCTTCCCTCCCATAAGTAATTTTCAAAATAACTGTGGCAAAACACATTAATTCCTGCTACTCATCCAGAGAAGCAATTATAACTTGAGCATAAGGAGGCTCTTTTAAAACTTCTGAAAACGTCAGGTAGAAAGCTATGTCCTGAATTACATCCCTGTTCTGCTATATTTCTTGACTTCATCTGAGTGCAGTGTCTTTTAGGGCTGCTCTCAGCTATCCTGTGGTGAGTACCAGCCAGGATAACAGACATATGTAATTGCAAATAACCACATATACACCAGTCTGCAAAATTTGGCTGCTGGGCCTTTTGAAAAGCCTGTCTCAGATCTTGCTGTGTTTAATCACTGACAGCTGGTTCCCCAGGAATACCTTCAGATCTTGCATTGCTACTGGGCATGTTTACCACTTGTTTTTTTTTTTTCATTCTCAGAATTAAGCAAAACCGTTCAGAGACAGTGGAAGCTATTTTGGTTTCCTCTTATGACTCTTGTTTTGATGCATCGGGGATTTCTTATTACTCGTAATACGCAAGACCACTCACTTCCACAATGTAATAACCAATGTAGAGCTACCCAATCTAAGTACCCTGGCTGCTTGTTCCATCCTTGTTGGCTGAAAAGGACTCTACCTTTAGCGGGACAGCTTTTCAGCTCTGGCAGCTGTTGTTAGGTTTCTTGATCACAGCACAGTTTTACTTTGCAGGAGGTTCTGGATTTTGCGGTTCATCTAGTTCTGTACTTGCAGGCTGACTAGCGCAGGCAGTACGCACGTTTGCCTGGAATTAGCTGTTGCACATGAATGTTGGTGAGGCCTTCTGTTGGGTTGTACTACTAGTCCCATGTAGATTTCCAATGTTGTTGTTGTTGTTGCCTTTGTTCATTTGTTTCTACCTGACTTTCCGTCACAGTAGGTAGTTACAGTGCAGTTCTCTCTCACTGACTTTCAGAATGGAAACCAACTGGAGGCAGTGTTCTGAATCTGATTCCCAGAACATCTAGGCACCTAAGCTTCAGTCTTCTTTATTAAGAACCCCTTTGCTCGGTAGTTCAACAGCAGAATGACACACTGCTCTTGTCAGCTCCTCCCTTCCTCTTTGTCCTCTGGCTTACACAGTTGAAGAAATATTTAAAAAAAAAAAAAAAAGAAATAGTGGCAATGCTAAAGGAAGCCTGATCAGCAACGTACTGCTATGGGAAGGGAGTAAGAGGGATTTTGCTGCAGGGGAAGCAGACCTATGGCAAGAATGGGTCCATGTGGTTCAGTGATGATGGCTGGAGTTATTTTCAGCAGAGTTGTTTCTCATGTTACTTCTCCTTAGTTATTTAGTCATCAGGGGGTAGCAGCCTGTCAGAGTCATCGTTCTCCTGGGTTGTTATGAAAACAGCAAATGCCATCATTGGTTTTCCACTGTGGGTGAATGAAGTGTTCAGTAAACACTGTTCCCACCTAAGGCAAATTTTATATTATGTTGAGAGGTAACCATCACTCCCTTGCTGTCTTTCATCAGTTCACAGTATATTAAACAGCAAAACTGGTAGCAACTTACACAGCACCATTCATTTTGACAAATCCCAAGGCTTTATGGGGGTAGTTTCCCCTACTATTGAAGCACGGTCTTTAAAAGCACCCAGCAATGTTATAAATAGCACAGGGCAGGGGATGGAATACAAAAATGCTGAGTCCAAACTAAGCTAGCAGATATTTATTTGTTTATTGAACAGATCTTAGCAGTGGGCAAAAGTTTACAGCCTCGGACACAAACCCGAATAACCCAACAACTCTGTCCTATCCAATTTTGAAATTCCCCTAAAGAAATCAACACATCAATCAAAAGTTCAGACTTCACAGTCCATGTTCTACTTAGCCTGCTAGTAAATGATTTATTTACTGCATTTGTATTGTCTCTTTGATTTCATTTGGGAAATGGCATGAACCCTGGTAACAATGTTGGAACAGACAACTATCCACTAAGGATCAGCCATGCCATTGTGCTTGTTGTGCAAAGACTTCGTGCCTAAAATAAAAAGACACTAGCCTTGCCCTAAATACATTACAATATAAGTAAGTACCTAAAGCAATGCTAGTGAAAACAGTAGCTCACTACTACTGGTAGCAGAGGTAGAGAAGGAAAACAAAAGCTTACAGCCAGAATCTTGAATAGAGGAAAATAATAGATGTAATTAGGTCCTAATCCTTACCTTAAAGGTAGAGGATTGAATTAAATGAAAGAAATTGTAAGGTTGCCTGAATAGGTTTACTTATATGAGGCTGGTTGCTCATTATATTTCTGGATTGTTTGTAGCTAGTGAAATTCAGTGTTAGGAGCTAAAGAGGTAAAAGTAAGGAAATAAAAACTACAGATGAATTATTACTAGTGAGACAGAAGGACAAAAAGGAGAGAGATATAACAGCAAGGAAGAGCCCATGTAAGATGTCAACTTAGGTCAACAGAGCTAGAAAAAGGAAGGGAAACTTCTTCATATTCAACTAGATAAGTTGAGATATTTTGTCAGGGATGCAGAGTGTTGAAACCCTGTTTTCTTCTGTTCTGTACTGCTCTACAGGGTCTCCTTTATCTGTAGCTGAATGAGAGCTAATATCATTGTAGGTCCCTTCCAGCTGAATTAGTCTAGTCTAATAGCAACAGACAGCCGTGAAAGCTGCCCATGGCAGTTTGGGAGATTGAAATGGTTGTTTCCAAGATGTGCGTCACCGGCTGCTGGGACTTGGAAAGCTTGTGTACATGGACAATTACCACTAACTTGAAGTCATTTGAACTGTTTTTCACATCATGCCTTGTAGGTAATTCATACAGGAGTTCTTGGTCCTTCAGAACCATTGCAGGAATTGGCATTGTCTCTGTTGGCATCTTACAGTTTACAGGCAGTGAGGGTAGGCACGCGGAGAAGGATGTTGGGTCTCTTTCTGACAGACTCCTGTGGCTGAGGACTGTGTTGTTCAGGTGAAGTCTCTATGTGTCACTGGGAAGTAGCAAGGTCAGACTTTTTCTCAGGCTTAGATGTTCAGCTGTCAGGGGTGAAGCCAAGCAATATCTAGTAGTGCTTTAGACAGGTTGAGAATTTTTAGGCAACTGCTTGCCAGCTTTGTAGGGGGAGTACAGTTCTTCACTTGACCTTCTCTCTGAACAACTCAGCAGACATGAGACTGGATACCTGGTTTGGACCTTGCCAAAAGGGATTTCCTGGTAGGCTCTGCTGGTCCTCCCTTTGCTTCTGCTGTCAGGGGAGAAGAGTATGGCTCTACTCAAGCCTCTTCCATTACTCAAACCCCAATCCATTATTAGTTGAATGCTTAGGCTGAAAATTGTTAATGTTAAAAATAATCTTGGGGGGGGGTTGTCTACATCTAAATTCAGACCCTTTAGGATCCATGCAGAGACAAAGCATGCAGAGCACAGAAAATTCCAGATGGCTGAATTATAGCACTTCAAACCTTGTTTCTTTGCTATGAATAAAGAGGTATTTTGGTCTGTTTAATCACTCTGCCTCTTGTGCAGTCTTTAGGTTTAGCTATCTACCACTGAAAGGATTATCTTTTTTTTAAAGCAATCATTAACATCTTGCTACAACTGAATTTGCTATTAGAGTATTGCTGTGCTTCTCCAAGCCAACAAAGTCAAATGCTGTTGCAAGCCTGGAGAATGTAAATTGTTTTGAAAATAACACCTGCAGTACTTGAGATAAAGCAGGGTAAGAGCTGATTATGCTGGGAACCAAGAGGGATTCCACAAGGCTCAGAAACATCTTTCTGCTACTTGGCAAACATTAAAACTTTCCCCTTCCAAGTGAAAAAAGCATCAGTAACCTGCTGGGGAGTAGCAACACATCACTTCAAGAGAGTCTGACAGTCAACAGTACCTTCACTATGGGAATCTGGCTCAGCTTCTACCACATCCAGTGCTGTGGCATTGAAATTTGAAGTACTGCTGCCATCTGCAGGGGCTCAACTTGATGTCATTTCCATGCTTTATTGCTGATCTTGTCAGAAACAAAACATTCTCCAGAAACTTGCCCATCAGGCATATCAGATTCCATAATGATTGCTTTTTTGCTGTGTACCACCCTTTCTCCGGCCCCAAAGGTCCAAACACCTCCAAACCAAAGCTGCAAACATGTTTCAGAGGGACTTCTTTGGGTCTGTACTTGGCACATGGCAATTTCATTACACTTCCCCCTGTTTAATGTGTGCCCTTCCTGTGAACTTACTTTTAGTACTACCAAATAGACTGCCACTAGCCCAAAGTGAAAGCTTGTAAATCTGATCAAACATCGAATTTATCCCAAGTGCTTCTCCGCAATGGGAGGTGTGGTTGCTTATTAGCATGTAACCATACTGCTCTGCAGCTTAATGCTAGCCTTGTATGTGCTTATGGACTTGTACCTACGTGTATATTTTAAGGAAAGCATGTTAGGTAGTAAAGAAGAATCTGGGCTGAGGGAGGGAGGAAAGTTGACTGCAATAGACCATAGCAAGATAATATTTGGTGGGCTACTTGAGCTAATTTAAGTCCTGCTTGACAGAAAGGCTGATACTGGTGGTGCATGGAGCTAGGTGCAATCCATACTGCCTGTACCAAAAGCAAGGGGAAATGTTGGCATGAAACTTGCAACTGCAGTCATGTTAAGGCAGAGGGAACTTGATAAATGGGCAGCAAAGGAGAGTATTGAGTATTTGGTGTTGGAGTTGCATGTAGATCAGTTGTGGGGTTAGGTGTAAGCCTGTAGGATACTAGAATGAGATGAACAACTGTGCATACTGGAAAGGCACAAGGGCCATTGGACCTGGTACGGACTCAGTAGCACAAATCAGGAGTGTAAGATGTAGCACAGAGTTAAAGGCACTAGGCAAGGAGTCATGAAGCCCTTCAGATCCTGGGATTACAGAATTTGGCAAAACTTGCTTGTCAGAGCTTTTCTAGGCGTTCATAACAGAAACAAAAAAATAATGAGGTCAAACACTTGGGCGAGTATGAGTTTCAGATGTGACCCCATTATGTCTGAGGTCCAAAGATTAAATAAATGATGGAGAGCCTCCACTTGTGAGGCAAGTGAGAACATTTCTAGCTTTGTATCTGTCCTTGTGCTGTGAAAGTGCTGGTTGCTGAGATCCCATTTTTCCTATCCTGAACAACAAGCACAGAAGACAAATGAACTACTGACTCCATGTAGACTTCTCCTTGGCATCTAAAAGATTGTTTTGCTTCTCACTTGAGGAGTTCAGTTTCAGGTCATTTTCTGTCTCTTTCTTGATATTTTTGACAGGATTCATCTACTGTACGTTCAGTACAAGCTCACTTTCACATCAGAGATAATTACTTAGGATAGGCAGAAAAAGATTTTTCTTTGCATGAACTGAAGACAGGATTAGAAAGCAATTCTCGCCTCCAAATTCTTTTTATTTCATAACTGTGTTTGACTTCTCAAAAGGGCCTAATTTTATAAACAACAGCAGCTTGTGACTGTGGCAAATTTCAGATAGAGAATATTTGAAGTTAAAAAGCTTTAGAAGCTCATGTTAAGGAGTAATTTTCAGACCTTTATCTGTGTAATATAATCACTAGGCACTGCAATCTTGAACCTGCTGAACAAGCCCTAACAAACCTCAATCCTTCCCCGTTTACTGAAAATATGGTCAATAGATTAAGTGATTGAAACAAGCCCAACAATATTACTGTGCCTTCATCATAAAAAAAGTTATCTGAGTCCAAAGCAAGGCTGGACCAGTTTGTCTACATTAGTTACAGGTAAGCACAACCATTGAAAAAATGTATGTGCTTGCCATCGTGTGTGTTTCGATACCTGCCTAGTGAATTTGCAAGCAAAGATGGATGTGTTGGAATTGCACTCAGAAGTGTCTGAGAAGAGATTGGATGTATAGGGTATTTGTCTTGATCCTGCAGTCATCTTGTGCACTCAGCCCTCACTGAAGTGCTGCACGAAGACGGATGGGGCTAATTCCCAAATGGGAACAAAGGAAGTGCAGCTGAAATACAGCTTCCATTTGTCAGCAGGAATGCCATTGTGCGTAACTACAAATTCAGTGCTACCTCAGGACAAATAACAAAGACCCATTCTCAATCAAATGAAATTTATGGCAAATGGAGAAAAAATCACAAGCTGCCTAATCTGTTATGTAAAATGAAAGGGGATTATTAGTGATTCTTAGTCTAGAAGCCATATTAGTTTTACCTCTCATCCAGAAGATGTGTTGTCTCCTACTTCCAGAAGATAGTGCTCTCTAGACAACACTGTACATTGATTTTTGTCATTATCTGAGGGGATAAATTGTTCTTATCTGAGCAATCTAATCAATATTCAGGGGCTTCTTTAATATCTAAGTACTTATGTTTGCTAGTGCTACTACAGAAGGAGAAAAAATTCTTTCTTGCTGTTACAGGAAAAACGTGTTCTTTCTTCTTATCTCTGTTTTATACATACAGAAAAACCTAACAAAAGCTCAAGACATCTGTTTCAACCAGCTGAACAAATAAAACCAGGGCTCTAGAGACCTCAGAACAGAAAGAACTGTGGAAGTTGGGAACTAGCTCCACCTGCTAGTTCTCCTGTGATTTACCTAGTTTACACCATCCCCTGGCATGCTGGGCACATCTTTACCTTGAGAATCCAAGGCAAAGATGTAAGAAACAGCATGGGGAAGCTAAAGGGAAAAATAGGTACCACGAAATAAATATGAGACAATGCTAGTGTTTTCAGTCCTGCTCTGTACTCCTTGTTTTGAGTAGCTGCCTTCGCTCTCTGGGTAGTAATATCATCTCTAAAGATTTTCTTGCCCTTTCTGGAGCAACTATGCAGTTCAGGCTTATTTTCCAGCCTACAATTCTTTGCAGGTTTTCTTGCTCTGAGCTAAATTAATGCCTTCTGCTGCACAGAGCAAGAACCCCTAGTTAACGAGGGCTTTTTTCACAATGTTGGGACCTTGGGACTGAGCATTGGAAATCCCTAAAAATAACTGAGTACCTAAGAACAATGACTGGAGCAGAAGGCTGGGAGTGTTATCAGTGTTGGAAAGTTATTAGAATTAAGATATATTAATAGGGATTTATGAATCAAACTGTTGCCCCTTGATATGAGCAGCTGCCTGGCATTCATGGCCTCTCCAGGTTGTTTCTCTGGAGCAGTATGTCTTAATAAGAACAGGAAAAAAAAGCTTTGCTTTCCTGAGGCTAACTATAAGGAACAGCAGTATGGCATATTGTTCATAAATCCAGCCAAGTTTTTCTACATAGTACTTAAGGAAAAAAGCAGCCATGAAAAACCTTTCTTGTGAAGTTTTCATCATTGTAATGAAGTCCCATTTCACTGATCTCATTTATCCTGGATGAGAGGTGACTACCATGCACTTATTAGAGTGGCCAACAGGCACCACAGACCTTGGTATGCTCCAGCGCAGCCACATAGATGAAGAGGCAGCAAAGCCTGGAAATTGTGGGGTTCAGGGAGCTTGGGGAAGCTAGCCAGGGGGCTGATGATATCCTGTCGAGCCTGCTGGTTTCTGGAGCACTGGATATCTTCTGACCTACTGCAGTTGGGAAACTCGGAGCTGTGCTGTGTTTCCATCAGGTCACAACAGTCATCAGGAACTTGTGAAGCAGGAGAGAGCTGCTGCCTGTGTTCACCTCTGAGACAGTCGGCAGCACCACTTGTGCCTGCCACTACAGGGGCTGATGTACCAGCTTGAGAGACTTGTAAATGTATGAGCTAAAACCATCCGAATGTGTACACGCACATGAAATGTGTGTAAAAAGATCATTGATTTCTATAATATTCTCTCCCCTGACAGGATTCACAAATTGGGCTTGCTATGAGTATGGCTAGAGCGGTCTTCTATTCAAAGCAGGCCCCGTTCCTGCCAATGTCATATCTCCTGGTTAAATTGCTGCTGCTTCCGTGGCACTGTCACCAACTTCCCCCCAGGCTTGGCAAGCGCTGTCACTTGGAAGGCAGCAGGCGAATGTCACCGCTATCTCACGACAGGATTCCTTTAATCCTTGGCATCCCTCGCATGGTTGCTTGCTACTTAATGAGTTGCTCCTAAGTACACAGTTAAATGGAGTTGTAAGAAACTGAAAGCTCTCATGGCTTCAGCTATTGCTTTGGCAGGACTTTTTTTCAGCAGTTTGCTGCCTTTGACAGTGTCTGGAACACATGCTGTTCTCCAGATATGACTGAGGCCAGCCTTAAACTGCAAACGTTGTAAACACAGACCCTGAATCCAGGCTTCAGCCAGACAGTTCAGACTTTTCCAAGAACTGGGCCATGGGCAATTAGATTAAATCCATGATAAAGCTCACTTCAGCTATACATAAAACATGCAAATACACATCTGCAAAATAAATTGCATAAAATTAATTTATGCCTACTTCTCCCTCCACAGGCACTTCTGCTCTGGGAGATGACGCAGTCGTAGAGCGGAGGGAGCACTATCTGGGGGACAGCGTGCCTGCCTTCTGAGAGAAAGAGAAAGCCAAGGCTGATAGAAATAAGCTGAAATAAAAACAGCCCCACGGTTAAGCAGTTATATGTTATGCTGGAGAAATGGATTTAATCTCTGTTGTAGAGTTACTAAGTGGTGCTCATCAAACACTGGAGTGTGGGCCACAGCTGTGTGTGTTTCTGTGGGGCAGGTGGGAGCTAGCCCGCCCCATGGACCTGGGCTGGCTCTGCCTGCAGGCAGCTGTGGTGCCTTCGAATCCACAGTTTAATTGTCAGTTCAGGTAAACTGCCCATGGACAGCTGACAAATGAACTTTTAGTCCAGGGATGTGAACAGCTCGAGTATCTATTGTCAGTATTCCCACATACATGTCCATTTTCTCAGACCTCTCCTACTCTCCGCTCTGCTACAATCCCCTGCTACCTTTAACTGCTTTTTTTTTTCTACTACCTCATATAAATTAACAATTAAGACCTGTTTTTCAATGTCATCTACTTTTCACACCTTTTTCAAGTTCAGGCTTAGGTATCTCTCTGTTGCTCTGCAGAATTTGCCCAATGCTTTCTTTGTGTTCTTTAAGATCTCTAAGCCAAATAAAACGTCATCCCTTTTACAAGTCAGCAGGCAAGAGAACCTCAAAATATTGAGCATTTTGTTTAAATAATAACAATGCCATTAAAACTTTGTTCCAGAATTAAGAGAAATAATATAACTCAGGTCAGAGAATTCAAGCATTTGGGGACCCCAGTGCTATTTTTTTTTTTCAAGCCTTCAGACTATTTAGTAATAACTTTTTTTTTCTAAAAATAAAGAGGTCCATGTAGTTAGTACCAGCTGTCCAAGAGAAAATAAATCTCTTTCCAATCTTTAGAGCTTTAAAGAACAATCTATTTCAGGCAGAAATGGTTTGCTGCTTCATGTTAGGCAGGCTTCCCAAATTTTCAGTTGAAATAATATCACACGTTTGCTCTTAAAGAACATTGGAACAGTGTTATTTACAATGTTATTTTCAAATGCAAATGACAATGTCTGCAGCTGAAAAGTGGTTCCAGCTCTGAATTAATTTACCACTTTCCAGTCAACTAAAACACGCATGCTTTCCAGTAAATCCAAACGTTTATGCAAGTCCTAGGCCTAGTTTAATGAGCTTGGGATGGTTCCCAGTACATGGCTGCTAACACTCAGTTACTTGCTAATGACAGAACTCGCAAGCAAGCCAATTCTGTCTTCCTGCAGCCACAGGGAAAGCAAATGACCAGCTTTCTGTTAACCTATTTTGCCTCTGTTTATCCAGCAGGATGGGCCGTGGACCTTGTGGTTATGACCCCTCTACCGTGTGCCTGAGCTTGCCATATGGATGCTATATCCACTGCTTTTTGTACATGTGACTATGCATGCACTCAGTAAATACCTACGCAGTCTAGGGGAAAGAAGTGCGAGAGGAGGTCTCATGAATCTTTGTCCTTTGTGGGCAATTCTTGGCCACACTCTGATCTGGGAGGCTGAGGCCAAGCGAGTGTACCGCAGCGCTCATGTGCAGCGAGTCCAGCGTGCTGGGGAAAGCAGCTGGGCGTCCTGGCAAAATAATAGCTGGGAGCAGGCTGCCACCACCAGCCACGATCGCCTGCTCTCTAGCCATGTCCCTAGTAACAGCAAAGAGAGAAAAAAGGGACCAGGAGCCAGGGGAGTTGTTCTGCTGGCTGTTTGGGGGCATAGGATCTAGACTGAGCTGGGCAGGACAGCTCTTGTGGTCAAACATTGAAGTACAACAGAACAGCTCTTACTGTGCTTATTATCTTTGAGAGTCACCATGGAAATGAAGTCTACATTTTTTATTTCCTGGTTTCTGTTAGAATCAAAGCTGTGAGGGCAAAATAGATGAGAGCTATGCTAGGACAGCAGATGTTTATGGAGGGAACAGCTCTACTTTTATGCTCTTATGCTTTTCCGTGATGAGGTGAATATGGGTTATAGATATGACTTCCACCTCTCAGCAGCTGAGGTAAAGCAAGCTCCCAGTAAGCAGAAGACAGAAGGGTACAGCTGGGAAATTATTTCAGCATTGCTAGACTCAAGAAAACAAAGGTCCTTAGTTGTATTGCAAATAAATTGCATACGTACCATCACGTCAGCAGACTGAGCAAGCACCGTTAAGGCGATGCATAGTGCTGTTCTGGTTTGTCTTTTGCTACATTTTTATTCTATGCAGAGAGGTGTATGGGATGCACTGGGGAGACGTGTGCATGACAGAGTGAAGCAGTGTTTCCACTCTCACAGATGTATTGAGGAATCAACTCATTCACACCAGTGTTTCTTCCCTAGTTATGGTTCTGATCCTGCTTCAGACCCATAGGCTTCCTCGCTTCCCCTTCACCTGGCTCCAGGAGGTTGGGCTCCCCGGTGAGCTGTGCACCTCCTGTTCATCACACTGTGGCTGCAGAAGCTGCCATGTCCTGCAAACCTGGCCTTGTGTCCTCCCTCCTTACCTTGCGTGTGCCAAGGCAAATGCCTTCCGCTTCTGCATCTGCCAAACCCAGGCACAACTACACGGTGAGCATTACTGGCCCTGTGCCACGACCAGCTGTCCATTAATAGAAACCAGCACCATGCCTGTCTGTCTTGGGGAACGATGTTCCTTTCCCCAAAACAAACTTTCTCAGCTAAATCTGCTCTTAGCTGTCAGTCCTTCTCATCTGCCCTGGGTGTAGATACTCCCAGAGCATCCCAGCTGATTCTCCCACATCTTTTTGCCAGCAGTTTTCAAATTTCAAAACTCAAACCCCTCTAACTTTGCATGCCTGACACCATTCAAATGCCTTTACAGGAGTAAAGCTTCAGGCAGTCCTAACAGCACCGCAACACTTTTCAGTTATCGTTTCTTCCTCGATTTTACAAAGAATTTGCCAGGTCAAATGTGAAATCACTCTGTGAAACAACAAAGCGTACACACTTCTTCACTTTCTGTGACCCAAAAGGTGCAACAAAAAGGGTAATTTTTAGGACACCCAATTAGTGTCCCTTTTGCTCTGCTGTAACCATGGCACCTCAGCCACAGCTGTGCCTGCTGCTCTCCTGGCAAAGGCTTTGCTGACTCACCAGCTGATTCACGCAGGCAGCAGCTTTATCTGGCTTCTGAGGAGCATCTCTGAGCCTGCGCCAGGTCCCCCTGCGTGTCCCAGGCCACACCTATATATAGCTGCTCCCTCTCCAACCCCAGGGCAGTCGGCTCCACGATGGGCACAGCCTCCAGAGGGTGGAATGAGCATCTTTTTCACCCTTTCATCAATGTGTGCCGCTGTGCTCCGTGGGCAATAGTTAAGACAGGGCACCAGAATGGATGCGATCTGTAGAGTTAACAACCTGAAAACGATTCCTTGCATCTGTTTCATTGCCAACAGCTGCCCGTCTGCTCTCCCCTGCGATGAACACGCACAGTTCCTGTGAACCCTGTTTGGCTCAGGCCAAGCATCAATAACCGCACAGGCTGTTATTTAAATAACATCACTGGCCATAAAACATCCTAAAATAACTTATTCATATTCTGGTAAAGGTGACAAGAGTTTATGCTGTAAGCTGTGGGGGCAAGCGCTGTCTTAGTTCAACTTTGTAAAATATTGATGTTGGCTTAGGATTTTTTTTCAGACTACATCAAAAAAGAGAAGATACACCTCTCTGCCAGATGGACTGCTGTGCTGTAAACAAAAATAAAGGAGCAAGGGAAAGCCATAGAGTTTAGAAGCAGAAAATGAGTGGCATGTGTATCTTGTTTCCATTTTCTGTTATTTTCTTTTTAGTTTTGCTCTTCTGCTTTTTCCTGCTTGTAACGTTTGCACTACTTGCAGCTCTTGTACTGTTTCTTTTAATCTTCATATCAATTACTTTTCTTAACTTAATAAACTACACAGCTGTTCAGTCAATGGAAGCATTATTGAAAAACGATGCTGAGCTTGGTCCAAAATAGACTGGCCCAAAATCAAGGAACAGTAGGGTTAGGAGGTTAACCGTGACCCTTTACGTTTTTACTTGTTTTGTTTTTATAAATTTAATTTGCTGACTGGCTTCTGTATCTGTGCACCAGCTGACATTGATTGGCTCCAACAGGGTAACTTGACAAGACACACTAATTCAGCTGGCAGCCTTCTTCCTCTAATCTGGGTTTGTCTCTCGCACAGAAGCTGATGGGAAGGTCTGGTGCATCTCCTTATTGACTCGAGAAATGTGAGGGTTGTTCTCTCAATATACAACCCCAAACTGCGCAGCAATATCAAGCATTTGGATAGGATTGTCCCAGGACAAAATGAACCAGGAGGCTGCTGCAATTGTTTTAGTATTTGAGTTTCTGTATATGGAGAAACAAAAAGGCAGGAAAAAGCTGATACTAGTAATAAGGGAATTAAATTGCATGAAGGAAAACAAAATGGAAACATAGCTGGGTATAGGAAAAGCCATCAAACACTGAGAACTACACGTTTTTGCATTTGTCCTTCAAAGCAGTATATTGGCTAGAACTCAGGCGTACAAAACAGGATTTGAGGCAGCACTGGAGGTAGAGACATGTGAGCGATGTTGCATAAAGTATAAGAAGAGGTATACAAATTTTATATAAATGAGCTACAGATGTATTGAACACTGTGTATTAATATTTAGTAGCTGGAGAGTCGGCTTCTCATACAGAAAAATTCTGTCATGAGAACACAACTTGCTCTGGTGTCTTCTGCAGTCTCTCTTCTGAACGCTAAGCAGTTTTGGTGTACGTGGTGGACTCGTGGCTTAGCGATTTATTCAACGTGAATGTTCTGGCAGGAGAAATTATGTTGGGTCGTACAAGCGATGATAGATTGTGTTTCTTTGTGTAGCCCTTTTCTCCTATGCTTTTTGCTGCCAAGCTGTCTATGGTGTGAAAAATCCTTAGAGGTTACGCTTTTCTAATGTGGCCTGAGGGTGATCAGTTTGTGGATTACCAGAGTCAGTTCCTTGGCTAAGAGGAAGGAAAATATTTTCTAGGAAAAAAAATGTAGGTAGTGGTTAGTAACAATTCAGTCTTGCCCATGCTGAACTGGAGTTAGCTGCTTTTCCTCCCAGGACTGTTCCTTTTGAGGCACTGTGACATCCTTGCAGAGCTTGGCTCTGTCTCTGGGTGAGTGCAGGAAGGTGGCATCAGCAAAGACCTGGCAGAGGCAGCCATGTCCAGGAGGAGAATACCCAACTGTTACAGATAAAAAGTATGTCAGAGAGAAAAATTCCTGCTGCAGTTGTGAAATAAATAGTAAGACAACCAAAAGGAGTGAAATCACACATTTGGGGTGGAGAATAATCTTGGCAAGGTGCCCTGATCTCCTGTAGATGTATGAGATGCAGGCTGATTCATAAGCGTATTTTTCATCAAAATGGCGTAATCCTCCTACATGACAAGAAAAGGTAGTGAATATGTCAGCTGAGAATGCCAGAAGAAGAGACTTTATTCACAAATACAAAATATTTAGTGAGTCTACAATAGTGCTGATAGTATTTATTCTCTGATTCTTTTGCTGACAAAATTTCAGATGTGGGGTAATCAATAACTCCAGCTTATATTATGCAGGGGGAAAATTTGTTCTTGGTGCCTGAGCGGTCTTCTGTATCCTGAGATACTTTAGACTTCAAAAGAGAGAAAGCTCTCTTTCTCCCTCCCAGTTATGCTTTCGTGGAAGCCTTCCGTTTAAACTGCAAACACCAGATTTTTCCTCTTCTTCACTACTCCGTTCTCTCCCTTTTGCTCCCAAATTCCTTCCTCTTCCCTCCCCACTGGTTCCTCCAATGCCTGGTAAACAACCCCAAGATTTTACTAGTTTCTGTTTCCCACACCAAGAAACGACTATCTTAACTGCGCAGAGATAGATTAAACTAGCAGTGCTGGGTAGCAGTAAGGACTTCGGCCACCTGGGAAGTGAGACATTTCATCACTAGAGAGTCTATTGTTCTACCATGTCTTCAGTAGAAAACATTCCCAGATATCTGAGTACCATCATCCTGCATTTCCCATCCGTAATCCCTAGGAACAAACTTTTTTCCAGCTACTAACAATTCAAGTTCAACATTGCTTCAAATAAAGTTCAAAGTAGATTCAAGTAAAGTTTATTAAAGATATTGTCCATGAAAAAAAATTATTATAACACAGCCTCTGCCCATGATCAATATTTAGACAAAGCACAGTAAAATGCCTTGCACTCCTGTAACTGTCTTTCCCTTGATTATCTCAAAGCACTTTATAAACAGTAATGAACGCACCTTGTAATGAAAGAAATGTAGTGTTTACAATTAGGCAAACACACAGGCACTGATAAGCTAGAACCAAAATTATCAAGCATGAATGCCTAAATACAGCAATTTGAAGCCCTATTTATTTTAGTAAGTGTTAAGGCTATGTCTGTCACTGACTTTACAGAAACCAGAAGATGACCAGAGAAATAAAACTATTCTATTTGACCGTATAAATACATAAGTAAATGCCTGACTTTATGGAATACCTTCTTAGGTTTAATAGGGGTTGATTGTATTTTTTAATTGCAAAGCACGTGAAAGAGATTTCACATCTCAGGGCCCTACATGGAAGGATCCCAAAGGATTTAATAAACACATTTCACTGCGATGAAGCCATTTCAGTGGACCACATTTCAGAGTGGACCGTGACAACTGTTTCACCGCCCATAGGGACTTTACACAACCGTGTGAAAGACCAAGTGAAGAAGGTTGTATTGACCTGAGTCTGCGGGGAGAATCTGGGGCAGGCGAATGCAATTACTTGAGCTGACTGAGCAATGGGAAAAATGCCACTAATACTCATCTGAGCTCAAAACCAGCCAAGATTTACTTTCACTTGCAATAGTGAATTTACGCAAAAGCTTAAGTAGTAGCAAAATATATGTTGGGTTTGGTTGACTTTAAATGTGAAATGTATTTGTAAGATGCTACAGAAACTGCATCGCCCAAATGACTAACCAACCCCGAAGTAATGTAGGAGTTAGACAATAAATATTCACAACAAACTGTTCATGAGATAATCATAGTGAAAACATTTTCCAAATAAATTCATAAATACATACAGTAAATTAATGTGAGAAGTTCCTGAGCATTTTGTGAGCAGAAGAAAGAATTTGCTGACTACCCTAGAAATGGCTTTTTATTTTGTGATTTAATTCTTGCGGAAAGTGTCATGGGATTAAGTACAAGAATCAGCATCTCACTCGTGTAATTGATTTAAACAGAAACATTAGGTGATCTGAAAATCATTATAAAGGATAATCTTATTTTATTTATTTGACCGGCATCCATTAATATCCAAGATGCTACTGCCCTAAGTTACTACTCTAGCGAGAGAACTGCATTGCCAGTGAGGATGAGGCTGTTTCCTTCTGCTTTGAAAAGAGCTTGAACACTATTACCACAACTGAATTAGCTTTTACAAAATAGCCGAGACAAGATCCTTTACTGTGTGAAACCTAATAGTTGGCCAGTCTGTTAGCAGCAGCGCCAGGCACAGACTTCACGCATAAGCAAACTACAGAATCCTTTTGGTCTTGTGAAGTGACTTACTTGGTAATGGTCTTACAATATCCAGAGCATAAAGTAGAAGATTGTGGAGCAATACTGGTGAATTTAAACAAACTCTATTACTCCTGCATCATTTACAGCACATTTTATAAAGACATACGCACCAAAAAAGTAGAGTGATAAATTTCCCAAGGATATTTAGTGTATCTTTTATTGACACAAATCTGACACCCACAGACATGGGGAAAAAATGTTATTAGCATGTTTTAGCTGTATTAGCATGTATTAGCTGACATCTCTATCTTTCTTAGGGAAGGAAAAAGAAGAATTCCAGATTTGTGGTAAAAATGGTGTATTTTTAAAATAATAATGAAAAAAATATCTTTTCCATATGCTTTGTTCTGGAATGAAGTCAAAGAGAAGCTTAGATCTTATTATATCAAATGTAGTTAGTGTCACATCTGTCAAAATATCTTGCTACTTGCTTTACTGTTAAAAACAGGGTTGTTTGTTTTTAAAATATATGGATGTTTTTACTGCTGGTGGATACTAAGCATATGTAAAAGATGCAGCAGGTACTTCTGTAAGAGAAAGGAACCATTCAAGCAATTCTGACTGACAGCTATTTTAGTTCAGTGGGTATGACACAGTTCTGCCATAGGCCTTTGACCAAACTTTCCAAACAGTGAAAGCTAAAGTTAGGATTTCTACTTCTAGTTTTAGGCAGCTCTATAAAAAAATGTAAGATTTTGTAAGATTCTGTATCCCATTGTTCCTACTAGACAAGAGCAGCAACAACCAGTTTAGCCATTTTGAGACTGAGATCACCTCCTCTTTGGTCACAAAGGATGGCTTAAAACCCTTACATCTGAAAGTTTAAACGTTACCCGTGGCAGCCATTACTTCTCACTTGCAGACATTACAAAATTGCACTTTCTGTTAATGCTTCTTAAACTTGCAGCAACCTCTGTTCTTCCAGCTGTGCTGCTCAGCGCTCTTCCTCACACGTCTCTGCTGCGGTGCTTCACTTCACAGCTGCTGTCTTCTGCTCGTCAAGTTCTGGTGTCTCCAGACTTGCTTGCCAATGCTCCTCTGTCCCATCTATCCTTACTTACTGTAGAAGTCATAGACCATATTCCGATAATAAACCTCAATGCTAACTTGCAATATTCTCCATTATTCAAGACTTGGGGTATCATAAAGCTTTAGTAGTTAATTTAGGCAGCCTCCTTTTGTAGATGTTACATATTACAATCCTGAATCTGCAGTCAAAACAGCATTGAATTTGGGTTTCTACAGGTCAAATCTATGAGTTACCCCAATCTTAATGATTTTACTCCATGGGTCTAAGCCATAATCTCTTTTTACCTTAAGCAGTAATTTGCAACTGTTCTAAAACCCATCTAAAATTATTAGGAAATTTAGTCAGTGACACTCATACACACATTTCACAGCTGGACCTATAAACACTACTGAAGGATTTGTACGTGGCAACGAAGAGCCAGTTTTGTGAGATTTAGAAGTTGAGGCTGATGCACAAAAAGGAGTTGAAATAGTTTTGCACTGTCTTCTACACTAGAAAATTATTTCTGAATTTCCATAATTATATTTTAATGCAACTTCCTAACATGCATAAGATTCATAAGGCTTTTTGGCTATACCCAGTGTATAAATTTCTCCCAGACTGCTGTATACAAAAGGAACAGTGATGTAGAGTGAGAATGGAGGCTTCAATGTCAACAGAAAAATAAACGTGAACTGCCCTGTGTGTGCATCTCCTCTCACGGATTCCAATTTAAATAAAATAGGCACAAGACAATACGACTTGATGAACTCACTGAAGCCCCAAACAATACAGTACAGTACCCAAGTTGCAATGGAATGCAGGTCATATGAAATAGCTACACATTAAAGATAACAGAAGAGACTAAGCTCCAGAAGACAGCTGTGTAATAGAAACAGACAGGTTACATGCAGAAGAATATGAAGGCAAGGGCTAGAAAGAAGAGAAAAAGCTTTTGCCATCAATTGGCTTGTCATAGGAGGGTACAAAGAAATAAGGCTGATAGGACTATAAAAGGCTAACAAGAGAAGGCGGCAGTTAAGCAATGGCAGCAAATCCCCCATTAACAGCAGTGACACAAATGGGAGATTGCCTTGAAAATCATGATACCTAAAGGAGTCCTTCAAGGGTGAAATTTGTATGAATAACTTCTGAACCCAGCACATCAGAGACTTTCAGGAAGGACACAAAAAAGACAGACTGACGTCACAGTTTACATGAAATGTGCAGTGAGAAGTATAGGTTGCAAGAAGAAGGGCTTTGGAGTAGGGGCCACAAAGCCAGCTGCACTTCCATCATCCTTGCAAATAATTTTAGCATAAAGTACCTGTTTGGCTTTATGAAGAGTGAATTTTGCAGGAGTATAATACTAGAGTTACTCTGCCTCTCTAGGCCCATTAGGGTTTCAGCAAAGTCTGAAGGTGTAAGCTGGCATACAGAGGCCTCCACTGCAGTAAGAACGAACCTATTAACGTTGCCTTTGCAATAAGGGAATATGCCTGCCAATAAGTTGGAGAGGAAGAAAAGAAAGGGAAAGGTGTCATGAGAAAATTTCTAGTTAATGACTATAATGCTGAGAAAAGAAAAGAAGGTTCAAAATAAAAAAAAAAAAAAGGGAGAAGGCAGCCAGAAAGCTTGAACATTGACTGGAGTGTAATGCTTTTCTCTTTCCCATCAGGCACTCCTGCCATCTGTCAGCACTTAGGTACCAATTTCCTTGTACCTGAGAGCATGCAGATCATTAACCTGGTATAAGCAAAATGTTGGATCTGTAAGAGCAATAGATGGCTTTGTAGCATGAGGTCTCATAGATCTATTTTTTTTTTCCTGGAAAATTCATTGCTGAGTCTGCCTTTTGCCACATGTAGAAATAATAAGCAAAAAAATCTATCGGGGAAGGGAGGGGAAAGTGCCATGAACTTGGTCGGTAGCTGTCTCTCTTCTACACACAAGATAAGCCTTAAAACAAACCACCTGCCAGGTTCCTTCCATCCTCTTACATTACACACGCAGGGTACGTTTGTTGAACAATGGATTTCAAAACAGTTTCATGGGTTTAGTTCCAGAATAAAGTTCATGCAAGCGTATGTTTTCTTATGATCTTTTTTCCTCCACATTTCCTTGAAGCAGGGTTTCAAAGACTGTTGAGGCTCCTCTCCAAGACACGAATAGACCACATGGCACACTGTTATTCCAAAAATGCCAACATCAGTAACAACCTTAGTCCAATAAAGGAATGTCTTGCAGAAAACTTGTATAATGATGATGATATGTTATTCTCATACTGTCACATTAGGAATCATGCAGCCTTTCATCGTGAAATGACAAAAATAAAGAAAACCAAAATGTAGCACGCTTAAAAACATTACTATTTCAAGGAATGCACAAGCAGTCTGAGATGCCACACTGGGAAAGCAAGTCAAAGTATTAAAAGGAAATACCTCTCCTCCATGTCTCAAAAATGTCATGCAGAAGTATCCTGCCTTTTCAGCTACACATCTTTACACATTTACTCATATTGTCATTACATAGATATATTTTTTGAATTAAATAAATTTAATCTAAACATTTATTTTCCCTTCAGGTTGCATTGTAAGTAAAAGCAGAAGCAAAATGGAATTCTACTTTTGATGTACCTGGCAAAAGAGACAATAGCTTACCTGCAAACAGAAGTAACAGAATGAAACCAACAGAAAACAACAAATATTCAACACTCATTCAAAAATGCTAGCTATATGCAAACCTTTTCCAAATATATAAGCAGATTCAGGGAGTCTGCCTATGCTGACACGGTCAGTTGCAGGGGTTGTTTTCAGACTGACCCGTGTCTGTCAAGTGCAGCTTGTCCTATCCTTTTATTAAATTCTTTTCGAACTCTTTCCTGGGTGAGGGACTCTATTCTGCGTGCATGTGTGAGCTAGACAGCCTGTGCAGTCTTCAGTAAAGAAGATTTCAGTCCAGTCTTTAGTAAAATATAAAGGGAAACCAAACAGTTCAGCTCTTGACCAATTTATGAAATACCAAGAAATATAGACCAGATGATCTCCCTGTGTTCTTATTCAGTGTGCATTCCGTCCTCCCTCTTCAATAGTCACTGGCATTTTAGCTATCCAGATGCTGCAGCATTTAATCAATGATTCAGTACACAGCCCATGAGATCTGCCACAACACTTCAACAAGCAACTTGTATCTCTCTGTGGGGACAGAGGATCTGAGCTTGTGTCAGTCTCTTCTTGTCAGTTATAATTAACCACACACCCATTTACATGTATAAATATTTATACACAAAGAGAAAGCTTCCTAGTGCTTTATCAGATCTCACTTTATCGCAGTGGATTCTGATGGCATCAAAACACAATTTAGTTTTGTTACGAACTCAGAGAATTTTGAATCTCATAAATACAGAAATCATGGCCCAGATCTTGAGAAGTTCAGTACCTGCAGGTTCTGGGGACACCTGGAAATTGAAGATGCACAGTATCCCTTTCATTTTAAATATCTGGCCACAGTCTTGACGCAGTAAAATGAATGACACATTGCACAGAACTTTATAAAACTTCGGGTATTTTTCAGGCTTTAAAAAAAAGGGATGGACCTAATGAGAGTGGCAAGGAAAAAAAAACATGTAATGGATCTTAAGAACAGCCCGGAGTTGCTGCCTGTGTTGTGCTGGGGTGGGAGCAGCTCAAGACAAACCATCTAAATAGTGTGTTTAGACCAAGTCACGGGCCAAGTCAGATGACACCTACCACACAAAGAATTCAGATATTCTCACAACCTTCCTTCCCCTACTAACCACTTAGATGGCACATGAACTTGGAAAAAAGAAATGTAGAATATGTACTGGGCTTCATTTAGTTGAGGAAAGGCATTTTTTTATAAAGTAACAAAACAACTTCCATCTGGTAAGTTTTGGGGGCTTCTACTCAATGACTTGTTAACATCTACCTAGCTACTGGAAAATAGTGATAATGTGAAAAAGACTACCAAGACTACCAAAATGATAGCATTTATTGTCCACTTTTTATGGCAGTCTCAGTGAAAACATTTAAGGATCGAACAGACCAATTTCTAACTTACGCTCACCTTTTGCTGGACTCTTCAGGCCATGACTACACAGGCAAAAATCCGGTCTTGCTAAAAAGGAACGATTCCTCCTGTCTGTTCTTCTTATCACCTAAATGCAACATTATGCTTAGTCAAGTCAGAAAAAGGATCTAGACAAAAGCTAGCAACTTGTCACAGTGGCCAGCCCTCCTCCCCCTTCTACCAGACTGCTTACGCCAGGACAATCTCTTTATCTGCTTAAATATTTCTATTCACTACAAGAAAGGCACTGAGGTGCTGGAGCACATCCAGAGAAGAGCAACAAAGCTGGTGAAGGGTCTAGAGAACAAACTCTATAAGGAGCGGCTGAGGGAGCTGGGGTTGTTCAGCCTGGAGAAAAGGAGGCTGAGGGGGAGACCTTATCGCTCTCTACAACTACCTGAAAGGAGGTTGTAGCAAGGTGGGGGTTAGTCTCTTCTCCCAAGCAATAAGTGCTAAGACGAGAGCATATGGCCTCAAGTGGCACCAGGGGAGGTTTAGGATGGATATTAGGAAAAATTTCTTAAACAGAGAAGGTTGTCCAGCATTGGAACAGTCTGTCCAGGGAAGTGGTTAAGTCACCATCCCTAGAGGCATTCAAAAGACAGTGGACGTGGTGCTTAAGGACATGGTTTAGTGGTGGTTTTGGCGGCGTTTACAGTTGGACTTGATGATCTTATAGGTCTTTTCCAACCTAAATCATTCTGTGATTCTATTTGCCTGCACATGCAATTGTTTTGCTCAGCTCCAGCTCTTCTTGACAGTGATGAGAACCATCTTTGACATCAGCATAGCTGACATATTCATGTCTGAGTAAGAAGAGTCTGGAGAGAGGAATCAGTCGAGGTTCCTGGCTCCAGGTACAGCGATCTAGGTCATTTGCATTTGTTTTCCAGAGCCTGACTCCACAAACTGAAACTGAAGTTATTAAGAACTGAAATTAAAAACTTTGAAGATGTGCTGTAGCTGTGAACAGCCCCTCACTTGGAGAAGACCTGAAGCACACATCAGGAATTTTTGGGGAGAGGCTAAGCAGCTGGAAAGGAACATGGCTGCTAAACCGAAACTCTCATTTAATTTTCTAGCTTGTTTTACTTTGTAATGTTTGGCTCCCAAAGTTGTGAAATGGTTCCCAAAACGAGGCTTCTAATTACTAAATTGTGTGGTCTAAAGCCCATCTGTTTTTTCCAGCTATCTCACATGAGCTAATAAAAGATATTCGCTCTCTTCACAAGTTAGACCATAATGACCACCACAACAATATGAGAAAAAAACACTTTTTCTTTTTGTTTTTGTGTTTTGTCCAAATGCCATGCCACTGACGATGAGATAGGATTGCCCACCTCACTCTGTCTCTTTCCTGGTAGTGAATCCTGGTGAAGTGCTATTCACGGGGAGCTTTGAGAGAGCCATACACCCATATCCTCCAGGGCACATCCTTACAGGTGACACAACTGGTGACTCAGGCATTAAAATAGTTACTGTAAGGGACCATGGGATCCCTTTTACTGGCCGTAGCTGGGGAGAAAGCAATTGAGCAATGCATCTTGTAACAATTACGTCTGTATTGCTGACGCATAATGTGTGATCCTTGTGGAAAACTGGTAGGAGATCATTAATTTAACAATATGTGTTTAAAATGTTTTATATGATATTAAGCAGTCAGAAATAGATCTCTAAGAAGGGATTAGATATATAAATTACAGGAACCCTCTGATAAAGGATAATATAAAATTAGAAAGGAAAGAAAATGTAATCACCCTTAAGGTCACAGCTAATGGCAAAACAAGAGCTGTCTGCCCCTGCTATGTCCACAACAGCCAGCCATCACATGCCAGGGAGAGGAGTCTGGAGGGGAGCAGAAAAAAAAGATTTGATTGGAAGAAAATTATAGAGAGGTGCATGAGAAATAAAGAAATGAAAGTTGATGATAACATTAAAACGATTTTGTTTGAAATGCAAAATATTTCTGACAGTTTAGAGGCATCAGTACTTTCTGACATAACTCTTCTATATGAATGTTTGTCCATATATACTGTATGACCAGAACCTGAAGAAATGGAATGGTTTTCCACTGGTCTCTTGGCTGTTCTGCAGCCCACTCTGTCATACCACCACTTTTTGGGCTTCTTTAGGATTGCAGGTGCTACAGAAAGGGACAGTATTGGTAGTAGCACTAACAGAGAACAATCAGAGTCTTCAAAGGACTGAAGGGATTGGGGACTTAGAACCACTATCAAGCACTGGTATCAACTTATGTCATCTTTTAAAAACTGTTTTAAATTACCATCCTGACCTTCTCCAAAGTTACTCTCAATGCTGGGTATTTTCTTCATTTTGGGAAGGGATGATTAGCGTGAGATCCCAGAATTCTGAGATTTTTGTAGAGGGGGCCTTGATCTGCAATTTTTGCTATGTGAGTAGTTACCCATAGGCATGTGATATGTGCCAGTCTCTGAAGTGTAAGTGTAGTCAAGCTTCTGCAGAAAAATAGTCTGCACATTCCCTCATATTTTGCTCTGCTATTTGCAAGCAAAGCGGGCTGGCAATTTCAGAAAAACTTACCCAAAACCACACCACTTTGCATGAAACAGTCAGTAGGCTCTTTTAAAATTCCTGTTCTGGAGCTTTCAAGTAATTTTGCTTAGTGACATATAATTGGTTACAGTTCAGTGGACTGACATTGTATTCAACTCCTAATTGCAGTTAGTGTTGCAGAATCAAGATGCAGTTCACCTCTTTATGAAGTACAACAGCCATCTCTCAACGTGAAATAAAAAGAGCAAGCATTTTTTATCTGGAAAGCAAAAGTTCTTTTTAGGAGACAAAAATAAAATAAAGAAGAATTAAAAGACAAATCCAAAGAGAAACCATGGCTTAAGCTGAAAACTACGATGTGCAGCTGCACTAGCTCTGTGGGTGCTTCCTTTTTATCCTGAACGCTCTTTAGGTGGCTGTAGTTCTGCTTTTCAGCATGCCCGGAACGGCTCCAGCTCAAATAACTAGTCATCTAGTTCTCATCTAAGCCCGTTGCAGCCCAGAGGCCAGGCAGAGCTTCACTTATGTCCCCAAGGAGTCCAAGTACGCCTATAGTATGCTTCACGTGCATTCAGAGGACTGGCCCACTCAGTGTCTTCAGTCAAAGCAGTAACAACATGCCCAATTTTTATATATTTAATCTAGTGACTAAAACGCTCACCCAAGAAGCAGGAGTTTTATACCCTTCAACCTGCAGGTATTCAAACCACCAGCTCCTGCCTTCCAGGACAACTCCCTAAAAATCCTGGCTCTCCCTCTGTTTCTGCTGAAAAGAGGAACGTAAAAAGGAGTGAATGAGCACTTAGCCTAGTGGTAGGGCAAAGGGAAGGGGAGAAACGTTTCTGGTCTCTGTTCACCACCTACTGCATGTTAGAAGTAAATGGGGATTTCTGCTTTGTTAATGTACGGAACACTTGTCGGCACTTGAGTCAGGCATGCACGCTCCAGAAAGGGCTAGGGGAGCAGATTCACTCATGTGCATGTAGAAGTGCTCCAGCCCCAGTGATGCAAGTGATGCCAGCACAGGCACAGGGAAGTGAAAGACATGATCTAAAGCTGGGCATAGAGTGCCTTTTCTTCTTCCTAAAAATCCAAATCCATACCAGCTACCTGCAGGCAGCTCCCCACTCCAGCCACTGCATCTTTGCTATCTCATCTGCTTTCCATTCTGAGGATCGAGGCATCTACGTCTGACTTGTAATTCCTGAGTACGGCACCCTAGAAACACGACTTCTAACTTCCAGCCCCTCACCACTATTCCAATCTGGCTTTTAGCCAGGACTACGCCTCACTTCTTGGGCCTGTGTGAATCTTTAAGGACCACAGCAGTCAAATCATGTGACAATTTAAAAGTGTGGTTCTTAAGACAGCTTGCCTGAATTCTTGGTAAATTAACGCACAAACTAATTCCACTTCTTCCACAAAAATTGTTTCTCCTTAACTTATTTTAGATCAATGAGCCCTTTTTTTAAAGTGGTGTCAGACAGTGCCTGAATGTGCATTTGCTGCACTAGAGGGAGTAGGAACCTTATCTCTGCAACGGGCAGCTTTGCCTGACACAGGCTTATATAGAAAATACGCTGTTTAGGGGCTGAGTGATCAGGTTCCTGGTTACTGAACACAGAACTATGAAACAGGGACATCACTAAAGATCAAAGCTGATGCTCTGTGTGGGAACAAGGCTCTTCCAACTTTCTAAATAATCTCCACTTTGAATACTGATAGCTGTTTCAGAATATTGCTTTCATCAGAAATCACCCATGTTTTAATTACTTGCTTCTGATCCAGGATCCAGGTGCATGGCATATATATGCCTTGCTAAGGTAGGGACTTCCTCACCTTATCATTATTTTGATTTTATGCCTTAGAACAAAATTAGTTTCCAGTGTCAAACACCCTCTGACTTTACTTCTTTGTATAGCAAACAGTTCTCCACACCAGTGACTTGTTACAAATTCTTCTAAAGATAAACAAAGCACTAAATGGATTGTATAATCTGTTTCTGTCTGTAAATTACAGGCAAAATGACCTGTGCTACATCAGTTAAGGAGGCTTTTCTTAGCTGACAGGCATGGTTTAATCACCACTAAATGGCATCTACACATTTCCACCTAAAATGCTCTAACAAGGGTTTTTCTTAACAAAGAAAAATCCATCATAATACTTGAAGGAATCAGTGAGGTATGAATTCTTGTGTATGTCTTTTTCCTTTACTGTGTCAAATGGATGCCTACATCTTTAAAATTGTAAATGTTAAAAAGAGGCAGAGCGTAACAAAGAGAAGGGATAACTTATAAAAGTACTTCTCATAAATTACTTCAGTAACTGTAGAAGCAGATCCCCTATGCCATCAATAGGAAACAATATACTTTCACTCACAGAAGCAATATATATTTTTTACAACTTTCAAGGTCAACGTTAAAATTACTGTTCTGACAAGATTCCTGTGTCTTCAGCCATAGTAGCCTCTTTTACAATTCCAGATCTTTCCTAGATTTTAATCCTCTTCCTTTGTGTACTTCCCTTTTACATTATGTTCTGGCCAGAAGGCAATAGCAGAACCCTTCACTTTCACCACGTTTCCATCCCTCCACATCTCCCTTCCACTCCACTGTTCAGTTGTGATATAGCTGTCTTTTTCCCCTGCTCAGACTTTTCACTGTTGGACTATAATATTCCTATACTATCCTCACTACTTCCTTTCCTCTCACTCATTCTTAATCCTCTGCTCCTCCTCTGGTTCTTTTCTTCCTACCTTCAACCAGATCACAGGTTGCGTTATTACAGAGCAATCGTCTCATAACTCCTCTTATCTTTCCATGGCTCCCCATCTCCTCCTTGGGGATACACAAAGCATATAGCCTTTTTCCTCACTTCTAATTCTCTGTGATCTTCCGGGGAAAAAATTTAAAATGTCATTAGTCTAATCAGTTTGGAGACCCAAAACTTTGAAATCTTAACCAGTGGGCATAATTCTCCAGGAAAACCTGAAAGGGAATATGTTTGCTGAAGAAGACCTAGAATATCTAGTAAAGGAAACCTCTAATAAAAATATAGAAGTGCTTGGAACTAGCCTTACTTCCTTATGCAGTGCTGTGCTGTCCTTGAATGGATGAGGGAAAGAAGCAGCCGTTCCACCATTTCCCTCTGCTCTCAAGATGAACAAAAATAGTCAGAAACAACTAACCTGTGCTATAACTGCAGGGAAAGGGCTTCCTACATCTTTGTGGGACATGTTATCAATCTTGTAATTTGCCTGCTTTGCCCAAATCCATTCAATTTGAGCTCTGATTTGGGAAGCTCCTTCTTTTAAGACTATAGGGCATATTTAAAATACATTTTTTTAATAAATGTGGACTATTTCTATTGTCTGTAGAAACAGTCTGCAGGCAAGAAAATGGAACAGAAGATTTTTGAGCATATTCAGCCGGTTCCAAAGTTCTTTATTCTTATGTCCTTGAATCTTTCCCTTCCTAGTTTCCTCAATTGTAAAATTAAATGAATACAGCTTGCCTACATTTCAGATGACCAGAGAATTTTCTATGAGAAATTCTGCCTTATTTTCCTTCAGTTGTTTTATCCGCCGTACATAACACTTAGGGGTAGGTGCAGTCTCTGTAACTAAAGTTCACACAACTCTGAGACTTTGTATGAAAAAGAAGAACTAATTGATGATGTGGAATTTCTTTTACCCATCTGAGAGAAGAAAGATGGGTTTAGCTTCTCAGTCGGTACACACTAGGTCCTTTGTTTGGGATCTATCAGAACTGTGACTCATGTGAGTTTCATGACAGAACACAAAAAAAGGTTGTGCACTATCATGTATGGATATGTAATGCAAAGCATGGGGAAAAATGGAAAAATAAAAGATCTGCCAACCAGCAATCTTGTGAAAATGCTAAATTCAGCTTTAAGAAACAATAAGTTTATTTTGCTTTCAACCTTACTTTAAATTATGCTGGCAACCTCTTCTGAGCACCAGTCTTACTGCATGTCTTAGATTTCCCTTCCTCAGGGCCACAATCATAATCTTTACTGTTAATGCACACTGAGTCCACAACCAGTTACTCTGCCGCATACCCAGGCCAGCTAGTGCAGCAGGGAGAAGTCCCCTGAAATAACTGTGCGATCCCCATTGAGCCCCATTATTATTCTGTGTCTCAGACTACTCTAATCCCAACCCTAACTCCATCCCCAGACTGAGATTTACACCACAGGACAGTAGGAGCACCCTGGCTAAGGGCTGCTGAGGGAAGAACTCCAGCACCAGTCCTTGTCTCTCTTCGGCAGCTTCTTCTGAAGCCCCTTCTTATTTGCCATATGTGTCCCATTTCTCATTCTCAGAGCCATGAGTCTAACTCTACCTGAACTCTAGAATAAACCCAAGGTGAGGAACCCATCACCCTCCTTGGCAGCGCTTCCTGCCATCCCACTTCACTGACTAGAGGTACTGTCTGTCTGTCTTGTTTCTGTTGGGTTTATAACACAGTTTTGCTTGCTTGCTCCAAGAGTTTCTCTGGTAAGCTGTGACAACAATCTCTATTCATAGATAGGCATGTTGCAGGTCACCTGACAAAAAGCGTGCTCTCTAAAGCACACTCATCTCCACGGGGAGATGAGAATGCCACACTCTGCTCCTGCTGTAAGCATATCCAGAAGGAGGAGGTGATAACATCCCAGCAATGGAAACAGTTGGACGGTATTCAGCATGGCACCCATTCCTCTGTGTTTGCTGACCAACAGACTGGCTCTTGGAATACAACACAAGGGTGCTTTCAGAGGTGGGATCCAAGGAGTGCTAAGACTGGTGTGCCAAGGCCTAACATAGAAGATGTTATACATTCTACATCATGACAGTCAAAGCACTCCTGTGGTGCTGTCTGGGATCAAAGAATTTGGCCACAGCGTGCCGTTGTGGATGGTTCTACAGAACTGGGCAGAGGTAACATTTCAATCTGATTCCAGCAGTACCAGTCTGAATATTTCCAAGCTGAGAAATCAAGATCTGAGAAATAGTTTCGCTCAGACACCTTGAAGGAAAAATGAAGCTGGTTTTGTCTTTTGGTTAAGTTTTCAAAATTTTTTCAAAAGTTTTCAATCTTTTTTTCCAGCTAAGAATGCTGTAAGTATAAATGAGATCCTGTTTCCGGGAGCTGGGAATCTAATAAAATATCAAATATCCCAAGATCTGTGATGAAACAACCGTGATTGCCATCTCTGCTGCTCTGCAGTCTTCCCTAAAACTGAATAGCATTTATTTATATGAATTGCTGTGTTGAGATCAGTTGGATTATTCATGAAAATGTTCCTGATCCTCTACAGAGTATACATATCAGACAGCCTTTCCCTCTGAGACCAAATGTTTTTATATCTATTTGCCAGCTCAAGAAATACGAAGTGATATTGAATAGTTTATTAGGCAGAAAACGTTCTTGCCTAAAAAGCCTCTAGAACTTGCATATATTTCAAAATGCATTTAGTGAATAATTTTAGTAAGAAATGGCTAAGTTCTGAGACACAGAACAGCTAACTGCTGCTGTTAGCCTGCTTTTCAGTGTAACTTTTGAGTACGCGTTTGCCTCCTGAGCGTCATCATCATGCTTGTAACTCCATTTTGATGACACAAAGAACAACAAAGAAAAAACCCTTAACTTAATTGCTAAATATTTGACCTTATCTTTAAAATAAAAGCTTGCCTGGGGCTTTCAGCTAACCCCGGGCACCAGGATGGGCTGGGAGCTGAGCAGATAGAAAGCAGCTTGGTGGAAAAACCCCTGGGAGACCTGAGGCACATCCAGATGAACACAGTCAGCAGTACACCCCCGCAGCACAGAAGGGCAACAGCATCCTGGGCTGCACTAGGCCAAGCATCGCCAGCAGGCTGAGAGAGGTGATCCTTTCCCTCTCCTCAGCACTGGTGAGACACACCTGCAGTGCTGTGTCCAGTTCTGGGCTCCCCGGTACAAGCAAGACATGGAGAGAGTCCAGCACGGGACCATGAAGATGGTTAAAGGACTGGAGCAACTCCCATATGGGGGAGATGGGATGTTTTAAGAAGACAGAGTCAGACTCTTCTCAGTGGCACACAGTGAAAGGACAAGAAGCAACGGACACAAATTGAAGTACGGGATCATTAAACATAAGGAAGAGATGTTTTACTGTGGGGGCGATTGAGCACTGGAAGAGGTTGCCCAGGGAGGTTATGGAGTCTCCATCCTTGGAGATATTCAAAACCTGACTGGATACATCTTGCCCTAGTTGACCTTGCTTTGAGCAGGGAAGTTGGACCGGGTATTTCCAGAGATCATAGTATCATAGAATGGTTTGGGTTGGAAGGAACCTTAAAGATCATATAGTTTTAACCCGCCTGCAATGGACAGGGCAAATCCCTTCCAACTTCAACCATTCTGTGGTTCCAAGAGTCAGAATAGTGGAGTACAGGTTTCTAGTTCACTGAAGTGAGCCTTACTGATTTAGGAAGGCAGATGGTGACTGTTCTGCTCAAAGGTGTAAAGAATCTCATTTTAGAATTTGAATTAAGGGAGAGTAAGGAGGCCAAGTGCTTGCAAAGATCCCCTATTTACAGGGTCTGTGGAGTTAAAAGGGAGTTAGAGCTTGGAAGTCATAACAGAAGTAAATTAGAAGTCCCACAACAAAGGAAAAGTGGGCACTTATGCGAGAAAGGAATTAAACCAAAAAGGATCATAGGAACTGTACACTTGGCAGGACACAGCAAGAGCGCAGTTTCACGTTACAGCAATAATTCTCTCACAGCCCTTAGTTTAAAAATAACACCACTGTCACAAGGTTTACTTAAAATTTCACATTATCCTGCCAAAGAAGGTGACAAGCTTAATCTTCCTCCCCTCCCAACAACTTTTGATTTCTTTCTGTCCACTCATTTCCTAATGACTGTGGCCATGAATTAGATCAACTCACTGATACAACAGAATATTGAACGACCAAAAGAAAAATATGATTACTCCATTGGTGCAGGTGGGTGACCGATGCTCCTTGTGGACATGCAGTTGCTAGAGTCAATAGAAGAGAGGGGATGGGGAAACACAGCTGTGAAAGGTGAAAGAAGCAGGATCATCCACTTTGGCCATATGCTCAATTGGATACCAGTGAAATATATTAGACATGAAAAAGAAAACATTGTTTTAAATACTCTTGACTATGAGTGAGTTATTGGTGTAATCAGGTGGTGTGGCTGCAGTACTGCCACATACCCTAAGGCAGTATGCTCTACTTCCCACCGTGCAGCAGGACCACTGACAATGTCTACCAAGACCTAGAGCTTGCCTAAAAGCCCTAGGCAATGAAGGGCACAAAAGTACTTCCAAACTGTTGCGAATTTAAACCTGTCGTTACAAAAATCCATTCCACAATCAAGAACAGCATTGTATAAATTAAACAAAAGTCGATGGTGAAAAACTATCAATATCTCCAAAGTTTAATAAGGGCTGAAGCTCAAGATCCCATACAACACTTGCCCTCACCAGAACCTGTTGTGTCACATAAAACAACAGCTTATAAAACTTCACTGGAATTCTACTATTAATTACACTTTGTATCAATATACGAAGTATATTTATTTATACGGAGTCTTATGTGAGCACCTCTACAAGGATCTTATTTGTAAAACTGCTGATACAGAGAGGAAATACCAGGGTTTTTTTTCTACCTCAAAGACTACCTCCCTTATTCCTAACACTATAACAGTAACAGGAAAACAAAAAAGTCAGTTTGTTTCTACAAATCTAAGCTGAAAATTCTTCAGAGGTCTCACCTACTAAACAGAAATTTTTCTATACTTAACAGCTTTTTAAGTTATACTGCAGCCTGACCACTTGAGACAGAAAAGGAATTCCAGAGATATGAAGATATTATCTTGAAATACATGTACAGAAAATGAACAGTAAACAATCTTTTCCAAAACTAAATACAAGAAAGAATTACACTCAGGTCACACTTAAGAAAAGTGTATTTTCAAATGGTGAGGTGGGACCCTAAGTAAAACAAATATGTACTACCTGTCTATATTTAAATACCGAATTCAAAGCTGTAGGTCAACTGGCTTACCTTACTGGTGGAAAGCATGGGTGAGAAGGATGAAATTCTAATGTACCTGCAGAAAGTTTTCCAGTTGGTTCCATGAAAAAATCACTACTCAACTGATCTACAAAGAGAAATTAATATATCTCAGATAAAGAACTGGAAAATTCTGTACTAAATGTCACTAGGGATTATCTGTTCAACTAAAAGGGACAGTATTGTGTAAATGGCTGAAACAAGTCACAGATATCAGAAGATCAGAATGCTTATCCTGCTTCCTGCTATAAAATATTATGTGATCTTGGGCAACTCACAGTTTCTAAATATGTCTGCTGATACTGGGAGCCTCAGAGTCAAACATGCATCTACACATTTGATAGGCGGATGCTCAGCATCTCATAAAGTCACTTATGTTTCAGGGTGATAAGCTTCCATCAAAATTGGTAACAGTGGAAATTTTGGCCACAGCTGCTGACTCCTCAGATTCACTGTTTGTACAATAAGCAGTAACAGAAGTGAAAAAAAAAAAAATTGGAATACGCACACATACACATGTACACCCATGCTTTTAGACATGTCTACATATAGACAGAGACACTGTTCTAACTGAAAATGAGATTTGAGCCCTCAACATAGTATTTCATATTTCATGAAACTGCTGTCATATAGAAAAGTAAGACAGTATGTTTGTTATAGTTGGGAGAAAACATCTGGGATACTACTCAAGGTAATGTCACCCTTGAAATTAATGACACCTGAAATCTGAGTATAGTCTAAGAACAGCAATGAAAGTAAAAGGATACCACGCTCCCATGAGAAGTTTGTTTGCCAGCTATGACAAAGTTCGAAAGGGCAGCTAGATATAAAAGGGCTTTCTAAGTAGTTGTCAAACAGCGTGACACATTTCTTTGTGGTATCCAAATTTAGGACCTCCAAGATCTTGTGTTGTAAACCGTGAACATAAAAAATGCTATGCCATGTGAATGGGAATCTGTGAATGGGGTGTTTTTTCTGATGACAATTCAAAACCTGCAACAATTCAGAAATAATGCTGAACTCATTAAGCAGAGCCCCTGCAGAGCTCTTTTAGGGAATAAGAAGGTCCATGGTCAAGATAGAAATAAAGCGAAGGAGATTTCTTGCTGTAGGAGACTAATCTGCGCTATTGATGGGTGTTGGGATGCTAATACCGTAATCAGAGAGGAAGCTACCTGGCAGAAGCCGGCTACACTGCTACAGAGTGAGCATTTTGAAATTGCAGGGCCAAAGTTGTTAGACAGGCTGAGCTTCCTGTTGTTGAGAAATAAGAAAATGCTTTATTTTGATAGTGTGTAAATGTCCAAATAAATTATTTTTAGCCAAAATGGAAACTGATGGCACTACAGTTTCTTTGATTTCAGAGAGACAATGTAGTAAAAAATTCAGAAAGATGCTCTTAGTACGTGTTGCCTGCTTATGTGCTATGCATTGAAAAAATCATGTGTTTGAATAAGAAGAAATCAAGTTAGCAACAGTTAACAGCAGTTAATGGTAGAATACAAGAGAAATGGCGTTATCCAATATCAGTTTGTCATTGCTAGTCTGTAACTGGTTAGTGTGTTTTACTGAGGCAGAGTAAACAGTGTCATTGATATGCTAGAAAAAGGATGTAAATCATACAAAAGTGTTTTTACTGGTTACAAGTTTGGTAAAATTGTATTTGCGCTACTAAGTTATAAATTAAACACTGATCTGAAGTTACTTCAAGAATATCTTAATGCCATCTATTCTAAACAGAGTTACTGGAAACCAAACAGAATAAAATTACCAATTACCTTGTTTTCTCACTCAAGTAATTCTGTAAAATGAGCAGCAGTTACTGGATACATAAGAAATCGGTATGCTACTGCCTAGGAGAACAGTTCTTTATACACTAGAGTGGTGAGCCCATGCCTGAGCATGGAACAATATTCAGCCTCACAAATTTAGGTACGCTGAAGAAAATGGTAGCCCCCAGGAAAAAGGTAAAATACAGATGACTACAAGTACCATATAGGGAGGCATTACAAAAATTGTATACATGGAAGATGTTTGTTCCAGATCCTTTGACTATGTGAACCTATAGTTATATTCAGGGTCTACTGTATATGGTTTTCTGATCTTCTGTAAGTGGCATATAAGAGTCAGCTTCCCTAAATATCTGCTGGACTGGGATTGAAGATTTCTGGACGTGTGTGGTTTTGACCCAGTTTCCTAATCTTAAAAAGATGGGTAATGGTTCTTAATTAATTTCTAAGTATTTCAAAATATACAGGCAAAAAGTGATATATCAGTATTATACAATATTATTATAAGGATAATTGTACATATTGTTAACTAACTGACTAACTTTTCACTCCTGTTTCTAGATGAAACTTCTTGGAGAATATGTTACTGATGGAAAATATAATTTCAAGTGATCCCTGGGTTTCAAATTTGATGAGTAATTACAGCTACAGAAAAATAGACAAATGTTTAGAAATATTACATTTAAATATGAGGCAAGGTTTGTACAACGTGGTAAAATACCTGTTTTTTGAATAAAATTGGCTCAAAGGAACAAGAATTTGACCATGCAAACTGTTGGTGTAGTCAGGAACACCACCTTTTTTTTCCATAATAGGTCTTTTTTGGAATGCCATTCCATGAGGTGTGGTAAGCCAATAAAACAGAACAAAGAGGAAGGTCCTTTCCCACCTTTCCAAGTTTCTGCTGACCCCTGCCTCCCATTCACACTAATTGCTGTGCTGTCTCTGGCACTTCTCAGACCCATCTGTGAGTGAGTTTCCTGCCAGGCCGTATTAAAATCCTACACAGATTTCTGCCATATGGGTGAAATGCATTGGCTGATGGAGGAGTCTGATGGGGGTGCGGTGCCAGAGAGGAGTAAGGATCAGTGGAGAGAAGGTGTGAGGGGTGAGAAGAGTGGAGTAGGATGATGCAGTGATGCACCTGCAACTTTAAATCCACTCTCTTAGGTACAGCAACACTAGGACCTGAAACACTCATGTTTTCAAAAGACATTTTAATTTTTCTTTTCAGCATATTTTTTTTTCTCTTTGGAAATTTCCAGTATGGCTTAATAAAAGTCAATCAAATAAGACCTAAATTAAAATCAGAGAGAGAAATAATATTTCATTTGGGGTTGAACTGAATGTTCAGTACAAAATAACTTTTTAGTATTTCTTATTTTGCCCAGAAACTTCTGGATTGGTCCAATAATCTATTTAAACCTTTTCTGTTTGGCCAGAAAACAAACAATTTTTTTTTTAAGATGGGATGGATTCTGTGAGAATGCTTAACTTTATTTATTTAACTGCCTTCATTAATGACAATATAATGTAATGTGAGTAAATTTATTTATATAGGCTGGACTTAAAACTTCAGTATTGACAGGTGGAGTAAAAAGGGAAAAGAAGGATTTCAGTTAAGCAAGGGAGAGAGAAAAAGAAATTATTTTAGGTCACGGGTGTGATTCTCTTACTTAGAAGCATTCCAGTCTCCCAGGTCTCCCTTTTCCCAAGCGAGTTCCTTGATACCATGAGTAATCAGTCACACTTGGGTATTCACCCTCTGGCTTAAGAATAATTATTTATTTACTCAAAGTACAAACCCTGTAAACAAGAGTCACTCAAAAGCCTTAACCCATCCAGAATAGCTGACAGCTTGCTGTTTAGCACACTCAGGTGTGTAGATTTAAGCCCAGATTTCAGGTCAGTATTTAACCAGGGATCTGAAGCGGTTTTGAACTTTCAGGTCCCAGCTGAATGCTCTGTCCAGGTTTGTCTTTCTGTTGAGGTGAGACCCAAGTGTGCGCCCATATGCTACTTCAGCAGGAGCCAAGGAGGCTGTGACAGGTCCTTAATCAAGAAACCGTAATACCACAGCATCCATCAGCACGTCAATTGTAATGCAGCCGGTAGCTCTGTTACCCCTCTCTCTCTAAAACCAGAGTAATAGTGGCCTGTCATTCAGACTTCATCAGGATAAATAAATTGATTGTGATATACCTGAATACTAAGGCATTGTGATACACTTGGATACTACGGCAATAGCTGTTACATTAGCACATCAGCAGTGCAGAAGGACAGATAGAAGTTAAGCCTACGCAGGACTAAAGAGCATCATGGAAATGAAAAGACATAAAGAAAGGTCTGTTCCTGGAAAGCATGTTTTTCTATGTGTTTTTCTGCTTGAATTTTGATTAACTGTAAAGAGGTAGATTTTTCATACCAACAGCCTGACGATCCTGGGAGTTAAAGAAGTATCTGAGATGAAGCTGAGGTAACAAAGCCTCTGGAACAAGACTAAATAAGCTACTAAAAAGCGTATCCAACAAATCTTAGCCTTCTCTAAATAAAAAATATATAAAGCCCTAATAATATACAGGGACTGTGTATTAAAAACTTCTTGCATTTAACGTGACTACATACAATGACTCTGAAATATGCCATGTCATTTGAGTCATCTGGTAGTCTTCTACGTGCACAGGTGGCAAGCCTCATTTACTGATCTACAATGCGAAGATGTATAAGCAGAAGCAGCAAATAAGCTACCAATTTTATTCTTGAGGAAATGAAACCCAGGAAAACTCATACTAAATGAAGAGAGACCACGCCTTCTCACACCATCACTGACTAGGCATCAAAGATAGCAAACACTACTAGTTTTATAGGCACAGTCTATACATCACAACAAAAAATATTTCTGGGGAAGGCATGCCTACTTGCTTGTTGCCTGAATTTTATTTGTTGATAGAGTCACGTATGTCTGAAGGCTGAGAAACCCTTTGAAATCCACTAGTCTGTAGTTCAGAGCTGAAACACAATATTCTTCAATGAATGTTGGAGCATTTGCCTTCAGACAAGCTGGCAGCTGCCCTTCTCCATACAGCATCCTCCTCTTCCTCAGAGGTTCTAGTATGTTAAATGCTTCTATTAAGTCAAAGCAAACAACACAACAAGGTTTCCTGCAGAAGCAAGCAGTCATTTGTTCACTTTTGGCCACAACATGTGATGATAATTTGTGGGTAATTAATTCTGAGAGATTAAAATTTAATTGCGGGTTCAAAATAATTACCTTGTCTTTCCTCTTTCTGCCTTATTTCATACAGTTTGGAGTTGTCTTGCTTATTAATCAAGACTAAGATTTCTTGACGTTTCGTTTCATCTCTTACACGGAAACAAGGGGAAATACAGATAAAGGAAAATAATGTATGGAAAGAACTGATTCAGCTCATCAGAATTCTGAATTTAGTTTACATGAGATCCAAAAGCATTTTCCTGCTTTTCATATCCAAGTCCTTAATGAGGCAGTTTTGTCAAAGTGAAATTTCAAAAATAGAATGTTCCAGTAAGATGTCTTTTAAATCTGTCTACTCTTTGTGTATGCTAAACTCATCAACTGCTTTTCTAAAATAGCTACTGTTTTGCAGCAAACGAAGCACAGACAATTGAACGTGTCAACACCACTCATGTGGAGTCACGCTAAGATTCATTTCTTTTTGTCAGGCACCCATACTAGTAGTGAATCAACTGAACTGCACTTGTACGCAGATGTCACACGTATAGCATACCTATCTCAAAGATCTTGGTTCTGCTCTCAGACAAGTTGTGTGCTAGAGGGTTGTCAGTAAGGGCTGTGGTGACCCAGAAGAATTGATTCCGGAGAGCGTCAATCTTCTCATTATCCCTGCAAAAGTCCCTAAAGATTACCACTGACTGACACCATTTCCAAATTATTCTGAAAGAGTGGAAGCTGTTGTTTACTGTACTGTTCTTCAAGAAAGGCCTACTTTGGCAGATTAGAAGAGCTAGGCAAAATGGCAGGTATATCTTCTTTAGAGTGGTACAGAGAAATAAGACCAGGCCAATGGACGATGGAAAAAAAGATGATGATGAACCAAAAGATAATCCTTTGTATGGGACGTTCAGGAGCTCCAGTGCTCATAAATGATGGATTCAAACCCTTGTCACCAAGCTGAGCATTCAATTTGGAACTTCCCTGACTGGCACTTCTTGAATTCTGTCTGGGAAAATCTGAACAGAAATACGTACGTCTCCATAATGCAGCACAAACCGATTGGTCCAACATGCCCTGGAGAGAGACCTACAGAATAGTCATTTCCGAAGGCTCACAGAGACCGAAACTTTTCTTCAACTGAGCAGTAAAATGGCAACATCTGAAATCTCAGATAAAGAAGAGAGAGGCTGTATAGACCTGCTTTGTGCACTAAATAATTAGCAGCTAGGGGTTTACCTTTTTCCTAGGCAGGATGATGGAGAAGGAAGAACTTTTGCTTTTATGGTCTGACCAGAGTATAAGAATAAGAAAAAAGGACTGCAAGGGAACTGGATTGGAGACAATTCACATGGTTGTCACTATCACAGAGCTGTCAAAGTCATACCATACAAGCTCAGTAAACTTCACTCTTCCAGATGTTGTTGTTTCTGAGAATATATGTAAGGTTGTATCCTTGAGCATATGGTGCCATTTCAAAAGTTACACCACAGTAGGTAGCTGAGTAGGAGGAGGCAGTGAGGGAAAGAGGCTGTATGCATGGATGTCTGTCAGGGACACGTCTCCTTTGGAGTTTTCCACGCACCTGTCATTGCTGCAAATGCCCATATTGCAATTAGGCATGAGCTAAGTCGTGATATAGTTTGTTACCAAGTGGAAGAGTTAACAGCTTCGTTCATTGCATAATCTCACAGACACAGGCTATTTGCTTGATGGACAAATCTGACCTTGCAAATGATGGTGCAGTGCAGAGAGTAATGCAGTTTTACCCTAGGCAAAACACATTTTCCCTCCCGCTAGTAGTGAGGACAGTCACTGAAGCTGGGTTTCTTCTCCTGACTGGAGTTGTAAACCCAGAGAGTGTTCTCAGGAGGCCTCTGCAAAACATAGTGTGGCAAGGATGGTACGAGCCACTAGGACATTGAGATGGTTTGCTAGCCTTACGTAGCTAAAATGCAGTGCACGTTCTGTCTTTTCCCTAGACGCTTGCCTAAGGGAAGGGATTGTTTGGAGAAATCACCTCGTGTACCTTCTTTTAGAGTGATGAATATTGTGCTGTATCAGTGGCTACACAGAAAATGTTTATGCTATCCTTTTTCAAAACTTACAGATCAATACAGACTACTGAAACATATCAGAAAATAATCATATATAATATAGACTGACTTTAAACCAACGGCTGCATTGGAAAAGCTTTGTATTTTAATGTCTCAAAACCTACAGTTTCCTGACCCTTTGTAGACTCGCATCAATAAGCTGGAGGTAGAAGTCTGTTTCCTATTACCGAACCACTGAGCCAGCTAGTCTCTTGACCTTACTTGGATTTGCACCAGTGGCATAGAAATAAAATGTTCTGAATTCTATTAATGATTCATTAAGGCAGCTATTTCATGACTTCAGCTGGATCTGTACCAATGGCACACAGCTGAAGAGTCGCAGATCCTGCTAGCCAACCGATTCAAAATAAAAAAGAATAGAGTTAAGAAATTACATTTAAGGAGCCACTGGAAAAAAAGTAATACCCGTCTAACAACAAGATTATAGAAATTATGTCGAACACCTATTCTAAATAGGAATCTTCTTGTGATCATACTGAAGTCTCAGGTTTTTTTCATCAAGATTCCTACAGGTAACTAAACAAGTGCTTCCTGTACCCTCAAACTCTTTCATCCAAATGAGTAATTAAAATATGCCATTCTGTATTACTTACAATAAAATAAGAAAGCCTACTATGTTGGCCAGTGGACTAGACTACATGGAACAAACATGGCTGGAGGAGCCAGCTTAATGAAAGGGTAGTGCTTTGTTAATGGACAGATATTGATAATTAACAGCTGGCAGACAAAGTAATGTAAAAAATTTCCTGAGAGGTTACTAAGTCCTCTAACTAACTTACGAGTTATCCCTCAGCACTGACATGACCAGGACAAAATGTGACTATCAATTTTGTATTGATTTTCGTGACGAAAACTTGTTTTTCTCTGGACAGTGAACATGAACTCTGCTATGGACTGCCTGTGTATTGCCTAGAATGTCTCCCTGCAGTAAAAGGTTTCTTCCTCACACACACTTGTTTCCTTACTCTGTTGAAAACTTGACTGCAGGACATCATCCCATTTACAACCTTCTCTTGAGCTATTAAGGGTCTACCGTTATATTAACAATCTAGTTTACAATGACTTTCATAACACAGTAATAAAAACCCTCCTATTGATTTCAGCTTCTTCTTCATTCAGGCTTTTAAAAATTTGTAAATTTATACTATTTTGTTACATGAATACAATCTTCCACTACATTTCTATACAGAAAATCCCACACAAATCCCACTAGTAGGCACTTATAAGCCAGGAAGTAATAAAGCTAATGTTGCCAGTGAAATCTGAATTCTGCCCCTCCTTCTTACCATCCACAAGAGCAACAAATCAACAGGCTACACGGGGAGACTGTGAGATGCTCTGAATAAATAGTACTGTTTTTAGTGTAGGGTGTGAGAATCCTCTGCAGGGAGCTACAAAATGTCAAGCTATTTGCTTGTATTTTAGATAATTTCAGATACGTTTAGGAAAAAAAAAATCTTTTTGCCTTGTCTACAGCAGAATATTCAACACATAGTGACTGAACCCGTGAGAGAACAGCCGTATGAGCACCAGCGATGCAGTATATCTTCAGTAACCATGCTGTTTTGGGTTCAGGCTTACACCCACCCACATATGTTGTATTATACCATTGCATAACCAGAGATCTCTGGAGTCTGAATTCGCAGTCTCTATGGCTGCACACACTGCAACTGCTGTGCCAATATAGAAATGCTGATACCGTGTGCTGGTGCACCACCCCATCAAAGTGCTACTAGTGTGACTTTCACGGAGACAGGATATTTCTTCAGGCCTTTGGTTTTGCGCTAGTAGTCCATCTAAGGAAATGATATGCTAAAGAGGAAGCTCCTGGAATAGTTCATTAATATCTATGCAAATTACAAATGCTTTCGATAATTGCTTGTTAATACACAGTCAAAAGGATAATAATCCGGAGTCAGCTACTAGCAAGAGAGTATTGAAATCTCAACAGGAATATCTGAAAATATAAATACCCACTGGAGTCAGAGGGCTTGAACTGTGATAATGGGCTATGATTCACAGTTGATGATGTTGCTATTTAATGTGGAAGACATTTGCCTACATATTCAGTCAAAATGAGTTTAAATATTTTCTTCCAGACAGTTTCCCAGATCATATAGTTCAAGTAAGACAAAGTGAAGATACTTGTTATGGTACTAAGTTGCTTTATCTAAGGGCTATGTAACAACAGTTTTAGTCTCAGAGGAGAGGCGAAGGGCTCGAAGGGGAGAGAAGGGAAGAGGCTTGAGAAGATTGCAAAAACACCTTGCTGAGCCCTGGGGACTCAAAAGTTGTTGGGAAACTTTTTGTATCTCTGTATTTCATGCTAGCCAAAAGAAAGGGTGATTACCATCCTTGCTATCTATCTTTTCCCATTATCAGAGGTCTAAAGAATTGAACTGTTAAACCAGTGTAACCAGATGATGAAAACAACTTTGGATTCTGGGGACCAAGAGCAACTTGGCTGCAAGCTTGAATCCAGACAGACGACTGGAAAAGCAACTGACCACGTATTTTCACAACTGGTTTGGGCCAACCCAAATCCCCACATTTGCTGGGCCAGGAAGCCCTGCCTTCCTCCCGCCTCGGAGTGCTTTTTGATACCAGCTCCCAAGCACTGGCCCTGGCGCTGGCATGGGGGTGCCATCACCTGGGTGAAAGAGCTGCTCTGGGTGAAAAATACAAGGACAACACATTGCACATTGATGTCCAGCAGCACGTAGGGGTGTTTGGTGTCACTGAGGGTGACGTCATGTGAAGTTGGGGGAGAATCATAGAATGGTTTAGGTTGGAAGGGACCTTAAAGATCATCTAGTTCCAACCCCCCTGCCCTGGGCAGGGACACCTCCCACTAGACCAGGCTGCTCAAAGGCCCATCCAGCCTGGTCTTGAACACTTCCAGGGATGGGGCATTGACAACTTCCCTGGGCAGCCTGTTCCAGTGCCTCACCACCCTCACAGTAAAGAATTTCATCCTAATAGCTAATCTAAATCTCCCCTCTTTCAGTTTGAAGCCATTACCCCTCATCCTATCACTACATGCTCTCGTAAAAAGTCCCTCTCCAGTGTTCTTGTAGGACCCCTTCAGATAGTGGAAGGCCACTATAAGGTCTCCCCGGAGCCTTCTCTTCTCCAGGCTGAACAACCCCAACTCTCTCAGCCTGTCCTCGTAGCAGAGGTGCTCCAGCCCTTTGATCATCTTTGTGGCCCTCCGCTGGACCCATTCCACCAGGTCCATGTCCTTCTTGTGCTGAGGACTCCAGAGCTGGCTGCAGTACTCCAGGTGGGGTCTCACCAGAGCAGAGTAGAGGGGCAGAATCACCTCCCTCGACCTGCTGGCCACGCTTCTTTTGATGCAGCCCAGGATACAGTTGGCTTTCTGGGCTGCAGGCACACACTGCTGGCTCATGTCCAGCTTTTCATCCACCAGCACCCCCAAGCCCTTCTCCTCAGGGCTGCTTTCAAGCCATTCTCCACCCAGTCTGTGTTTGTGCTTGGGATTGCCATGACCCAGGTGCAGGACTTTGCACTTGGCCTTGGGAAGGCCGACAGGGAGCGGGTGACATTTGGCCAGCGCACTGGCTGAACTGCCCGTGACCCCGGGGAGCCGGTGGGGGGGATCAGTTTGCCGGTGGGCCAGACAGCGGGGCCGGATGCCCGGCGGCCACCTCGCTCCCCGCGGCCCCGGGGAGTACGCGGGGCCGGCCCCGTGCCAGCACCTCCGGTGCCGGTGCTGTGGGGTGTGAGATGAAACGCCACCTCGGGGGGCGGGGTGGGGGGGGCTGCGGCCCGCCAAAGTGGGGGCAGATGCACCGCACGGGCTACACAACCGACGGCGGCCCCGGTCCGGCCTGGCCCGGCCACCCTCCCCCGCGATCGGTAGCAACCGGCGCCAGGCCCGGCGCTCTCGGCGCTAGATTGGCGCTGCCTGGGCCGCGCGCAGCACGCCAGACTCGCGCCCGCTGGCTCCCGCGCCGCGCCCTCCTCGCACCCCCTCCCCCCCACCGCTCCGCGCGGTTGTATGTGCTGGGCCCAGGCTGGCGTCGCCCCGCCCCTCCGCGGGTTGTCCACGCCCCCCGCCCTCCCAGGCCACGCCTCCTTTGCGCTCGCGCCGCTCTCGCGCTCCTGCCCCCTCCCCCCTCTTCCCCCCCCCCCCCCCCCCCCCCCCCGCTCTCTCCCTGTCAGTGCGGTGGCTGCGCCGGGAAACATGGCGTCGGAGGGGATGATTTTAACGAACCACGACCACCAAATCCGCGTCGGGGTCCTCACAGGTAACGGGCCGCGGCCGGCGACGGCGCGGGGGAGGAGAGGAGGGAGGCGGTGGGTCGGTGCGCGCCCTCAGGCCGCCCGGCGGGTTGCCCCGGCGGCCGTCTCCTGTGGCGCCGCCGCCGCTGCGCAGGGAGCCGCCGCTCCGCCGTGCCTGCGGGAGCCGAGGCCTCGGCCCGGGCCCGGGCCCGGGGACGGGGAGGTGGGGGTGGCGGCGTTCCGACCGCCGGCGCCGCGGCGGGGAGCGTGTGCGGGAGGCCGGGCGGCGCTGGGCGCCGCTGCCGCAGGCGGGCGAGGGAGTGAGAGGGCTCGCTGGGCGCCGCAGCCCGGGGGACCGGCTCGGGAGTAACCCGCCTGGAGGGGACGGAGCGCGGCGGTGGGCGTCTGCCGAAGGGGACAGGGGGATCGAGAGGCGGCCGGGCTTCCTCCAAACGCGGTGGAGCCGTGCGGGCGAAGGCGTTTGAGAAGGAAGGGAGCCTGCGGCCGGCGCAGGCTGCGGACCGGCGGGAGCCGGGCCTGCCTTCCCCGGGCGGCGGCGGCGGCAGCGGGAGGCGGCCTGAGCTCCCTGCCCCCGGGGATGCCTTTGAGCGTGGCACGGCAGACACCTTTAGGATGACTCCTTCCCCTCCCCCTCTCCGGCCGTTACTTTCGGGGGGGGGTGGGTGGGGGGGATGCGTGTGCCTGTGTGCTTTCTGCGGGGAGGGGGAGGAGGGCACGTATGATGGTACTGCTGGTAGGGCATGGAGCATCCTTCAGTGAGCCCCTGGCCCATGACATGCGACGGCTGCACAGGATGGTTCCCAGAGCCGTAGCCGGTAGGTGTGTTGTGGACTTCAGGGTTTCTTCAGCTTTTGGGGGAGCCTTTGCGGTTATCCCGGTGTACCGTGGAGCTCGTCACTCCGGTGGGAGTGCGGTACGCCCAGAAATGGAGCCCCGAGGGGTTCGACTGTATACGAGCGTAAATAGCATTTCTGGTGAAGGAAGGGCGAGAGATTTTAGTGAAATTTTTGTGCGTCAAGCTCAGTAGCTGTTACCGGGAGCCTGTGGAGACATGACTGTTCACGGAAAGCAGCGTTATGAGCACGTTTAGGAATCAGAAGACGTTCGGAGTGAAAGGGGGTGCGTTCATTGGAGAGGAGGCCTGGAGTTAACCCGAAAGTTATTTATTAAACCCAGCGATGTTTAACCCGAACGCTCCCGTCTCACGCCTCCTACGGAAACGGGTCCCTGCCCGCGGGCGGCGGGGGGGGGAGCCCGGGAGCTCCCGGCGGGGGGAGCCCTGGGCGGGGGGAGGGGAGCCCCCGGCGGGGGGGCGGAGCCCGACGGGGGGAGTCTCGGCGGGGTGTCGGGAGCCCCGTGGCGGCCTGCGCTGTCCCCCGACCGGGTGCTGAACCCCCGCCGCCGGGGCCGGGTTACCATTGGCGTCCAGCCCTTCCGGGGAAGCGTTGGGCTGCAAGGTTATTTTGATGGCAAACCCCGAGAAAAGCACGGTGTAATAGAAGTAGAAATCCTTAGCCTTGCTTTCAAATTTCAGGCATCTATATCCTCAATAAGGACAGAGCAGTTTTGACCAGATGCAGAAGTCAAATTGGGGGAGTTTGTACCTTTTGTAACTGAAAGCTAGGATGTGCATGCAATTACATGTAATTGTAAAAGTTAAAGTGAGAAGGAGGTGTCTGCTAACAGAATACTCTTTGCATATTTTGTGCAACTTTACGCTGTGGAACTTGGATTATTATTTTCTGTAGATTGGTGAGTTGTAATAACTTTCACCTATAAATGTTCCCAGAATGCAGTAATAGATACATATGGTGTTACAGTCATTTAAATAATGATTAAGTCCCACAATAGATTCAGATAATCTTTCAAAATACATATGTTTTTATTTCGTGCTATAAATCCTGTTTGAGCACTATTAAATTCTTTTAACTTTGTTTCATAATTTGCAATTCCATTGTTTCTGCTCTTTCAGTTGTGGAAACAGATTTAAAAACTCACTCTGCTGAATTTTTCTTCTAGAAATGAACTAATAATTGCTTCTTGGCTGGTGTATGAAGGAATCTGTAGCAATGGAAAGGTTAGGTATGAGCACTACTTTTTGGTTTAATCATTTAGAATAGCTCGGTGACCAGAAATTAGATAATTAACATAACATGACTTCTTTAGCTTTTCTAATTAAGATCATAGCCATATGTTTGTTTTGTTAACAGTTTATACTTGCGGGCTTATCAGCACAGGCATATAGATTTATGTTCCTATTAGACCTGGTATACTCAGTTTAGAAAGTACCATTATTGCACCTTATGGTAGTATTCAGATGGAATTTAAATTTACTTAAGAGTAACTCCCTTGAGTTAATTTGCAATGAAGTTGTATGTTTAGTTTTAAATGAGGACATAAAAAAAATGTTTGGGCATCTTGTTAGTCTTCTCTGTTGTTGAGGCTGATGCACATGGCTCCAGAGTATATTAATACAGAGTGAATAATGTTTGTTGTGTAGCTTAGTTCTATTGCATTCAATTTTGGTTTAAGTAAGTTATTGTATTTAGTTTTGCTTAGTAGACCTTTGTGTTTGTGTGTGCATTGCTAGTTGCTTGTCTAGAAACAAACATATATTTCTTCACTTGTGATAAATTAAGACAGGTACAATGGATTAGAGAAATAGAAAGTTTGCTTATTGTTTAGACAAAGTAACTTATTGTGTTCAAATGCAAAATTATGCAGAAAGCAGCACTTTGTTTTTTAAAAAAAATACATGTTAACTTTTCTTATATCCAAACTGTCAAGGTCTTTTAGTTAAGAGGCAATGAGAAGAATGGAGTCCATAATTAGGACACTTTCTCAATGTTAAGGAACTGTCTTCCTGAAGTCTGGAAACATACTTTCATGTATACAGCTTCTGCTGACTTGCAGATGCTGTTCATGTTTATTTTTGAGTCTCTATACAGAAAGTGTAGACTTAAGCTTATTTACTGGAACATGAGGAAATATAAACAACCATGGATTACAAAACTGTGAAGCTTGTTGTAAATTAGAGGGTTATATTTTATGTAAATAGGAAGTCTTGCTAGTTTGTGGATAGAAAATTTAGTTCTAATCTCTGTGCGTTACCATTTCAAGACATTTTGCAACATGCGAAAAGAATGCAACCATGTCATATTCATCCCCAGTGTTTAATGAAGTATTCAGATTAAAGATACTGCTCACTTAAGTTCCAAACCTAGGTTTTCTCTCTTCTAAAATTGATAACATAGTGCAGGCACATGAAATAATAATAGAGCTTCAGTCTTATGTTGTCATGAGGTTACCCTTATGCTAAAATACAATACATTTTAAAAATGGACTGTGATGCTAACTGTCAGATTGGGGTATTTTTGTGATGGAGAATGAGATAGCAGAGTTGGGCTAACAATGGCCAAAGCTGTGTCATTTAAGTGTTCCGGATATCTTCTTTAAAAAGGAAACACACATAGAGAAGAAGAAATGTAGGGTAGGTTTAAAAAAAAAAAAAGAGGAAAATTTCTACATTTATGGTAAAGGTTGGATTATATGCATGCTCTATCTGCAGTGTTATGCACCAATACTTCCTTAGTAAAATACAAATTTTGATATGGAATTATTTTGTTTGCCCCTTGCAAGCCTTTCATGTTTGGGATATCTCTAACAGAATCGTTGTAACTGGTTGCCATTGGTGTCAGGATATTGAACCCGGATTAGTCAGTTCAGAGTTTTGTAATGCTGAAGTTGGCTAGAAAAGGGACAAAAATGTGTGCGGTGCTCAGAGTTGAATCAATATTAGGTTATCCTTCACTGGTGGTGACGCTGGTAAAAGTTACATAATCTGTGACCTTTCTTGTTTTGTGAGGGACTAAGCAGACCCTTCACTAGAACCGCCCAGAGAGATCTAAATGATGTTGCCATCTCCACTAGCCTGGTGGAAAAAAGACAGTCTATTTCTCTCTGGTTGCCCTTTTATTTTGCTCCATCACCGTTTTCTACTTATTTACCTCCCCCCTCCCCTTTTTTTTTTCTGTCCAGTAAGCACCTAGTGTAGATGTTCAAAACTTCATGTTTTGTTACATCTTCTTTTCAGAATATTAGTGATAAAAAATTTGTCAAATTTGGGGTTGGCTTATAAAGCTTCATTCAGAGTTTGCTCTTGAGGTAGGTCTGTGAGAAGGAGTTACCACCAGACACAAACAGCATTTTCTGTCTTTGCCTCTCTTTTTGTATTGTTTCTTGCTTGTTTAAAAAAAAAATAATCTCGGACTAACTTTATTTTTTCAGGATAGTTTTATGGTATTTAGTATTGCTTAAGAAGTGGTGATACAGCTTTTCACCTTTATGAAACATTTTTACAATTAAGGGGAGTAAAGGATTTTGGCAAAATTCAACCCTTCACTAGTGTTTTCTTCTTCAGGTACTTTATTCTTCCTTTCTTCCTTTCTTCCGCTAAGTAAAGATTAAAACATTTTGAATGATAGTTGTTGCCATGGGCCTACGCAGTAAAGCAGACAAAGGTTTTTGAATGCGTAACCTCAGACCTTGTTTAGCATCTTAACACTGTAGTGTGAAAGATTACACTAACATCTTTGTAAATGTCTGAAACCATTTAGTTTGTTGAAATAGCACAGCACGTACACATTGTGTCTGAATTTGTCACTTTGAAGCAAGCATTCCTCTCAGATAGTGAGGGTGTTGTCTACTTGAGAACATAACCCAAACAAACCTGGGCAGATCTGAAGCCCACTGGTGTAAAAGTTTTGTAAATATTACCTTTGAGAAATGTGATGAAATACTTAGGATGTTGCTATTTGTTGGTCAGACTGTTTTAGAAATATATATGCTGTCGGCTTTCCAACTAAAAATTCATATGCCTTTCTCCTACTTTATGAGGAACCTTCTCACAAGTTTCCTCTAAGATCTTTTCTCAGTGGTGGTACTAGTCACACTTTTGACATGCATTGTAAGTTACGGTAAACTTTCTTACAGAGGTGTGGGTGAGAGGGTAAGGACTGGCATTAAGTTTGCTAGGACTTACTGTCACATTGCCCTAATTGTCTAAATTGAAGTTGGTTATCTTTTTGCTTGTGATCTGCCTTTCTCTCAGAAACTACATCTTGTTGGGCACTCATTTTCAAAACATAGATTCAAGTCAGTAGCTTTTCCTAGGAGCATTAGTTTTCTTCCAAATGCTTAGTTCAGTGAATGAATTCTAGAAGTAGAGAAATGTTACACTTCCATGAAGAGTAAAACATTCTAGACTCTGAGCAACATTGATTTTCATCTTTCCCAACTGTAAGACTGTCGTAATGTTGAGTTTATCCATAGAATTTAGGAGATCTCACTCTTTGTCATTTGTAGCCATCAGTCTTCACAAAAGCATTTCTTTCTGATTTTTGATATGGCTATGATGATAAGCTTTTATATCTAGTGAGTGATCTGTACAATTGTCCAGTTTCCTTTTTATAGTTTAACAGTGCTGAAAAGGAGCCTGTAACTTTTATAGTTAAAGAGGAAGAAAGTCCTGGATTTTTCCCCACCCCTGTTTTTTAATATGCAATGTGGAACAGAAATTGGTGACTGGAGTCTCACTGATAAAGCAGACTTTTACTTACAGTTTAATTTGCTTGCTATGATACCGTTTCTTTTGAATTGAAAAAAGTAGAAACACTGAAGTTAAAAAGCACATAAAGCAAGAGATTATTTCCCAACTATACATGGATGTTTTAATTAATACCTACTTATGTAAGAAATGGCCATTAATTTGGAGATCTATGTGTTTTTATAGAGCAGGAGTGAGAAATCTTGTATAATCATTGTTTCTTGATTTGGAGTTTACTTACCCAAATACAGTTGAAGGACTTCCATTTTCGCCCATGCTCCATGTCTGAGCTCATATGCAGCAGTACAGAGCTTATCTGTTACATTATGCTTTCATTTACTTTTCTAGGTTTATACTTGTCCCCTTTTTCAGTATTGTGGGAAAATGTTCTGTGCTGCTTACCTTAAAAATTAGCGATCGTGGATTTCTTGAGAAGTGGCTTAGTTCTGGGATAGCCTTTAGTTGGTTTGCTGGGTTGTTAACTGGACAATAACAAAATATATCATCATCAGTCCATGCTTTGGAGAGTGTAGCATGCAAAAGCCTGATACGCGCACACAGAATTTCTCACCTCTAATGTTGGTTTAACCATATCTCTCTGTCTGTTTGCTTGTTTGTTTTCTTCAAGTAAGAGAGTAAGGCATCTTTGTTGAGAGGTACTTTTATATCACATTAGGATTTCACGCATAGCTTTTCTGAAAATGTCTGTCTTGAAATTTATCACACTTTAAAAGCAAAGAAGTTTGCTGTGCAGTGCCTTTTTGAAGTGAAAGTTAAGATCTTAACATTTCTTTTTCACTTGTTCAAGCTAAAAAAGCTTATTTTGAATATGTGGGAAAATATTTTTTTTTTTATGCTAATGGTTGAACCAGTTTTGCTGCTAAGGTTTGAATTTTTTTTTTGTGAAGATAAGTATAGTTTTTGTTGTCTGCAATTCATGAGATTGATATTATGCAACAGGAGGACATGATAACTAAAAATGAGATAAAATTTTAGCTCTTGTTAGAATATTTATAAGCTCTTGAATTGTGTATTAAATAAAATAAATAATTTACACTCTGTTCCTATGCGTAGATGTAGTATGCAACTGTTCTTGTATTGAAATAGTCTTATATTAGTATAACAGAATTCTTCTTGAAAGTTTAGCAGAATGCCTGAAAAAGCTGTCCTTGGAGAACAGGAGGGTAATAAACAACCATATGGGAAATGAGCAGGTAGCAGCCTTTTTTATGTGGCATGTTTTTAATTAATAAAAAAGTACCGTAGCCTTTTAGGGTGTTTTGTTTTGGTTTTTTTTTTTTTAATCACAAAACAATTGAGAGGAAATTGAGAAAGTTGAAGTTTACAAGGAACAGTAATTGCATAAAAACAACTGCTTGGGAAAAATGGGCTTAATTAGGCAGTTCTCTTACTTGCAAAATGAGATTTTTTTAAGATGTTTGTATGTGAAATTTTCTTTATTTGTTTTGTTTTCATACTATATCTACTGAGGTCTATTTTATGCCTAGCTTAGTTGTCAAGTAGAAAAGAATTAGCATAAACCCTCAAGAATAATCTTCTTCTATGTACTTTTTGCAAAATCCTGCAAAACAGGACTTTATCCTACTGTTACAAGGTGGGTGAATGATATTAATGGTATTTTGTAAGGAATAAAATGCGTTGTCTGTTCCTTGTACTATGAGATAAATAGCAGAACTTCCACTGGCCGACTTCAGTGATTTAGCGAATAGTTATGTTTTACAAAACCTATTTTTGAGCCATAAAGAGTTTTTTGATGTAGACCAAAAACCTGAGAGAATTGACTCAATGTTAATTTAGCTCCATATGCAAGTAAGTTACCTAGAACAGTAATCTTTAATAATTTTATACTTAACATGACATTTCATTTTGTATTCAACATATAAATTATATTAGTAGACCAATATAGTAATATAATAAGCATTGCATATGTATTTAGGACCGCAACTGTAGAAATACATGTTTCTCAGATATACTTTTTCCTTTTCTAATTAAATTATATCACTTATATAGTAAAGTGAGGAAGCAGAAAGCATGTGGGCTTTGAACTATAATATTGTTTGGGCTTTTGAGTGCTCACTGTGTGGTTATGAAATTCATGGGGTTTTTCATTGTACTGTATGTTGTAGGGAATTTAAAATCTACGTGGAATATTTTTTTTTTGAAAAATCTTTCTTTTATTTACTTTGTTGGTTTTCCTCTATATCATATGTGGCTTTTGAGACCTAAAAGTGGGAACCAGAAATTTAAGTATATGGTGTGTTTTTCTTTGGTTGTTTTTTTTTTTTTTTTTCCCTGGTGTTTTGTTTTTAGGGTTTTTGGTTTTTTTTTTTGGTTGGGTTTTTTTTTTGGTAATGTGTGCTGTGGGGGATTTAAATTCATACTGAAATCTAGGAAATCTAGGAAGGGAGCTGTTATTCAGAATTTTTTTATGGGAATTTGTATGGATAAAGAACAATATCCATTCTTTAGGAATTAAAATGAACTGCAGTGAAGAATCCTGCAGTTCTGGCTAAGAAGTGGAAGGTTCCTAGGATCTCTGCAAATGACGGAATAGGCAGAGTTTGCTGTTAAAAAAGATAAGACCCCCTTTTCTCTTAGCAAGCTGCTTTAAATGGCCTGGGATAGGCAATTTAGGGAAGGATTGATAGCAAGGCCTGAGATAAAGTCTGTAAAGCCTTCATCCAGTAATTCTTGAAGAGACATTGAATGTGGCACTGGTTAGGAACTTGGCAAACCAAGACACTTCTACTCTGCTATTTCTTACCCCTTCCTGAAACAATTTTTGTGGGATTATGAAGACAGACCAGACTGTAAAAGAGAAGATATTGATGTCAGGCAGGTATGTATCCTTTTACCTAGGTACTTGTAAATCTTGTTTTAAGAAAGTTTGAGTGGCAGTGTATGTTTCTGGAAGAAGATTTCCATGAATTCAAATAGGTATTGGGTAGTTTCCCACTGACATGATTCTTTTATATGCTGTAGAGTAGGGGTATAGCAGTGTAGATGGTAAGAAGCCAAGGGCTTACTATGTACTCCCTGTCATAATCTTCATCTCAGAAAAAAATCGGGAGAAAGCGTCAAGATGCCTAAAAGTAAGTACATATCTATTGAGAAAACTGCCTGTTGTTTCCAGAAAAAGCAGAAAAAAGCAAAGATTAAAGGAAATAGGTACTTCTCATTTCCTCTTTTTTTTAGCTTCATTTTCCTTTTTAGTTGTCTGAATACTCAAGGGGAGACATTAACTAAGCGTACAGCAATTCAAGGCTCCTCTAAATTGCTGGAAAAATAAGCTGTAAATAAGGCATACTGAGGAGAAATGTTGTGAAACGTGTCTTTAAAAGATAGTGCAGGGACGAAGTGTTTCTGTAGATAATACTCAGAAAACTCCAGAGATGCTGGGAAAAAGTTGCAACAGGTGCTCATGTGTGTAACTCCCTCTTATTAAAACTTCAGCATTGCTGCTGTGCTCTGATTTAATACTTTTAAGAAAATTTTGAGAATATTTTAGAACAAATGGTATATAAGGTGAAGTTTTGGGGGAATGTTTTGTAATCTCTGGGTCTTTCTCTTGCTGTCATTAAGATGTCCTGAAAGAATTCCTTCTTAGATAGTCATTCTAATCATGTTTCTTTGCCTTGATAGATGAATGACGTCTAACTCCCTAGCTACAGCTAAATCTAAATGAAAGTACTTCTAATTATTATAGAATATACTTGATGGTAGGCTTTTTTAGTGATTACTTTAATCGAACAGATTGAAAAGTTGGGGGAGGGGGTGAGGAATTTCCTTCCCTCCCAGCTTCCCATTGCGAGGGATTCCAAACCATTCTGGACATACAGACATTTGTTCTGGTATTTATGTAGCAAAATAAATAAAAGAAGAAAGTAAAAGCTATATAGAATAAACCAGGAGACTTAAAAGGATGTTGAGATTTTTTGAGAGAAATCTTACAACTTTTTCAAGTAAATGTGACTACAGGATAATGCTGTATGGCATAATTCTTTTGACAGAACGCAAGGCACAGAACTTCAAGAAGCTGGGAATGGTCATGTTGGTAAGATGTATATGGTTCAAGTTGAGTATATTTAAACTGCTCCAGAACCTAATGCTATTCTGACATCTGTTTTTTAGGAACACGCTCTGTTCCACAGTAGGGAGGTAAGCTGTAGAACCTTAAGGTCTAATCTTGCCAGTTAATTTCCAGCGGACTAAGAATTAAAACTATTACTAGTGTCTCCAGTGTGCAGGACCTTCTTATCTGAGTGAGACTCAGGCTTCTTTTCCAAGCATCAAAGATCAAAATGGAAACTCTAAAGTTCATGTTAAAAGCAACTGCTGAAAAAAGCAACTGCTGAAGAATCTCCTGTGATCGTTAAGCTTCAAGGATGCTCACCTGCCTGTTCCTATTTCTTTATTCCAAAGGGTATAGCTCTAGTTTATGCACAATGGTTTCAGTACATGACTTTTCTCTTTGGCTTGGCAGTTGATCAAAGAGAATTAGTGAAAATACTAGTTGTCACTTCACCATTGTTTTGTCAGAAAAGGATTCAAGTAGACTTTTTTGAGTTCTTTGATGAACAGAACATCTTTCTCGAAAAGGCATCTGAGGCAAATTTCTGTATAGCATTAAACTGGGACATCATGGATTATACTTAATATTAGAAAAATCTCTTAATTCCTTGATAGCGTGTCTTATATTTGGTTATTGTTATGTGTAAGATGCTGTGAGGGCTCATCAAATCGTAAGGGAGATTTTAGATGTGAAATAGTAATAATTTTCAGTATGTCGTGCCAGAATAGTAGCAGTTTATGGTACCCTCCCCAAGAATTTTAGCAAGTCTTTGTATTCACATTGTTCCTAGTATCCTTTTTCTGCACCGAACAGACACCTGCTAGAACTGTTCTACCTGTACTTCAGCCTCTAAAAAGTAAATTCAGCTGTGCATATGGAAAATATGCAGACAAAACCACTTTAAAATGAATGGTTGAGATCTCATTAGCATCTAGAAAGTATCTAATAATTAGGGCACATTCAAGAGCTTCGTCTGTGTTTAAGATATTGTGAAAACATCAGCCTGGAGCCATTTGAGGCAATAGCAAAATATATATTATAATTCATCCAAAGCATAAATTTAAACTTAAAACCCTAGATGCTGACATTCCAACTAGCAGCCATTGCAGGAGAAAAAACAGGCAGATGCAGTAATTCTTTGTATTTGGATAATTAGGTGCTCTCTCAGTTCTGCAATGGTAAGTAGATAGGTTTTTGGTTTTTTTTAAAAAAGATCTTTCCTATTGTGTTGTACCTATATAAGTCTTCTGACTGTAATTCAGTAAGTTAACTTACCTTTTGTGATTTCATTCAATTTAAGTAAAGTCTACTTTAGGAAGTAGTACTCCCTAAGAGAAGCAGATTTGTGGAGCAAACAACTTAGTACTGGGGGCTCCACATGCACGCTGTTCACAGTGTTCTGCTTCATGCTAGCTCAAAACCCATCGACTGAACTCTAAATAATGGTTGGAGTGCATTAGGTGCACTCTTGGAGTACCTTTTTTAGTTTTGTCCAAAATGAATTTAGCATTCGTGCTTTGGTCCTTCTCTGCAGTGTGAACCAAAGAATGGTGATTGGGGACCATCAGGAGACAGCTTGAAAGCACCACTCTTGAACCAAACTGAAACACTAATATAGACACACTATTCTCTATTTTTGCCTCCACAGGGTTGTGTGTACCTCCTATAATTCTTGTGTGTCTTCCGGTGGGTAACACTGAGGAGACTTTCCTGGTGGTGGAAAGTGTCTGGAAAGATACCGGCTCTTGGTCTTTTCCTGTGCATTTTGTGGGTGTGATGTGAGTGGGGGTGTATCCTTTGAATACTCTGGAGAAAGTACCTAAAGAGGTGTGAGAAATGCCTTTTGTTAACTACCCTTGAAATTACTCTTAACTTAAGGTAGCCTAAAGTAAAATTCAGTACTAAGTAAAAGTATTTCAAATGTCCAAAATAAGCCACACAATTAAAAATTTTTGTAAAAGTTATAGATGAAGAAGTGTCAGAAAAAGCATGTTTACACTAATACTTAGTTTGAACAGGCCCTCCCTCTACCTAGCTCACTTGTCTGTGAGGAAAATACAGGTAGCACTTTGTCAGGGATTTTATCTTCCTGCATTCACTACATTTCAAGCTGTGTTATTCAGAGATAATTTTCTTCGGGTGTACCATGCAGTCTGCTATAACTGGTCACTGCTTTAGAGCCCAACAGGACTCTGTCCAGATTTAATCTTATGCCCCGTGGAATTTTGGGCATGGTTCTGTCGTCACTGCTGCTTGTTCACTCCCATGCTGCGCTGTGCTGGCGTAACCTGTTGTGTGGCCATGCAGACAGGGAACCAAAACAGCTGAAACCTAACCTGCCAGAAAAAAGGGATCCTTTCCAGCTGAGTCAGCTGTGTGATGTGGTTCAGCACTGAGCTCTGCAGGCTTCTGCTCCAGTAGGTGAATGGTGAGCAAGGCTGGCAATTTTTCACCTCTACTGTCGAAGTTCTTAGATTCCGTTCTTTGTTTACTACTCTTCTATGCCTGCCATTTTTCACTCTGTGCAAAACAAATTTAACTGGCTAACTTAATGGAAAACTATTCTTCTTTTTGAGCGATTAGTTTTCTGCAGCCTGAATAAATTGAATCAACTCGGTGAGGGACCTCAGGAGTGACTGTGTGAGGGAGGGGCTGGATTGCACAGGTGGGATAGGTAAAGGTGGGAGGTGGGACTTCAGCTTTCTGACCACAGCTCAAGCAGATGTAATCATGTGTTGGTTTTGTCCTATGCATTAATGCAGAAGATAGTCTTGGCACTCCTTTATCTAAGTGTTGTCTCCTTTCTTGCAAGTGTTGCTTTGTCAGGCTAGGTGTTCTCCCACTGGTATTCGCTAGGTTGTCCTGATTGACAAGCAAAGATCCTGCCTTCACTGAATATCAAGCAGGAAAAAAGCATAGTGAAGGGAGGGAAGGATTTGCCCATTATAGGAAATTATTTTGAAGAGGGGGTAAGTCAAGATATATTTTCCCATTTTGTATATAAACTTTTTTGATTAATACGAGTAATAGCTAGGTGAGTATGAAGGCTATGCTACGCATTTGTGCTTAACAAAGGGCTGAACATTTGGTAACTTGGATACATTAGGAAACTAGAAGAGCTGAACATTTGACTTCTGTGGTGTTAAATTTGGGAAAAGGTGAGCACTAAGTTATGCATTTACAGGCAGGTAGGGTCTCTTTTTATTAATGTGTTAATTTTTAATAGTCAAAACTTCTAACACTTAGTTTTTGTAACTTCTTGACTACAGTATGCCTGATAGAAGTAATTTGAAGACTATATATGTATTATTTTTATATATATATAAAAACATTTATTATATATCAAATAATAATTAAATTTTTTTTATATATATATATATGACAAATTACCCATTTCTACCAGATCTCATTTGCCTTCTGATTGGGGGACCACTTTGGCACCATTCAATCTGTCATCATACTTAACACTCATCTAGTTTTTTCTAAGCACGTCTTTACCAGTCAGATTAGCTAATACGCTAACTTTGAGGATGCTAACCTGATATGTACTAAATGACAGTTGATATGCTATTGACTTATTTTTCTTTTGTTGAACACCTGTCTGTATGCCAGCTATTTAAAACATCTGCATGCAAGATCATTTTCTAATTTCACTTTTGTCCTGCATACCTTCTTCTTGCTGACCTGAACAGAATCATTACCTTTCTCTTGAGTGGACTGTTACCCATGTGATGGAGGTAACTGGAACAACCAATCACAGGCATCAGCTAGTTGGGTAAGTCAGGCTTTGGGACTCTTGATATTTTCTTAAAAAGAGGGAGGGATTGGGATGATGAAGGAGGACAGATAGTTTAGTTATGTAATTGTGGTCAGTAGACCATTTGCATTTATTTAAGGCCTTATTTAATTGAAAATCAGAAGCCTGCTGGTCCATGCATTTGTCTGGTATTGTATGTTTCCATGGTCTCCGTGGCTACTAATTATGTATAGACCATGGTTTTGGCATCCAATGCAGTGCTTGGAGATAAAGGTAGCTAGCTGAACTGAGTTTTGCAAGTTGCAATGTGAGTAGCATCTCCAGTATTAAGATACATCTACAGTGGAAGTGTGTTTTTTAAAATAGCATAAAATACTGAAATGCTGTAGTCACTGAAAAAGCAATCCTAACACTAAACCCCACTGCTTCTAGAAGAAAAAGTTAAAGATTAATAATAAAAATGGAATTTTATGGGAAGCGGGAGAAAAAGGAAGTATAGAGGAGACCGATAGCCACATTATATAAATCAAAAACATATCATAAAGTATAGCTTCTATCAAAGAATGTAGAGACTGAGGTTATACAAATGAGGCGTGACGGCTGTTAATAGAAAGCAGACCAGCTAAACAGGGAAAAAGATTTGTGTGCTTAATGATTGTGCCTCTCTTATGTATCTTCAAGAGTCCCATTCACTAGAAAAGTTTAACACATTGCTTAACAGCAGCAAAATTAGGAAAAATTTTTATAAAAAAGAATAGAGAAATAAACCGAGTACACCAAATGCTTGTAATTCCAATAGTCTCTCCTTAAAAATACCTCACTGAGCCTTATTCAAAGTTGAAAAGTATTGAATCTTTTAGCAATTCTTTATGATAAATTCTTCTTTTACTTCATTTTATTAATGGTGAAATTAATCCTACCCAGAGAAGTAATCCTGTCCATGAGCTCTCATTTATCCCTGCAAAATTGTTCACATATATGGGGTGAACGAAATGTGAACCGATCCAGATGACAGTATTTTGCCAAGCTAGTTTTCAATCAGTTTCTCTTGGTTTCCTATGAGTAAATGTTTGTGCCCACTCAGTAGAGAAGGAAAACAAGTTGCTGCCAGTAGAAAGAAGCTGGGATTTTTCCTTTTGGTAAAAATGCATGAGAAAAACTGGTCTTTGGCCAAGGCATTAGTGCCCCATGTTCCTAGGGAATATACTGTTGTCTGGCCCTCAAAATTTGTATAATTACTACAGTGCACTTTTATCAAACTTCAGTTGGAAAAATCAGAAGTTACACTCTTTAAAAGAGACGGAATGGATATGATCACATCTGGTAGCCTTGTGCATCACCCATTATCCACTGATTGCAATTTGAGAGTCAGTGACCTGTGGCTACATATAGTGGCCCAAAACTCAATTGTCTTCCATTCACTTAATGATGCTCACAAAGGCATATGTTGGTTGTTTGTGGGATATTTCTCTTTCTCTTTGATACTAAATGATTGGCTTCCTGTTTTTTGAAGTGATTGTGCTACTTCTAGTGATGTCTGGTTGATCTGTGAATTTGCCCCTACTTTAGTAATGTCTTGTCTTCTTTCAGGAGACATTAGATTCCGTTTATTGTAATTACTTTTCTTTCTTAACCTGTATAGAACTACTGGGTATTTGGTGAGGTTTCAGAATTTAATTATGGCTCCTATTACAACTAATATAAAAAAAGAAAAGTTCTGAAGAAAGGAGGAGGAAATTAAAAAACGTACTCCCAAGATTTTCAGCAGTTCCTCTCTCCCTTCACTTCCTCACCATTAAGCAAAATGCGCACTACTTTCTTAATGCTTGCAAGAGAATAAAGCATTAAAAAAACCCCTTAGCTCTTCTTTAAAAACAATGGAAAATAAAGAAGTAAAGCCAACATATTCCTTTTCTGTCGTCTTCCTTCATCCCTGACTTTTCATCTTTGCATTTGGTTTAAATTGTGCTGGCTAAGTACTGGAAATGGCTTTTCGGTGCTTTTCTGCTATTTTTGTATTGAAAATACTTTTCAGTTACTGTTATTTCTGTTCTTTTGTAAGAGTTGTTCTTTGTGAATTGATAACGGCATACTTCCTTTGGGACTGACAGTAATATCTTTTTTGCCTGTAACGTGACAAGTTATGCTTAAATCTTTCTTAGCAGTGTTCTTTACTTTACAGTTGTTTTTTTTTCTTCTTTAGGTGTATGTGCCTTGATACAGTTTGTTGATCAAATATATCATGTATCTTCTTCAGTTTTTTTTTGGTGTTAGGTGAAAAAGCCAACCGCTTGAATGCAACTAGATTGAGAGTTTTCTTACTGAATTTGTACTAAATGTCAAGTGCTTATTTTCATGGAATTTTTTTATTTGGAACTGCTCTCCAGTTCCAAATACTCTCCAGTTGACGTCTCCTGGAATCTTAAGTTTTCTTTATCAGGTCAATATTCATAATTATTTATTTTAATTATTTATTTGTAAATCTGACAGATGACAAGGCTTCTCTTCCACTTTGCCTTGCATTCCTGAATGACTTCTTAGGCAACTTGATTAAATACTTTCATTTCCCCCATTCCCTCTTTCCCTTTTTAGCGTAGCTCTGAGAAGAATGTGTTTTCCATATATAACTGGATGTAAATGTTATCATTTTTGACCATGGTGTTAATGTTGTTTCTTTCAAGACTTCATTTTTTTTCCTGTGTTTCTTTCCTTTCACAGCCAGTGAACTTTCAAGTAGTTTGTTGTCCAGGAGGATGTATCTGGAGTATGTACTGCTTTAATGCAGTACAAAGGAAGTCACTGAAAGAAATCACTGAAGGTGATTGTGGTGGGTTGACCCTGTCCAGCAGCTAAGTCCCCACCCAGACGCTCGCTCATTGCCCCTACGCGGGATGAGGGAGAGAATCAGAAAGGCAAAAGTTTGAAAACTCATGGGTTGAGATAAAGACAGTTTAATAAGTGAAGCAAAGCTGTGTGTGCCTTACTGAGGTCAAGGTAGACAATATCCACTGCTCTCCCCCTACTAAGCCAGTCATTTCTCTTGTAGAAAGTAGATTTTGTTAGGCTGGACTCGGTGTTCTGCTGCATTTTTTTGTCTACCTGTGAGTGAGACAGGTAGAAAAGTCTAGTTTGCCTTTGTATGTGGCGTTCTGCCAAGCAAAAAGTACCTATAGGGAATTTGCTAGCTTGTTCCACTAATCTATCTGCTCCCTTTCTTCAGAAATACAGGCATTTTATAGATCAGTGCAAGGAAGCAATGTCCCACTCTTTGGCTTTACCATAAATTATGGTACGCAGCCTGTAGGACATCTATTCTCTGTTTACATTGTTGGCTAATTGTTTTCCTACAGTTGGTGAATAGCATTTGTACTTTACATGTGTTTAGCTTCTCATAACTGTTTAGGAGCCTTTGGAGATTTGTCTCCTTTTCTTGTCCCTTCAATGGAATCAGAAATTGAAATGCAGCTTCCATGCTTTCAAGGAGTTTCCTTTATAGGAAAAAGAAAAAAGTAGTATACATTTTAACTGTGTTGCTTCCATTTAAGTCTATGTTAATACATCTGTAATGTTCCTCTGGGCTGTTACATAGCTATCTAATGTCAATTACTTTGCATTGATGATGCATCTTAAGATACAGACTGGGGTTTTAACCATGTTATGTGAATGTAATTGAAGAAAATCCTTTTATTGGGTGCCCAGATGAGATCATTTCAGTAGGGACATGCTTTAAAGACATTTAAAGCTAGCAGTGCTGCACAGCTTATCACTGTTCTGTGATTTATTCTATATTGGATGTAATTTCAGATATTGGATTGTAACTGATAGCATTGCTCGCTGTGTAAATCTGTATGAAGTTCTTTCTGCCAGCTTATGTTATTTTTTATTTATACGTTTTGCAGATTTCTTTTATGTAAGTACTTTGCAAATTCACAGGTAAAAAGGAAGTCTTGAAACTTATATGCCAGATAGGCTACATGCTAAAAAAAAAACCAAAACAACAAACCAAAACCAAAAAACAACACGCTTTTTTAAGTCTCTGAGGACAAGAACTGATGCTAAACTGATACGTGAGGTTCTTGAATAAACCTGGATTCATGTATTAGTTTGGATTCACTCTGTCAATTAGCTTTGGCTACTGCAGCCTGGCTTTTAAAATATGGCTTACTAGTAAAACAGTTCTGTTGGTTATTTAGGAAACACTTATAGAATTATTATAATGTAGTATATAAGTTGGAGATTCCTAGAGGCCATAGTCAATTTGAGTATTAAATCAGATGTCATTTATTAAATATTTATATAGCAGTCCCTGCATCAAGGGGCTACAGGTCACTTTTAAAAACAAAATTTAGCAGTTGAGAGATGCTCCTAGAACACACATCATTTTTTTTTTTCACTTCAGGTTTTCTTTGTTGAAAGACAGTGAGTGTTGTTTTAGGATTTTTCTGTGCTTGAATATTATTTCTTACTAAGCCTTTTCACATTAAGTAACCAGGATCAGATGTCTTGAAAGCATGACGTGGACACAGCTTTGTCCTTGGTCTCATTTTCTTTTGTTCCTTGGATTTTTAACAGAATAGTATAGAATTTGTTATCTGAATAGCTAAAATTCTGTAGAAATAGTTTGTCTATTCTGTAGTGAACAAAAGTCTGTATCGATTCACCGGTCTATTCAAATTAGCTAATTCAGAGAAATACAATTCTGTATATTAGAAGTATCTAATGTATATTTTTGTTGTATACTTTGCTCTAACAGAGTCAAGAGGCTTTTGATTTTCTTCATAGTCTGTCGTGATCAATATCACCAAAGGTTTACCTTTCTGGATGAGGGCTGAAGTGCAGTCACTAAACTAAAGGACAGACTTGAAGTTAAAATAGTATTATAAGAGTAATAACTATATATTTCTTTAATAATTAAGGTTTGCAAACCTCTTAATTTACTGAGGCACTGCTAATCCACTGGAATTGACATACACGGAGTGATATATTTTTGCCTTCCTCTTACATCTGAGGTTTTACTTCTGACTGCATCCCTCCTTGCATCGGGGAATAAGAATTTGAGATGAGAAGTTGAAGATGCAAAGCACGATTAGTAGTTTTAACTTGATGTGGTATTTGAAAGCATATAACAGTTTCTAAAAGAATGAACAAATGCTTCACACTGTAACTTATCATATTGGTCCACCTATGTGCATGTTATCTTTCTTGTGTGTTTTAAGGGTCGATTGAAGATTTTTATATATATTTTGGATGGAGGGAAAAAATAATACATGATCCAAAAGATGCAAGTTGCAAAAAAAGAAAAAAAGCAAAAAAGCTGCTGTTTACACAAGAAGATTAATGTTAGCATATTATGTGGTGATGGATGTTGGTGGCAGAGGAAGGGGTTGAGTCATTGTTTTAGAATTGTGAGGTGGATTTACTAGAGTTTGTGTGCTCTGGAGAGAAGAGAATACTCTGTTGATCCAGTGCTGCAAATACTCATTTGGGATTATTGTGGTTGCTCCAGTGAATGCTGCATTAAAAGTAGAAGAAGCTTTAAGTATTCTTTAAAATGGAATGCATTGCCTTTATTCTCTCTGTGGAGTAGTGCTGTAAAAAGCTACATGCCTAGCCGTGCACTTCTGAAATTAAAAAAGCTTCATGGCTGAAGAGGTGCCCAAATTCGAAGAAGTCTTGTATTTCTGAAGAGATATAAATTGTCAATCAAACAAGTCTCTGTAACACTTCATAGACTAGATCCAAAAAGAGACATAGATGTGGTGATGCTACAATATCTTAAAATTAGCAGTTTGGACCATGCAGCGGGAGGGAAGAGAACAAACAGGGTTCAAATCTTTGCATTTTCGATGGTTGTTGCGTTTTCTTTTCTGTTAGAGGGCAAGTAACAAAACAGAAATAGTCCGTGGAGCAGGGACTAGAATCTAGGTCTTCTTTCCCAGTTGAGTGCCCCAGCTGTTAGGGTACAGTATGGTCCTTGTTGCTGATTTAGTTTCTTAAGTAAAGCACTCTTCTGGGAAATAAATGAGTGTGTTTGAATCCCCATAGGCTAGTAGGGAATTAAATCCAAGTTCCTTACCTCTGTGATACTTGCTGTAATCCAGTATGGATCTACAGGAAAAGTTGTGGGTTGGTAGTCCTAAGCCATTTGTAGACCCTTGTGCACTCTGCAGTGCTCTTACGCAGCATCCGCCACCGTCCTTTCACAGGGTGCATGTGTGCAGGTGTAACCTCTGTGTTACCTTGCCTATGAGCCTCTTAGCATATGTCTTGGTGGAGCTTTCATTTTCTCTAAAGTTTCCACCAGAAAAATTCAGTGTATCTCTATTTTTAGGGAAATCCCGTGGTGTTTGTTGGATTGCTTCGTATAGGACTTGAGTGCCTGAGTTTTACTTGTATGCAAAAATGCATTTATTACATGCTACCATGGATTCAGAAGCCATGCAGATGAGGAGACAATGTCAAGAATGTTTATGAAGTATTTGAATACTGTAACAGCAGGATCACTGTTTTTTGTTGACATTTAAATAAAAATGTCTTAGCACTCAGAAATTTCTGGGATCACCCAGCCTGAAAGCTTTATTGGTACAACTGAAGGGATAAATTTGCTGGACAATCAGGTTTTCCTTCCAGTTGTTTAAGTTAAATAATAACTTTTTTTTTTTAAAGAAATGAAAAATAACTGCCTGTTTTACTTAGGAAGGTTTTACTTCCATGGTTTCTCTGATGTAATCTTGTTCGTGTGTCTTCCCATATCAAAACTGATTTGTGTAGTATTCAAGAAGATTGTAACAAGCAGAGAAAAAAGTTTGGGGGAGCTCTCCCTAGCCTTCTTCCCCAAACCCTTATTTACATGCCATATGACTTAAAAAAGAATAAAGAAATAAAATATGAAGTCTGTTCTCCTCACTTCAGTTTTTCACTTTACTTGATAAATAAATCCTAGGTGTAGTTTTCTGCATTTTTTAATTAGTTACATTTACTATTTTCACAATTATGATTTTGTATTTTAACTTTTTTGGTAGTGGCGCTTCTATGCAAAATTGAAATTGAAGTTACTAAAAGTGATTGGTTCCAACTTATTTTTTTTTTCTTCTTGAAAAAACAATGTGTTTGCTGTATTTCTTGTAATCTGATAAGGAAAAATGTCCTGACAAACACTAGAAGTGCTGATATGACCTTGGCCATATCTTAACTAGCAGGTGCCTATAGAATAAGACAGTACTGCATCATAATTTCCTGATGAGTTACAGCATCATGATGGCACGTGCTCCCACTCAGAATCTATTTTAAGAAATGACAGAAACACTTTCTTATAATTAATCTTGTGCTCAAAAATATTCGATCGGAGTGAAGAAAGTCTACAAAGTAATGACGTTCTGGTGATCAAAAGAGAACTAATGGAAAAGTAATTATTTAATCTGTATAGTAAAAACAGTAGCAGAAAAAACCCCAACATAATCTCTTTTTCTTATTTGTCTATACATCTGTCCGTATAACAGATTTGTACAACAGAAGAAATACCAAAGACTTCATCAAAGAAACATGTGGCCCACTTTGGTATGCAGAACTTTCAGAGACTTTTAAGCTGAACGCTGTAATGGCTGTTAGAAATTGCAGCATGTGTTTTGGAAATTTATGATCAAAACTTCTGAATAGCAGAGCATCTGATCTCTTTGCTAAAGGTTCCTATTTTGATGCTGGCTTTAGTTTGTCAAGAAAATGTAGTTCATTTGAGGCACGATGATTGTAAGGGGCAAATCTTAAGATGAAAACTCTTCAGTATGCTGCAGATACTGACCTACTCTGGACAGCTCTGTATTGTCCCAGAATGTAAAGGGTCCTGAAAGTGTTTGAGGATACTCTGTACAATTAATGTTTGCTGACTTGACCTTAATGAGGTGAGTACAGCTTTTTCTAAACCTGTTAGTTCAGATTAACTGTATTTTAATGCAAGCTATGAAACACTCAGCTACATACACTGTAAATTGAGTGTAGAAAACCTTTTGTTACAGATTTCTGTTTCACTTAGAAAATAGGACAGCTGTGTGCTACCATAATACAGATTAGTGCTCATACAAGAAGAAAAACCTAGTACTAAACTAAATATTTTAAATCACGAACCATAACATTTTCTGGTAGACTAGAGTATTTTTACCTTCTTTCTGTGCTGCTTTCCTATGATTTTCCCATTCTCCAAATATAACTAATTCCAGTGTACTATTACCACATCACTGTTTCTTGAATGGCCCATGGGAATAATCGGAATTTGGGAAATGGAGCACAGAGGTGATTGACTTCACCTAGCTTGCTTATTTTTACATTAACAAAGTGTAGGTAAGAAATCTTTAGGTCACTGCAGTCTTCTGTTATGAAATTAGGACACTGTATTTAATGAATGAGTGCAGCGAATATGTCTGTAGCTAGAACTGCATGATTAAATAACTTGCTATGATAAGTTTAAAAGGCTATTACCCCAAAGTATCAGTCTTCCAGCCTATGACATACGAAAAAAAAAACCACCCGATTTTGAGAAACAAAGAATCTTCTTAAATGAATTTGACCTGTAGAGCAGTGTTATGTTTTTAAGATTTAATTAATGGGGATCTGCTATGGGTAGCTGGAAGTTGATATGCCAGTTTTACAAAGCATTCTGTTCTTACATGAAGATCACAAAATAATACGGTCATCCCTGTGTAAGTACTGGAATTCTACATTTTACAGAGAAGGAATATTTTTTGGCAAGGTCCTTCCTAGCAGCAGGCTTAGCATTTTAAGAATAATTCTAGTGTAGGTAGCATACTGATTCAAATCCAATCAAGGAATTCAAAATTACTTAGAAGCTGCAGTTTCTTATGGGTCTCCAAATAGCACGGTGTTTCGATCATGTTTATTTTTTGTGAGCAGATAACCTACAGGATAATTCTTGGGTTTCTTTTGAAAGATGCATTCTACACAGAGTACTCGCTTCATAGGGGAAAACAAAAACAAAAAGAAAAAGCATGAAGAGAAACATTTCCTTCATGACTGACAAAGAATTTCATGTGAGCAGAACAAAAATGAAAGCATATTTCAGATACTAATTTTTGAAGAAATGCTGTGAGTGAAATAAGTTATTTTCCTTAATGTGCTAGATACTACTTTTTGTTCTGTTAAGCGGTTAATCCATTAAGGTTTACTTGAGGGATGGAAATGTCGTTGTTTTACTCTTCAACTTTGCTTGTTTCCTGAGTCTGTGTGTGGGGGTACGTTTCTGAAGCTCAGCTTCAGACAAATTTTAGGTCCCATCTCAAACTACAGTTCACAATGCTATCTGAACTATTGAATCCTTATGAGGTCAACTTGTTACCCTGTGCCTGTTGGATTGGTTGCCTGAAATGTGAGTGAACAGTAGCGTTTGCCTATCTGTGGCATCTCAGTCAAGCCACGCCCTGGTTACTCCACTTTATTTCAGAGTTTTTCATCTGTGTTTCTGAATTTGTTTTGTGATGCTTATGTTGCTGTCACTTTTTTGTAAATGTTTTCTACAGAAAATTATTTAATCTTTTTTTGAAGCTAGCTTGATTTAGGAGATGTAAGGTTAAATATTCTGGAGGTGAGTTTCAGTCAGTTAAAATGCGTGCTATTGTCATTAGAAATCACATAATGCAATATTCCAGAACAGTTTCATTTTTAATTAAAGGCATTTATAATTTGTTTAGAAAAATGTTCTGGTAAGTTTTTTTTTTTTTTTTAAATTGCTCAGCTAATTCAGAAATGCTAACCAGCTGTGTTGTGGTTGCAGTATAGGCTACTTTGCTGATATGTCAGAAAAGAAGTATAAATCTGTATGAGTCTGTATGAGTTAACATATCTCTTAAGATTTTTATTTTTTTTTATGAAATGTTTTGCTTAACTTCTAGCTTTTGAGACTTGTAATACTGGGAATTCAGTCTTGATAATATAATTTATCAGCATTTTCTGTAGTCTGCTTGTTTTTTTTATGAAGTTTTTCTTACAATTAATAAAATGAATTAAAGTTCTCTCCTGTAAAGTAATAAATGAAGGATCTGTTCTCTTTGAAGAGAAAGTGGATTGATAAAAAGCAAATAACTGTGCCACAATTGCCTGGCTGGCATAGCTATACTTGCAGAACACCTAGTGGAGATACAGAGCATCCCAAAAGGAGGTTTCTACTTGCACTGAAAAGCCTCCTGAAATGACAGATGGGGACAAAATTTTGCCTTTTGTCTGTACCCGCTGCCAGGTTTTTCATGGGTTATGTATGGTTCTTTGAAGGGAAATTTGTTCTCTGCTCCTCTTCCTTCCACTTGACATAATGCCTAAGTTTCCTGAACTTCAGATAGTCTTTAAACTTATTTAAAAAGAATGTTTGTTCTTAGAATGTATTTGAAACAGTGAGGAACAAACACTCACGATATAGAGGTGTTAGTATTTGCAGTTCTATATGACTTTTCTCCTTTTTATTCTTTTGGTATTAGGCCACAGTCTGACAAGGTCCTCTGTATAAATTCTGCATATTTAAAGAGAAGTTCTTATAGCACAAGATTTTGTGAGATTACGAAATTTTAAATTAAATTAGCAGTATCTTTTTTTTAGGTTGGTTCAGCTCCTTAATGAGCCTATGTAAGGGGGTTGGGGTTTCTTTTGTTTCACTTATACAACTCCCAGACTTTGTTCATGTTATATACTGCAAAGGTAATTGACTGGCCTTGTGAGAATTTCTCATGCACTAATGTATATTGAATCCATTGTATTTTTGTTTGAAATATATATAACTGCATAATGGAAAAAAAAATCAGTGTGTGTCTTTGTGTTTTTTTTTTTTCAGTAGATATCTTCTGGGTTTGGGCTCACTTGAGGGGTTAAAATGCAAATACTGGCTCATTAAGTTGTATGAAGAACATGAGTATCTTCTAGCATCATTTTTCGTACTAATAAAAATGGTGATAAGTCAGTGCTGTTAAACTTACAGTTTTTTAATGTGAAAGAGAATGTTGCCTTCTGACAAGTCTCACTTTTTTCATTCGAAAAGAATTTGAGCATGCATTTCGACTTACTGGTTCAGTTTCCACAAATAGGATAAATTTCCTATTTTCCAGCCTGCCATTTGTAAAGTGTATAATATAAGTAATCTTCTAATCGGGCGGTCCTGGCATGGCTTAATGTGCATGTGACACATTTTCTATTTCTCTTAGACTAGAAAAATAAAACTAATATCCAGGGGTAGGGAATACTTATTTTTTCCTGTCTTTGTGTTCAGTAGGAAAACATAATTATTGTACTGCCTCAGACTGTAATCCATATGGTGTAATATCATGCTGTAATAGGCATTAGAGTTAGTTACTTAGTATTTTTATTTTTCCTGTTCTTGCATGGCAGGTTAACTTCCTATTGAAACACAAACAAGACATCTATTTTGAGGAATTTTTTAGTCAAATGCAGTAGTTCTGCTATTTCCCTTAATTTGATATTTCTGCATAACCTTTAATTAGAAAATATCACATAAGTGATATTTGTAAAGAAACCTGAGTTCGTATTTCCATTTTTTTCTATGGAGTTTAACCTGGAAATTATTACAAAATCCTTCAGCATGCATATTACATGCAAGCCTCTACAAACAGGTTGTTTCTGTTATGTGTGGTATCACATTGAAAGTTTTTGTTCTGGTAAAGCGGCACAAATATTTATGGATTAGAGTCTTACATTAAGATTAGATGTTGCATTTATAGTTTGATATAATCTAACACTTTTATAGCCACCATTTCATTTGCTGGTGTTTCAAATGTATATACTTATGTATATATTTAAAAAAAAAATCTTGCTCTATGTCTACTTAGCAACATGTCTTCCCTGCTTCAGTTTGTGTTTCCTATAGCAAAGTGTTGCTTCTTGTTAGGACATCTTGTAAGCTATATAAATTTTCTTAATAATTTACTTGTTGACAGTGCCCAGTAGAAAATGTTACAAAGTTACTGCCAGTTCACCTCCAGGGAAAGTATTCTTCTGGAGTACAGGAAATTGGTGTAGGGTGTAAGTGTGTGCATGCAATATTTGATATAGTTTTGCTCCCTTTATTCATCCTAATGACTTGCTCCTATCAGTCCTACTAAGATCTTGATCTCTGTGGCACATTCTGTCAATGAGTTTTTTGGAGCAGGACATTGAGTTGCAAGACGCTATGCTGTCAAAAGATACGTGACTGAGATTGAATGCATTTCATTGGTTTGCACCATAGAATGAGAAATGAAAATCGGTTATAGATGAAGAGCATGAAGCAAGAGGCAATCAGGTCTCTGCACAAGTGGTGAGATTTAACTTTAAAAAAACGATAAAAGGTTCCTATTAAAATTTTCATTTGGTACTCAAGTGCAAGGCAGTTGAAAGTAAGCAGTTAAACTTTTTTTTTCTCCAAAACTAAATGTCAGGGTTGATCTATGGTTTTGCAGTAAAGCATTATAAACTGGGATTGCATACTCTTATTATTTTAAGAAAACTTAATGAGCAAATACAGAATTATACTGTGTTCCAGCTCTTGTCTTTCCTTGCACAATTAGTTATTCATGAGTTTTTCTCGAAGTTGCCTAAATATGGAACTGACACGTTTTCCCTCACAATATGTTGTACTTTAAAAGTTAGACAAAGTAGTGACTCAAAATTTGTCTGACTTTCTCAATTTACTGTTCTTGTTACTATGACAAACATGTAGATTGTATTTTTGTAACTAACAGTCTTAAAATTTATTTGCCATACAATGACCACGGTCAAAAATTAAGTAAAGACTGAATGGCAGCTGGCAGGTGTCAGAACTGCTTATTATGGAATTCATAATGCCATACTCTCTGTAGACGATGTTCTAAAAACCACTCTGTTTTCTAAAAAGTGTTATAGAAGTTTCATAACATTAAACAGGAGTGATAATGTTTTCTACTGTATTCAAGTTATATCAACATCAGGCTTTTATCTTGCTTTTCTTCTTTCTTACCTCATTGTAATACCTTCTCCTAGTCACTCCTGTGCTCACATCCATTATCCTCTCCCTCACCCAGCCTCAGCAATTATGTTCTGTTTCACTCACATCCTCTTCCTCACTCACTGCATTTACTTTTGGGGCAAAAATGCAGAAAAAGCAGTCGAGAGAAACCTTATGAAATTCAGTAAGAGCAAGTGCAGGGTGCTGCACCTGGGGAGGAATAACCCCATGCACCAGTACAGGTTGGGGGCTGACCTGCTGGAGAGCAGCTCTGTGGAAAGAGACCTGGGAGTCCTGGTGGACAACGGGATGACCATGAGCCAGCAATGTGCCCTTGTGGCCAAGAAGGCCAATGGCATCCTAGGATGCAACAAGAAGAGTGTGTCGAGCAGGTTGAGGGAGGTCATCCTCCCCCTCTACTCTGCCTTGGTGAGGCCGCACCTGGAGTACTGTGTCCAGTTCTGGGCACCCCGGTTCAAGAAGGACAGGGAACTGCTGGAGAGGGTACAGCAAAGGGCTACGAAGATGATTAGGGGACTGGAACACCTGTCTTATGAAGAAAGGCTGAGGGATCTGGGTCTCTTCAGTCTGGAAAAAAGACGGCTGAGGGGGGATCTTATCAACGCTTATAAATACTTAAAGGGTGGGTGTCAGGAGGATGGGGCCAGGCTCTTTTCAGTGGTGCCCGGAGATAGGACAAGAGGTAATGGGCACAAACTTTAACATAGGAAGTTCCATCTCAACATGAGGAGGAACTTCTTTACTTTGAGGGCGGCAGAGCACTGGAACAGGCTTCCCAGAGAGGTGGTGGAGTCTCTGTCTCTGGAGACATTCAAAACCCACCTGAAGCGTTCCTGTGCAACCTGCTTTGGCCGGGGGGTTGGACTAGATGATCTCAAGAGGTCCTTCCAACCCCTGTCATTCTGTGATAATCCCATGCAGTCCGAGTTAAGATTACATTGTCTCAGAACGCAAAGAGCAGAATTCTAGATGCTATAGTGAGTGCTTCTAGGAAAAAGTAGTTTGACAAACTGTAGGAGGGGAAACAACTTTTCATTTAGGATCTGCTAACTACAGAAGACGTACTTTGAAATTTTTACCATACTCTATTCAAGTTTAACTTGCATAAAAGGGGATAGAACCAAAAAATCAGAGCGAGATTATATAAAAGTGAGACAACGAGCTAAAGGAAAGTTAGAAGGAGCAGCTGAATGATTTGTGATGCTGTGCAGCCTGTTTAAAGTCATTGTATTCGACTCAGAACTGGAACCTGCTGCGAATGAAAAGGCTTCAATTAGCTGACCTCTAGCTACTTCGAATGGTGCAGTGTATTAGTCTCAATTTTATGTAGATCAGAAGACTGTTACAGTGCCTTGCACCTTCCATTCAGCCTGTGTACCTTTATTTCCATTATGGAAACCAAGCTGTGAAAGTGCGGAGTGGTCCTGTGTTTCCCCCACTATGGAACTGGTAAGTAGCCATCATACCAGCCGCTTCTAAGAACTATAGAGTACTCTTCTGTTTTCCCAGGTTTTGATACAGTATCGTAAGACCAAAAAATGAAAGCTGACATGTTGAAACTTCAGGAGAAAGGAAGTTATTAGTAATGAAAAGATGTAGTGCAAAAGTGGAAAATAGATCAGAGATGCTGTCAAGTTAAATGTAAAACAACATAAGGCAAGCCCAAAAAAGGCTGTTGAGAATCAACTTACTGAAGGCATAATGCCTAATAATAACCATTGTTCACGTATATCAGGGAGCAGAAAGCTTAACAGTGTTGTTGGAGCCAGTAGATGATCAAGACATAAAAGGAGCAGTTGAGGAAAACAAAACCATCGTGTAAAAGTTAAGTGTATTCATTGCACTAGTGCTCTGTACAGAGAGGATGAAGGAGCTTACCATACTAAAGCGTGGGGGTTTTTTTGTTTGTTTTTTTTTTTAAACATGGTATGAATCTCACATTAGAGATTTTTAGCAGAAGTCAGTAACTCTGAAGTAACAGAACTCTGGAAGGGAGTGTTATTAGATGTTTTTTTTAAGGGAATACTTGTGGTCATTCTAGCAGCTTCAGACCAGGAATCTGAATTCTGCATTGAGCTCATTTCAGAAGCTGTAGCAGAGACTACTATGTTTTCAGCATATCTGCTGGTATATTGGGGAAGAGTTGAAACAGCTTTTCCTGAGGTTAATTCTGTTCTGCATGAGGGTTTTTGAAATGTCTTACAATGCCTTCGATATGAGTGATATGATATAGTAAATTAACATTTTCAAATTTATTCAAAAGACTCTTAAAGAAATTAAGCTGTCCTGCAAAAAGAAGCAAAGTCCTTCCGCTTTTTAATAGTTGGTTAACAATTAGAAGAGTGTAGGAATAAATTGTCAGACTTCTCTGCAGAGGCACGCACCAACAGAATCACATAGGGATCTGCACTGCAAGCTGTCATGGTTAACATAAGAGAATACAAAACAGCTTCTGTACTGTTCTCATATTGCAAGTAGTAGGAGGCATAAATGAAATTACGAGTTAGTAGTTTTAATTATACATATCACTACAATGGCTTCAAAGATCACTAAGACAGATAAAATTTGTACTTTTAGTCTCTGTAGTAATAGTATGTAGTAGGGATCAAGTAATTTTTTACAGTAGGTATCAAAAGACTTTGCCATTTTGAGAGTCAAGGTAGTGCATGCCTTTTATATTTTTACATAATTTTATAGAAATTAGCACCTATATTTGCCAGGGTATGAAAAAAAAAATGCTCAGCAAATGGCAAATATTTAGGGGTTGTACTGTTTTCTTTTTGAGACCTTGAAAAACACTTTCTTACTCTGTAAAATGCATTTGATGTTGATTGCCACTAAAACTGTGAATTTCCCATTGTTCTTAATGATGCCAAAAGCTCTGTGGCCTTACTGGTAGTCCTAGTTTTAAGCTCACGGTTATTTATTGGAAGTCTGGAAGGAATTTTCTTACAGATTAGGTTAAAAACAGTTGGACTCTTTTTGTCTTTAGCTGTGGATGTGATTCACTTTCCTAGGATTGTCTGAATCACTGGACGTACCTCTGTGTAAGAATAGGCTGCATACTTGGTGCCAGTCAAAGACAGAAATAGAATGCAAGGACTTGGGAGGAATTGAATGGTGAGCGTTATTATGCTGCTTTCTAGGTTCCTTGTAGAAGAATCTCCTAATAAACACCAACTGTTACTGTCCCCAAATTGGACAGTATGCATATGAATGCAAAACATCACATTCGTTATTCAGTCTTATTTATGTAATACAACCATTTTTGCTTAATTGTCTGTATATGTCTTGTCTGTTTTATTAGATCACAAATCCTAATCTAACTTGGAACCACCAACTGCTATTGCAATGCAAGTCATGAAGCACCATCACTGTCTAATTTGTTTTAAAGAAGCTTAAATACTGTTATAGCTGTATTTACACTAGAAAAAATGCTGCTTAAATTTAGGCATGGAGGAGTTTTGTGAAGCCTTAATACTTACTTTTTATTTAACACTGTGTTGTGAATTTGCCTGTTAACTTCAATTAAACAGGTTGGCGCTTTCAGGTGCAAAATGCTGATAAGGCATTTAACTCGGTTTGATCTGGTGAAAGACCTGTGTTGTAGGCTGGTGTTTGTTATTTAGAAATCTCAGACCCGTTGTAGGTTTCATGTGGTCTGAAATGCCTGTAAACAAATAACAACCCGGACTACTGTATTTGCTTTAACTGTGCATTTCAGAACTCCAGGGTGGACCTTGGCTCATGCAGTCCATCTGTAGCATCAGTCTTTCATAGGATTGTGGAGGAAAATGCAAATCTTACACCAGAACAGTGTTGCACAGCATGTTGACTATCTGTAAACACTGGCTTCTTGCCTTCTGCTACAGACTTCACCTTAATTTTGGCAAGGAAGCAGAAGAGTTCAGTTTTATTTTCATCAAGTAGTAGAAATTCTTGCCAGTTTTGTAATAGATGGATAGAAGGCTTGGCACTATTGTTGATGCCCATTCTCCTGCTTCCAATCTTGGCCTTGAGATTTTGGCAATATAAGCTTCCCATGCTGTACATAACCATCATTCTACTACAGTTTGGTCTCTAGGCATGGGAAAAAATTTCTTAGGGTAGATGCCAATTATTCAATGGGCAACAGGTTTAAGTATTTTGGAAATAAACATTTTATCAAAAAACACCAGCGTTTTTTTCCTTGAACATCGCTCTCCAGAATCACATCAATTCAGATTACTTGTCAAAGTATGGTTTTCCCTTCAGAGATAACAAAGTCGGACTGGTTCTTACTCTGTAAGAAATTTTGGCATCGTAAATTTTGTGGAGTATGGGTAGTTTTGTGAAAGAGAGCTATTTTTTTTTTTTTTTTTTTTCAAGAAGAATTGCAGCTTGCAGTTCTATGCAAGTGACTGACTAAAAAAATTGAGTTTATTTTGCTTTATAGTCTATTTTAAAGTTTTGGGTTTATTTTGCAGTTTGTTACCAGTGCTGCCATGGTGGTCTTTAATACACAGAGCAGGTCTAGAGTATATACAGTCAGAGAATCACCTATGCTTTCTTGACCTCAAAAATGTGTTCATGTTTCATGAAAGACAGTTTGGACACTGTAACTTGCTTGTGGTGCTTTTTGTGAGACTTATTTTAAGGGTCTGCGTTCTACAGATGATGAAGGGCATTGGTTTAAAAAAACCCAAACACCACAACCCCTTGTTCTGCTCATTTTCTGCTCAGAATTTTACAGTTAGTCTGAGAGGTGATAATCAAAAAACAGTTTTGAGATGTGCATGTGTGAAATGTAAAACTTTTCCTTACAATGCTAAGCATGCCTTTGGCATGTTTTAAATTTTTGAAGTGGTAATTTTTGGAAAAAAACTTTATAAATATGCAGGCATTTTGCAATGCCTCTTTATATAATATGAAATATTATCAAAACAGTCTAAAGGTGACAATACACAAAGGTGTAATACTGTCTGTAAGAAAGAACAGTTGTACATTTCTGTTACTTTATTCCTGCAGCTTTCTTAGAGGTTTTGAAGGTAGAACTGCATGCTATTTTCAGTAGCTTTTCAGGGCAAGGGGCATGTTTGTTGCTCCAGGAATCCAATAGTGCTGAATTTTTGCTGAAACCTCTTGATTGTTTTCCTTCTGACCAGTTGACGCAATACTCGCCAGTTATTTAACTGGAAGCAACTTCCTGTAAAAAAAAAAAAAAAAAAAAAAAAAAAAAAAAAAAAAAAATCAGTAATAACAGTTGATTGCTATAAATTATGGAAATGCCTAAATGGGCTGAGTACCTCTTCTGTGTTGTTAATTAAGTTATTTTTTTGCTACAACATGGCTTTGCATGTTTGAAAGTTGTTTTAAGGTCAGTGGTTCTGGAAAGGTCTCAACGGAATTTGTTCATGCTGTAAAATAAAATACTCGTACTTCCTACAAATCTCAGACTTGGAAGTCTAACAAGAAAAAAGTAACAAAAACACTTTTTGGCTTTTAAAAAATAATCTTTGCAGTCTCAGTAGCTTGTCTTTTTAACATATTTGCCTAGGATGACTGAGTTCCTTAACAATGGGTGCATTTTTTAAGTAACTTATACACCAGTAAATATTTGTAGAGGTGAATATCTTGCCTCCTTTAAAAAATGAATTGTCGTTGTCTCTAGATTTTGTAGAACGATGAGCTGCCCTATGGAATCATAGAAATGTTTTGAATGGAATCTCTGTGCGTCTTATGTACAGCCTGAACAGCCAAGCCACATTTTTATTGCCATTGCTCCATCAAATTTGTAATTCCATTTCAAATAGCTGTAAGTTGCCATTACGTGACATCTTAGCTTCCTCTTTGCCACAATGAATAAGCTCAACTCCCTCAATCTGTCCTCTTTGTGCATGTGCTCTGGGCCCCTTACCATTTTGGTGCTCTCTACTGGACCCTCTTTAATTTTCCAACATTGTTCTTAAGCTAGGGGATCCAAACCAGAACATGCTGTTTCAGATGTGGGGTCATGAGTGCTGAGTAGAAATGAACAGTAATTTGCCTGGATCTGCTGAGAACCCTTCTAATTTTGACCAGTTCTCAAGTTTCTCAAGGTCTCTAGGTTAAATCTTTGACGCTCATCAGTTCAGCTACTCCCTCTAATTTAATGTCCTCCACAAATTACCTGGAGTGTAGGCTGTCTTGTCATTCATGTTGCTGATTTTAATTAAAAAAATAAAACAAAAAACAAACAACCAAAACCAACAACAACAAAAAAACCCCAAACTATCTGGCCCCCAGTATCGACCCCTTTGGTATTCTGGTCTTTACACTGTGAAGTGAATGTTGAGTCATTTATTGTTACTTTTTGATTTAGGTGGTCTATCTAATTTTCAGTCTGCCTATCTGTTCGTTCTTCTAGCCCGTGCTTCTGAGCTTCCAGACAATACTGTGTAAGATGATGCCAAAAACCTTACTAAGATCTGGTTACATTAAATCCATAGCTTTGCCCTTAGCTACCTAAGCACTCATGTCATTGAGTAGGCAGTTAGGTTGGGCAAGTGTAATTTGTCCTTGGTAAAACCGCGTTGGCTGTTCCTAGTTACTTTCTTGTCCATCGTGTGTTTGGAAATGGATTATAGGAGGACGTGCTCCATGGTCTTCTCTGGTGCTTTCTAGTTCATGTTGTCTGGCCTGCTGTTCCATGGGCCTCTTCTCTTTGTCTTTGTTAGGGATGAGCCTTTTTTTAATCTTTAGGACCCCTCTAACACCCTCAACTGTTAGAATTTTTGATAGCTGATAGCAATCTCATAATCAGATTGACCAACCTTTTCAGCTTCCTTTGCTGAATGGCATCTAGCCCGAAGGATTTGAATACAGCTTCACTAAGCATTCCTAAACTACTGGTCCCATACTCTTGGTTTCCCAACTCTTTCCCAAACCCTGATGGTACCTGCAGTCATCTGGGAGCAAGCTTTGCCTGTAAGGAACAGGATAAAAAACACATTGAGTATTTCAGTCTTTTCTGTATCATCTGGCACCGAGTTGTCTTTACCCATTCACCAGAAGACTCTTGTTTTCCTGAACTAACAATACCTGTAGGATCTTTTCTTGTTGTTACTTGTGTTCAGAAAAGCAAAAGTCTTGCTAACTCCCTTCCTGATTCTTGTCCCTGAGTGATGCTTTTATTCTCCTCCTTTGCTGCCTGCTCTTGGTTCTACTTGCATGTTCTACTCTTCTTGTAGAGAGAGAGTAGACTATATGGACTTGTTCCTAACTATACGGACAAGCAGATTTCAAATGGATGTGAAGACCAGAAGAGAGAATGTTTTTTGGCATATGCTTCATTAATGGAACTGTTACTGGCATAGCATTTTTATTTCACTAGTCTGTAGTTAAATGAGATGTGACAAAGTAAAAAGGATTCAGAAAAGCATCTCCAATAAAACATACTACTCATATCAATGTGCGTGGCTTGGAAAGCATGTTTTAAGCAGTTTTTTTACATTTGTATTTCTAGTTGGTCACGGGCATTGTTTTACTGCTGCTAAGTAGGAGAAATCTGAACTTACTGTTTCAGCTGAGTAGTACCAGTAACCATTAGACTTTAAAACAGGGTATTTGAGAAAAATCAATTAAGGAGAAAGTTTCATCTTTAAGTAGCAATGTATTAATGCCTGTTAATAAAATCTAAATAATCCTTGTTTGACTGTCAGATCCTGTTTCAGGATCAGTGGCTTCAGGAGTCAATCTTTCTGAGAATGGAAATGTGTGACCTTAAAAGCATGAACTCTCCCCCTCTCCACCTACATGAGTGTTATCTATCCTTAAAAAAAACTGGAATACTTACTATTGAATTGTCTTTCTACAACATAACAGTTGGCAACTAGATCTTTGTTTTCCAAAGTGGACTTTGGGTTCCTCTTTTGAGTATTGCCTGCCACCTGTGCTTGCCTGAAGCATACTTTGCATCGAAGCATACTTGGGATGTGCAAATGCTAGAAACTTGGATTGGACCAAACTCAAGCTCTTCTGTTTGTTTGCTGTCTACCAGCAATGGACAGGGAAGTCTTGGAGGAATGGATATATTCCATAGAGATAAAAAGGAGATCTGCCCAGCCAGAAATTGGTCTGTGTTCCTAGGAGCCATGGTATTTACATGGCCAGGATATATAGTACATGAAAGAAAATTAAGAATGCTAAAAATGCACTATCTTTCAAAAACAATACTAACAATGTAACTCCTTTGATCTTCTTTCCGGCAGAGGGGTTATTTAAACACAATTTTTCAGTCATCGGTAGTGGTCGTGGTCCTTTTTTCTTAACATAGAATTTATGTTGAATTTTGCCTTCCTTAGTATACTTTACTGCTTAAATCCCACTGGTGATACCTGTATAACTTTTTGTTTGAGAAAAGTAAAATATCTACTTCTTGAGTTGAAAAGTTCTTTCATGTATGTATAAAAGACAGCCATATATGTAGCCCTCAAGGGGACAGGCTTTGAGAGAGTTTTAGTTTCTATTATGCTAAGTGAAAGATAAAATTATTTTCAGGGAGTTGGTTTGCTGTAATGAAGTTCTTAAATCAGCTGTAAAATGAGCTTGTTACACTGAATAGCTATTTAATGACAATTGTGGAAGATGTTCAGTAAAAACTGGAATGTTTGGTGGTCTGGCAACTCGATTCCTACTGATAAAACCTTATTTTTAATAGTATGCAATTGGATCATCTGCAGTTACAGATGCACTTGCCTTCATAATATAAAAAATTTTGAGTAAGGATTTCTTCCCTCCCGTCAAATGACTCCGTTTTGTTTTTGACATGTTTCTAACTTCTTTATTTTTGCTAGGTTCTGCCTCTGTCTCTTGTACTGTTCTCGATGTACTTAAAACATTGCAATTCCCAGACTTGCCTTCTGCAGCAGACAGACTCCCTTAGGTCTATTTCATCATTTCTAATGTTAAAAAATGTTTCTTCATTTCTAATGTTAAAAAAAAGTAACCGGATATTTTGCTTTTTCATTCATTGGAATGGTTGGTAAGGATAGGAATAGACTTCTGATCTGTGGAGCATTACTTTGGAAGTTTTGTTTTTTTTTTTTCAAGTAGGAGCAGAGACAGGAGTGGCTGTTGGATGCCAGACTCTCAAGGGAGCTTTGGAGAGTCCGGAGCAGCTTTTGCTGCATTCTTCGGCTTGTTCAGATTGACTTTTTTCTGAAGTAACTATAGTTTTTACGGATGTTGCTTTCTCTTATGTAATATTTGAAGTGGATCTTTTTATTCCTGAGATCTTGTAAAGCTTTCTATTCCAGGATCATTTTCCAATGCCTGGTGTTACATCTTGACTAACACGGGCAAAGCTCTAATTACAGCTAGTAAATTAGGCTTAACAACCTGCAAACTGTTCCAGCGACATGACTAATTTTTTAATGGCAATGTTACTAGAAACCACACAACAGGGATGTGAACCCAGCTCAGTAAGTGTTAGTTTAGAGATTAGTATTTCTTCTCTGAATTTCCAAGCATACACAACATATCTTATACAGAATATCCCTTGGGTCATTGAGTCATATTTTAATAATAAACTCTGCTTCTCACATCCCACAGTGGGTAAAGTCAGCTTAGGAACTCCGTATTCTTCGTCTTTTTAATTACAAGGATTATTGACTATTGACTGTATCCTGTATTACTTATTTCATTAAAATGTATCCTTTCTTGCTTGCAATTTGATAAGGAGTTGTCTCAGAAGATAGATCGGTATTGTCTGGGAAGATTGAACATGGAACTATGGCATAAGAAGTTTGTTTCCTTTTGTAGCAATTGCTGTTCTCCCTCCCCATCCATTATTGGATGTTTGTTCCCATACCAAGGCCACCCCCCAGTCTGTGTCAGCAGAGCGGTTTGTGCAGCTGCAGTGTAAGTTTGATTTGTTTACTGTTTCTGATCTTTTTTTTTTTTTTTTTTTGGTGGCTTAGCGACTGTGTTTGGCTTATTGATTGTTCATAAAATTGCTGCAGAAATTGTTCTGCAGGGACAGTTAGGTTGGGAGCAAGAGGCAGGAGTTTGAAACTGTAAGCTGACATTTCTGCTAAAGTTAAGTTACACAGTGTACTTATGACTTTATTCTTTGACTTTGAAAGCCATTACTTCAAACTAACAAACAAAAAACTCTCCCCAGAAACCCTAATGCTCTATAGTATTTACTTCATCTGATCAAATGTTAAAATACTTTTTTTTTCTGCACGTATCCTGAGTGAAAATGATTTAACTTCTGTGGTATGTATGTGATACGAAGTGTCATGTCAATCTGGTGTGTGCCTGACCATTGCGAATCCCTTAATCTGAGAGCGGAATCTTGCTTGTTAATGCAGACATGAAAAGCATGTCAAGAGGAGTGTCTCTGTGTTTGGAATGCTGGTGTCCCTTCCATCCTGAAGGGTGGGCACCGTGGCAAAGCTGTTAGAAGCTGCATTATCTGGTAGGAAGAGATAACTTCCTTGTAGGAAGTTCCTTCTCTTCTAAAAAGTCTGCAGTGTCTTCTGTTTCCTGCTTTTCTAGCAGTGTCTGGCTGTCATAAATGGCCCCTGGAAATACACTGGCAGTCCCAGGATCCATCAAAATTGCTCCGTGAGTGGTGCTAAGAACTGATGCTTCATTACGTGACTTGGTACAAGGGCTGTAGTGGCTGTTGCCTGTCTTCATTATATAATGGATCTTTTTCCCCAATGGTCTCTTCCCTTTTGGTGTGGAAGAATTGTGACTGTGACTCCTATAGGCTTCTGTCAGTTTATCAGGGCTACATACAATGGGTAGAAGTACAGTAATAGAAAATATGTTTAAAACAAACTGCTTATTCAGAAGCTAAAATAGCTTTTGAAGATTTCTTATCTTCCCTTTGGGAATGCTTAATGTGTTTACACCTTAATTTCACAAAATAAGTCTCAAGAAAAGAGTAAATAAAAGTAAATAGAAAAGAAGTAGCAAATGGTAAATAAAATAGCTAAATAATTACCCATATCTCAATAGGACTGAACTTGAAAGTTGGACTGAGATTATTAAAGAAACTCAATTAAACATTGAGAAGTTTATTTTAGAAATGTAAACTTCTAAAACCTAGTCTAAATATACGGTGCTTTGTCTGTCTCTTAGGTGTGAACTAGAGACAAGTTAAGTCTCTCTTGAGATAATTCTTTTAATTTAAAAATGTCCGCTGTAGAATAACGTCCACAAATTCATTAGTGATGGTGAATTCTGAGAACATTTGTGGTGTTTAAGAATCTCACAGTGTGTGACAAATTTTGTTTATCTATATTGAAACGGCACGTGCAATCCTCTCCCTTTTTTCTCCAGAAAACGTCCTAAAGTGGCCCACCAAAGGTAAACCATGTCTGAACTGTAAATGGGAAAAAAATATATATAAGCTGTTCTCTTCTGTTGGATACAAGTGTAGGTGGTTGCTGAACATGCTTGTCTGTAAGCTGTGGGTACTTAGTCATTATTTCAAGGATATGTGTTTCACATAATTAAGCATGCTGGACATGAGGGCTTTTTATCAGAAACAAGTGATTTTGAATCACAATAACTAAATTACAAATGAGTTGGGTTTTGCCAAATGGTTACTGCCAGAAACTTGTCTTCAACAGGTTTGGCAAGAACACTTTAAATACTTTATTTGTATCTTGATGTTTGAGAACATCTGCCAAAGAAGAAGATAGCTGCCCACATGTATTTCTCTTCACATCCCATGGAAGCTTTTTGATATTAAGATACTTCCTTTTTACTCTTCTAAATCCACTTTTGAGATATGCCTTTTTAGTCTGACATTCTAGAAACGGTTTTATCTGTTTGTTCAGATAATTGTGGATGTCCCCTTCCCTTCTTACCTCATGTGGTATGGCCTGGTGTTGTGAGTGGAAGTTATGTGTTTGTATTCCTCATGACTTTTCTGCTTTGTCCGTCTCCCCAAAACCAGGAGATTTTTTAAATCTCTTGCGTTCCTCAAAGGGTCCCTTGAGGAAAACGTATTTCATTACATTATGTTATTTCTTCCCAGAATATGTCTAGTTTTCATGATTGCATTGTATTCCTAAATCTCTCTGGTCCCTACAACTGAAAGTCTCTTTCAGTTTGGTAGCGCTTATTTTAAAAGAATGGGGGAAATGAAACCTTTGTTCTTGAGTACTACCAAAAATACCCAGCTGCGACTGGGGCAGCATTTTCTCTCCATTCTGTGGCCATAATCGGGGTTCATTGACTGGCAGTTTTTTGGAGTGGATAGTCTCAAGAGGAAGTTAATATCACTTCTTTTACCTTAAACAGTTCAGAACTGGGATGGTCAGTCTTATTTCCTATCTAGTTTACTTACTGTCATAATTTTTCTTTCCTTCCTAAACCTCTTAATCATCCATCTCTATCACCCTGTAATACGTAGAATTGTTTTAAGCAAGCAATACATATGTTGGCATCAGCAAAAATAAGCATTTTACATCGTTGGTGTATTTAGTGATGGTATGTATTACCCTGACTGACATAAGTAATGTCAAACAGGTCTTGGAGAAGGAAGATGTAGGATATTCTGTTTCACTTTCTTTGTGGTTTTGAAAGAGGTTAAGGGGGAGAGAACCTATAAAATTACCACAAAAAAACTTGGATGTGGTTTTGTTTTGGTTTACTTTTGTATCATCTTACCGTAGCATGACAGCAAATACAAATCACACTCCTTTTACATACTACGTAGGCATGTCTTTAGGTATCTGGATAATGCAATATAAGAATTTGCAAGGTAGATATGATCTGCTGTATTTCTGCAGAAGCTGTATGGTTCCCACTGACAGGATATTACTTGACTGATAACAGGAATTGTTCCTTGCTGGGAATTTACAAATTGAGGGATTACAATACATCATAGAATTGTCTAGGTTGGAAGGGACCTTTAAGATCATTGAGTCCAACCATTAACCTAGCACTGCCAAGTCCACCAATAAGCTATGTCCCTAAGCACCTTGTCTACAATTCTTTTAAATACCTCCAGCGATGGTGACTCAACCACTTCCCCGGGCAGCCTGTTCCAATGCTAGACAACCCTTTAGGTGAAGAAATTTTTCCTAATACCCATCCTAAACCTCCCCTGGTGGAACTTGAGGCCATTTTCTCTTGTACTATCACTTATGACTTGGGAGAAGAGACCGACCCCCACCTCACTACAACCTCCTTTCAGGTAGTTGTAGAGTGCTCTAGACACCGCACCAGCTTCGTTGCCCTTCTCTGGACATTCACCAGAAGCTCAATGACTTTCTTGTAGTGAGGGGCCCAAAACTGGACACAGTATTTGAGATGTGGCCTCACTAGTGCCGAGTACAGGGGGGCGATCACCTCCCTAGTCTTACTGGGCACACTATTTCTGATACAGGCCAGGATGCTGTTGGCCTTCATGGCCACCTGGACACGCTGCTGGCTCATATTCAGTTGGATGTCTACCAATACCCCCAGGTCCCTTTCCACCAGGCAGCTCTCCAGCCACTCTTCCCCAAGCCTGTAGCGCTGCATGGGGTTGTTGTGACCCAAGTGCAGGACCCGGCACTTGGCCTTGTTGAACCTCATACCATTGGCCTTGGCCCATCCTGTCCAGATCCCTCTGTAGAGCCTTCCTACTGTCAAACAGATCAACACTCCTGCCCAACTGGGTGTCACCTGCTAACTTACTGAGCGTGCACTTCATCCCCTTGTCCCGGTCATTGATAAAGGTATTATGGAGAACAGGCCGCAATACTGAGCCCTGGGGAACACCACTTGTGACTGGCTGCCAACTGGATTTAACTCCATTCACCACCCCTCTCCGGGCCCAGCCATCCAGACAGTTTTTTACGCAGCAAAGTTTATGCCCATCCAAGCCATAGGCAGCCAGTTTCTCCATGAGAATACTGTGAGAAAACAGTGTCAAAGGCTTTACTAAAGTCCAGGTAAACAACATCCACAGCCTTTCCCTTGTCCACTAAGCGGGTCACCTTGTCATAGAAGAAAAGCAGGTTTGTCGAGCAGGACCTGCCTTTCATGAACCCATGCTGACTGGACCTGATCACCTCCATGTAATAGCACCCCAGATGATCTGTTCCATGACCTTCCCAGGCACCGAGGTCAGACTGACAGGCCTGTAGTTCCCTGGATCCTCCTTCAGGTTCTTCTTGAGGAGAGGTGTCATATTTGCTAACCTCCAGTCAACTGGGACCTCCCCAGTTAGTCAGGGCTGCTGATAAATTATGGAAAAGATACAGAGTTTACTATATTTGAAAAATGGATTACTTGTGAAGGGTAAAGTTACCTATTTTTATGGGTGTATTTCTATGTGTTTTTGAGAAGTGACTGAAAAAGCTTCAGTTGCAGTTTGAAATAACCAAAATCCTTTAGTTGATTGTAGATCATTACATTTGTTCCAAATTTTCTCTTTTATAAAGTATTATTGTGACGGTTCTGTGTGTGTATAGGTTTATGTGTACGCATAGATAAATAATTATATTTTGTTATTTTGTTTTAATTAAGCTGTAGGTATGCCAGAGGTCAGGATTTTGGCATGGAGAGAATTCTTGAAAACTGGTGCTGGTGATAACTTGCTTACTGTGAAATTGCAGTGGTTTACCATAATTGCTAATCTCTTAGGGCCTACTTCTTAGGTGGGTAAACTGATACAAGTTTTTTCCAGTAGTGAGAAGGAAAGGATTCACTGTCTGTCTATGGTTGTTTGCCTAGAAAATCACTCTTGTGTGTTCTAAATTAGCTGCTTGGTTTGGAGATTATAGTAGTATATCTCAAACTTCTGAATGTGCAGGAAATGATTTTTTTTTAAAAAAGTCTTTTCACGTACAGTTGATTAGAATTTGCTACTTTTCTTCCTTAGGCTTCTGATTTTTCATCTGTTGATTTATACAAGTGTTTACCAAAAATGGAACACCACAGAAATCCTGCTGAACAGTGATTACGAGTGATACGAGTGCAACTGTTGATGACAATCATTATTAAAGCTACAGTGATGCATCATTACATTGTATTGTGCATGGCTTGTAATAATGCAGTTGGTTCTTTGGTTTTGGTGGGGTTTTATTTTTGAGAATCAGCGTTTCAGGTATATAAAATAATTGAAAATTTTTGGCAAGGAGAATTTCCTGTCAAAGTGCTAAAGCTCTTTGGAAAAAATAAGCATTAGGGTTGTAAAGGAAAAGTTCTTTAATTTTAATTTTTATATGAATTCATACTTCCTGTCAAGCAAAAGGTGGCTCTTATGTTGTTAGTGTTTTTAATGTGTTTTCTTAAAAATACGATGCGTTTGCATAAGCAACCCAAAATAGATTACTTCTGGTAGAATAGCAAAGTCATAAACACGTAAACAGCTTTCTGCACACTGTTATGTTGTTTTCCTTTTTTTTTAAAGGTGCTCATATTTCATTGTGAAATGAAATAATCTTCAAGAACTTTGTAACTATACAGCCCAACTTTTTTGAGTCTTGCATTTGTGTTGAACTGTAGTGCATGGTAAATAATGGTAATGTTTAATGTTAGAAAAATTAGAAAATATAGAGAATAAAAAATATATAGGTTGTAGAAAAGCTTGCCTACTTCTGGAATAAACTTCCCTGCTGTGTGTTTCATAACACTGTATGTAAATGCTTAATGAGACAAAGTCATAAAATATTTATTAGAAAATTCAATGTATTAACATCTAAATAGTCAAATATTACAAGTCAGAATTAAATGAGCTAATTTTATTAGTGATGCCAAACTACTGTCAGTTGGACACAATTTGATATTAAATAGGAATATAGAATTGCCATATTTTATGAATCTTACATCTTTCTGCTTTACTGTCCTGATAGTGACTAATTACAAGTGTCTGAGAAGCTTTCCAGAACAGGAAGGTCATTTACTTCCTCAGTTCTTCACAAACTTGATCTTTTTATAGGACGTTGGCATGTGTTTTGAAATGCCCAGTGCCAAGCATCTTCCAAAATTACCTGTGCTAATTTTGAGCCTGGCTGTTGCAAGAAAAACAAACTACTTATGAATTGCTTTTCTTTTTGGTTAGTGGTGCCTTACTGTGATAGCTTCCACACTTACATCATATGGCATATCAATATATTTCCTTTCTGTGCTTATGAATTTTCTGTTTACCTGAATATATCTTATGTCTTGTTCTGCAATAGTTGGCCAGCACTTGAGATGCCAGTTATTTGGTTCTCTGTTTATTCATATTCAGGTGTATTAGTTTTCTTTTCAGTAGCTACTATATCTTCATCATAATTTGGACACATTTTTGCATAACTGTTGCATAGTTTTTAAGAAGTATCTAAAAGGGACATGTTTATGCTGGTGTTGCAACACAATAGTTGCACCTGTCATTGGTAATTGCTTTGAATTTTACTTAAGTTAGGAAATCAGCTTTTTTAAATTTTGCATAACTCTATGTACATCACATTATTTTTAAAGAGTGCAGACTCAAAAGTATGAGCTAATAAAAAAAAAAAACCACCTTTAAAATAGTGGGATTAAAAACTTTGAATGGAGAAGAGTCATGCAGAAAAGGTTTAAATCCCTTGTGACACAGTATCAGGAGAAAATACCTTTCCTCCCAGTAGTCTTGTCTTTTCTGGTTGTGAAATTTGAAGCACACTTATTACTTGAACAACTTGCTTACATTTACACTTTATTTTTATGGCGTTACTGTACATATGAAAATTTAGCATCTTGCATCAAACGAATATGTCCGATTCCAAATACTATACATTTTTCAATAACTGCTACATCCTGTGGTATCATCTTTATTGATACAAAACCCATAAGTGAATTTTTGATAGCACATAATTTGAATTGGAGTTGGCTTTTGATTTTGCTACTATGAATGCATTAATCTAAAATACTTGGTTTTCCTAGAGCATTTCTAAAAATTGCTATATGGACGTAAGGATGTGGTTTTGTTGTGCAATAAAGTGTGGCGCAGAAGAGCGGAGTCCAAGCTAGCAGCACCAGGCCTGGGAACAGTACAGTTGCATTAGAAGGGCTCTGTGCCTCAGGTAAGAAGCCCTTTCCAGAAGAGATAACTGTTTGTGTTTGAAGATTATCAAAACCCTGCTGCATCCAAGAAACAGGCCACACTAATAGGGGTTCTTCGTCTATGACACCCTTCCTCTCTCCCGACTGTATATGTTACTTTTTGGACCTTGAAATGTCATGTAATGTTGTCATTTTCAGATTTCTTTTCTTGCTCTAAATGAATGTTCATATTCATTAAAGAAAAAATGAAATATATAATTTACATGTTTTTTTAATTTATCCTAATTAACATGGAAACAATGATAAGAGCTGAATGCTTATGGAGCTATTTGGGAATTGGTTGTCAGCCTGAAATTCTGGAATACCTTTCATCCTTAAGGAAACCCTTAATATCTACAGTGACTACTGAGACTGAAAATCAGATACTGCGGTAGGAGAATTCCATAGTGGATTTTGGGGTTTAGTTCATGCCCTTTCATATTTGGTGAATTTTATGAGTGTATATGAATACCACAGGAAGTGGTAAGTGAATGGCTTGAAGAACAGTCAGGTAGCTGTGGAAGTATCTAAGAGAAAAGCTAGGCTGGCTGCATGGAGGGCGCTTCATGGCAGCACTCTCTTGTGCACAGAGGTACGCAGAGGACCTATTTCCTGTTTGTGAGTGTGTTTCTATATTATATTTCCCATTTTTATTAGCGGTAAATGTCACAGTATGTCAGCAAGCATTGGAAAAAACGTAGATGTCTCATTGTATGTGGAAAGTTTGCATGGTACGTTTTATGTATAGTTATTTACAAGTTTGCCGTGGTTAATTGGTATCGCTTGCCAGCTGCTACTTAAAAAATATGTAATAGACATTGTGTCAGCAAGAATTTTTTAACTCTTTTGGCTCAAGTAAGGGAGGGTTTTGATTGGTGTAGTCTCTACTGTAAACCTGTGCATCTGTACATGAGACTGTCTTAATAGTTTTAATAAAACTCTAGCTATATTTTAAGGCCATTTAAAAATATTCTATTAGTATTGCTGGTTTGCAGGCTGTGTGTATATTTAGAAAGAGTCGTCTTTAATTAGAGTCTTCTTGTCTGATTCACTCGGTGATACAATATACCGATGAGTTTTTCCCATCACAACTGTTTCCATGGAGATGACTAGCGACAATACGCAGCGAATTAAATGTGAAATTCGTGGCGAGTTGAGAGGCAGAACACTCGCTCTCACATCTTGTTGATTGGCATGATTAATGGGAAACTGAAATCATGAATCTTAATGATATTGTATTAAAATGTTTGAATGATTGCTTGAGTTCGCTGATTCTTTCATGATGTTTGCCTGTTTTCATCCTTGCTGCTGTGACTAAAACCTGACCCACAGTACTCCATGTAAATTTGTTCCACCTGCAAGTGACTGGGTTATTGCATGCAAAGCTCAGAATTTCTTTGATAGTATCATTAATTGATGGGAGAGGAGGTGAGGGGCTAGGAAGGGAAACTAATAGGGGAATTTAAAAATCTTCTTTTGATGCTTACTAGAGGATATGGTCCACCTTAGTCTTAACACTTGTGAAAACAAGGACAACCACCCTTTTTTCTTCATGTTTATTCCAGTTACCAAGACTATGCATATTTTCAGGCCTTAGCTAGCTCCCTATCAATTTGCAATTTCTGAAACCTGAAGTTAGTCCATATTGCTCAGAATACTAGAATTCTTGGTTTCTAAATATCATACTTCTATTTTCACTTACTATTCAAGATCCTTCAGGCCATATCAGAAGTTATTTTTGCAAGCTGGACTGTACAGCTGGGCTATTTCACCAATCTGTAGATAAATATTCATAACTATTTTTAGGGGGAATAAGTTTTAAAAGGTTATATTTATATCCATTTTTCTGTGGAGGAAGAGTTTAGCAGAGGTGGAATGTAAAACAGATAAGGAGAATTTATATTTCCACTACTACAGGACTGGCATTCCCAGGAGACCAGTTGCCAGTTGCCACAAATGACTGTCAACAGCAGATACATGGAATCTGGTAACATATTTCTTAAGTAGGCTTGTCATTTGTACAGTTTAGAAAGACAAACTGTTCTCTCTGACAGTCCGCTATATGGATAATGCATTGCAGTCATCAGCACTCGTGCTGGTTTCGCCCTGCTTGCTTAGAGGTTTAGGATGCTTTTGCAGATTTCGTGATTCAGTTCCTGGTATTTTTTTGCCAGAGGATGTTGTAACTGCTAATGTTTTATGTGACTCGAGACATCATCAGACAAATTAATGGAAGAAAATTCCCTGAGTGCTGTTAAATTCATAGGTGCCACTTCTTGCTCAGGAAGTCCTTAAACCAGAATATTGGGAAGCTGGGCAAGTGTTCTTGGAAGCATTAGGACATGGTGGGCAGACACTTATGCCACCGGTATAGCACGAAGACTGACATGATGCCAAGGTGCTTGATCCACCCTGCCAGCCAGGGAAGCTCCTGTTCCCTCCTTCCTGACCACAGAAGCAAGCTTCATGTTTGGTATATTCTGGACAACAGGTTTGGTTTGTCCTGATTGAGGCTGCGGTGTTTGAGTGCAGAGCCACCCAGCACATGTTGCCAGAGATCAGTGATCATGTAATTTACATACCGTAATATAGCTTTTCCATTTTTCTGACCCTCCATTTCATAGACTCATAGTCTGGTTTGGGTTGGAAGGGACCTTAAAGATCATCTAGTTCCTTGGACCTCTCTTTCTCTATCCCACTCTCCTTCCAAGTCAATGACCCACCCCTAATTATTTTCTCCTCATTGGGTTTGTCACATGGGTACCCAAATAGGTATTTCTGATACTGTTGCTAAGGGAAGTTCAGGTTTATATGGTATTACTAATGCTATTAATTAGCAACTGCTGGCCTGGCAAGATCCTGCTCCTCATAAGGTCCCCAGTACACCCCCCTCAGTTGCTGAACAGCCTTCTCCTCTTTTTGCAAGTCTTCCAGTCTGTGTACCTGCTGCAGGCTCCCTGCTTGGCACCCTGTGGGCACGTAGACACCCTCTTAGCTGCCTTGCCGCTCTCCTCCCCTACAGAGAAGGTCCTGCAGAGCTTACCAGGCCCGATGGGTCAATTCCAGCTTCTCCAAAAGCAAGAGTGCGGCAACCAAGGTGTGGTAAACATACAGCCTTCTTCTCAATAGGGCAGTATTTTAAACAAAATATACAATGTAGACAGCTGGAGTAAATTGTGACCAAAGAAAATAATTTTAAGATCAGGTAGAGTTGCAAATGTTCATGACTGGACAGTAATAGAAATTATTTTAATGGTTCTGCTGCGCCCCATAATTCAATATTTTATTGAGAACACCAGACTGTCAGTGAATGTGCCTTCCAGATATTACTCTCTTTTGCTTCTTGCTTTTATGTACTTTGTGGGGAAAAGAGCAGGAAAGCAGACCTCTCAATCATATGCGGCAACAGTAAGGACAAATAGGAGGGGATTCCAGTAAGAATAATGATAATTCTGATCATAAATATCACTTATGCATGGAATTTCATCTAAGTCTTTATGTCTTGAAAAACGCATAATGTAGTTTCTTTATTTCAGGCTGTTCAGATATTTGGGAAGGGATGATGATAGCGGAAATATGAACTGACTTAAACCTTTACTGTAGTGCAAGCTGATCTTTAAAGAAGAAAAAAATCTAAATCTTTCATCTGGCTTTACCAGTTGCCTTCCATGTCTAGAGCCACAAATGATACATGAGCCCTAATAATTAAAAATTATGTCAGGATTTAGAAAGCAAGGCTACTGATTTGCAGACTTCTTTAATTTTAACAGGTACATTTTTGTGTTTGAAATGCAAGTTTTGCATCATACAGTGTTTGCTTACAGAATATAGCTGTTTTGATCATGTACAAGGTGGATCAGATTTTAGGCATAACTTTTCTTTTTCTGTTTTTCTTCAGCAAAACTTTTGGTCAGTGAAGTCAGCAGATAAAAATTTTATCACAAGGAGATGACAGCGGAAATAACAGCGTTTCCAACAAATGCAATCTTACTAGGGACTTTATTATGGGGGACAAGTTAGTATACTGTTTTACAACAAATGAATCTTGGCATTGTGCTTTTATATTTGTTTTAATATGTTAAAAAAAATGTTATCGTGTATGGGAGTAAAAAAAGAAATCCCCATGAAGAGAAAAAAGAAGTCTCCTGTGGGCATGTTTTTTTTCTTGTGGTGAGTTGTGGTTTTTTTTGTTGTTTGTTTGTTTGTTTGTTTTTTTGACTAGTCAAAACTTTGACATTTGGAAAACAGTTCAATATTTCATTAAGAATTATAACAGTTCTGTTAACTGGAGAGCTGTTTTAGTTATGGTGACATTTAAGAGGGAAATAACAGTAGAGATCAAAGGGATTTTTTGTTTGTTTGTTTATTTTAACTCTTATCAGCACCTGCAGAAAGCTTTTTGTAGTATCTCTGTAGTGCTAATAAATTCTTTTTGAAGTGGAGAGGACAAATGATGTTTTAGTGTTGTGAACTATGAATTCTGAGTAACAAGTTTAATGGGCATCAGTGGTAGGTTACCAACATCTCATGAAAAGAATAATGATGAAGTAAATCCCGCTGTTCTGCATATTATGTCAACAGTGTTTATGCCTTATTCATTTTTATGATTTCTGTTGAAATGCTTTATTCTGTTAATAGTAGCTTATGAAAAGTTAAGGAATAATTATATTGTCATTTGTTTTGACTCCCCTCATGCCTAGATGAAATTTGCTGATCGTGGGGAGATGCTGTGTCTGTATGTTTTTATTTATTACCGAAATAGTTTGTTTTTAAGTCCTTAAGTGCTCCATCTGGATTGTTGTGGAACTGAAGTGGGTCTTGCTGTGCTAGACTGAAATGAAAGGATAGCCTCGTAATTGTGTAGCTCAGAATCCAGCAATGTATGGGCTGTTTGCATATTTGCTTGCTGCAGGAAATCTGAGAATGCCAATAGCATTTTATTTTTTTGCAGTGAACAGTTGCACGCTAATGAGGGACTGCTGGCGTGGCTCGGAAAAATACCTTAAATCTTTGCTTGGCTGCTAAGGCAAAATGAATTTATGGAACATCTCAGAGAACTGTGTGGTATTTGTTTCAGTCCAGGAAGTGGATGAAAATTGCTAAACTGAGAGAAAGTCTGAAAGGAAGATCCCATCCCCCTCAAAGGCACAGGCTGTGATTTTGTTTTCAAGCCCTTTGCTTTTACTATATTTCATCCAGCAGATTGGAGTTTCTGTATTTCAAAGTTTCCTTGTTAGAGTTTTTTTTTCTTAAAAAAAGAAAGCTTTAGAGATGTAGAGCTCTTGCTGTGGTTTTGTTGTTGGCATTTCAAGGAGAAAATTCAGAAATTTATGTCTCAAAGTGTTGACTGACTTGTGGTCCTGTCATAGGAGCTCAGAGACTTTTTTGTCAGATTCTTTAGAGTAACAAATGTTGAAAATCTCAAATTGTACATTCCTGTCTATTTTTAAAGAGGATTTAAGCTTGGCTAGATTCCAAGTCTAATCACTATCCAAGTTTTCTGCATGTGTTTGTAGTGGACATCATATATCTCCTTGTCGTGTTTCTTAGCTTCATCTAGTTGGATTTCTTTGGATGTTGTGGTAGCTGTCATGGTGAACAGCTGCCTCTCTCAAACCTTCAGGGCCTGGAACAAAACTCCAGTATACTTTTTTTGTGTAACTTAGTTGCTAAAAATCACAGCTCTGTCACAAGCAGAGATGATCCATCTAACATCTGTTGAACTGATTTTTGTTTTTTTTTTTACACGTTATTGGAAGAGAAACGTTAGCCATTGTAACAGTGTAAACATTTTCTGCCCAGCGTTTCTACTGAGAAGTTTGTTCATTAGCCATCTTGCTGTTTTTGAAGAAGAAATCTTCAAAATTTCGCTGCAGGGAAAGGAATCTCTGTTGTAGCAGCAGATGCTCTGCCTTGTTAGTAAAGGCAGAAGTCTTTCATATGCGTTTAGTGGCTCTTGACTGAAAAGGCAGGACTGAGACAGAGGATGACACGAAGGATGACATGAAGGAAGGAATAGTGGTGTCTGTCATTGGTTCTTATTGCAGACTTTAGTTCAAACTGCAGCCTGTTATCTTCCTACAGCCTGTTAACTGTCCTGCATTGCAGAATATTATTTACTCATTTGTCCAGGAGCGCTTGAGGCTATGACTTTTAATGGGACTCTTCCCATTCAGAAATAGTAATTACAACTAAGATAACATTTATGCCATGTATTACTCTTCATTGTTTGTATGCCCAGAAATAGCATGACTGAGATTTGTGCCCAGAACTGCCAAGTGGATCAAACACTTCAGGTAGTTCAGAAGTGAGCAACCTCTGTCTTCACTTGTGCAGCTGAAGTAAGTTTGGGTCCTTATTGTATGAGAGAATTTGCTTAGGAAGAGACTAATCACTTCCAGGGCTTCTAGCATGTCAGAAGAGTAGGCAGTATGTATTGGGTGTGCCAGGTATGTGCTTTCAGACTTTTGGGGTGTCAAAAAGTTGGGTGTCCCTCATTCTTAGGTGGGTGCAGCGCTGGTGAGAGTTGGCTTGGCAAGTACCAGAACAAGTTAAATGTTTCAATCTCACCGACTCACGTATTTCTTGATTGTGATGAGAAGCACAATTGTTTCAGGGCAGAACCTCTTTAACTGTGTTTCCTCTCAAAAGTGAGTTGAAGAATTAAAGTTTCACCTGACATCTGCCTATTCGTAAATGTCATATAAAGAAATGTCTTGTATTAAAGCATCATAGCAACAAAGAATTGATAATCTGTGGACATTAAGCAAACTCTGCAATGTTTATCATTGCAGAAGCATTCTGTTATTTGCTCTCCTGTTGTTGCTTGAGTTGTTATATGTTATTTCTTTTTCTGTTTTATTTTGCCTCAGCTTAGGGAATGTACATCAGGTTCGGTAGATTTGATCTGAAGTTCCTTTGTGGTATTACAGTAGTAGAGAAAGCAATAACACTTTTGTGATAGATTGCATGAGGAAAATTCCCCCAGTATTGATGCATTTTACACTACCTAAACCATTTTGCTCATTTACTTTTAGAAAATAAATTTCACTGCGTTGGCAGAAGCACAGTTTTGCTGATATAACTGCATATAAGCTTGGTATGTTTTCTAGCACAGCATGGCAGTTGCAAACTGCACTACCTATTCGCGCCAGGAAAAAGTATATGCTATCAAACTGTTCTTAGTAGCTGGTGTGTTGGAATGTAATAACTGTTTGCATTTTAGAGGAACCCCCCCCCCCCAATACTTAGTATTCTTCGTTACGGAAACTCAATTGTTCACCTTCTCTCATCCTTTCATACTTTTTTCCTTTCCCTGGTGGATAAGTAAGAAGAGTCACATAGTTCTACGTTTATAAATTACTTCATACTTGAGGCTTTGCTATTTAATATCTTTGTAAAACACTTAAAGTGGGGGGAAATCCCAAATGTGCTGTTCTCCTTTATGTGAAAGAGGAAAATGAGAGCTGGAATTTACTTCATTCCTTTAGCTTTTTAACTAATCAAAAATCAGTTATCCTACAAAATTGCACTGGCAATTGTTTAGGATTTGCAAATTCTGAAAGAAATTCTGCAAAATAATTTGCTCAAAAACTCTGGTCTCTTTTCTGTGAAATTTCAAGCCCTTTCTTGTCCATGAGCTCTCTGTATCTGACCATTTTGATAATTTTCTGCTGTCTGAACTCCTGCCTTTCCTTTGCTTTTGTGATTCTCTTGTACTTAGAATCATTGCAGATGATTTGTTGATGTCTCTTACATCTTCCCTGGGTTTGTATTCTTTTCTTTACATTTTTTTTTGCCTCTTCACAAGGTCTGTTCTTACACAATGGCAGGGAGGATGTTCAAATAGTTATCTGTATCTATTATCTTTATGTTTTTAAAATACTTCACTACTGACAAACTGACTCCTTCTTCTAAACTAATAACCCAGTATCTCTAATATCTCCGTGACTGTCCAGTCATCATTTTAAACACATGCCTAAGGTCTGACAGGCAAGAGAGAGGTTAGATAATATTTAATTAACCTGTTACTGTTGCTAGGCTTGACTGATGACCAGTTTCACTAAAATTATTACAAAAAGTCACAGGTTACTTAAGCAGGAAGCAAAAGTACAGCTCACATTCTAAATTTCTAAAATCAAAGCAGACTGTTTCTAGCTAATTGTTATACTTTTCATAATATCTAGCCAAAAAAGATAATCAGACTTTCAAAAGTATTATGTTGAGGAAAAGAAACACTTCTGAAGCATATCACTGCATAAGCGCAATAATCTCATTTACATATTCGTTCATAATAGATTTGGAGTTTCTACCCCTTTCAGTTGTCATTTATTCTGATACTGACTCCCATGTTGTCTGTGCCACCCTACCAGTTTTTTACACTCAACTGTCAGATTCTCTCTCAAACGCCTTTATATATTTTATCTGCTGCTAGTTACGCATGGGAGGAAAATCTAGTCACTGCCTTTACTTTTAAAAATTCCTCTTCAAAAATGGCTTGAATATCTGAAGCTCAGAATACTGCTTTCGTTTAAGTGAAAACTTCTTAGATTTTGTTGTGTGATGTCAAGTACTTCCTCCAGTTTTGTCTCTGACTTTACAACTCAAACAGGATATTTTTAGCTTTATTTTTCCCATCTCTGTAGGCTAGCCTTCCTTACTGTATGGAGATGAATAATGGAAGGACTAAAAAAAATAATCCTAATGCTTTTGAAATATTCTAAGCAATGAAGTGATTTCCTTCTGAGGAACAAAAAAGCTTCCTATCATGGGTTTGCTGCATATGCTTGCTTTAGCGTTGTTGCTTGGAAGTGATGTGGTGAAAGTGATCATAAAACACATGGACTGAATGTAATCTGGCATTGCATCTTCTTCACCCAGTGGTTTCTCACCTGCGGTTTTTTCTTTGATGAGGCTGTTACCAGGAGTAAATTCATGGTTTAGATGAGCCAAAGAGGAAAGTGTTTAAGGCGTGCTGCTCCGTCTGTGACGTGTGTTGCTTTGTCTTGGATGTTTCAACAGGAACCCCAACCATGGTGCCTGGCCCTCTGCATATCTGGGGTCTCAGGGAGTTTCTGCTTTTTCCTATCACGGGTCTTGAGGATTAGTTATCCTCTAGTTTTCCTAGAACACACTGAGTCTTCTACCTGATGTCTCAGGTGTCTGTTTCCAGCGTTTGGAAAGCATATTTGGGTCACCTATATGAGAATTTCCACTCTTAACTCTCACAGAAGATGCAAGTTTTATTTTAAACAAATCAGTAAAAGAAATTGTAATTTCCAGTGTTTAAATAATCACTCTTTTAGTTTATCATTAAAACCCATGCATACTAATTATGTTCTCCTGGCTGCTTTGGACTATAATCATTTTATTACAGGCTGCCAATTTATTATACTGTTTCCTGATGATTTCTCAGTGACGCAGGAAAGTGGTCTCGCTGCTGCTTCTAGTGCTGGAGCCCTGGCTGTAAGAACAGGTCCTGCAACCACTTCTGCACCCACTCCAGGCCTGGCTGCCTGTAGTCAAGGCTCAAGGCCGGCTGGGCTAGATACAGATTGATGGATTGTGGCTGAGCCTGGTTGCTGTCACTAGACAGGCTCTGGTCTAACTTGGGTACTACAGGGCTGCGCCCTGTGTTGGGGAGGTCATTGCCCTGCTTGACTTGCAAGACGTCTTTTCACTTCAAGAAGTAGGGACCATCAAATAAAATGAGTATTTGGCATGCTCAAACAAATGGAGATGGTTCTCGTGTGTACAGCATAGTATGTAACTTCTTGCTGTACAATGTTGTGGATACTAAATGTTTTATGTTCATAAACTTAATGAAAGAAGCATTCACTGGATAAATACTGCTTCAGGTCTTTGGAGTCTGGAAAGCTGAGGCCTGACAGAGTATTTTGTAGAAATATCGCCACATGCGTGACTTAATGCTTCTTAGGTGTCTTCTGTTTGCCACTGTAAGAGAGCTTGAGCTCAACAGACATTTGTCTGACCTAGCACAATCACTCTTGTGATTGTTTTTAATGTAGGCTTATTTAAATACACAGGGAGCAGCGATGGCAATGGTGCTATGGAATGCTCTTGATCTGATGGTAAAGAAGAATTACAAAACGTTATCACTATCATTATCATACTATTCTCAGTACAGTTCATTTAGCAACAGCAATTGAATTTTTTTACCCTGCAACTAGCAGGTAATGATCCTTCATTCTGTTCAGTTACAACACCGTTGAGAGCAAATGAAGAGGTGACATGCAGGATTAGCTAGGGAGCTGCTTCATGTTCTTCCTGATCATTTATGGGGATTTTTTTTTTTCCAATGCTTTTTTCCATGAGGTTTTCTGTCCATAAAGTGTTAAAAATCTTAGCATTTTTAAATTAAAAAGTAAACCGGTACTAAAACATTTGTTGGCTGGAGTAATAGGTACAAGAACAAGGCACAAATGATACAGCACTTGTTTTAAGATAACTGGTCTCCATCAGAAGTAAACATTAGTATGCTTTTGCTCTGCTCCTACAAATATGTCTGGCTTACGTGGCCAAACATTTGAAAAGCAAGAACAAACCATAATAAAGATGAATGTGAAAAGGATAGAAAATCTCCAGTCAACTTATATGTGAAGATACAGTTCCATTTGCTGAAGTATAACTTGAGTCTTCTTGAAATATGCTCCCAACAATGTAGTTTTTCATTTGAAATCCATGTGTTCCCTTTTTCTGCTTTGTCCTTTAAGGTTTGACCTACCCAGGAGAAACAGTTGCATATAGCTGATGTGCTATTTACATAAACTTAAATGTAGAAAGAAATCTGCTACCGAATTCTGCCTGGGTAATTCAAGGGAGGGATCACACCCTTAATCTAGTATTTTAAGGTAGCTAAAACTAAATTTGACATAAAGCTATGGTTAGACTAGTGAAAAGCTCATTATAACCATCTGGGGTTAATAACTGGTATGTCCAATTTATATTTAACATTTAGAAAAAACCCCAGTAAACTAGTTAAATCTTAGTTACTGACAATATAGTATTTTATCTCCTTTTTTTAAAAAATAATTTATCAATTTGGAAAGTTGATATCTCTCCCCAGCACCCATACCCTTTCCTGAATTCAGCAAATTCAAGGGTGGGGGGGGGGGTGGGGGGGGGCGGGGAGAGAACTTTTTTTGTAAAATCTTCCTGTGTTCTTTCCCATCTAGAATGTTTTATCTGTTGTACATTATGATCTACCTGTCTGATAGCAGTAGGCTATTTTGAGCAACAAAGTTAATTTTGTTTCCCTACACATAGTTTTGCTATTTCTGAAGCAAATGCCAGCTGCTTTATGAAAACCCACGTTCTCCTTTCTTTTTCCTGTTTCTTAAATTGGTTGACTTGGCTGAGTTTGAAATTGGTTTAATATATTACTTGCATTTAAGATGTGCTCTAGAAACAGAGAGAAGGAGATTTTTGAGTCTGTGTGGTTTTTGTGCTTGGGTTTTTTGTGTATTGCGCTTCCAAATATTCAGGAAATTATTTAAAACAAAATGTTGTCATTCGGCTTCAATAAATACCTATTGGGGATTCTGTAGTCACGTTAACTTTTTAAACCATGAAATTTTCCTAGGGATCTAAATACCAGTTTTGTCTTCCATATTGAAAAGACTGGAAGCTAGGAGGAGGTGATAGTGTTGGTGAGGCAGAGCCTTTGTGCTAAAACAAATAGGAAAGGTTCTTGAGTTGAAAAAAACTACTCGGGGGAAAAAATAAAACAAAATATTGTTTAGAGAAGCTGGTTTTATTATAGTTACTGTTTTCCAGTGGTACTGTTCAGTCAAGGTCTTGGGAACAAACGCTTACATATATATTTCAATTGAACTGTGCTTCTTGGAGGCAATTTTTGGAATTATATAAAAATAAATAAAATCTGTAATAAAATAAAAAATAGCTATAATTTGAAGACATTTATTTTTATATGTAAAAGTTTGGTTTGTTTTGTGAAATAAGTACTTGAAATGGGGACTGGAAGTTTAGTGTCCAGCGTCTTACTCTGGATACGAGGGATTGCCATTAGTTAGCCTCTCTTAGCCTGTGCCTTGACAAATATTTAACCACCAGCACAAAACTATATGCTTGCAATGGGAAAGCTAATAGGATACTAAAGGGTGGTATATCCAGCTGTCCTAGCTTGGGAAGCAGGCTCCACAGCCGCTGGTGTCTGGTCAGTGGGAGGTTGTAATTTTCAAGATGCCGTCTCCTTCTTCCTGATCAGTTAGTAAAGCCAAGACGAGGACTTCAAGTACACAGTATTTTCATATATTTATTAGGTTTTTAAAGAGTACCTGAGCAGGTATATAACTGGAAAGGAGAATGTCAACATTCACAATAAATTATTTTAGATATTCATCCTGTCAAGGTGTGATCAGCCTAGACTCCCTTCATAGATCTTTTAGCATAGCATCAGGAAGAGGTAAATTTAATGGAAAGTTACAGGAAGTGGCAACCCTGATCCATCTCATGCAGTGGAAAAGGTGTGTACCTCTGATGTTTCAGCAAGGATTCCCTTCAGGATTGTAAACAGCATCTTCCAGAGTGAAGGTGTAAGATAAGTTGAACCTCCTACAATTCCTTTCTTACCGAGTCAGAGCTGTGAAGTGGTTGTAAAAGGATGGTGTTTCTTTAAGTGCTCTAGGATTTGGATGCTCCTCAAGCTGACTTGTGTGCTTTAAAATTAATTTTCATTGATTTCATTTTCAGTAATTTTTCCTTAGGTAGGAGGAACACCAGTCAGACTTTGGAACAATGGGTAAAGCCGTGTTAATCTTTCTGACCCTAGTTTAACTGCTTTGCCATTTTCTTTTTGTTTGTACTGTGAAGAGAAATAAAATGTATTGTGAACATAGCTGAACCCTTTGCAAACAAATCTTACTTCATTATTTTGAGGTACTATTAATGAATAGGAAACAACAAAATGCAATGGCCTTCTGTTTCTTTTAGTCAGATCGCACAGCATACGCAGTTTGTCTGACTCCGCTCATACATACTTGTTCAGTGTTAAAGTATGAACGAGGAGCAAGGGGTGGTGGAGTCGTTATTAAAACTCTGACAATCTGCAGACATAACTCAGGCTTGTCTTACCATTTCTTTCTCTGTTATGTGTTTGAAATTCTTGGGGTGATACTTCTCCACCCCCAGTGATCACAACACTTTTCTATATTATTTAGAAGAAAATATGTATGTGTACATCCAAGTCACCAAATGTGTTCATGTCTGTCTTACTGTCATCTGGAAGGACTGAGTCTGGGATGGAACATTTTGCTAGGGCTTTAGCTACCTCATAACTAGAAAGCTGTATTTCTTTCACCATACTGAATGACATTCTCATAACTGATGTGATATTTGACTCACAGAGTTCCTCTTGATGTAAACTAAACTGTGGTGTTAAATATACAGCAGATAAACAATTTAGTATTTTCACTTAACAGGATGCAGTCATTTATTTGTGTTTCACAGATTGAGGAGGGCAGGGTTACACGTGTGCGCGTGTCTGATTGCATCTCCACGGTGCAGACAGGGTTTACTTATGGAACCATTGTACCATGGAAGCAAACCTATGCAAGGGAAACCGAAACAGCATCTTGCCATTCAGGAATATTTGCTGCCTGTGGGGCTATTGCTTTTTCATACCTCTTTGAGACGAAGAAACCTTTCAAGGATTTTCAGAGCAGGAGTGATATGATAGTTGTGTTCCCTTAGAAAAGGTTGTTGCGTATTTGTAGTTCTTCCTCTGTAAAGACTTAGGATTGCTCTCCATTCTCAGCTGTCTCCTTCAGAGAATTCTGATGTTGCCAAGAACCCTTTTTGTAGTAGCACGTGTGGTATTTGGAAACTGATACCTTGCTGTTACAACTGACTTTATTAGTTCTGGAAACAGCTTTATTTGAAGTGAAGAGGAATTTTAAAAAAGCAAGACTTTCGTAGGCGCTGGCTTCTTTTCTGGTTGAAAAAAATCTGCTTGCCATCTCAAAGAGGACAGCTGTTCAGTATCTTTTGTGTTCTGAAATGATGGTTTACAAGTAGGAAACCTCTGAAATAATTTTTTGAATTCTGTTACTTTGAATAATAGAGATTGATGTTTAGGTTCTTCCACAGTAATACAACAATTGCTAATACAAAAATAATTAACGTTTTCTTAGCATTTTGATAAAGTAGAGCACATGTTCTGCATTAGAAGAGTAACCACTCTTCATCCCAGAGGAGATGACTCAACTGAATAAGACATTATTCTCTTGCATTTTTTGGAAGACTCAATTAACTGGTTATAGCAATCTTCATATCTGAGACTCTTCAAAATTGCTGAATAGAATTTTAAATTCTCAGTGTGAGAGAGTTTTTATGTGGGCCTGTGATATATTTATTTAATTTTAGTAAAGAATTTTTAAAATATACACAGGATTGCAAATAAAAGAGGTTTCTAGCGTGTTCTTCTTTTCTTTCAAAGGTAGATGTTAATGGCTGTTATATTATCCCTCAGAGTCCATCGACTCAACCTATTTCCCCTTTACCAGTTGAAAGTTATGGATTTTGGTTGTAATTGGCCTAAACTGAAATCCAGTGATAAATTGCATACGTTAATCCCACCTGTAGGTTTGTATAAAATGCGGCTGTTAATTTACGTGACATGCAAGGTTGTATATGAAATACAAACATGAAACGTATCAAATTTTAGGAAATGTAACATTGAAAAACTTTGCACTGAGATTTGACTGTTGGCATAGTAGACAAGAAAACTGTTTCCTGTTACTTTATTTGCTTGTAGTTGTGTCTAGTTGGGTGTCAAGATATTTATTAAAACATCCTGATAGATGTTGGGACAGGAGGCAATTGCATCTAGACTTCCAAAAGGTAATTGTTTTTTCCAGAGTGGCGGAGTCACTCAGTAGGCCAGGAGAGGAGTTTTGAAACTGCTTTCTAAAAAAGCTGGTGATCAATAATCTTGAGGAAACAAAGAGAATGAGGGTTTGAATCCAAATGAAACTGAAGAGAAACTTGTGTGTATTTATTGCAATCCCCCAAATCCTTTCCTCAGGTAACGTAAGGTGCAAGAGCTCGTGGATTCCATGGATGGGAAGTGTCTTGACATCTGACTGACTCATTGTGCAGAGAATAAGACTTGCTTTAAGATTAAGAACAGTCTTAAATCCGACTTTATGTCAGAGATGTGAGCATTTTTTTAGAATTTCTGTTAATCTGTTTTTGTAACCCTTGGGATTGGGGATATTTTTATTTGGAATACTGCAAGTAAATGGTTTGCTTTGACTTGTATTGAGAATGTTTTCAGACAGGACAATGTTTTGGTTGTGGGACATCCTGATGTGGCAGTCCTTAAAACAAAAATACTGCACTGCTCTTGTAGTGTTTGCCCTTGCAGTGCTGTTCTCCAGGGCTGTATGCGTGAAATACAAGAAGAGCTGCACAAAGTTGCTAGTGACACTGATGGAGCTGATAACTAGAGTTCTCTGTGAAACCTAAGATCCTAGTGGTTGCTGTTAGGAAGACTCTTAGGCATTTAGGAAGATAATAGGGAACATGTTTTTGCCTATTTGTAACAATCGCTTTAAATTGTTGTTCTTCTGATATGAACATTTCTTTTAAGATATGGATAGGTACTTTTCGTACTCCAGGAAATTAATATTTTTAATTATCATTCTAAATATGTGTAGGCACATGGGGAAAATAATAGTGTGGTGATAGATAACAGGTGTTTAGCAAACACTTTTCATTTAGCCTTTTTCCCCCCCTTTGTTATTAATTTCTTTTGTAGTCTGTGAATGGGAATTTTTTGTACTAAGGCTACCCACTGTCTTGTTCTCCGTCGTCTCCAAAAGTCACGTTAGTTGATTTCTAAAGCAGAATCCAGTTCTAACAGATAATGTGAAATTGAATATCAAATTCAAATTTTCTTCAGGAAAAAAATGAAAGTGTCGTTACTATGGAACATCTTACAAGGAATATCCATGAAAGTAAAATTATGGTAGGTGCCAGACATATATTTACCTATAAGAATATTAGTCAAGACCAGTAAGGCTTCTTGGGATTCCTTTCCGTTTATAATCTCAAAAGATAATGCAGAGTATATTTCCATAATTAGTTAGAGAAAAAATTAAATTTTGCTATAAAACTTAAAGTACATGCACTTCCACCACATATTACTGAATCTAAGGACCATAATTAGCCTTTAATTATGCATTTAAAAACTATGTTAAGTGTTGTAGAGGATATAAACCTTAGCACATCAAATTTAGTAAGAGCCTGGATTTAAAATGTCTGTCTCCTTAAGCCTGAACATCATGTTAGTCTGTGATCATCAAATTTTTCTTTTCCTACGGGGAACTTCATTCATAATGCTGTAAATACATAGCTATGCATTTCTTTATAACTTCATACTTTTTTGAGCAATAAGCCTTCTTTACCATCCCAGGAGTACAATGGATAAAAAGTAACTAATTTTGCTGCAGGTTTTCTGTAATTCATCATCTCAGTGTATCAGCTTGACTGAAAGTGGAATTTATTTATCTCTCTGATGTAGGGAAGTATTATTTCTTTCCACAAATAGCAAATGGAGGAATGGAGATTTAAAGTTTATCCAGTCAAAAGTGTCACATTATTTTGATGTCTGCTTTGAGACCTTGTAGTTTTCTAAATTCTTCATATTAATTGCGTATTTCATTTCTTCTGTGTGTTTTGGTGACTGTAGCTGTTGGAAGTGCACGGCCATTTAGGACTGTTTTCCAGGGATGCCCGTGTCAGGCACCACATGCAAAAGAGAATTGTCCCAGTGATTCATATAGCAGGTTGGTGTCAAGGATAGAAACAAAGGAAGCGAATTCCTCTCTGATCCAAGAGACCTCTTCTGCCCTATTGAAGTGTCGTTGAATCACACTTAGAAGCTTACCATTTTAGACAAAAATAAAGAAGATAATGAAAGTGACACTTAAGACCAAAATGTTGTTTGCAGTCTGCAGCCTGAGCATATGAATTTTATGCCAGGAGTTTCTTTTGAAGTGGAGTAGAGAAAGAATCCTTTTCCTGCATAGTCCAGTCTTGTAAGTAGGTAACAGGGATTTTAAATAAGTTGGGCAGATTGCCATGTAACTACAAAATAGCAAATTTTTATGCCTATCTTTATGTAGGGTGGAATTACTGAGCATTTTAGTTTGACTAAAGGGCAGTAGTCTTTCAATATTAATGAAAGAATAATTCAAAATAGGGAGGCAAACAAAAAGTAGCATGAAATTCAGCATTGACAAGTAGATTTTGCTATGGCTAAACTTTCTTCTGTTAAGTAGACTGGATTTTCTTTTTCCTGCAAAGTAAATGTAGATTTAAATTGGCCGATATTCAGTCAAATAAGTAGCAAAGGTTAGTACATGGGAACTTGTTTAAGTTGGTCAGGTTTAGACCACTTTATCCTACAGAACTCCTTGGTTACAGTGTTTTATAACAGTTAAATGCAAAACTTAGTTTATATGATGACTGAATGTGTTTGTAAGATTTTTCTTGTTCTGTAGAAAACTATATAAACATGACAGAAATAGAAGAGATCAGACTTATTGGAACATTGGAAGAATATCCTTCTAGTTCTGCCTAATAATAGTATTGTCATTGGGGCAATAATAGCTGGGAAACATCACTGATATCGGTCAGAATATTATGTAAAAGAAAGTGAGTCCTCCTGGACAAGCAGAAAAGGTTAAGCAGTTACAATGCAGAATGCAAGTTTATGTATTTGATATCTAGAAAAATGTGGCAATAAATTTCTTCTATCAGCTGAAAATAGTGGAGAAGAATAGTGGAGACTGAGAAGTACGTGTTGATGGTGAGATAACTGCAGACTGTCAATGTGATGTGGCTAAGAAAAAGAAACTTAAAAAATTAGGTTGTGGTAAGCCTTTTTTTTAAAGCCTTGGGAAATAATCTCTGCTTCAGGTCACCGCTGTTTACTTTGTCCCAGAGTCTTGGCAGGAAAAGCTCCAAACCCAAAACCAGACAGTTGGCAGTTATACCGAGCATGGTAGTCAAGTCCTCCTGGATCAGTATTTCCAAATTTCTTTCCAGGATTCCTTTAGAAGAGATACACTGTGGATCAGAAGCCTATGTACACCAGTGCCAGACAAATTTGTATCAGGAGTGAGATGCAGATTTAGAGTAATTGGCAGTTGAAATAACTTTTGTCAGAACTCCCAAGAAACGGGTAGGTATCTCCACTGAAAGTATGGTCCTTCTTCAGCAGCCATAAGAGCCAGACTGAGGATGCAGGAGGAAATTTTCATTTGTCCAGGCTACCTCTGTCATTGTTGAAACAACTGTTCTCTGTCTGTTCTGGGAAGAAAGCTGTGGAACAGATTCTGCAGACTGGTCAATTGATCCCTGCTGAGAGATGAACTGAATTACTGAGTGAGATTGTTTGGACTGTATTGTAAAATGATCAAACTAGATGATACAAATTGATAAAGAGAGTCAGAAATGACAATTGACTTCAAGTCTTCCTGTGCAGAACAATTTCTGTTGGAAGCAGGAAAGATTAGAGATGTGTTTCAGCTATCACCTAAACCCAAACATTTATGCAGCACCTGAGTGTAGTCCATCATACTAATGGTTATCCTACCTCCCCTTCCTTGTAGGGAGACTGGCAAGGTCTTTAACAGTGTGGTTGTGGGACTTTTTCACTGCTATGTAAGAGGAGGTTTCAAAGCAAAATCCGCTAGTGTTTACCCTTCAAGAATGATCTTGAGTTTCTTGGTAGCAGCAGTGAAAAGTTTAATCCCTCCTAAAAAAGAAACTTAGTCTGTGATGCTGGGAACAAATTAAGAGTACTCTTACCCACATTTAAGTTAAAGAACTGTTTCATCCCAGACCTTCAGGGATTTAATCAAAATTGGATGATAAAAGGAATTTAACACTGGTGGCTCTCAGCTAGAGTACAGCAGGCATTTTCTATATGCTGTTTATATACTCCCAGACAACTATTTAAAACATTTGAAATATTTGTGATTGTTTAAGGCAACAGCTTTTACAGTTAATGATGGTGTTATATTTGTCATTCTAAAAAGAGGTGATAATGTGATTCACTATATAGAATGGAAATCTCCATGTTGACTTTCTTCGATTTTTCTTTTGGAGACGAACAGACTCTGGAAAGTGTCAGCACTATGCATTATGGAACTGAAAGAGTCAACTTAAAATCTGTAATTTGTCTCCCACAGAAGACATCAGTTTATTTCAAATTCAGTTTGGAATACAACTCCTCTGGCAAAAAGAGAAGCAGAAATTAAAAACTAGTAGTTTGGATTGTCTGTGTGAGCGGAGTCTTACAGTTACAACTATATTTGTTTTTGACAAATCTCATTTGCATACCTGTTATACTAGTGTCATAACATTTCTGTCAAATCATATCTGTTTCTTGGAGAAACCAGTCTAGTAGTGGCAGCCCAGTCTCCATTTGTTAGTAGATTTTTAAACTTGCGAACAACCAGATATACTTGATATGGCCCAAGGTAATGCAAATAGAACTCCTTCTCATACTGAGATTCCTTGTCCTGGAATTGTGATAAGTTAATAATACTCATAAATGTTCTGTTAGAGAAGAGTTGAGGTAGCCAGGCTTTCTCAGAGACTGGAGATCCAAAGGAAGGGTCCTCGCTGACGGCCAGGCTACCAATGTTTTACCTTGATGAGCAAGTATGCAATGCGTTTCTTGCTAAATGCTCTGCTGGAAACTTCAATTCTGAGAGTTAGCATTGGTATGTTTTGGGCCATTATATGTTTAGTTTAGAAGGAGAGCACAATGGCAGACTGATCTATACTCAATTTTCATATGTGGCTTTTGAATCACAGATCAGTGAATAAGGCTTGTAGTCCAAGAAAAACAGAAGATCACTCCCCAGAGTGGAAATTGCTCATCTTCTGTTGCAGCATGGCGAAAGGATGACATTACCAAGAGTTCTCATGTACTGTCCTAAGGTCAGCCTAGTCACCTCTTGGTGGACGAGAGGCTCAACATGAGCCGTCAGTGTGCACTTGCAGCCCAGAAAGCAAGAAAGCAACCATATCCTGGGCCTGCATCAAGAGAAGTGTGGCCAGCAGGTCGATGGAGGTGATTCTGCCCCTCTACTCTGCTCTGGTGAGACCCCACCTGGAGTACTGCATCCGGTTCTGGAGCCCTGGCTACTACAAGAGAGATATGGACGTGCTGGAGCATGTCCAGAGAAGGGCCACGAGGATGATCAGAGGGCTGGAGCACCTCTCCTATGAAGACAGACTTGAGGGAGTTGGCGTTGTTCAGTCTGGAGAAAAGAAGTCTCCAAGGAGACCTTATAGTGGCCTACCAGTACCTTAAGGGGGCCTACAAGGAAGCTGGTGAGGGACTTTTTAGGATGTTGGGTAAGGTAGGACCAGAGGGAATGGATTAAAACTAGAGATGGGTCAATTCAGACTGGACATTAGGAAAAAGTTCTTCACCATGAGGGTGGTGAAACACTGGAACAGGTTGCCCAGAGAGGTGGTGGAAGCCCTATCCCTGGAAGTTTTTAAGGCCAGGCTGGATGGGGCTTTGAGGAGCCTGATCTAGTGGGAGGTGTCCCTGCCCATGGCAGGGGGGTTGATACTAGATGATCTTTAAGGTCCCTTCCAACCCTGACAATTCTATGATTCTATAGTCACGTGCAGTGTAGATCCCAGATAATTTTATGGGACAGTTTATGCTGTAACTATTTATTATCTGTGTTGCAGCAGCACCTAGTGGTTCAAATTAAGATCAGGAACAAACTTTCGTGGCACATGATCTCTGCTGGAAGAGCTCACATTGAAAATAGAATGGATGGAGTAAGGTGTAGGAAGTCAAAGCAGAGAGCAGGGAAATGGCTTACTAGTCACTACAGAAGAGGTGAGGTACAGCCAACAAAAGAGACCTAAGTCTCCATAAAAGGTCTAACTTCCTTTTTTTATAGAAACATGCTCTTTCCTACAGCAGCTCTTGGTAGCTCTCTGCCTTTGGAAGAAGAATTTCTTGACTATGAACATACCCATTTACTTCTAATCTTGGTTAGAAGTCTATAATCCTTACACGTGGATTGGCTTTGAACAAATACTGCAGCCCAGCTACCTGTTGCCAAATGTTATCCTTTGAAATTCAGAGCATATCTTTAAGATTGCTCACTGCATCCCAATGCATAATGCTTCTCTCACTTGGCTGCTCTAAAGATAGAGCTTCACAGGTATATATTGTACATTAGTATTCAAACTGCATTGACTTCTTGGAAGGGGATCTGTAAAGGTTTAGTTGAAATTTCCAGGCATATGAAGGACAAGAAAGTCATCAGGAGCAGTCAGCATGGATTCACCAAGGGGAAGTCATGCTTGACCACTGGTAAATTTCTATGATGAAATGACTAGTTTGAAAACTGGTAGAACAGCCAGTGATCAGTGGCATGAAGTCTAGTTGGAGGCCAGTAATTAGCAGTGTACCGTAGGGGTCAATACTGGGTCAAGTCCTCTTTAACATCCTCATTAATGATATGGATGATGGGGCAGAGTATACCCTCAGCAAGTTTGCAGATGACACAAAACTGGGATGAGTGGCTGATACACCAGAAGGTCATGCTGCCATCCAGAGGGACTTCGATTGGAGAAAGGGGCGCACAGGAACCTCATGAAGTTCAACAAGGGGAAGTGCAGCTGGGGGGAAACAACCCCAGGCACCAGGACACGCTTAGGGCCACCCATTTGAAAAGCAGCTTTGTCCTGGTGGACACCAAGTTGAAATGAGCCAGCAGCGCACCCTTGTGACAAAGAAGGCTAATAGTATTCTGGACTGTATTGGGCAAAGTATTGCCAGCAGGTCGAGGGAGGTGATCCTTCCCATCTACTCAACAATGGTGAAGCCACACCTTGTGTGCATTCTCCAGTTCTGGGTTCCCCAGTACAAAGGACACATGGACATACTGGAGAGAGTCCAACAAAGGGCCACGAAGTTGATTACAGGACTGGAGCATCTCTTATGTGGGGAAAGACTGAGACAGCTGGGACAGTATGGCCTGGAGAAGAAAAGGCTCAATGTATATAAATATCCAAAGCGGCTGTGCAAAGAAATCCAAGACAGGCTCTTTTCATTGGTGCCTAGTGACAGGACCAGAGGCAATGGGCCCAAACTGAAACGCAGGAGGTGCCATCTGAACATGAGGAAACGCTTTTTTACTGTGAGGAGGACTGAGCATTGGCAAAGGTTGCCCAGGGAGGTTGTGAAGAGAGTCAAAAGCCATCTGGACGTGGTCCTGGGCAACCACTCTAGTTGCCTTTACTTGAGCAGAGGACTGGACCAGATGACCTCCAAAGGTCCCTTCTAGCCTCAGACATTCTGTGATTCTATGATACAATACAGTCTTCTGTAAGTGGCTTTTCATTGTTATGGGCTATTTTTCTTGTTCATTCAAATAGGAAGTTCTTACAACAACATTTTTAATTCTATGGAAATATGAACAGCTTTTAGAGATTTTGGATCAGAGCCTTGGATCTTACTTAAAAATAAAGTTTGGAGCCACTTTAGATATTTCTGGTGAGTTAATTGCTTAGATTTACAGATTTCAGCTAAGCAAAAACGTGCCAAGCAAGCAAGGAGGAGAAATTAAGGACAGAAACAGGGAGTCTTTACTTGTGATGCAAACCTGGTATTCATGCAGCTCCTTTCTGCCAGTTTTCTAGGGTCTCGGACAGTTGTTTTGCTTTGTGAAAACCTTATGTGTAAAATTATAACAATGCTTATGTAACAGTCAACCTATTAAACTTGCAAAAAACAGTGGATAAAAATAAGATACAAATTTAATTTGCATTTCCAATCTCACAGCAAGCACGGCTTTTTAAGTCCAGCACATTCTTCGAAAGGATATCCTCAATGAATGAAACAGAATGGCCTTCCTGTTGAAATAACCATTTTTGTGGGGGTGAGATGTAAAAACTAATGTTTTGAGAATGCTGACAGAGCCCAAGTGATTTGATTAAAAAAAGCTCTAGTAACATAATAAAAGGAATTACTTAGAAGCTAAGAAATGACAGAAGTCAAAGTAGAACATGAAAGACTATATAACTATCACTTTCTGCTTAAGTTTTTCTTGTCAAGCTTTGTACTTGCTTGTTTGTCTGCTTTTTTCACGCTTAATTTTGCTTTCTGCTCTATGGCACCAGTGCATGGCACAATCTACTGGTTCTTCCCCTCCAGCCACCACCCTTTTAGCTTGTCACATTCACAGTTTACAGGTCAATTTTTTGCCATGATGGTGAATCTAGTTCTTTTGTTTGACCTAATTTTGTTTTCCCTGACTTCTGTCTACCCACCTGCCTGTCTTCAGAGTTTGAGCTCCCTGGGGCGTGGACCCATCCCTTCTTGAATATGTGGAAAATGCTAGCACATTGTGGCTGCTACCATTTACGCAAAATAATCTCTGGCAAGCAAAGATTTAAGAGGAAGACTGAGATTAATAACTGTCTGGAAGATGTGAACTTTGTCAGTCAATCCTGTTAAACTGTAGGAACATTTTGTATTTTAAGGGCAGAAGGAAGCTCTCATTTTTACTTTCCTAATATAGCTCTAATAGCTGTATGCTCTCTTCTGGGATGATTACTAGACATGGAATATGTATCTGAAATAATTTGCTTTTGTTGTTTCTTGCAGAATCACTGTCATATATAACGAAGTAGGCTTTGTAGTAAGAGAGACAGAGATGTATGCAGTAATACATTTATATATAATGCTCTTGCAGAAGTTTTTTTCAAAATATTGCAAGTAGGCTCCTTATTTTTTTCACGTTTGTACCCTAGTGTAAATCAAAAAGATAAATTTTGACAAAGCTTGGAAAAATGTGTTAATTTCATGAAATCAAATTTGTTTATTACAAACACTCTTCTGAGTACTCAGTGAAGCACTGAATTGCTTGAATCACAGTGATTTATATGAGCTGGTGAGTAAAGGACTTGCAGTGGCAATTATCTACCATTGCCATTAAAACCAAGAAATGCTTTGAACTTCTGTTGCTGTTGCACTTCCTTTCCCCATAATGCATATTTGCATTGCTCAAAGTTTAGGATGTACCTGAAGTTACAACTCCAGAAACTGAAAAAGCTCTCTGTGGGAGGTTTCTTTTCTGTGATGCACTTCTGCATTCAACCTGCATTCTTACATAATCTTTGGTTACCTGTTAAAATTTTTAAAACTCTTGTATGAAAGTGTAATTTTTATACAATCATCTAATGTATTTTCTTTAAATCTTAGTTTAAAATTAAAATGTGAAATCATCATATGCCTAATTATGTACAAGTTTATGAGAAGTGGCTGTGTTTCTTACCACCACTAAACAGGGCACATAAAGTTGCCATGATTGGAAAGAGTTCTTATCTCCAATTTAGGTATGAAGTCTATAAATCAAACTCTGCTTCTTGCTTTTTCTCTCATTCCTACAGAGAATTAAATTGTGCCAGTCTTTACAAATACTCTAGTAGGAACAGCAAGCATTTTTAATAATAAAGATATATTGCAGATACTGAAATTGGAAAAAACCTGGTATTACAAACAGTGTTTCAAATTAGTGTATTAGAAACATGTACTTACTAAACTGTATTTACACTAAAGCTGAAATAAGTAAACAATTAACTTTCACTGAGCAGGAACCATTTTTTTATTAGTTTGGTTTGTAGACTGCTTGTTTTTAACCCTAGCTATCTGAATAATTTTATTAGGTAGTTGGATATAGTCTGATATATCTATTAGCTTTAATAACTGTTACTCTTAATAAGTTTACCTCTTAATAGTTTATCTGCTAATCTTAATAACTTTTAGGGAGTTAGTATCACTATTCAAAAGACTATAGTTAATAGAAGGTAGCTGTTGTTCTCTTTTCAAAGACAAAATTGAGGTAGACTTTGTTATTAGCATATAGACTGAAGGCTAAAAAGGCAAACATTTTCATTATGAAACACTGAAAGCTGCAGTGGAGCTAAAACAGTTGCACGTGTATTTTCCTTGCATTCTGCTTGTTGTAGAGACATTGATTTCACTGTATTTTGGAGATGATGCTGTGAGCCAAACTCTGGGTCTGATAAATTGCTTTCCTGATTGGTTAATTGTTGAGGCTTATATGAAAAGATTGAAAACAGCAAGGCAGATGCTGAATCATTTTAAATTAAATGGGCATAATATGTTTATTGAATCTTGGATTGATTTAGTTGTTTTTCTGGTTGTGTTACTACACCAAATGCTAGACATCGGGTATTATACTCCGTTCAATAAACTGTTGAAATACTGAATTTCCTTCTCTAAGTACCTATGTCTGGAGTTGCGTTATTACAGGGGAATCTGTTAAGTCACAATATTCCTAGCCATTATTATTACAAAGTAAAAAATTGGAATATAAATCCCAAAGGGCTCAAAACCCAAGGAAGTGTATTTGTAATTAACAAAAAAAAAAAGAAAAAAGAATAGCTGGTTTGAATAATTTTGAATAATTAAGCGCTTAGGGGCTGCGTCACCAGCCTTGTGTCTGCTAGGATTACTGTTGGGCTGTTCACGCTATAGCTGATGGAAACAATCCTGTGTTTCACATGGGTTCGAACTGCACAAGCTGTGGCCTGGGAGTCACTCTGGAGTCTGAAGCAGGTTGCCTTGGTGTGTACACAGTCAAGATTGTAGCTGGTTATTTGGGGGGTGGGTCCAAATGTGTTCATTCCTTCCCCCTCTTTGTGATCCCCCTTAGGCAAGAAAGCACCAGAAGACGCAGCAATTGGCAGTGGGTGGGGGACAAGAAAGGAATGGAATTCCTGAAAGAAGCTTTTTCTTCTTTTTTGGAACAAATAGGCAGGATTGACTTTGCCTGCAGTATTTATTGTAGTTTTTGGCTGGCATTACTGCATGTCAATAGCTTAGACTTTTTACTACATTCCAGTTTTACCAGACAACTATCAATGCAGTCAGAATACTTTTTTCCTGATAATTTATCCAGTATTTTATTTTACATTTACACTTCACCTTAAATTGAGTTAACTTCTGCTTCTGAACCAATCTTATCTTATTTTAGTCATGCCTTAAGAAAAATTATGTGTTGTTACCATTATTTCAGGCTTTGCCTGAATGCTCTTGAGTTGTTCTGTCATTCGGGATTTTTAATGGAGAACAATAGCTACTGCCCAGGTGGGAACAGACTGAGCAGTCGCGCAGCAGTGTGATTACAGATGTAGAATACACTGGGTGCAACCAAATGAGAGATTGGAAGCCTCCACCCTCTTTTTCCTGCCAAGTTCTGAGAAATAAAGATTGTAAAATTAGAAGAGATATATAGTACAGAGGTGCAGCTTTTTCATTTATAGAGCATTGGTGAATGTGTGTCTGTGTGAATGCTTAACCCCTTTTTGAGCAATCTTAAATATCAACCTACAACACTGGGGTTTGTGAGTCATCTTACGAAGTGGAATAGAGCAGTTACCATTGACTTCAGTGGGGTAGTTCATGTAAAGGAAGATTATAAGTGTTGTCATTCATATACGGTATGAGTGAGAAAAATAGCTCTGATGCTATTTTAAGATGAGGAGGTTTAGAAGGGAGAGTTTTCTCTGCAAAAACAGCCTCTGGTGATGATTTACCCACTTTTTACTTCTTTTTCATGCCTCTCTTCTATCTCCATCTCTTCTTACTGTAATGGTTTTTTAGGAACTCTCTTGCTGCCACTGTTTTTCCTTTTGATTTTTTTTTTTTTTTACCCCTTTACCAGATTAAAAGATGTACTGAGTTAAGTATTGTATAATTAAGATGTATGAGTAAGATGTATTGTATAAGTATTGATTATTTTCCCAGAAATTGTATTCCAGTGCCTTTCATGACACAGGTTGTAACCATAGTCCTAGTTGCACATTTCGCTTCTGTCAGTTTTCAACATGCAATGTTAGCGTTAACAGCTTAATTTTAGAAGAGCGTGTAAATCCCGAAACTCTAATCTGAGATATGCCTTTTGCTTTTACAACCGCTGTTCTACTGAAATTAATTTTTCTTGGTGGTGTATTCCGATTTCCTGTTATAATTAAACAAAGGTGCTGATTCCTCCCTTCCACTAATATTTTAAATTATTTGCTGTAATGGTAGGTGATTCAGATTTTCTGATGAGCATTCTTAAGTTAAGAAAACTAAATTTCTTTGTAATCACTAATTGTCTCCAAATTAGTTGCAGAGGATTGAATAAATAACTTGATTTCAGGGTTTAACATATGTTTCAGATTACTCTCAAAATTTCGTTTACATTTGATAGTGAGAGTAGCTGTTTGCAATGTGTGGCTTTACAGGAGGAGAATGGAGTGCCTGTTGGAATTCTGGCTGTGAAGTGTTACAGTGCTGCCCTGGATTTATCCTTTAAGTATTCATTGTCTGTTTATCTTGGCAGAATTAATACTTTTTGTGAATTGTTGAGTTACGTGATGATTTTGGACTTGCATTTAATTAATAGTTGAGTATCAGTGCAAGGCTGTCTTTTAGCAAAACACTATTTTAGTGTAATATTTATTTTTTATGATTTTAATGAAGATTTAACTTAATACCTTATTATTCTAGAGTGATTGTACTAAGTGCCGTTTCCCACTTCATTATATTCATTGGTAGAATTTTAAGAAACTATTATTTTTGATAATACAGGAGGATCCAGCCAATGATATATTAAATTATATATATATTAAACCATATAGCCTGTATAAAGATTATATAGCATACCTAAAATTATATTTAAAGCTGTATATACAGTTGAGAGCACAGAAGTAGTTAAGTGAGTACAGAGTGGGGAAAAAAAAGTAATGAAAATATTGAAAGAGATTACATATGGGATGTGTAGCTCAACTATTTTTGCTTTTGTTTACTTTCTGCGTTAATTCTGCACCAGGGTAGGGAGGGAGACAGTGCAGGGTTCTTTCTGGATCTCAATAATAAGGGCTGGCCGATGAACAGCGTGATAGAATAGCCATTTTAATAAGAAAGAATAAAAAGAGCAATATAGATAGTGATTAAATCTTACATCCCTTCAGAGGTTGGAAACCCTGCACTTGTGCAGCATTAGATGGACCCCAGGTGGGTTTTCCCATGGCACGCTGCCCAGGTGCTGCCTGTGGAGAGGTTCCTCTTCCCTCCCACGGTGCCTTTTATTTTGTGTAACAGTCGTTTCTCCTCCCCTGAGAGCCTGGGCTGACATCTCCATCGCAGCATCCACCGGTGCCACCTGGGGCATGCCAGCAGGTTCCCTTGCAGCGCTACTCATGCTGACATATGGGATTCTCACGCCTTAACTGAGTACAAGGCCTAATAGAGTGTGCGTGGCCAGCTTAAGATCCCCTAAATCCTCAAGTCCAGTGTCTTCTACAAGGCTCACAACACACCGTTTCCTTTGGCATGGGCAAGAGGACAATCTGTTTTGCGGGGTTTATGAAGGAGATACATACAGGGAAAGACGCAGTGATAGTTTTCCAAGTGCAAGTCCTGGTGCAACTAGCCAACTTTAATGTGTTTTGAGATTTTCATTTTGCAGTGGATTAGACATTTGTTGATTAGAGGATGAAAAAGCCTCTGTTGGCCCATTCAGTGCTTTCCTTTGGTGCTAATTGGATACAGCTGTGAACAGATGCAATAACTTCAGGCCTGTCTGCCAGGTATACGTATTATTTCTAACTTTATACAGATTTGGGCAAAACTTCTCTGCAATTTTGGCAACTTAATCCAAAACAAAGAGTACCAGGTGACTGGCTGTGGGGTGTGGCTTACCCAGTTTGTTTTATTTTAGTGTCTGATCCTTAGAGCTGTTTGTAGGCATCCAGGCATCTTAAGGAGAGTTGTGCTACATCCATTACATGTGTATTCGTACAGGCATGCAGTAACTGAAATACATGTTTCCCATCTTGCCTGTTCTAAACCGTTATGAGAATTTGCACTTCTGAAAGCACTGATGAATTTAAAATCTTAGTGAAATGTGACTACTTCTACTCTTCAAGCAGTACAGAGGCAGTATTTCAGTCCTTGCAAAATTAATTTATTAATTATATTTCTGAAGCATACCTATCAAATTCAAGCCACTACTATGGCTTTTTTTCTCTGTTATGCAACTATTTCAGTGTTGTGGCACTGAGCTCTGGTTTTCCTCTTCTTTCTTTACCTCACATTTTTAGAAAACAGCGGGTTAATTATGGTGGAGATCAGATTACAGAAAACCAGCAGCAGGTTGAAACAGTGCACAAAAGGTGGTGATATAAGAGGTGACACAGGCAAAAACTTTTGGGAGCCGGCGTCTTGAACAGAGATTGAATTGTACATACAGAACTCTAAGCGTTCGAGGTTGGACGTATTAGAATTTCTTATTAGTGATTTCTATTCTGTTATTTCCCATTAATGTTGTCTAACATATCCCACTGATAAGAAAACTGCTTAGTCCTGGCAACCAGCAGTATGGCTTTTGTGGAATTTATTAACTTTTAGCAAAGTAACAAGATTGCATTAATAATAACCTGGGCAAGTTAGACTTAAGCCCTTAAGAAAGTTTGCTTTAAAGCATTTCAATAATGTCGTGAAGGCTGTGAGAGACATTCTTTTCTCTCTATTCTCTATACAAGTCACCAAATAAAAAATCAAATGCAAGGTGCTAGATGGAGTGAGCTCAGCATACCTAGCTTCTCACCTGAAATTTAGAGGTAATGTGTGTGGTCAAGAACTGTTTCTTTGACACAGCGGAGTGCCTACAGCAAGGATAAACTCTATTTGTAGACACAAGCTTTTCGTTGGTGCTTGTCCAAGACCTTGAAGCAGAATTTCAAATGAGAAAGCAACAAGGATGAACATCTCTTCTTTGGTTTCAACTGGAAGATATTTTTCTTTCTTTTGTAATGAGGAGTACAAGGAGAATGGTGGCCTCAAAAAAATCATTAAAACCACATAATGTCTGAGGAGAAAAAAGGAAATGTGGATTAAAAGAGGAAGAATCCAAAGCATGACACTTAATTGACTTTTGGAAGGTGACCAGGTGTTACAGTAATTGAGATGTTATAAAAAGTGGGGTTTGATTTTTTTCACAGCTTAGAATTTGTACTCACTCGTCTTTTCTTCTCCTGTCTAAATGAGTGTTTTAATCAGGCTTCCCAGGGTGTCTGGCTTCACAGCATGCTGCAGTCACCTTGCCTTTGGCCCTAAAGGCTGAGGGAGCCCTCCAAAAATAAATGGGAAAAGCCAGAAGCTGTCTCCTCAGCTTAGCGTTTTCTTTTAGTTCTGCTTAACAGCAGAATTTTGTTGGGTTTGGTCTCAGAATGGTGTCTCTCCAGTGAGAGCTTCCTCTGGCAGCCACTGTCTGCTGCCCTCTGCTTAGGAGCATCAGCTGGGACACTGAGCACAGCTGTCTCCCTCAGAACTGCCTGCCAATAACTGCTATAAGAGCTTTTTAATTACTTGTCCTGTATAGTATTGGCTGTTGAAGCTAACCATAGCATCAAAAAGTATTGAGAGCATGGTAATCCTGATAACTATTCTGAAGAAGTAAATCTTTCTTCTTTTTTTTTTTTTTTCCTTACAGCTCTGTACTTAAAATAAAAACAAATGAAACAGGCTGATAGTCGGGAAACCCATAAAACTCTGAAAATGCATAGGCAGATAGTAAGTAGAGGTGGTTTTCATTCTATCCAAGTATGGACGTGCCACTGAAATCACAAGGCTGAGATAAACATATTGTTTGTTTCTACAAAGAGAAATGCTTTGTTGCATGAGAAACTTACTGGATGGGAGAAATACAGCGCTTTGTTGCTTTAGAACTATGAAAAAGGTATCTGATATCCGATTGGTGTTACTCTAGTTCTGAATATTCATACTGGATATATTTAGGTTTTTATTTATAGACACATGTGAGTTGTTTTGCCCATGGTAGCTGATATCAGATCTGGAAGCCATTTTAACATGGTAGTTCAATTCTAGAGCTGACTTTGGCAGACCTGTCAGCTCAGCTCAGTCGTAGCACTGCTTCCGTGGAGCTGGCTGCCTTTTGGAGGAGGCCTGGTTTATGTCCAGCCAGTTCAAAGTATGAGTAGATCATGATTGTATAGGTGTTCACATACATTTGTTAATATTTTCTGTTTGAATTTTAAATTATCGATAGGGAGCTAGTTTAATGCTTTGCACCGATTTAAAACTGCAGCGTGTATCAGTGCAAAAACGTAATCTTTTCGTTTATTTAATATGTCACTGCTTATTCTTTTTTTTGTGTGATAAAACTTCACCAGCATCATAAGGGAAAACTCTCTTTCCTCTCCTAGTACGTAATACACTGTAGATTGTCAGTGGTTTCAGAAGACATCTTTCAAGAAGTAAGTAGGCTTCATAACCTGCTTCTGCCTCACACAGAGCTTTGATTGTCTCTTTTCCAGATTATAGGTTAGTTCTATTATTTACTGACCATGAACCACAGATTTGGATTAGTGATTTTGGATCTGTGTGCCAGAAGCAATTTTCCACTTAGTCACCTAAAAACATTTATTTGAATAAATTTCTTACATCTCTTCCATTCTGCACTGAAGTTATAGTGAGATTTTGACAACAGCCATTTTCTCTTGCTTGTTTCTGTTCTTTTAAAAATAGAAAAAAAATAGTACCTTTTAGAGGACATCTGAAGGTTCGTATAACCTCTCCTCACCCAAACTTAGAATGGAAACACAGAAGCTAATGTCCTTAATATCTGGAAACTACTAGCTGAATGGCTGGGCCCAGAAGGTAGTCTAGTTGGAGTCCAGTGCCTAGCAGTGTATCCCAGGGGTAAATACTGGGTCCAGTCCTGTTTAACATTATCATTAATGATCTGGATGATGGCAGCAGGTTTGCAGATAACACAAAACTGGGATGAGTGGCTGGTATGTGAGAGGGTTGTGCTGCCATCCAGAGGGACGTTGACAGGCTGGAGAAATAAGCCAGCCAACTTGTCTTTGAAGCCAAGACCTACCGGTTTTGGGTGAGAACTTTCTTCATGCTAATACAACTCTTTTTTAAAATAGTTTTTTTTCAATTTTACAGGTATGAACAAAGAAATTGTTGTTAAGGTTACAATAATAACCAACACAAAATAACAAAGATTGTCACTTTTCCCAGGGAAAAGTAAATTTGAATTAATGGGATTTTAAATGAAATCCATTGAGATATCCTGTACTCTAAAGCTTAAGTCATGGCTGCATCGTGTATTTGGGAAGAAGAGGAAATGCTGCCTTTTTTTCCTTGGAAACGTGACATGAGATTATTGAGATACGTTTTTTGCACATTTCATTGATTTTCCTAGCTTTTACGAATTTTAAAGGTCTACAATTACAGATGTGACAGTGGGCCAAAAATTCGGTATACTTTAAAAACATTTTATGTACTGTTTTGGCTTTAGCAAATTCTTCAAAAGTTTGTAATATGAGTATTTATTTGGAAATCTTGTAAAGCAAATAAGCTACATTTGGGACACTAATTTTTAGTTTCCCTGTTATTTCTGGCATCATAGAAAAAGTGTATTAAGTTTTGCAAAGTAGTGAGATTTTCTAAATGGTTGCATATGAATGCTTGTGTGTACAGAGAGGTTAAAAAAAATAGCCAAAACTGCTCTGCGAGTCACTAACATAAATGGAACTGTAATTCATGTATTTTCTATTGCAGATTCGTAGTATCTCGAGCTTATCAGAAAGTGTATGCAGTAAAATAAGAAAAGTGTGTTCTCCACTTATAATGCATTCCAGCCCCCTTACTCTGACTCCCTATATTGTTCTTGATTTCTGGGTCTGCTCTTCTATAGCCATCTGTTCACTTCCCAAAATAGCACCGCTTGTCTCTCAGTTTAGACTTTTCCTCATTATCCATAGTAGATTTTAACTTCCCTTTGAATGAAATTCATTTCAATACTGATTTTTTTATTACATTGTTTAACATTGTTTAACACCAACATCGACATTCATAATTATGCCAACACGTTTTGGGATATTGAACATTAGAAATAATTCTTGGTTTTCTGTGTTTTCTGTTTGCTTAATTGTTTTGCATTACTTCATTTGGAACTAGTCAAATACTACATTATAAATACACTAGCAAGCTGAAAAGCAGTGCCACAGTCACACAGTAGGTAATAACGGATTCATCCTATATTTGCAGTGATTCAAGGCTATGTGTATGTTGCTTGACTGACTGGCTGCTGGTGGGCTAGAATGGATAAGAGCCTCATCTTCATAAAAGCACTAATTTGCCTCTCCTCTCTCCAACCATTGATTTTTCCCATACTTTCTATCTTACTATCTGTGGTGTCTCTTCTTTTCCGTAATGACTGATGAGCTTTGACATCTCTAATTTTGTAAAATTCACTCGAAGTTGGTCATCAGGTTAAAAATCAGTATTTGAAAGGAAACCTGAGAGAGGAGAAAAGGGAGATGTGCACAGGAAGATGGATGGACAGCATTTAAGTGATTTCCATAGGAAAAAGCAAGCATCTGTACTGAAGAACTTAAAAACTGTTGTGTTTAGTGTGTCTGGCAGCCAGAGCTTTTCTGTCACAGCAATGCTGAAAGGTTTATGCACTTTTAAAATTTATAAATGTTGCCGCTTTTACAAGTTTATTTGCTTACCTGCTCCGTAGTCATGGATCAGTTCTTTGGAGGAGCAAAATGGCTTTTCTTACTGAACTGGTGACATTGCAAATGTGGGCTTTAGTTGTTCAATAGTGATTATGTTGAAAGTTTTAACTAAGGCATTAAGATTTATTTTTTTTTAAAGTACTTAGGAACACTTTCTGTCTAAATTTAAAGGCCTCTATGGAATGTCTTGGTGCATTAAAATAATTAGGTCTCTCTGCACACATCTTCATAGTGTAGTTTTTGGGTTTTTTTCATTACTATTTCCTTTGTTTTCAAACCTGTATTCTCAAGACTAGAGGAAAAAGCCCAAATTCTTTGGAGGAGCAAAATGGTTTTTCTCACTGAACCGGTGACGTTGCAAATGTGGGCTTTAGTTGTTCAATAGTGATTATTTCAGCATTTCACGGAAAGACAAAAAGTAGCATTTATGTACCACTGCCATTTAAATGTATGGCTTTTTCCTTCATTTTTTTTCTCCCTCTCAGTTGTAATGCCAGCTTATCTGGTTAGACAGGATTTCATAGACCTTCCATGCCAGAATAGGTAAGAGCTAATTTTGGGGAAAAATATCAAGTTGTTTGGATTTCAAAACTTTCAAGATGAACTGAGAAAGAAGGAAGGATTTAGTTGCTCATAGGTATATTACAGAAATTCTGCATAGAAGTCTGTTGACTCCCATGAATCCATTCAAAATGTTGATATCGACAACTAATTAGCAGTGTCTTTTATATAAGCACATGTCCTAAAAATTGTGTCAGCCAGAATAACTGCCTGCAGCTGACGCTGTTCACAGCATCACAGAAAGGCTGAGGTTGGAAGGGACCTCTGGAGGTCATTTTGCCCAGCTCCTCTGTTCCCTCAGATGCCAGGACCACCTTATTCTGTGCTAGTCCGTCTTTGTTGAACGGCACCATGAGATAATCGCATGTGAGGTGGCCTGCATAGCAGTGAGACAGTGCCTCTGCAGGGATATTCTGAAATCCAGCAAAATTTGTAGAGAGTTTTGGTATTTGTATGCAACTCTGAAATCTTAAAACCTCGTAGCTGATTCTAAGAAGATATCAGGAGACTTAAAAGGGCTTCAATTAGGATAATATTTAACTAGTTGAAACTGAGATGCAGCTTTCACATGGGGCAGATTATTTTAAAGCCTCATCCTGCACCTTTTTCTCCACTGTCTTGCACAATCTGCTGCTGGAAACAGGGTATTGCCTAGCTAAGTGACCAGTATGAGCCACCATAGTAATATTTTTATGAATCTGCAGACTTTAGAATTGATACAATTTTCTGTGTGCTCTTGCGCGGTTAAAGCAAATAGAGCTTTCACTAATGAGGAAGGAGGGACAGCTCAGCTGAGGCAGTTGCAGCCTATCACCCTCTCAGTCCCCAGTATCTTTCATCATCCTTTTTGTCCCTGCTTTCTGCAGGGGGGTTGGACTAGATGACCTTTAAAGGTCCCTTCCAACCCAACACATTCTATGATTCTAGACATTCGTGCGTTCTCAGTGCAGTGCTGTCTTCTCTTTGGTGCTTCATCAGATATGCTACGTGTATCCATCCGGTGGTGGCCCTGCCTGTCAGCCATCTGTGCCTAACCCACTTCCAGAGCAGGGAAACCCTAATGCCCCTCACGGTTTAGGGCGTTTGCAAGTAGGTTTCAGCAGAAAACACAAAATAGGTCAAAATATTGATCATAAGGCAATACAATGCACATTTTCGTTGTTGACATCATTGGTTTTGTAGTGAAAAAGCCCTCGTTGTGGCAGCTGACTATGATGCATTCAAATCCGTTCTGCACTGCAAAGAGCCTATGAAACACTAGCAAATTAAATGGCAATGCCACAAAGTGACATTTCTTCACAACAAAAATGATTTAAAATATTTTAAGAGCTTTACAAGCTAAAGAGTTTCAAAAGGCTGTTTGCCCTGCTGTGCAGGAAGAGTTCAGATACACCTTTAAAACGTTTGCCAGCCTGGCTCTGCCTCCTCAGAGGAGGGTGTTTGATAGCTGGCCCCCTCCTGCCGGTGTCTGTTTGCCCTTCTTGCCTCAAGGGCAGGACACAAAAATGAACAGGTAGACTAAAGACAAGACCTCCAAGCTGGTGGTAAGGGGAAATGAGAAGCCTCAAATTAAATTCTTATATACCAGTTCCATTTCTCTCCACAGATGTCTTTGAAATGCTTAAAATCTGAGGGAGAAAATGCAGTAGACTACACAAAATGGCGGGGAAGGGTTGCCTAATAAACAAGGGGTGTTCAAGAGAAGAGTTACTCGCTTTATTATCAAGATCTCCAATTACTTTTTCAGTAGAAAATTCTGAAAAATTAAAATATCTTGGTGTTTGAAAGTCTGTCCAGTGGTGGGCAATCCAGTCACTAGAGAATTCTCAGCAGTGCTGAACTTTTTGTCACTCTACAAGAGTTTTTGATCAGTAATTATTTTGAATAGATTTACTGACTAAGATGCTTCAGAAAATAATGTTATGGCATCTCGTTTGTGGCAAAGTACATTAAGGATGTTTTCTTATGTATTCTGATAAAAGCACTGCTATTTATAGGATTCTAATTTATGTGGCAGTTTACCATTCACCTGTTTTTAACGTCTGGCAATATTTCCATATTTTCATTCTGTAGGCCTTCCTGCGTAGTTCGTGACACTGCAGCACTATGAAATGTGATGATTGCCTAAATAGAACAACCCTGAAAGGAAGGCAGTGTTTCTGCTGGCAGTTCTAAATTCAAGGCAGGTCTCACAAGTTATTCCAATAGGACAGTCATATGAGTTTTCAGCTCGCTGCTTCTCTTACAAAATGTAACTAGAGGCTACTGATGTTAATGGCATCTAATGTTAATGGCCACCTTCTCTCTGGTTTGGAAGCCAAGTTTTTACATTAGAACCACAGGAAGTAAAATTTTAAAATACAAACCAGAAGCCTTTTTATAGAATCACAGAATAATTTAGGTGGGAAAGGGAGCTGTGAAGGTCAACTAGGCCAGTCCCCTGCACAAAGCAAGTTTAATAAGATCAGCTTGCTCGGGGAAACCTCTGGAGTCTGGAACACCACCAGAGATGGAGAGTTCACAACCTTGCTGAGCAACCTTTTCCAATATTTGACCGAAACAAATTTTATATATATATATGAAAAAAATTTTATATATATATATATAAAAAATATTTATGGATATATAGAAATATATATTTTATATACTTACATATAAAAATTATACACATATATACTATTTATATATAGAATTGATATGTATTTATATAATGTAACTTTAAAGAAAAAAGCATAGAACACAAAGGTCTTTCTTTGGAAAAGTCAATATTTGTGGAAAAAGTTAAATTAGTATTTATTTATAAATGTGAGGTATAATTACTATTTTAGGATTTCTGCAGTCAACAATGCCAAAAAAAATTTTTTTTTCCCAATGATGAGAAGTATTAATTGTTACTTGGTGAATGAGAGGAGAATGAAAGTAATTCACAAAAATTCAGCACAATTGATTCACAATATCCGTTATGATTTCTAAATATACTTCTGTAAAGACGGAGAAGTCAGCAGTGGATTTCAGGAAATGCACATACCAAACATGCATATCATGCATACCTATAAATTTTAAGACTTTTTTTTTTTGAGTACTCACTTCAAGGAGAGGAATTCCAGTATGAACTAGTAAATTGTGGGATGCATTCAGTTTCCCATTCACTCAACAGCCCATTTAAAAGGAAATCTATTAATATTGCAGATGTCAGAATACACTGTATAAAATAAAAGTTTGGCGAGAAGCGTTTTCCTTCTTTCCCAATTAAAATAACATTGATATCCATTCCCGTTTTATAATCTTCAAATGGCTCGTTTAAAACACAGCAGATCAGAGGCTTCACTAAGAGCAAAAGTCATTCTATAATGACAGAAGGGACACCAGACTTTTCAATGGCATGTACCATTTGCATCTATTTTTCTTAGCCATTTTTGAGCCATGACAATCACTAATGGTGCAGTATCATTCTCATCCTCATTGTTTATCAGGCAGGGAGGACTCAGAGCTAATAAGGAAAACCAGTACACATATATGACTTGGAGTTTCAGGACAGCCACAAGAACATGTTTTCTTGATAGGGCTATAAAAGTGTCAAGAAGTGAACCCAGACTATGCATCATAACCTATTTAACCTTCCTAACTGAGATAGATAGTCACACACACACACAGCCTGAGGATGTATGTCATAGCCTGAAATGCCACATGCCGTAGCATGCGAGCAGTCAGAGACACCAAACCCAGTAAGTCAGGCAGGAGGGGTCTGTGATTGCCAGGGAATATTGTCTCTGCAGGCTCTGTCAATGAGAACCTCCCAATATTATTCTGCTCCTCTGTTTGTCTCATTTCCAGGGCGTTGGCTGGGTGCGTAGGGCAGAAGCTGGTGAGGGGGAACCCTTGGCAGGATGCTCCACATTGCCATGATACAAATGTGGTGACTGCTGGGTTTCTTTTGAGCTGCAAGACATTTAAGTGGAGAGGAGCATGTATTCATATGGGTAGTCATTCTCCTGCAGATGCCAGAATGTCTTGGTACGGTTCTGACAGCTGATTGATTGATTTGATTCATTGCCTATATAAGCAAACGTATGAGAGATGACAGGCTATATAGGCTTTAAAGACTTCTCCCGTTTTGTTGCTTGCTGTAGGCTTGGAGTTAAATATTGTTAAAGAATTGGAATGGATCAAGAGAGGCACCTAATGGTTAAGAGTAAGCAGTCAAATATCAGCATGACAAGATTATCTCCAGAGGAGAGGGGGAAAAACGATGTTGTATTTATTCATTTTACACAAACAGGGACAGCAGTAAGATGACAACATTTGTACATTGCAAAGGTGTTTAGGAATAGAAATGACTGCAAGTCTCTAAAAGGAGACAAAATAAGTTAGGTAAATGAGCAACATGATTATGACAAAAATCGCGTTTAGGTAGCTAAAACAAACAGGAGACATAATCTAGGCTACTTACCACATTAGTGATTCTAATTTCATTCTAACTAATAAGGAATGCAATTTTGAGCATGGCTAAAATACAGTAGCTCAAAAAGAATAAAATACAAATAGAAAGTTAAGAGTGAACGTGCTTAAAAGCATGGAGGAACATTCATAGGAAGAAACATTTGACTAGAGCTCTCTGGGCTCCTGTCAGATAAGGGTTGTACAAGGCTGTACAATTACTGTCTCACGCATTGGGCTGAAGACCTGCAATTAAAGTAACCAAATTTTAAACTAATAAAATATTTTTTATGCAATTCATGATTTGTCTCTTGAAATTGTTGTTTTAAAATATCTGACTGCAAGAGCATAGCGAGATTCCAGAAAGTGAATGGACAGTAAACTGAAATAACCCTTATGTTTTCACCCCATAATCAGCAACTGAAGTCAAGGACTGGCAATCAGGACTCCATGAAGAGTCTTGAACGTTGCAACTCAGTAAGTAAATATAAACAAAGGTAGACAATTATAAAGCTTATTCCTATTATAATTTCTTTGTCTATTTTTAATCTCCATATTTTTACTTTTTATATGTCAGGTTTGGTGGAGCATATGTTTCGAGTGGTATATGAAACATGACTTCTAGTACTCTGGAATCATTTGAGATTGTAATTTTAATAATTAGTTGAATGAGTGAGTGATGGGTGGTAAAGCTATAAACACTTAGCTTTTTAACTGATTTTTTTAGGTTTCTCACAGCTGACTGAGATAAATGGACAGTTCCTACTATTTAAAGCTTTTTCAGGATTCTCCCAGTTGGAAGAAGTGACAAGAGTTCACGTTTTCAAAGTTTATTCATAACTGTTAGGAACAGGCACATGGAAACAAATAATGGGATGAAGGAGTCAATGTCAGTTCTAGATACCAGTTCAGTGAAAAATGGTCAGCTCCAGAGCTGTATAGAATAGGTGCTTTTTATACATGTAATGTTATAATAAACGAAACATTGGGAAAAAGTTAAAAATCTCTCATTTTCTTGGAGTTAGAGATTGAGGGTGAGGAATAAATCTTTGTTTCTTTTAGAATTCTTTGTTTCATAAAATACAGGCTTTCTGGTCAGATATCCTCTCCTTTGGCATCCAAGTGGAATTTGCCTCACTAAGATCTTCACCCCTGCCACCAGCAGAGACAGAAGTAAACTAACTGTAAACAATAGTGAAAATCATGTTTTTTAGAACCTGCACTTTTCCTCTGTAGGATTTGGTATCAACAGTTGTTCAGGGATGGATGTAGCTGGGTCTCTTACCTGCTCCAGAATGGCAGCTCAGTGTTCTGTAAAGACCTGTGGTACATTTCCAGACCATCGTGAGGAAACGGAGCTTCCTACATCTTGTGATAGTTGTGGAGCCCTGGGAAGCCAGCACAACTCTGAAACGGCATGACTAGATAAGCTTTGTGTGAATGTGACGATATTTCTTCCAAGAGCTTGAGGGTACTTTAGATGCCTTTACCCTGCTGCAAATCTGGGCTAATAAACCCTGCCATGGCCCAGTTGGCACCATGTAAAGTTAGTTAGGTGTTATCTCTCTCGGTGTTTCCTAACCTAAGCTTATATAGTGGCATTAGAGTGTATAAAGTCAGTGAAGGTTCATCAGGATTTAAAATACGTGCCTCAGTGCTAGTATCCAAGCTGGTGCTGCTGGTGCTAAGTGGTATCTTTGCCTTATGTTATGGGTTTAGCAGGGCTCATGAGTTCAAACTGAGCTCTTGCCAAATAGATTAAATAAGTCCATGTGCAGTGCTGCATCTGGGCAAGTAAGAACTACGAGAAACAGTGTGTGGTAGCCTGGGTTGAACCCAGTGAAGCCAAACGGGCTGTGTCATTTGGTGTGTTGCACTGCATGCTCAGTAATAAATGTCTGCCGAGGGTTTGTTTTGTTTTTTTTTTTCCTCTATTATTTGAGGTATTCTTTTACTTTTGGTAATGGAAAGTTGGTTGTAAAAATAAAACTTTTTAAACAAGCTGTGGGATTTATTATTTTGGGATGATTACACCTTCAGCCTTTGAAATCTTGTAGCTGCATATGAGTTAACACTCAATTCAGGTTGCAGTTGCACTTGGAATTGCTGCAGTGTTATTAACTCCTTAACACATTTAGTATTGTCGGCTCTGCTTCCTCCTCATTTCTGTTAATCTCAGGTTGTGTCACTCCCCTGGTGCAGTACTGTAGATGAGCTTTATTTGCTTTCACTTGAACTCAGGAGATGAACCCAAAATAGTAAGACGTCTGGCTTTGTGGTCTGATCCTGGATCTCTTTCAGCTCTGTGCCTGTCTTTGTTTCCCTTGCCCCTTCCTGTAATATAAAATTCATACTGTCCTTCCTTGGAATTCCTGCAGTGCGTAGTTGTAGGTCCGGATTCAGGGAAGGCATCTTCTTAAACCATGGATACAATAACTAGGGGAATTCTCAAGTTTGGAGTTGTCACCTTCTGCTATGATGGAGTTCTAGGTATTTCGGGTGCTGGACAATGACCTGAGTAACACCAGACAAACTAGCTTTTCTCCCCCTGTCCTTTTTTACTATGTGTTTTTGAGGTGGTTTCTTTTAACAGAGTTTGGCAGGCTATGTTGAACCATGCAGAAAATACCTCAGGTTCCTTGAGGTTGACAAGTTACCCGATTTCTGGTGTCTGGGGCTGTACGAGACCTGAACAGAGGGAAGACAGGACGCTGAGGTCCTGTGGGCTGTGGGTTGGTGCTGGAAGATTATCTAAGTGTCAGTAGGTCTGCATGCTATTTAGCTGTGCAGCAATGCGAGAGGTGTTGCTACGTGCCATAATGTGTAGTGTGGTGTCTGAAATCCTGCCATTAATTGATCATCCAAACCAGGGCTCACAGGTCCATGATAAGACATTTGTGTTTTGGGGACAGAAGAAGTGGGGAGGTCACTGGAGGGGTTTACATAAGAAATGCAGTGTTTATAGATAGACAGTGGCATTAGGAAAGTGGAGTATAGTTTTTCTTGTGATGCTTGTGTTTCTTAATTAAGCTGGCAGATAAGATGTGAAATGTGTTAGCATCTAGCGTAGGCATACGTTATCATATTTAAAAGTGCATCTAGCTGAGATTGATTGTAGACTTGATTAGTGCGCATTACAACCGAGAATCCATGTAAGCTGTTAAACAGGGCCTGTATAAGATGCTGTGAATTGTTTCAGAAGTTGTTAGCTAAGAAACGAAACATATTCTTTTCCTGAACTAAATAAAATACAAGAAAACTAGGATTAGGGTTAAGAATATTGGTCTTTTAGACTAATGGAAAAAAACCTCTCAGACATCCCCTAGCGAAATAAGTAAAGCTGAAAATCAAGAGCTTGTAGAGAGTGTCCTTTAAAGGAATGGTTCTTTGTATCTGCTGTAACTGCAGCTGTCCTAGCCTGTGGTAGAACTAATAATTTCAAAGTCTAAAAGGAGGTATTACTCTTCAAAAGTACTTAACATTTTTTGTTGTTGTTTTAACTCTTCCCCTCTCTTATACGTGCTTACCTTCTATCCATTTCCTTCCCATCCTTGAATTTTTTATAGTTTTACAGTAAAGGGAGGTACAACAAAAACTTCTTACTGGAAATATTTGTTGGAAAAAAACCCTAGCAAAAATGCACAAAATTATTTGTTTATAGCAAAAGTAACAAGAGTCCAAAGGAAACATTACATCAAACATTTAGTATTCATAGCTTTAAGGAAATAATTTTTTTTTATCAGATACAAACAATTAGAAGTATTGACAATGCTACATCTCTAAAGATTTGAATGTCTTTAATAGCTTGTTGTTTTTCTTCTGAAGTTCACCTGATCACTGCAGTGATCACACTGACAGTGTAATTGAATTGAAACTCAGGCTTGTTAGAATATTAGATTAAAACCCAGTGCAAAATTTTTAGCCTAAGGCCACACAAATATTGTAAAATTTAAATGATAAATCATTTGAAAAAGGCATAACCCTCTAGACTAATGGATACACAGGAAAAATGGCTCATTTAATTGCTGTTAGAAACTGTGAGAAACCTTGGGGGGTTTAGAAGTTCCACAGCCTTCAGAGAAGCTCTAATATAAATTTTACAGCATTAGCAACTGTGGCACAGGCGGCCTCATGTTTTTTTGAGAACAGTTCCTGTGTCATTTAATCTATTCTTAAATCTGTCAGGAACCAGCCTGTGCACTTTCTTTGCCCTCACTGTTCTTACAGAAAGATCATTTGTGGGGTTTCAACCCTCTAGCTCTGGGAAAAATTGCTCTCTATTTCTTATAGTTTTCTCACAGTTATTTTTCTCGTGCAGTGTTATTCTTCATCTCTTCTCCCTCTGATGTTTGTTTTTGTGGTGTATTTATATAAACACATGAGCAGCAGCCATCTAATAGTTTCTTTTTGCTAAGCTAATCAAGAGAGCTCTTTTCACCTCCTCTGAGATGTCTTTTCTTTATCATTGCAGTAGCCCCCTTTGCATCTGGCTTGCAGGTGGCATTACTGCTTCCCTGTGTTTTCTAGAAAAAGTCATAGATTCAGATGTCTAACTTGTATTTCTGGTTTACGATCACCCCATTTTTCACTAGGTCACCTGAACCTTTCTCTTCTCCTGTTTTCACAGTAGATTAGCTTCTTTTTTTATAGTAGTATTTCTTTGTCAATCTTTAAGGATACCATTCTGGCACCTCGTAGCACTTCATCTGAAGAAGACTTGCTCTGCTCTGAGATCCAGTAAAGCATAGTTTGAAGCGCTTGCTACGGGATGTTCTTAAAGGTGAATGTTAAATTCTGTTGTCTTGAAAAAATAGACTTTCACTGTATTTTAGTATATGACAAAAACTGTGTGGAAAAACAAAGCAGATGACAGAAACATTCATCAGGTGTGAGGGGCAGATATATACAGGGAGTCTAATCACTGCAGTCCTGTCTCCAAAATCTATGAAGTTGCAGTCTGCTGTGTCAGCCTTTACCTGGTCAGAGAAAATAGGGACAAATACTGGTGGTTACTGGTATGGCAGAGAAGGCACAAGAACACTTTTGCTGGGTGGGTGAGAAAGAGGCTACTTACGGGATTTTGGTGAATTGAAATAATGAGAATAAAATAAATGTGTTCTTGCACTTGTCTGCTGAGAACTCTTATTCGGGAGTGAATTAAACTGCATGAATACATGAATTGAAACTACAGCTAGCCTTGATACTACAACTAGTTCTGAATGCCCAATGAAAATAAATTTTATTAAGTTGAAGTTACTGGTTTGCTCTTTTACTTCAAACAGGTTAATCTCAATAGTGTGCTTTCTTTGACCTGCAGGCTTCAGCTGACTGCTTGCAGAAGCAGCCTTTGTCTTCCTTTGTTTTTCTATCATATTTTCACATTACTACTTACAATAAAAATTCCCACCAGTGCATACCTTCTGTAACTTGTTCCAAACTCTTGCACCTCGGCCTCTGTATTTCTGATGACAAACTTTTTAAAGATAAAAGGGAAAATGAGCTCAAACAGCGATGTGATCAGGACCTTCTCGGCTACTTTAACTTTTCTGGAACTGTTGCTGTTCATGATATGTTCTTTGGCAGTAGAAATTAAGTGGTTATGTAAATGGAAAGGATACAGCACAGACTTAAAAAGGTCCAGCTTATTCTTGGAATGCAATTCTTTGTTCTCATGGGGCAAAAAAATAATTTGACTTATGTGAAGAGTATTAACCATCTCTGATACTGCATATCCTGTACGTCTTAATTTCACCAGCACAATCTTTTTAACTTGTTAGTAATATTTTTCACTAATTTAATTCATTTTATACTTAAAGAAAAAATACAATCCATATAAAAGAGAGACTCCTTTCTTCATGTGGCTATTTTAGATCTTTTAATGCTCCATTTAAATAAAATGTTTTGTTACCTTTTTCTTTTTTTTTTTTTTGCATAGCTCTCAGGTCAGAATATGTGAAGGTGGGGTGGTATGTTTTCTGTCTCTTGACCATGCTCACACCTAAGCAAATCTTTTGAGTGCTGTTTATTTGTGTCTTGTAAATACCACCATGCTTTAACTCAATTTTAATTTTTTTTTTCCATTGTGACATGTTTGCCCAGATACTGCACAACCTCCCTATTAGTACCTGCGTTAAGGTGCTGCAACTAGTTTTCTTGTTAAATAGTTGTGAGTTAAAACTGAAAGTGTTGTCGTGATTTCCTTCTCCTATGTTCATTTTCAGAAGAATGAAGTTTAAAATAGAAATGACAAGGGAAGAAAACTTGAAATTTGGGGTGTATTGATACCTTGCAATTTTGAAAATGGCTTTTAGATTAACTGCCATGGGAAAACAAGGTTTACGTGATCAAAAGATAGACAATGTCATATTTCAGTCTTTCCATTGGTCTTTCAGGTTCCCCCTTTTAAACCTGTTTAACCCACTCATGAAAAAATAGTGATAATGGGATAACAGAAGAGTAACTGCAGTGTAACAAAAGGAGGATTTTTAAGGATACTGTTATCTATAAATTAAGTTAAAATTAGCAGCCAGGCGAAGAGGGGACTCAGATTATTACCCCCACTGAAGAGAAGACAGATTGGTATCGACCAATGCTTTCACATGCATGCTTTTGTATTAGCTTTAGCTCTCTTCCTTGTGTTGGTTTCAAAGGGATTCTCAATTTATTATGGCAATAGCGAACGGCATTTAGGCAACAAAGATGACAAGTTCTTAGGAAACTAGCCTGTGTTATTTCTGGTAGTCACAAATGACATACTTTCTTAGCAGTTAGAAACATTTGCAATTTGCATGCGGACTAGTAGTTCATTTTATTCTGCAAATACGTCAGAGAGATTTGTGTGCAGATATGCAAATAGTATAAGTGCTTCTCTTATAACTAATTTGCTGTCTTCTGGCATATATCTGGTGAAGGTGCTACAAGATTTATGTTTTATGTATGTTTTCTGGTTGACATACAGTCGCTTGAAAAATACAGCAGTAGCAGAGAAAAGAGGCAGGATATTTATCTCTGATGTTGCTGTTCATGGGACAGGCAAAACACCTTAAAACCATTTTAATAGTAAGAGAATCAGTCTTAACTTTCTGATACTATGCCATTCCTTTGCCTTCCCTAAAGTATGCCTATAGGACAGGTATTCTGTGTCTGCAGAACAATAGGCTTTTGAAGAGAGATGTTTTGAGATCTGAGGAAAAAATTCTGTTACTTTCTTATATCCTAAAACCTAAGCTTCCTCAGCAGTGTTTTTTAAGTCAACAATATGCGCAATTAAAATAGGTAAAAGTAGGTGCTTGCTGCAGTGTGTATAAGGTTGGGCCTATAAAACCAAAATACTTGAATCCTGCTACATTTGAATGCAGTGCATGGAACAGAACTACCTGAATCTGAAATGAGAATAACACTTTACTGCAAGCAAAACCAGACTAGAACACAATGCTGTGCCAGACCAGTCCTTGACAGAACATCCCAAGTGTATTAAATATTTTTTGTATTTATCAGCTGCTGAATGAGTCTGGTATAAAAACCTAAACATATAAATGATCCTATAAAAAGAGGGATAAGGAAGAGAGATCTGCTATGGAAAGTGAACCAGAAATACTACAGACAGATGAAGAAGTTCTGAGAAAAAGAACTGATCTTAGGACATGTTATCTCACTACAAGACAAAAATGTAAGAAATTGGTACCTTAATACTTTAGCGCATTCTGATCGATGTTGTAGTAGTCCATGTATTTTTTTGAACCAATAATGCATCACAGTTATCAATGACTATCTTTTTGAGTGTAGCATTTTTGTTGTCAGGGTGGCTTTTATGAACAGGTAACCACAACTAGTCTAAAAGCAGTTCTGAATTCTGAGAACCAAGAGGGAAATCTGGCAGGTAGTACTAGTTCACAGTTTTCTGAAATTGTGTATTTTGATACTGGGGAGGTAAACATTATTATTTGTTTTTCTTTACCGAACTATATATAGCCCTTCATTTTTTGAGGGTCATGATTGCATTTTTTTCTAAAGCATATGATATAAAAATGACCATTAACAGCTGTAGAGTAGGAAGTGCTTTGATCTAAAGAGGGCTTCAGTTTACTGGGAATACACTGTGTGGGATAAGAGATTGACAGTTTTAAAGGGCTACATTGTTTTCAAGTTGTAGGACCTTTAAAAAAATTTTTATAAAAAGAGGGTAAAGTTCACAACAGATTATATCTTGCATCTACTCGAAGAAAATATTAGTTTACCTTCAGAGTTGAACAACTTCTGCTTCTCATCTTGGAAATCAACAGGCTAATAATCCATTTTCCTTCAGTTTGGTCTCATTTAAAACTCTGTTAAAGCAAAGGAAAAAAACATCATATGGACAGATCTAGAAGTTCACAAATGCCAAGTGGGGAGGCTTCACAACCATTGTAAACTGGATGTTTGCACATTAGAGTGTGAATGCTGGTTTTAACCTTTTCATAAGGAATTTTGTATGCTGTGTAGTTAACAAGTGAGAACTATATTCCCTCACTGGCTTCCCTTCTCTGTTACTTCCTAGGCCTAAGACTGGATGGGGATCAGAAGCAGAATGTCAGTAGTAGAAACCAGGAGCTGAAAGTAGGAAGAATGTTGAGAGAATTGGAGCTATTGCTAAAACCTCTTCACTTTTAATACATGTAACAGCTCGCTTGGAAGCCAAACTGTTTCATCGATTTCTCCTTAGTGTGATGTTTTTCAGATTATGTGTTTCTGTGGTAGGAGTGGGTTCGGTCTTTGCCAGTGATGTTTGTGCCAGTATTTAGTTTCTTAAAAAATATTTTTAATACCTTATAGACTGTCCTTGTATGTACAATACTTCATGGAGCAAATGTGTTTTAGGGAGCGGTTTTTTTTTGTGGTTCTCCTTGTCTATAAGGAAGTATATGTGGGGGGTGTAATACAGATCAGAGGCTCAGCCACTTATTGTAAACATAGAGGGGAGCGGCTAACAATTTTGTATCTCTTCATAAACCATGCTCTCAACACTGTTTAAAATACTTGCTTTTATAAATTTGGGGGTTTTAAAAAAAAAATTAAATTTTGAAACAAGACAATAAAATCCTGCATGGGGAGTGTGTTCATACAGGTGTCCTATACAAAAGTCTCCCTTGGTTCTGCTTTAAAGATAAGAAGTTAGGCATGGCCTTTGTATGTGTAGTACAACTAGTGGCTGTGGTGCAAAATCTTCTTCTGCCATTTCTTCCCTCAAACCTTAAAGCACCATTGATCATCCTGATCTTTCTGTGGTACCATCAAACACAGTTTCACCCTATGTCCTGTTTGAAAAAAATAGCTTGCATTTCAATCAGAATATACCATTTTTTAAAATACATGCAGTGTTGATTTACAGCGTTCTAAGCCATGAGGAATGTACTACCTACTCTGCTTGATTGCTTCCACCCCATCTTTACTGCTGAACGTTTGTTTTCTTTCTTGTGCTAGAGTTTGCAAGGGTGTGAGGGAGTGTGGCTGTGCTTGTATGCAGGTCAGTAAAGTATGACAAAGTTTTCCTGTAAGAGGTCTTATTCCAGCCCATTCCACTGAATTATTTCCTCTCACTGGAAGCTCTCTTGCTGCTATCAATGCTAGTAATTTAATTGGCAATTGTAGTCAAATGTTAGTTTTCAGAAATTTGATTTTGGTGAATATTAACTAAACTGTTGGCATTCCTGGTTGTTAAAACTGGGTTTGAAATTTTTCAGATTTATCTGAGGCATCTAAGTTTTCTGAATCTGGCTAGAACAGTAACCTAAGAGGTTTGCTTGCAAATTTGCAGCTTCCCAGTGTTCGAGTCTCCTACAATCAAATGAAAATTGAGAGACAAGTTGATAGCTTTTTCAATGTTTGTAGATATCTCAATGTTGTTAAGTTAGTCTTTTTACCAAAAGCTTGTATTGTCCAGCTCTGCTAACGAGAGGGAAGGCTTGCGGTTTTCAACTCCGTTCATAAAAAGGATATTTAATATTAGAGTTATGTTGAGACAAGTAAGTCAAAGATGGTCTCTGGCAAATCTTGGCTTTCATTTAAAACATTTATTTCAAACACATTTTGATTTATAAACTTCATGAGTTACATACAGACAAACAATGGTTAGTTTTAATGATAAGATAATTTTATGTTGTTATTTTTCATTTTCCATTTTCAAAAGTTTTAGAACAGTCACAATAGTTTCCTCAATTATCGTTGTGATTAATTTCGATGAGGTGATTGGAGAAGACAGCAGAAAAAATATAGAATGTTTAGGTTAAATATTTAATGCTTAAGAAATGTTTGATTTGTCAGTAGTGAAAAAACATTATCAATGGTCATTTTTATACATGATGTATAGTGTTAGCATAGGAGATATGTCAATACATCACTAGTGTAGGATTTATGAAAAGACATTAAGTAAAATGTTCTCTTCACTCTTTTGTTGCCAACCTTGACAAGAGGCAAATATAAACTATCAAATATCAATTTAGCTGGGATTTTTTTCTCCTGTAAAATCTAGAGTGTAAGTTGTTTGCATGTCTGCTGATCTTGGAATTACTCCTTTAACTCAGGAGTTTGTAAATTGATGACTTTGTAAATTCAAGGGTCTTGGGCTCAGTTCAATAGATGGGCATGGAAATGAAAAATTTCTGAAGGCCCAGGGTGTTCAGGGTGAGCATTGCCTGGTGAGGTAGAGGTAGCTCTTCCGAACTCAGTACAGCTAACTTTCAGTTTAGTATAGAGACAATGATTAAACTGTCCCAGGAGGAACAAGCCAGTAGTTCTGGATTTTGTTAGGACAAGTAGCTGCTCTTTAAACTGAAGATCTCTAGCAATTACCTCAAAGACAAGAGCCTCCTTGTGATATACCATCTGGCTTTCAGTGATCGCGTGTTAGGTATCGTTAGGTGTCGTTGTTAGAGAAGCAACTGTTAGGTATCGTTTTCAGAGACAGCAGGTAAGAAAAGCTTAGGATATCAACTGGATATTACAGTGTTGAGGTAAATTTCTTAACATTATCAACATTTGACAAATACTGTTGTTGTTGTATACTATTAGCTGTCAGGCTTTGTGTGAGAGCCGGGGCCAGTACCTGTTCCATAAGCTACCCCAGCCCCTTCTTCTGGGACCTCTTCTTCCAGTACTTCTCTTTCCCAGCAGACTAACAGGCTTCACGCTTGTGAGATGCATTGGCAACAAGGGGTACTAGTAGAAACATTTTGCATTTTTGCAGTGTGTTAGATAGGTCTGTCACAGTATGTATCGTAATCTGTGAAAATAACATATTTTGGGAATGACTTGCATTTTTTTGATGCTGGCGATGCACATGAATACTTATAGATGTAAATTAAAAAGAATATCTTGCATTTAGAGGGAAAGAAGTAGGAACACTTGCCTTTGCAGATGATTTTAAATGCATCCCCTTTCAACAAATGCGAGACTGTGTTCCGTGTCAGAAGATGAGCAGTAATGTGTTTCTTCATAAACTCTCTCCTGTCTGGCAGATTACCTTGCTAGTTATGGCAAATTGATCCTTACACTGATTTTGCGATATCACAGCCTCTGTATCCTTCGAAAGTTTGCTGTAGTCAGAAATAACTATAATTGCTTTGAACTGATGCTGATTTCTTAATGCCTCTACTTTTTTCCTCCTCTCAAATTGACTGTGGTGTTGTTTAAGATAAATTAGCCTTCTTGTGGGAATGGGGTGCACGTGCTAAGAGAATTAGCCAAGAGAATGGATTTGGAGTTTCAGGTTTAAATTGTGTTGTGTTTTTTTTTTTTTCCTAATGTAGTAAAGAAAATGAAAGCACACCAATGCTCTTTTAAACTTCTGTGAAGTTTACTGTGTTGTAATTTTAATTATGAAAGTAACTAGCTGCTTTACATGCACTTTATAAGTAAATTATAAGATGTTGGAATAAATTTTTGCTCTTAAATTTTTGTTTTGGCTATTGTTCATATTAAACACCTTTGCTAACCCATGACCAACTGTTAACTTAAATACGTAGCAACTCTCACTGTTTCTGATGAGGTAAAGAATACTGACTGGTGCATGATTAAAGACTGCTGTTAAGTGTATGGATATCTGTGTATACTTGCGCATCCAGTGTTTGTGTTTGGGACTTCCTGAAGCCACAGGTAGAGAGGTAGTAAGGACACCAGCTGAAGCTGATTGTTTCTGCGTAATCTGTGATACGGTGTTTATCACTTTCCATTGCGTTGACTTATCTTGAAATTAGGTGAAACCTCGCTGAAAATCAGACTTTATATATGAACGTTCAAATTACTCCCAACACCAAAAAGCATTTCTAGTTAACCAAAAGAACTGTGTTCTGCTCTTAAATTTCCACCTCTTTTGTTTCTCTGTTTTTGTTTTGGTTTTTTTAAATTTTATTTCTATTTTTTTTAGTGAGTGACAGTTGCTTCAGGAACCTTGCCGAGGATCGTAGTGGGATAAACCTTAAAGATCTGGTCCAAGACCCTTCTTTGTGAGTATCTGGCTCTTATTGCTAAGCAAAGAAAAGCTTCTTCATGATATCCTTGTGAGTAGTTTTGTAATTATTTAAAGTAGTAGTATGATGAAGTACACTTAGTGCTTTAGTGGTAATATGCTTGCCAAGTTGTTAGTCTTTACTACAGACAAATATTATTAAAACCATGTTGTTTTCTACCTACTTCTGTTCATGAACTAACATCCAGTGAGCACATACAGTACGAGGTACAAGAGCAGTCATCAGAGGTAACAGATTGTGCATGCTGGTATTTCTATGGAGGAACTGTATGCACAGTGTTGCCCCTCTTTGTTGAAGGAGGAACTGCATTAACAATTAGGCGATTACTGGATGTTATCATCAGTTATCTTAACGTGTAGAATCTTTTTTTCTTTGTATCTGATTTCATACAGCTGATATTTATTTCTTCCTCTACCACCTGTTTTAATTCACATGTATGAGCAGATGATCTAATTTTTACCTCATGGCAAGACCTAGTGGTCTTCATCTCAGTGTTGCATTTTCCTCTAAAATTAAATTCAATCTCATGAGCTCTGAGCCAGACTTGAAATTGTATTGAACCTTTTGTGCTTTGTTTTTTTTTTCTCTTCAGTTAACTTCAGTACTAGCTGAAAATGTTCTTGCGAGCATGCCCAAGTGTACTGGTTGTTATGAGGGAAGGGAAAGAGGGGAAAAATTCACATCTTTTTAACGCGAATGATAGTGCATTCCACAGTGTGTCTTAACATGATGAGCCTTTACACTGGCAGAGCACACTTCTCAGTATTGGTTGGGAAGTAGTGGGAAGTAAGGTATATTTGACATCTTATTTCAGTTACAGGGGGTTTTTAGTAATGAAGTAGATGCAGAATTTGTTTTGTCACAGGTAAATGACAAATATGCATATATAGATGCATTCTTGGGAACTTTTGACATAAGGTATGTAGTATTTGATATTTTATACTTCTGAAATGATAGAGATACAGGGGACACATATGGTTGTTGCTTGAGATTCACAGAATGAATGTAATAGGTAAATTTTGAATAATTACTATCTAGGTGTTAAGGCTATTTCAAAGACCTTAATTTTCAACCAAAATTTGCCATTCACTTTCAGAAAGGATTAATTGCCTTTGTTGTACAATGGTCATTTTCCTTGCTGTTCACCAAGGGCAATGAAATCTTCTAGTTTCCTTCCCTGACCATAACTTACGTGAAGAAGACTGTAATAAATTATTGTAATCTGCAAAATAAATTAAATGGATTTCTGTTGCTTATAGCATAAGAAGCATAAGTGACTGCAATGTAGTCATTTTTATCACTTTGAAAGATGGAATTAAGTCTCAAAGCATCTGTTAGGTGTCAAGGACTGTTCATGACACTTCTATTGTATGAGAGATTATAGTGCAAGAAAAGTCTGCTTCTTCCTGCCTAATGATAGGAATGTATAGACTTTTGTTTTGTCTTTCCAAATTTATGTTCTTGAAGTTTTATGACTGAGTACCTATTAAGAGTTCTTGCAAAATGTGTAATAGTGTGAGTGAATTTCCGAAATGAAAAAATGATCTAAGGCTATTGTCCAGCCCAGCCTTTTGTAGGTGACTCTGAGGTCCCATGGCATCTGAATTCTTTGTTATGCAAAGAGAAATGCAAAGGACAGCATTGGGCCAAAGCATAAGAGTGCCAGCCAAAGAGATGTTTTAACCTTTTTTGAAATAAGAATGAAGTTTAATTAAAATCTTTAGAGTATTTGGCTAAGATTTTCTCCTATAATGATACCGGAAATAGCAAAATAACATTTGGTTCATCCTCTTACCAGTTTTAATATTTATGGTTTAGTATTTCTTAGTGCTTGTTCGCTCTGACTGTAGACGAACTGCCTCTTTTCTTTGTAATCTAATATCAGATACCAACATCAGATTTACATAAAAAATTCAGGTGCTTTCTCTGTGAATGGCTCTGTCACTCTAAAGGTTTGCAGTGCATTTGTAATGTATGACACTAATAAAATAGTTTAACAAAAAGAATGCAAGAGATTTTAGGTTCATTAGCATATAAATAGATAGTCAGTATAAACTTTTAGCAGGAGCTCACATTACTAGCAGATGATGGGTTAGCAGCAGAGGTAGAAATACAGTATAATACACCAAAGGATAGTATATTTAAAAAAAAAAGTTTCAGTGGTTTTAGATTAGGATGGTTTGATACATCATGTAAAATGCATTTTGAATGGTGTCCGTTTCTTGTGAGACTTAGCTACTTCATACAGTTTTCTAAGCTACATTGGCATCTCCCATGTTGTTTGCCACTCTTAGCTCCATTGCAGACAACTTCTCCTTTGTTATTGCCGAAGGCTTTTTCTGGAAGGCTGAAAGTGTGTCTTTACATTGAAATGAAACTCTATAAAGTCAGCATTGTAGGGGTTTCTTTATTATTGTCTGATTTATATCAAGTATGCCTAATTGTCCAGATAGTCTGTTTTCCCCAATTGATTTCCCAGTTAGAGCAGTCGGGACTCTGTAAACTTCATCTGCTTTCAGTTCTCTCATCATTAGTAATAAAAGTTCTGCTGCTCAAATCAGGAGTTTGATCATCTCTTTCTATTTGTATGTGCTTTACTTTGTTGCTGAAAATAGAAGTGCTGCTTAAGAAAAAACCCAAGAGTATCAAATAAACATAAAGTGAGGAGATACCAACTGACTGTGGGAGAAGGAAGCATGCAACAACTTTACAATTAAATCTCACTTTGTAGTTAATTACAGAAAAGTTGAATTTGAACCGAAAGTTGGAGTTCAACTGAAAAGGTGGCTTGAGTGTTAACTGGTGTTCTGTATTCATTGCAACCGATTATAGAATCATAGAATGGTTTGGGTTGGAAGGGACCTTTAAAGGTCATCTAGTCCTACCCTCCTGCAATGAGCAATCAACTAGATCAGGTTGCTCAGAGCTCCATGATGTCTCTGCTGTATACAATGTCCAGTTTTGGACACAAAACTTACTGATGTAGGGGTGTGTAGGAGAACAGCAAGAGGAGAAGGCGGTTAGAAAGTGCAGCGCGTGACAGGTGTTACTTAATTTAGAAAACAACAGCGGAAGAGAGGAAGTATGAGTCGCCTACAGTATATAAAAGATGATTAAAGGTATTGTTCTTTTTGGCTGATGAGAAAGAATTAGTTCAATTTATAGCAGATGAGATTGTTTGGGTAGTTGGTAAAACCTCTAAATGTCAGTGTGATAAAGAAACTGGAATCTATTTCTAAGAATGTCGGGGAGAGCTCTGCAGATCACAGTGTGCATATATTTGATCCTGAGTAAGCGTAGGGAGCTGGAAGGACAACCTTTTTTTGCCTTTTTCTTTTCTTCTATGCAAAAGGTATGCATTCTGGCAGTTTGGCATCAGCATAGTTAATATGACCAAAAAACAGATGGAACTTATTTTGATTGCTATATAGGTAACTTAATGTGGCTATGAATATTCAAATGGTATGAGTTGGTTTAGATGATGCACCCACTGCAGCCCTACCTACCATTCCAGTAACACATGAAAAATATTTACTAGAATTTTGCATTCTACAGAGGAGATTGATCTACACTAGAAGACTACAGGTGTCTTTCCATGAATGGTCCTAAACCGCAGAGCTGCAGACAGCAGGTGTAATTGGAGGAACTAGGCTGGTGATTCTTAAGATGGTAGTGCAGATGTTCTTCAGACTATATTCAGCTGAGGTAAAAGGCAATGGAACAGTTTAAGATGCTAGCAAAGTCCTGCTTTTGTGGGGAAACCTTTGAGGCTCGGTAGCAAGGCAAAATTTCTAAAGCTAGTGCTCAAGGAAAGACAGGAAATTGATCAGTTCATTTGACTCCTCGCTCAGAAGCAGACTGTATGCTACCCTCTTTCTTCCCCTCCTTCTCCACCCTCAATACTCAATCTGTTCTTAGAAGATAAATGTGCTAGGTGGAATTCAATATGGTTATCACCTAAATTCCTTCTAGGTTCTTTACTGCTGAATTTCTTCTAACTGTAAATTATTTAAATTCGCCTCTGAAGCATTAGAGTGTTAGGTATACCTCCATCTACTTCAAGCAGAAGTTCTATGTATAGCCATTCCCAAGTTTTAGCTCTTACCACCACTTTATAAGACATTGCTTTCAGCTGTAGCCTGTATATAGACATAAAGTTTACAAAATACTTGTCTAGACAGAAAGGAGGATGCTTTTAATCTTTCTGTGTGATTCAGTAGCTGCAGCTCACATAGTCACTTATGCGCTTTTGTTTTGGAAGCGTCTTCAGGGCTTCTTGGAGATGAACAAGATCAAAGAGATTCTGAATGACTTCTTTCTAGGCAAAATCACATCACATCTAAACTGTTTTTCATACCTCCTTCAGACTATCTGATAAATCTAAAAGGTAAGAACAGGTAACTTCTGACAAGAGATCAGAAGTTGTTTTAATACCCATGTACTACATAACCTTTTTTTTTTTTGTTAAATGTTGTGGGAAGAAAATGTTATTTATCCTCCATGTAACTGTATTAGAAAGAGAACCAAAATGTTAATAATCCATAAGTTTAACAGGTGTTTGTTAGAAACTCCTGGATGAGCTTTGGATTCCATTTGTCCATGCCAGGAGATAGAAGTCATCTTTGTCACTGCCTTGTTGTGTTTTACAACCTTAGAAGGAGTTAGATACTTTTTTCTGGGAAGTAGTTGAGAGCTTTAGAGTTTGTCAGACGAAATATGATAAAGGAATTCTTGAGGAGCTTTGATTTTTTTTTTTTTTTTTTTTTTTTATCTTACTGAGGACACAAGCTATACTGTAGGATTGAAGACCTGATAAATACAATATTAAGTCTGTGGATGTAAAAATCACTTCACTTGAGGGAACCTGTCTAGCAGTTGTTTGGGATAACTGGAAGTATCGTAGTTCATTCATTCTGGGTTTTGCTCGTCATTTGAAAATCAGTAGCATCCTCTGTCTTGCTGAAAGTTACAAATCCCACGTTATGATGACAGCAGTTCTCTCCCACTCCCCTTTGTGCAGCCTTTCTAGTTTTTTAGTGAATGTTATAATAGATGAATGTCATGTCTGTTTGTTTTATTTAAGTGCCAGTGTCAGTAATGCAGCATAGAGAGGAAACATTTCTTCTCTAATCCTATCCACTGTTATCTTGTTTTGCAGCAGTATTCTAGTGGGAGTTCATGCTCAGTTGTTTGTCCATTATTTAACTATATTAGCACATGTTTTCCCTAATAGGCCCAGCTTACAAAAACATTCTCTTGCCTCTCTTGTCTCCTGTTAGTGAGGTTATCTGTAAGCATCAAGTGATTCCATCAGGTGGCCTTTGTCAGGACAACTGGAGGACTTACTATGGTATCCCAGAGCTCTTTGATATACGGAGGAGCAATACTGAGTTGTAACAGAAGTGCAGCCTGATTTAGGTACAGCATCTAATGAAAAAAGCTGTACTTGGCAAACTTCCAAGGATCTGACACCTACCTAAAGTAACTGATGATGATGAGTCTAATCTAATAAGCACTTCTTAAAATTGATATAAATAGAATTGGCCTAATGCTATCCTGGTGGTTTCTGATCAGTCTGGGGGAATGAGTGAGACAAGCCTTTATCTGCTCCAACTGCAAGCAGAGTTTGCATGTGCCTGAAAAAATTGTATTTATCCTCCCTTTGAGATAATTAAAACATGCTTACCTTAAGTGGCCAATGTTTCTTCTCAGGCCAGTTTCCCTGCTTGGCTTCTCCATAGTCCAGTCAGACTCCTTCAAACATATCACAGAGATTGTTCTGTAGTTCATGTGCCAAATAATTTTTACCTCCAGTCATATGAATAATTTCCTAAATGTTATCTACAGAAATTTTGTAAGGGGCTCTCTGTGTAGGCATACTGATTATCTGAGGGAAACCTACTTTTCAGCTTCATTGAAGACCTTCTCCTTTACATGCGCTTCAAGAATCGTCTCAATATATAAGATTCCTTGGCAGTTTGTAGCAAAAATTGCTAATATTGCCTGTGTTTTTCTTTGGCTGTTTAAGCTTAATGACTGATAAACCTGTAGGAACAACTTCATCTATCTGAAGCAAAACCTCAGCAGCCATCTGTGGCAAAGCAGAATATAAGAAAGATGTTTTTCTTAAGCACTTAGTAACTTTCAACTCTAATAATTTCTTACCTTTTCGCCAAAAGTATTCTCCTGTAACCTCTTTAAAGCTCCGTGCCAGCTTTATCTACCAATAGCAGTTACATTCAGAACAAAGTTGTTTTCTTTCATCATACGATTTCCAAATTCTTAGAGGGAATTTTCTTTTTTGCTCTTGCAATGTCCTGTGGCAGCCTGCAGTTAAGAAATTTAGGAGCTAATCGAGTGACTGAAAAAGTTGGTCTGGAACTAGAGGCTGTGCAGCCCCAGTGCTGTGTCTGGACTGATAACGCGTTGCTGAGGGGAAAGGGTTGTTTGCTTGCGTGGCAGCTGCAGCTTGGGTGCTTCATCTGGCTTTTCAGTTCTAGTACTAGTTTCAGAATTAGTTCTAGTACTTGTCTCTGGTACAGGGATGTACTGCTTGAAGTCTGTTAGCCAGGAACCTCTAGCTAAACGTCTTCAGGGAACTTCTATGCTTATGGGATCTGTAACCAGGAATCCTCCTGGTTACAGGAAGTTTTAAATCTAATGCATTTGAAATGCAGTCTTTTATGGACCTGTCTAAAGAAATATTTGTCATCTCTGGCTTGTTCTGGAACAGTTATAAATGTATATATGATGTTTGTTGGAATAATAAACAACACTGGTTATTGTAAGTTTACTAGATCTTCATTTTCAGGGTTAAATTTTATGTTATTTTTATTAGATGTACTTAAGCTTTCATTTATAAATGAAAATGCTAGAAATATTTTCCAAAAGGTTCTAAAGAAAAACTGTCCTTTTTGCTCTGTCTTACTATGTTTACTATCTGATGTCTGAAAAAAAACTAATACATAGGACACAGGTTGGGAAATGTTGATCAAGTTTAAGCCTAGACAGTTTCACAAAACTGATTAAAAGTTGTTTCTGTGTATGTTTTAAAACTTCATTTTAAAATTGTCCACTCTGCTTATGACTTTGTGCTAATTTTTTTTTTTTCCAGCGGCAATTTTTAAGTCCCTTTGTCTTAATACCTTACATTCTCCAATAGTACAAAAAAGAGCCTTAATACAAAGAAGTAATTCACTACTTCCCAACAGCAGGCAGATGTTTAGCCAGTTCCTGGAAAGCCATGCCTCAGCACACAGAAGGATCACTTGGGAAGATAAACACCACAACCACTAAAGTTACCACCACCACCCCCCACCCCCTCCACCCCTTTTCCTTGAGCTTTTATTGCTGAGCACAACGTTATGGTATGGTATCCCTTTGGTCGGTTTGGGTCAGCAGTGCTGGCTGTGTCCCCTCTCAACTCTTTGCTCACTCCCAGCCTACTCGCTGGGGTGGCAGAGGGGGAAAAGAAAAGGCCTTGATGCTGTGCAAGCACTGTTCAGCCATAGTTAAAACACTGTTGTGTTATCAACACTGTTTTAGTCACAAATCCAAAACACAGCAGTTTACCAGCTGCTGCGAAGAAAGTCAACTCCATCCCAGCCAGTCCCAGTACACATACAAGCACTATTACAATTACAATTGTATTTTTTTTTTCCTTTGCATTTGGAAGGAATATAGACAACACTCGTGTGTCTGGGTATATTCAAGATCAGACCAAAATGACTTTTTACAGAAGCAGTAGGAAAATTGAATATGTAACAAATATTGTCACAATTTCAGAGTTAAATATCCAAAGACTTTTTTTCTTTAATCATTTGCACTAATAATTGATAAGAATAGATTGGAGTAGAATGTATTCATTTGGTTGAATATAATTTTACAGCACATCGTTTGCTTTTGAGTTTAATGGCATAGCCCAGCTTCCTGGTCAATATTCCACTTTTTAAAATCACAGTCCAAGATCTTTTTAAAAGCTTCATGTATAATGCTAGGGATTTTCTTGAGGGATTATGCTGTACATCTCTCTGGCTTTGCTTTTTGTCTTCTCGTCCAACCCAAATAATAGAAGCATAGAATGGTTTAGATTGGAAGGGAACTTAAAGATCATCTAGTTCCAACTACCATGGGCAGGGGCACCTCCCACTAGACCAGACTGCTCAAAGCCCCATCCAGCCTGGCCTTGAACACTTCCAGGCCATAGCATCTAGTTGCACTCACTAGTCTTACCGTAGTGACTTTATCTTGCCTTTCTTGATCTTATCATTTCAAGCTTTTTTTGGAGGGGTCTTTCTCTGTTGTGTTTGCCATTTTCATCAGCTTTCCACTCAGAACTCAAACAGCCTCTTCTAAGCCCATTTTGCCGTCTCCAGGCTTCATTCATATCTCAGGTAACCTGACGCTCACCTGACCTCATTCTTTTTGATGCTAGTCTTTGTTTATATTTATATCCATATCTTTTCTGGGTATTTAAAGGGACTGTCTTCTCCTAGTGTCTAGATATTGGAAAGAAAAATACTCTATGTGTCTACAGGAGAGAGGTAGTCCAGTGCTGATCTTAAGTTATTTTGCGTCTGTGGATGGTTCTCTGAGAAGATCCTCTTAATGCTCAGCAGTGTATTAAGTGCTTTTCTGTATTCTCAGAAAAGAAATAAGATATGAGGACTTAGTAAAAAAATCAAGAACAAAACAGAAGATCTATTTATATGACTATAAGCCTGGTATGTGCTTACATCTTGAGTACTGTATTAACTTTTAAAAGGGGTATGATATGGATCATAAGACTAAGCAGAGATTCAGAACAGCTTCCACACAAAGAGAAATTAGGTAGACTAGAACTTTTCACTTTAACCAAGAAACAACATATGGTGGAGGTACTCAGGATGAATAGCATTTAAAAAAAAAAAAAGTCAGGAGCAATTATTCACTGTTTTTCACAGATCAGAAATTGTGACAAGAAAAATTCAGATAGCAGGTTTAAAATGAATGAAAGTACATACTTATTCAAGTGTAGCAGAAATGAATATTTCATAATTGATGTAACATCATATAGAAGCCTGGAGTATAAATGATAGATCAAAAAAAAAGGAATTAGACTGATGGACCTACTATGACTGTTAAAGATGATGATCGGCATGCAGCATCTAGGTCAGCAAAGTTCCTGAACTGAAGATAGCAAGAGGCAGTATGTACCCAGGGCCAAATCATGCTCTATGTCATATGTTTATTCCCTAAGCATTTGTTTTTTAACACAAGAAACATCATGCTGAGTTGTGTGGACCTTTACATTAGACTGAGCTGGTATCGCAATTTTTATATACTTCTTTTGGCAATAGTAGTTTCGTAAATAGTGGAGCACACAGGAACTTGAACGATTTTTGCATGAGGTCAGCAAACACTTGTCCTTGAAAGTAGAGCGGGCTTCCCTGACACGGCTGAATTTAAGTTTGGAGGAACAAAAGCCTCTCAACACAGGAGTTGTAATAATTTATTACATGGGAGAAATTTTCTGTCCTCTAATTTCACTATTAAAAATGACTAAATGCTCTTCTGAAATGCTCTTATTTGTGAAAATCAACTGTGAGCTGACCCCTGGACATGAGTCTTTTTGTAGGAGAGGATACATTTTTGTCAAAGTTATAAATACTTCAAAGAGTCCAAGTGGAAACCAGTGACGAGTGGCGTTCCTCAGGGGTCAGTACTGGGACCAGTGCATCTTTGTCGGTGACATGGACAGTGAGACTGGGTGCACCCTCAGCAAGTTTGCCGATGACACCAAGCTGTGTGGCGCAATTGACACAGGGGAGGGAAGGGATGCCATCCAGAGGGACCTGGACAGGCTTGAGAGGTGGGCCCGTGTGAACCTCATGAAGTTCAAGCAGGCCACGTGTAAGGTCCTGCACTTGGGTCATGACTATCCCAGGCACAAATACAGGTTGGGCAGAGAATGGCTTGACAGCAGCCCGGAGGAGAAGGACTTGGGGGTGTTGGTGGATGAGAAGCTCAACATGAGCAGGCAATGCGCACTTGCAGCCCAGAAAGCCAGCCATATCCTGGGCTGCATCAAAAGAAGTGTGGCCAGCAGGTTGAGGGAGGTGATTCTGCCCCTGTACTCCACTCTGGTGAGACCCCACCTGGAATGCTGCATGCAGCTCTGGAGTCCTCAAAACAAGAAGGACATGGACCTGTTGGAGTGGGTCCAGAGCAGAGGGCCATGAAGATTATTAGAGGGTTGGAGCACCTCTGCTATGAGGACAGGCTGAGAGAGTTGGGCTTGTTCAGCCTGGAGAAGGCTCCGAGGAGACCTTATAGCAGCCTTCCAGTACCTAAAGGGGGCCTACGGGAGAGATGGGAAGGGACTCTTTATCAGGGAGTGGAGCAATAGGACGAGGAGTAATGGTTTAAAACTGAAGGAGGGGAGACTTAGATTATATATTAGGAAGAAATTCTTTACTGTGAGGGTGGTGAGGCACTGGCACATGTTGCCCAGAGAAGCTGTGGATGCCCCACCCCTGGAAGTGTTCAAGGCCAGGCTGGATGGGGCTTTGAGCAGCCTGGTCTAGTGGGAGGTGTCCCTGCCCAGGGCAGGGGGGTTGGAACTAGGTAATCTTTAAGGTCCCTTCCAACCCAAACCATTCTGTGATTCTATTATTTAGAAAAGGCTTCTATGAAATTTGTGTACTTAATTGCAGTATAGAGTAAGTTAGCAGGGGAAAAGGGTAATCTACTACTGAAAGATTATAACAGAACACCTAGCTTCAGATATAAAGGATGCCTTTGCCACATATCTTGGGAATGATTCTGACATTGAGATACAGAAAATTGCTACTCAGAGATGTTTTCATGCTTTTATACAATACTACTCACTGTATTTAAATTCTAGATTGCTTTCTTAATTAGAAAGAGTTGTCCTGCTGTCGCTTGTTCTGGGAGACTCTTCAAAATCACTTTCTTTTTAGCACTGTACAGCAGAAATCTATACAGATGGTGACTTAAGAAGGACGAAGTATAGTTATCCCGTGATAATTCTTGTGTTGTTTTCATGTACGCTTTTCTCACCTTCTTTCACTATAGCTTAAATTTTACCATGGATTCTTCACTTATGCTTTTCCCTTTTATCCGTGCTAACATATAAACATCACGAGAACATAACCAGGACATAAGTGTTTTTTTCTGTGGATGATGACAGTCTTGAAGTTCAAAACTGACAGATCAAGCGTTCAAAAATTACCTCAAGTGATTTTCCGCAGACAGTTGTTTCAAAGAAACAGAGTCATACTACAACACTAAATGCTTCCCTTTACACACTCACTAATTCTGGTTTTAAGCTTTTTGCTTTTTCTTTAGTTACAGCATCTCTCCTCTTACCTCCAATTTCATCCCTTTCATTGTATTCGAATAGAAATTTGGATTCTAATCTATTTCTTGTTGGTTTTTGGTTTCAGATAGGAGAATGTATCTCATCTGTTAGGTGATATTTTTGGTTAGAAATACACTATTTCCATGAAAGTTGTTATTGGTGTCATTTTCAGATGGGCGATTGTTTTAGAAAAGACAGGACACTCTGGAATGTCATTTGACTGACATGATTGAATTACCTTTTGCTCTCTCAGCCTCTCTTCGTTCAGTTTGTTTCTCTCGTGGTCACAAGCCTTCTGCACAGTTAATGTACTCTATAGCTCAGTACAGTATGTGTAAATGTTCGATAGCAAGTGTTCAGCTACAGAGTAGATGATGGAGGGACTATTGAATGTGGGAATGCGAAACTGCAATGTCTCTTCTACATTTAAACAAAGCATATTTCGTTTGTTCCTGTGATTATATATTTTTTTAAATAATTACTTATTAGGTGGTGTGTTTTAGTCTACTGTGTTCCATTTTTCCAAAAGATTCACTGAGAGATACAAATGTGCTTCTAACGTAAAGATACCTTTAGTGGATTCTTTTCTTTTTTCTGCTAACATAAAAACTACTTTTCTAACAGAGCCTGGAAAGCCACTCCCTATACAGGTTGTTAATATTCCAGGAAATGTATTAATATGTAATTTTGTTTTGGGTTTCATATACAGATAAAAGGAACACAGGGCAATGTGATAGAGAGATTTTTACCACTGTAGTTCTGGGATGGCTGTATTATTCAGGACTGAGAAGCATCGTGTGTTACCACATCAGCTGTTGTGTCTGTTTTGTGCCTGGAGCTCTAGCTGTACCCGTATTGTCAGCATTTCCTTCAGGAAACTCTGTGTTTCACCTACTCTACTGCATTTGCAATGTTCTGAAAGTTATGTAACAAGATTTGTATACATTTTAATTCAACCTATCATAACAGTTCCATACAGATTAGAACCTCATTTTCATCTAAACCTGCATGAATTTTAGGGGAAAATTAGAGGCTTCAGGAGTGTTATCCTATTGTATTTCAGTTTTCTGTTGCAGGCTACAAACCGTTAATAAAAATTCAAGAATGTATTTGAGTTTTCAATGATCTTGAAACATTTAAAACTCTGAGACCTAACAGTTTTCACAGAACAAGCATCAAAACCCGGTAAATGCTCATCCCGAGTGGCAACCATTCGGCCCTCCCCATCCACAGATGGATCGTCTTGGGTTTTGGCTATAAGCAACTGCGCACTTTGCTTTCCACCAACCTACAATAAATACCCCTACCCAAAACCTATCTAAAATGGTTCTCAGAATCCTTACTTTCAAAGTTGACACTAGAAGTATAATTACAATAAAATATTCTAAGTTTATAAGAAAGTTAATTGGTACTGTATTCAGACAGTATTCTTTGGGTACAGTTGGCTTTAGAATGTATTATCTTGGGATCTTTCAGAAGTGAATACCTTCTCAAAACAGGCATTTGTCAGAAAAAATGCAAAGGAATACAGTTAATACATTTTTTTTATTTTTTTTTTTTTTTATACCTGTTCCTGGCTGTTGTGGTTTAACCCCAGACAGAAACTAGGACCACACAGCCGCTTGCTGACTCCCCCTTTCCCCCCGGCAGAAGGGTAGGGAGAAGAGGGATAAAAGGAGGGGAATGGGGAGAAAAAACCCCAAGCCTTGTGAGTTTTGTGAGTTGAGGCAGTTTAAGTGAATAATAAGGATAATAATAATAATGGTAAAAGAATATTCAAGACACAAGTCACACTCACTGCCCGGTGAATTGATGGTCGTGGATTTCCCCCTCTGGCTATCCCCCATTTATATACCGAGCATGACATCTGTGATACGGAATGTTCCATTGGCTATTCCATTGTTCTATCTATGCTCCTTATCGACTTCAATGGGAAGCTGAAAAAAGTCCTTGAATAGTATAAACATCACCTAGCAACAACTGAAACAGTATGCATTATTGACGTGCCTTTCATACCAAATCTGAAACACAGCAACCACTAGAAAGAAAATTAACTCTATCCCATCTGAAACCACGACACTGGCTTAAGAATGAATGTTGCCTGCCGTGAGCCTCAGGCAGATGATAGCTTCTCAAGGGCTGTTCTACATGTGAGGGAACGAAACAACACACTTGCCAGATCGATTGATATTTTTTTAACAGCGTGCTCTGTATTGTTCTTTAAAGGCTAACAACATTAAAAATACATCCTCAGGGAATAAATTTGTGGCCCAAAGGTGAAGTAAGAATAAAGTTCTGTTTGTGTTCAAATAGAAGGAGTATCTAAGTATCTATGTGTACTTCATTATTTGCTGGTGTTTATATAGGCATTAACTAAAGATCTAGAGATTTCAGAATAATTTCATATTTTGCATTCTAATATTTTGCATTTATACAGATAATTGAGTTTTATATTGTAGAAGAATTTTGTGAAGTGTGTTTTTAAGGAATTAAAAGTGAGAAAGCTTCTCCCCTTTTTGCTAGTGTCTCAGTCACAGTGAGAAGTGCGCCTACTTCTGCCTGCAGGGTTCAGCAGAACATTTTTAAGATACTTATGTGAAACAAAAATACCCCCAAGTTTTTCCTCAACCTAGTAGAAAAAGACACTATCAGCTCAAAGTCTTGCTCAGAAATCCCAGTAATAGCAGTGAATTCTACATTTAGGCAGGTGATTTTTTTTTTTTTTATTTATTTCGTCTTTCTTCAGGATTTCCTTTTGTCCTGCCTCTCCTGCACATCGTTCAGACTCCAGCCAGTGCTGTAGCCCTTGTGCTCTCAAGCCCTTTAATCTCTTCAGCCAATTTATTGTTTGTGCTAAACAAAGGGGTTTGGTTATGTTTTTTTTGTGGAGCCTGTGAATGCTTACCGTGCTCAAGACCTCTAATAGAAGATAAAGTTGTCTTTGGATCGAAATCCTTTTTTCCAGTCACTAGTTTTTATTATCCTTGATTTGGTACTATTATTTTCATTGTGTAAATGAGGGAACAAATGTTATGTGAACGGTGCAATGACTGCAGCATGTATAAATATACATGAGCTTTTTGTAAAATACTGGTAGTAGTCGTGTGGTTATAGCATCCCAAAGCTTAGTGTATAGGCTGAATGAATATCCAGCTTCTCAGGAAGGTTTTGTCATAGCTTTTGATTTCAGTCTCACCGTGGTTGCACTTGTACCAGTATCCAAGCTTTACGTTAGCTCACCAGCTTGGATATTTCCGCACAGCTTAATACACTGACGTATTGTGAAGGGAAACAAGTAATCTATGGCAAAGCTAGCAGTACCTAAAAATGCTTTTTTCTTTTTATTTCACTAATGCAGTAATGACTTCTCTTAAAATTTGTTATAGTGGCATCTTAACTGAAGATCGCCGTTGCTTTCCTTTCCCAACAAAGAACCAATTTGTGAATTTGTGCTTCCAGTTTTAGCGAGGTCTTAATACTCTTTAACTTCAGATGAGTTAGAACTGTTTCTGACCAAAACCTCATTTTCTGTGGAAAGACAGGCTAATGAGAGCTGCCCACTCTTATTAATCGAGAGTTCCTTAATTTATCAGGGGGACCTTTATTCTTCACATCTTTTCTTTCTGTCTGTCCCTCCCTCAACATTCCTCTTCATTTGAGGTAGTGGTGTATAGATAGAGAGCCTTCTCAAGACCATGAATTTTTGGTGATACTTTGGCTTATGAAATGGTTGGGGTTTTGTGCTGTTTCTGTTCTTCTGCACAAGGCAGGCCACTAGCTGAATATTTTTCACAGAGCTTAGTTTCCCAGATTGCTAGTTACCCTAGTAGCAAGCTTTTGTGTCACCTTGTCCTCTGTAATGCTATTCAGCTGGTTTACAGAAGCCCTATGTTGGAGAAGCAAGAAGAGGTTGCTGAAACTTCAGTAACTGTTAGTCAAAAATTACTCAAGAGCTTATTAAAGGCAAGTTTTGAAACAATGTATTTGGACAAGAACCGTGGCTGTAAGTATATCCACAAAAAAACAGGCATACGTAATTTCTACAATTACAGTTTCAAAAAGCAATATATGTTTATTAAGACACAGGAGTATTGAGTAATGGGAAAGATCAGACCACTGACAGCTTTATGACAAGGAGGTTCCAGAAGGGATGTCCCTTCCTTCAGCAAAGTGAGACTCCATGCTGGTACATGTCCTTTCTATCTCAGCAAAAGCTGCTCTTGAGGAAGGACTTTATCAGAAAATCTTTTGGCGTTCTATTATTCTGGAACAGGAGTGAATGATAAAATAATTCATTCATATATATCTGTACTATTCAGATGTTACAGCTGTAAAATCTGTCCACGTGGAAGAGGAAAGCAGATGAACTAAGCAATAAATATTTTGTACTTGGCTAGTAAAAATGAGTGAAATGTTGAACATGAAATTAAACTGGCAAACCAAAAACCATAATATTTGATTTCTTGTCAAAGTCTTCATAAAACCTTTCACTGAGGAACTTTGATAAAATTTTATGATGCACAACTATTTTAATTTTAATTGAGTTACATGTTTTGGTGAAAAAGGTTCGCTGGAAAATTGTCAAGTAACTCCTAACCAAGTTTTATATGAAGGATCTCAAACTGGTGTAAATGAGTCATATTTGCTAACAACTATTCATTTAAGTCATTCTCATGGAACAGTTAGCACAGCATGCAGCATATTTTATAAATTTTATATTTAAATTATATATTTCCTCTAAATTACATATTGCCTTGTTAATAGCTTTTTGACAAATAAGGATGAACAAATACTCTGTACTCTGAGCTGGCTGGTTGTAATGTAGATGTCCGTAGCACAGCGCTGAGTACAAGCCAACATGCTTTCCCTCTCAGCTTGGTTTATTAGTTGTGGCTCAGTGCCACTCTAACTGTGGTACAGAGCTGGCTGTGATCTCATGTGGGATGCTGGTATAGCTCTCTGAAAATAACAGATAGATGGACCCAAGGTGGTTCTTCTCTTTCTTCATCTCCTACGTTTAATAGTTCAGTTGTTAATAAAAGACGTGAGAATTCTACCAGAAGAGGTAATAAACAGTTTAAAAAACAAGTAGCAAGCTTGTATTACAATGCATCATTCAAGTATCTGTCACTAGCAATTGTTCAGAGTTAGGATTATTATTTTAATTTATTTTAATGAGAAGACTGCTAGTGGTTTATACTTGCTTTAAAGTAATTTAGTGCAGAACTGTGTCATAGACTGAATTGCTCTGTAAAACAGAACTGTCCAATAATATGCAAGCTCCCTGAAGTATTTGTCTATTATAGCTACTTACTCAGCTAGTTTTAGAAGGGGGAAAGATTGGGGAAAAAATTGAGTGGGCTAGAAAACCTTTATTCTGTGTTTGTGCTCATGTATGTATCAGTGCAGTTCTGAGGATGAAATTGAGCTGGGGCAAGAGTGGAAGGGCCAGCAAAGCTACAATGAAGTATCCAGCTGTAGAAGCTGAAGGTGGCAAGTTGCAGATAATTTTTTCTGGGATGGGAATTTTGTAGGTACTCCCTGACTGCAGTAAGTACTAGGGAGAGAATCTCAAAGTTCACAGTTGGAAATGGTTTTGGAGGAGGGCAATAGCAGCTGAGACCACAGAGGTGGGAAACATCTAATTCTTTGCTTCTATTTCTCTCTCTCTTTTCTCCAGCAAAGAATGCCTCTCAGTTGCATGACGTTTCCTTGTTAATGTCCCTATGGGCCAGGTACAGGCCACAAATAATTGAAGAGCCTGTCTGTGTGCCTGCTTTGATGTGTACAGTATCTTTGGCCTACTTTGGTTTTTGTGACCTACTCAATCTTCGGCCATTCTGTTAAGTTAGTCAGCAAAAATCACCAGTTAGTCCTTACTCATATGATGTGCGTGCAAAAGTTTTAAAACCAACAATATTTTAAAGCAAAAATAAGTACCTTCCAACCAACCATATACCACTGCTTTATTTGACTGAGCAATCATAATGTTATATTATCAAGAGTATCTATGTATTATTTGGTTTCTTCACCTTTTAATTTTCATACACAGTTCATTTTACAAATCAAAATTTATTTGCTATCAATGTAAACTCAACTTGAAACTTAAAAATAAAATAAATATCTTAACAGCATATGTGGCAGAATTGGAGTCACCATGGTCAGCTGTAAAGAATTGGCCACTGTGGAGTAAAGATCAGCTGAACTGTGAGTTAATCAATAGATGAATCAATAATCAACAGCTGAACTGTGAGTCAATCAATAGATGTAACCTTGGGATGAACATTTTTAGATATCAGGTACTCAACTTTAACTTTCTTTCATGTGTAAAAGGCTTCTGCCACATTGTATTTATTCATTACAAATGGTTTTGAATTCAGTACAAGTGGGGTTTTGACAAATTATTACATAAGACAGTCTTACAATGGTGAAACAAATTGTGAGAGGATCCTTCTACCGAATATTTACTTTTCCTTAATTAAGATGAAAGGATATTCTGTTCTTCATACTAAAACATCTGTAGTCTAAGCTTCAGAGCATGAGAAGTCTATTTTTTTTTTTAAAAAAGCTGTTTACTATAATTATTGCCAGATTTATGAAGACAACTAAATGTGCACTGGTAATCATGTTTCTCAGCTTTGAAGAGCGCTACTGAATTTGGAGAAGCACGCCTTCTTAGCAGCTTAAGGTATGGAGGCACTGCAGCTATGAAACGTATCTTGGCACTTATCTAGGGTAGCATTATGCATCAATGAACATTTAAAGTCAGGTAGTATGGCTGGAGGAAACAGGAGCTAAAGCGTTGACTGCTGTTGTGGAGGAATAGCACCACTATTTGTCCTGACATGTTTTAGATGAAAATATAGCTGACAATACAGTTTATCTTAAAATAATCTAGTAAAATCTACCCACGGTATTCCGCTCAGGGCAGAAGAAGGGAATATCGTGTACAAAATCCAAAGTTTTCATTTCACTTGTAAACGGTCTTTGGTTCACCTGCTTCCTAGGTCCACCTTTTAGGTTTTAAATGGAAGAGATGGTCCTGTGAGTTTAATTTTGTTTGAATTGATGGTTATGTATTGAGCTGCCTTCTCAGGATAGGCCTTTCAGTCTTTCATTGCTTGACCTGATGTCAAGCTGAACCTGTAAGCTTTTTGATCACAAATGCAAATCCAAAATAGAACAAAACCTTGTAAAGCAATTAAATTGTTGCATTGTCAGTGTAACATGATTTTGCAATTTTACCAGGTGTTAAGGTCCTAAAATGTATTCTACTGGCGTTATCTACAGTGGTTTCTCTATCATCTCTTTAAATGTTCTCTTTTAATGTAATGCTGCAGTTTAGATCAGTTCCTAAATTTAGGTACTACTGAAACTCATTTCAGTACATATTTGGATTATTTCTGGGCTCTTCTAACTAGCTGTTTGTAGTTATTACTGTTACTCTCTGAAGGCTGAGGGTGTAATGCTAGTGCTGGCAGGAAAAGGTAGGTTGCATAATCACAGTTACTTGTTTGGAGTAAAATCGTATTCTCTTTCCTCTATCGTTCCTTTTTATCTCCGCTATGTCATCTTATTGCGGGGAAAAAACTGAGGGGACTTGGGGCTGTGATTTTTGATGTAAACTTGTAACAAATATTAAGTAAGTTTTGTATATCAACACGTGCACAACTCCATTGATTACAAACAAACAAATGTCTGTTCCAAGTATACAAGCAAAATAAGTAGAATTTATACTGTTGCCTGTATTGTGGCAAAACTTTTCCTTACCAATTTGGATGTAGTGTCTTCCTTAAAGAAAATTTACGGTAAAAGTTAAAATATTTCAATATTTAAAAAAAAAGAATCTCCTAAAAGAAAAGGGCACACATAAAGATGAACAGAAGCAAATGCAGTGTCTTGCATCTGGGATGGAATAATTCTGTGTAGAAATAGAGGACAGGCCAACAGAGGAAGCAGCTTTGCAGAAAAGGAGCCAGGAGTGTCCTCTTGGACAAGTCGAACGTGAGTCAGTGGTGTGCCCTCGTAGTAAGGTGCGAACAGCATTCTCAGCGTTTAGCCAGCAGGTCCAGGTAACTGGGTTTGTTCAACCTGGAGAAGAGAAGGCTCAGGGGAATCCTTATCATTGTCTGCAACTGCCTGATCAGAGCCAGAAGATGGAACCAGGCTCTTCTCAGAGATGCTCAGTAATGGGATGAGAAGCAATAGGCACAAGTTGCAACGTGAGACTGTCTGTCTAAATATGAGGAATTTTGTATTCTTATTTTACCATGAAGGAGGTAAACATAAGGTGCTAACTAAAATCTGCAGGACCTGTTACTGAAATGTTGTAAGTTGAATTTGACGTAACTTGTGTTTGTTTATTTTTTTGGAAGTCAGCGGGAACTTTTGCATTTATTTCAGTAGAGCCAAAATTTTTATTTTAGTTGAATTGGCTGTTCCATCAATTTCATTTTTTTTCTTAGAATTTTAAATTATTAGACCATATAAATAGATTGTAACCATGAAACGTTATATGTTAAAGCCAATTTATAAAATAATCTATTTAGTGTTTTATTTTGCTGGGTTTAGTGCATACGCATCTTTAAATATCAGTATTCCAATATTGGTCAATTTTATGTAAACAACTAATTATGAAATGTCGTCTGATCTGTAGCCACAGTGAGGTTTTCTTAATTTCTTTTCTTTGTGAATAGTTTATATGCGTTAGAATTTGGCCTGAGAGTTTCTGTAGGTTTCTATAAAGCAGAAAATTTTCCCATGCAAAGACAGCAAGAAAAATGATGAACAAGCACAAAGTGTAAAGGGTATTAGAGGACACGTAGGACCAAGTAAATCCAGGAATGCTTCAGGGTTCTGTGAAAAAAGAGAGCTAAAAGAGCTGTTTTGCCTTTTATTCCAATTGCTAATCATCCTTTGAGCTATTTTTCTCTGATGCTCTGTTCTGCTGCTCAGTTTCTACTCTTCATGCTTGCCATGCTGCCTTTTTTTGAACTTTCACAAGTCATTGGGGAAAATAAAATGACTGGGGAGAAAATGACGGTTTCTTACAGTGGTCTATTCATAAAGCCCAGGTATCTCTGTACACAAACTTCATATATAATTTTTTTTTTTGGATATCAGTGTCTGTGAGGGTCCTGTACTGTCCTCATGCTGTACCTGTTTGCAGGTAGAGTTGTGTTGACCATCTTTTATTTCCTTTCTGCATCATGGCTCTGGAAGTAGCGTGTGAAGTATTAGCAACGTTAGTATTGGTCATTTTAGTCATTTGTCTATCAATAGTCAGGTATTTAGACTTATAATTAATGTAAGGTGTTTCTAGGGGTACAGTGGAAGCAAAATCCATGGTGCTTAATCTTTTCCAGTGTGAATCTATGATCACAGTTAACATCAGCTATTTCAAATGCCTAAAACACGTTTAAGCTGTCTGTGGTATTTGCCAGTAGGATTCCAGGTTGAGCGTTTTTTCAAGACTATTCTCCAGATCTATGAAACTGATTGTTAGTGAGAAAAGGGAGACCGACAAGGGCATGCTGGAAAATGGGAAGTCTGTACTGCTTTTAAAATTTTTTTAAAACCCGTGTGGAGTTGTCATTTCTGAATACACTGTTACATGGCAGAGAGTTCTAGACTAAATTTCTGCTTTGGAAGAGATGCCCTCCTGTCACTTTTGCTTTTTTTATCTAGGCAAATTGACTAGGACTCACTGACATGGAATAGGCATGACAGCAGGTAAGAAGGTTACGTGTTTTACAGAAATATAAACTCTGGTGTTCAGCTTACCTATTTTCATTGCTACTCACCTGTGCTGAAGCAGGAACTGAGGAAGAGATCAAATCTCTCCTCATCTGTGTTCTTCAGCTTGGGGATGTCTGGAGGCATATGTTAAAAAAAAAAAAAAAAAAAATCTTAAATTACTGTGAGGTGGGTTACTCTTCTTTCTAAATATCATACTTGTAGGAGGAGCAGTAATAAAGAAAAGAAGGACTTTGGCAAAATGGAACCATGTGGGAATGTTCTATTATTTTTACTTGTAAGAGAACATCATACAAAATAAATGGCAGGAGAACGTAGCTGATAATGACTTACAAGGTGACTGAAAGCCGCAAGTAAGGAGAAGTTAATAGTTGCATTTTGCCAATGGATTATGTTTGTGCAAGCCATTTAGAAATTAGAAGTAGTAATTTTTTTTAGGACCTGAATGGAACAAAATGCACAAATCCACATTTAGTCAAAGACCTCTTAAGTTGTCTAAGATCCTCATGTCCCCTGCCTACCATGTTTCTGAATATTGAAAGAGTCAGGTTGTAATGAGTTGTGACATCAATAGCAGAGACAATACATCAGTAGCTTTTAAATTCAACTAGAAACATTGTGTTGACATTTAAATGATCAGATGCAAACAAAAAAGGGAATGACAACTACAGAAAACAAAAATAAGAGTGCTGAGCAACCCTTATAGCTAATATTAAAAACAAAAATTTTTTCAATAACTTGAGTTTGAATGTTACAGAAGTATTTTACAAGTGGCTGTAGAGTATGGATGATGGCTTCAAAAAATAACTGGAAATTATCTAGAGTGGAGACAACTGAGAGACATGCAATAAAATCTCATTTTCAGCTTTGTCAGTAATGTTATTTGTCTATAGAAAGTTCCTCCTAGGTATGAAGAGAGAGACTGCATTCTGGGACTGAACAGATGTTTTTCGTTTATTTTTTTTCCCTTTCACATTCTGCAACACATAGCATACACTAAAAAAACCCCAGTTGACCCAGGTCACTATTTTGAGCACAATTTAGTTCTCCCATTTAGGCCACACACAGCAATATATGTGTGTATATGCAAGCACACTGATGTACTAAGGAAAAAGGAAACCAACAGCTAATTTTGCCTCTGAATTTAACTTTTTAGAGAAATATAGACATAATAAGACTGCCATTAATCGCATACTGGATTGTATTCATACTTTATATCTTTCTGGAATGTAGTCGAGAAACATGAGACATTGGAGCTTTGGGAAGGTGAAGTATTGTGTGAACTAGTGTAGTAGCCCTTCTGGATGTCACTTGTCTCTTAGGATCCTCTGTCATTCTTGTAATTTCAGAACTGTAGGATATATTTTTTTAAACAAATTATTTAAAAGTTCTGACAGTCTTCCATAAGCCCTGTGCTTTAAATTGTAAAGAACCAATTTTATCTAGAATCTGGAATGATCATACTATTTCCACATATTCTTCACATTTTATTCTTCCCAAGTTTGAGTCGTCCTGCTCTCACCTTTAGTCCTTATTGGTATTTTTTGGAATGCAGAGGCTTTTGGGATGCCTTTTTGCCTGATCATGGAAATTATTCTGCTTTTTTCAATCTGTGGTCTGCAGTTCTTTCCAGCTTGTTCTCCAGCATCAGGATCCCTGTGTTTCCATTATTCCATATCTCAGCCAAACTTCCTCTATTTTTAAAATAAATATTTAATATTTATTAGGCTATTTATTATAGCACAAGTGTGCACGTGGACTTTTTGTGTCTAAGCATGCTTCACAAATGTGTGTCAAGCATGTGCACATGCTTGAGCATCTAAGAAATGGAAGGGAAAATATACACTAAAGTTATTGGGAAGAAAATTATGGTATTGTACTGGGGTGTGAAAAGCATAAACATTGTAAAAAGCCTGAAGGCTTCATGGTGGAGGGCCATATTTTTTAAATCCACTTGTTGTTGGATCCTAAAAGTCTGTGGGGGAGGTGGCCAGTATTAATTTAGAAGAAAATAAACCTTACTGTTTCTAGTAGTTGTGGGTCAACTTATTCTCCTAGGAGGAATTGTCTTTTTCTTAATATTTCATTCAGATGATCTCTCTCCTATATTTGGGTAGAAGCAAATAGAGCTCAACGGAAATGATAGGAATGTCAGCAAAAATAACTTTATCCTCCTGTATAGGTTTCTAAAAGCTGTTATGGTAATTTACCAGTGGAATCTTTCATTTCCTGGCAGATCATTGCAATCCTTATCATATTGCCTAAATCCTTTAATTTGCAGTGCCTTCCAAGGTAGGCAAAAGGTCACTCTCAGGCACCCATAAAATTTGCTTTCAGTAGAGGTAGGTAAGGATTTTGTGACACGCAATTGCTAGCAATATATATGCAAATGCTCTGTATCTCTCCTAGGTACGTATTTGCTGGAAAAAATGCAAATACGTACTGTGCCCTACCACAGTATTTCCTATAGAAGAAATTAAGATCAACATTTATTATTGTCTTGTCCCTTACTATAAATACTTCTCTTCATACAGTGTTTTGAAGTCCTCAGTCTACCAACTGAATCCCAACATGGATATTAAATATATATTTCTTTGTCTAAATGGTGAGACTTCGACTGTTTTTGTGATAATGATTTTTGTCTGCTTCTGCATATTTTTTCCTCTCAGGAAATTTCAAATCTTGCTCATGTTGTTTAATGAGCTGGCTGGTCAAGCATCTGATGCCCCGGTGGGAACTTTCAAAGTCACTGAACACAGTTTTACTTAAATCTAGCTGACATTTCTGTCTGTTTGATTTAATGTATGATTTCCATAGTTAAATTACCAATCAGATGGAGCTTAGTACAATCATTCCCGTGCGCTATAAACATGCATGCGTCCCGCCCAGAAGTGAGCTTTTTGCTGTTGATCAACATGGCAAGACTGTTTTCAGATTCTCCTAGCGTTTGGGAAGACTTTAAAAGTCAGTTTTAATTAGAAATAAAATTTTGAGCCTGTAATGAAATTTCTGAGTGCAGAATTAGTCTCGGGCATTCTCAACCCATTTCTGATGCAGCGCCTCTCTTTTGGTATAATCTGGTGTAACTAGGCCATTACAAACCATGAAACATTTGATGTAGTGTTCTGCATGCTACGTTGTCTGATGCAGTTAAAGTCCTAAAAAAGTTTTGATGTTATAAATATCCATAATGTTTGTATTTCATTCTGTTCAAAGATCTTAAAACGTTTGTGTTCTTCATACCCTTGCTGTGAAACATACAAGTATTAATGACAGAACTTTTGAACAGTTATTAATGACCTTTTAGTGAAAATCAAAACTGAAATGGGATCATAGAATGGTTAGAGTTGGAAGGGACCTTAAAGATCATGTAGTTCCAACTCCCCTGCCATGGGCAGGGACACATTCTACTAGATCCAGTTGCTCAAAGCCCCATCCAAGCTGGCCTTGAACACCTCCAAGGATGGGGCATCCACAGCTTCTCTGGGCAACCTGTTGCAGTAGTTTTTGCTTTGCATGGAAATTCAGCATTCCTCCTACTTTTGTCCAGAAGGCACCTCTCTTCATGCTTAGAGTAAAAAAATAACATTGCACCACTGAAAATTCCATGTATTTTAATGGAATTTTATTCTATCTATTCTATCCTTTTCATAGAATCATAGAATGGTTTATATTGGAAGGTTCCTTAAAGGTTATCCAGACATCCTGGTCTCTAAATTGAAGAGACTTGGATTTGACAGGTGGACCACTCGGTGGATAAGGAACTGGCTAGATCATTGCACTCAGAGTTGCAGTCAATGGCTTGATGTCCAAGTGGAACCCAGTGACAAGTTGTGTTCCTCAGGGGTTGGTACTGAGACCAGTGCTGTTCAACATCTTTATAGACATCTTTGGTGACATGGACAGTGGGATCGAGTGCATCCTCAGCAAGTTTGCCGATGACAACAAGCTGTGTGGTGCGGCTGACACAGGGGAGGGAAGGGATGCCATCCAGAGGGACCTGGACAGGTTTGAGAGGTGGGCCCATGTGAACCTCATGACGTTCAACCAGGTCAAATGCAAGGTCCTGCACCTGTGTCACGGCAATCCCATCATATATAACCTGTCATATATAGGTGTGCCCCATGCACTGAGTTAAACTAAAGATATCCTCTAAGAAACTACACTCAGCCCTGAACTGATGTGAGTTTTGATAACTATATTGAGGTGTATTTGAGTTCATATATTTTATGTCATAACAGTTCCAATTCCCCCCCCAAAACATAAACAAATGATTCTGCTAAAAGGGGAGAGTAGCTCCTGGTCATGTGATTAGCAAATGATGTACATACGACCTCATCGCTAGTTTCTAACGTGTTGAGGACAAAGATCCTTGTTGCTTTCTTTCCCAATAACAGATTGTTGAGATGACAGTATTTTCCTACTGAGGGTGCCTGAAAAATTGGCCTCTTCCAATTTATTCTTGCTTTTCCTATGTTAAAGTTTAAAAAACAAAAAACAACTTTGGAGGGTGAAAGAAAGAAATAACATTTTTCTTCTCCTTAAAATGTTTTTATGTAGGTTTTTTTTCTGTTTAGAAAAAAAAAGGCAGAAAGCAGTGAAAACTGTGTTCTTATACTTTTGTTACTCTTAGTGATAAGGTAGGGAATAAAAATTGTTAAACATTGGGTTAGTTTATTTTCTGCCCCTCCCCCACCTTTTTTTTTCATTTTTTGCACGTGCAATAAGTCTTTGCAACATGGTGAGGTGGAGGGAGAACCCTGTAATTTTGACATCTTAATCCCAGAGCTATTGTTCGTGAGACACAAACTGACAGCAGGGATGTCTGCAATCATTTTATTTGTGTGAGGTTTTTGAGCACAGCATGTTGAAGTTAGCCTGAAATGTGGGGGGGCTGGGGGGTGTGTGTGTAAGTTTTCAAGAGTGTAATTATTGGATCCGTTAAACAAAAAAACAAACCACATGAGCTGGGACTTCATCATGTAATTCTACACCTTAGAGTATGTAAAACTGTCTTCACGAAGCAGTTTGCAAGCTGTTTTGCACAATTCGTTGCTGGCATGTAGCCAGCGACAGGAGCTGCAGCCCAGCTTGCTCTAGCTGCCAGTGTTCTCTTGTGTAGGAAGTGAGCCCAAAATAGCATGTTCTTACTACCTCCCTTCAGGGTTCTTTAACAATTTCTCAAAGGTCAGTGGAAACTAGTATCATTTAAAGTGGCTTTGTGTCTGCATTTAATGTATGCTCTTAGAGGTGGTGGAGAACAAAGTTACTTTGAAATGCAATTCTGCAACCTCTTTCCCTGGAATACTCTGTGAAGTTTTAGCTGCATGTGAGAATCCAAGGCAAGATGATTTGCCGGTGTCTCACGGGTCAACATTAAGCTAGCCCAGTTGGGTATGGTAAAAACATTGCCTTGGTCAGTTTGCTCTGGCAGGAGTGGTATCGTAACATGTATTCATTCAGTAGCCTGTGGTAAAAGGAACGTCTCCTTAGAATTAGAAATAGCCAGTCTGGCTCCCAGTCATTTGATCTGCTCACAAGCATATTCTCTCTTGAATATTCTGCTTGGTTTATAAATCAGTCAAAAGGTAGAATATTCTGATGGTAGATAACAAATATATTTATGAGATGGATCTGGAAAAGAAATTAAGCAGAGGTTTTTGAGTTTTACTTTCATTTAAGGCTGAGGCAGAGTTTCACTGGGAGATTTCGTGACAGCTTGATATCATCTAGACAGAGTGATCTATCTGAAAAAAGATTAATGTTAATTAAAGTGGCATTGGAGAACTTCAGCAGATGACAGGAGCCAAGCTGGCTACAAGCTATTTTTAGAAAATTGACTTCATAGCATTCAGTATGACTCATTTATTAAGTTAACGGATGAATCAATAGCTCAGCTTCTTATGGCAGTCACCGAATGTGGAACTGGATATAAAGACTGGGTTCGTATCTTTGGTCAGAATTCAAATTATAAAAGCTGGCCAGTATTGATTCACTCCAGGTGCACAGGTGTCTTGCTCATGGTGTAGCTACGCGGTAATAATCCAGTGAGTCTGTCGGCACAGGCATATGTACGGGGTCACAGGGGAAGACCATTCAGAAGTCCGAGTTGCAACTATATGGAAAATAACATGGTGATAATTTTAACCTTGGATCCAGAATAAATGTTTTTAAAATGAGAAATTAAGTTGCTGTTTTAGATAGAGTATTGAAACATACAGCAAATAGATCATAAAAGGGTGACTTATTAAAATAACGGATAGTTTATCATTAACAGAATCGCAGTTTAGTTTTCTGGAAGTTTTTCTTCTCGAGTTCTCTTCCCATTTGGGCTGTGGTTCATTGTTTCTTGCCTCCATTTGAGGACAGTTCCTCCTGCTTTTTAACTTTCCTTAACTTGGATGAAGTTCAAGTTTTCCCTCTTCAGTGATATTCTGCTTTAATTTGTGAAATAGTAAAGCTTCCATCTGTTCCAGTACAACTGTATTGGCCTCGTTCAGTTTATTTCCTATATTTCGCTTATTTCTTAGGTTGCTATAGAAACCTTGCTTTCAACATTCTCCTGAATCCGTTTTGTGAACTTCCTGTGAGCCCAGTGTATGCATTGTATGGCAACCTGAGATGCACCTTTTTCCCAAAACAGTTTCCCTAAAAGAGACACAAAGTTTCTATTCTTTCACAAACTCCTGTGCAAATAGTTGTATGGGATTTATTATTTCCTAATTGTTTTTATGGAATTTCTATCCCATCTTTTATGATTCTCCCTTCAAAGACCTCCACCAGTTTAACCCAATATAAGGTGTGGTTCTTCATTTTTATTGTGTTAGCTCTAATTACTAAATCTAGGAATAATTTTACTTCTCTTCTGCAAAAGGATTAGAGAACTGGGAAGTCTGTATTACATACAGACCTGATGAGACTGATGTCTATCGAAATTTGAATATGAATTGTGGGATCTTTCAGAGATTTTCAGTTACATATATATATGTGAAAAATTTAAGTTAACTAGTATTTTAAATAATTTCACTGTGAAATAATATGGCTTGCTATAGTGCGAAAATACTGCTGTTTGGAAGAGAGACTGTGCAGTAAGTCTCTTTAGATGAAGTTTGTGACTGTCTTTTCAGCTTACTGGAAGTAGCTGTCTATATTTAGCTTTGCTCTTGGTTGATTGAGTATTTGTTCTGAGAGAAAATGACATTTATATTGTGTGATGCTGGATGTTGTGTTGTTCAACTGCAGAAAAATATAATAAAAACTAAAATGTGTGAAAGGTGAAGAGTGAATCTGCACAAAAATTGAGAACCTTGTGACCTGAATTCTGGCCCTTCTAACAGGTTCTTTGCCGCATTATATTCTAGCGTACAAAGCCCACAAAAGTTAATGTGGACTCAGGTCCTTTGCAGGTCCTTTGATTCGCTGATTGGAGGTATTTGCTTCTTGAAACGCTGATCAAAAAGTCAGTGTAAAATGTTCTAACAAAACCAACCTGCAGAGAGAGCTTGTTCCCAAGAAAATGAAAAACCCTGTGCTGTGTGCAAGTCCTCTGTCACAGACTGTGTATCATCCTGTAGCTGAACTCATCTGTGTGTAATTGCCTGGTCTCTGTTCTTTCAGGTGCCAGGGATCAAAAATAACAAGCAAGCTTCAGGACAGGTCACAATTCATAGTGACACTTAAATGTAATTCAGAGAAATACTCAAGATACAAAGTTTTCCTTAAGTTGGGCATACCGATTCATGAATTGATTTTCAGTTTGCCCGGATTTTACTGTTCTTTCATCACAGTGTTTCTGGTTTTTTTTTTTTTTTCTCAGTAACTTGCATGTGTGCGACATTGTGTAATCCCTGACACTGAGGGTTTACCTGACCGTGAGAGATTTGTAATAGCGATTTGATAACACCAAACGAAGTGCTTTCAGATTTCAGGTTGGAATGAACTGGGATTAATGATTTTTGAGAGGAGAGTATGCAGTGTGTTTCACTGGTTCTGCCTCTTAAGCTCATTTAGCGAGTTAATTGTAATGGCATAATATTTTGTGCATGAAATTGATGCTAATCAAGACATTTTGCCAGAAAAAAGGCAGACTGTTTTTTAATTTTATCTATGTGTTATTGTTAACTACTCACAGGCTTCCAAATAGGCAGCTTAAATCCTTTTTTGTCATAGATACCTTATTATATAGTAAAAAAAAAATTCTGTTCCTCACATATATCATACTTGGGACCAGTAGAAGAGTTCAGACTGCGTTAACTGGATCCTCCCAGAGTGCGTGATGGCTTTAAACGTCTGTAAAACTCAAAACCAAACTTTATACACGAAGTCAAATGTCTTTATTATGTCCTCTATAGTACCAGATTTAATTGGGAATCTACTGTTGTGGATCTCTCTTACAGGAGTTATCAGATGGAGTGAAATCTAATGTTCTGAAATGTGTAGTAGTAGTATTGTGTGTGTGTGTATATATATATATATAGTGTAGTGTTTCAATAGTGTAGTATTTCAAGCTAAAGATGACAGCATAGGATTGAAAATGTGTTAAAATAGATATGGTGAGCTGGAGCTATAGGTGACAGATTGTTTATTTCAACAGTAACATAACTTTTAATGTAGCTTTCTCTTTCAAAAATGCAGAACTGTGATAACTGACACTTTCAATGACATTGTGCATGTGATTCAGTAAAGGAAAATGTCCAGTTCAGGAATGCGTAACTTAAAATGTGCTACCATTTGAACTGTAACTTGGCAGATTAAGAGTATATTAAACTCTTGACACAAAACTCTGCAAAAGTATTTGCAGAAAATGATGCTAATTAATGGTTTAAGCAAGCCAGAGGAGTTTACTGAATCAATTACTTTGATTTATGGAAGTTTTTTCTGATGTATTCCATGAAAAAGCTTAATAGTTGTGCCGAGGGTGGCCAATAAAGAACTCTACCAGGTGGAATTCCTGCTGGTGGAGTGCTGGCAGCAGAGGCTCTGTCCTCCCTTTCTGCTAGAGGACAGAAAGTCAATGAAGTTATTTTTTGGGTACTCCAGAGTGCAGACAAGAATTGATCTGAAAGAACTAAATAAAAAATATTTTCTTATGGACTTCCTTCCATTAGCAATAGGACTGGTCATGTGCAACGATAATACACACTGATCTGAGTCGTCTGGTATGATGAGGCAAACCTTCATCATGATGTTAAAACCAAATTCTTATAGCTGGAAACACCATTTAAACAAAGGTTCAGATACAGTGAAGAATAAAAGCTCATGGTTGCACTTGCGTAGGCAAAAAAAAGTTTCAGTTCTCTAGCTTTCAACTCCCTTGATGATTAACAGCAATGGAAGTTGTAGAGGAAATAGGAGAGAGCAATTGCTACACTCTAATTGTTCATGGTGAATTTGAATGCTGTAATGGCGGGACCTTGGCTCTACCTCGGAAATCATAGCTGATATTAATTAGAGCAGCGATGAACTTCAGACTTGACTTTTGCTATGCAGACTTCATCTTCTGTCTAAAGCCTTCAGAGCGTTCATTTCCGAGTGACTTACTTGTAGAGATGTGGAAAGGCAGGACTTATGGGGAAAATCTTAATGTATTTTCTGTGTTACTCTCTTCTCCCCTTTTTACGTTGAGTAAACTATATGTGTAGTAATTTCCAGATTGAATATAAGGAAATACGTCAGTATAGAAATGCTGACAATTTGAAGGAAAACATCCAATAATAGGGAGATAATACAAATACACATTTGATAGCTGTCTACTGCTTTACAATAAATATTTTCTTACGTGATTTCCACTTCTGTAGGACCCAGAAAATGACTAGTGTTGCTGTGCAGAGCCAGCAGGGAGGTCATTCATGCAGTTATATTTTTAGGTCTGAATTGTCACTATCAATGATACTGCTTCGTGAAATAAAAGCCATGTCTGCATGTCTCTGGGGAAAATGTAATATTTACCACCATTTATAGTACAAGCTATTAATGCATCTTTGGTATGTGAACTATTCTTTACCATAACCTTTGCAAGATACAGACAAGTAAATTCAGTAAGTTCAACGTGGAACAAACGCCCCTATTTTTCTGTATCAGTGCCAGCTATTGCACATCACCCACTTTTCTTTACCAATCATGAAGTCCAGAGACTTTTCAAACATGGAAGCCATAGAGTCTGTGTGGTTTGTGAGGTCTGTACATGCACGTCCAATTAAAAAATTTCAGTTTCCAGAATTGCATTTGGTTGCATTTAAAACTGTATAGTAGCTTAGGAAATACTGAGCACAAAGCACATCAGGCTTCAAATATTTAAACTCACCCATGTGACTTAGACAACAAACAAGAAATCATAGACTATGATGATTGATGGCCATTAATGTAAGGAATAACATCCTGGTGATGGTAACTCTGCTTAGTTGACCTGATTTCTGTGTTTTAGGGTGATGAAGGAAACCTTGTTTCTAACGTTTATGTTAATAACATGAAGGTTTTTCATTTGATAAAGAAAGGAAAGCTGTGGTTTTGCTGTTGCTTAGGGGCTTGGTGGGTTTTACCTCTAAATTGATAGGAGGGATATTTCTGTTTGGGAACGAGTCATGACACCATTAACATGCTGTGCTTTGTGTTACTGATTTTGAGAATATTTTTCTTCTTATTTCAGAGAATATTTTTCTTCTCCTGATTTCAGGTTGGGTGGGACTATATCTGCATACAAGATAGTGCCAGACGAAATAGAGGAAATCAAGGTACAGTACTGCTGCCTTTCAACACTGAATTCCTTTGCTTGGAGAATTACAGAAATGTTACATTAAAAAGCCATGTTCTTTCTTACTTTGAAGTGCACAAAGACTATATAGGATTTCTTTACTATCCTGTTCAATAAATTCTGAATATAGAAGACAAGAATTATTATTGATGTTGATTATATAAAGTGATTACTTATCTGAAAATATATCTTAAACTAAAAATTAAAGGTAAAATTGAACTCTTATCCTTTCCAGGCATTTTAAGTCACTGTTTTAATTGATAAAATAGAATTTTTTGTAGGCATTCATCTTAGTGTATCCTTAAATGTACAAAATATTAAAAAGTATCTGTTGAAATCTTTGTTCTTCAGTGGAGTATAAGATGGGTATTAGGTGGGAATTTGGCCTAGATCTGGTATTGTGGTCTGCGTAGCTGGTTCTTTATTTGCTTGGTAGTCAATCAGTCTGACATATTGCTTGCTCATTATAATTACTTAACCCATTGTGCAGTTTCATATACTAATTTTCAACTGTGCAAAGGGAGTCAAGAGTAGTTTAAAATCTAGTAAAGGGAAGTGGTTGCGTAATCATCTGATCTAGACATGACTTTGCAGTGTGTAAAATTGTGAGGATTTATTCCTCCTCAATTAACATCAAACCCACTGTAAGCAAATACAGTGGCTGCCTGTATCTGCATCATTCAAAGCTATCACTCTGCTGTGAGCAAAATTCATTTCTCTCCTCTGAGATTCATGGACTCCTCTGTCCTGAATTGTCAAGAGGAGCATGATTTATTAGGGTAGATCCAATGTTTAGACTTTGGTATTAGAAACAAAGAAGGTTTTCAGAACTTATTAGTGTTATGTAATATTTTCATGATGTTCAGAGAACTGCACCAAAATTATAAAACCAAAAATGACTAAACCCCTAAACCATAATATTTCTCCTTTAATATAAGAAATCCAAACCCACTGACATTTTGCTGATGTTGAAGATGGAGAAAAAGAAGCTGATGTTTCTGGCTTCGTTGTGCAAACTGAGATCAGTGAACGAATTAAAATGGAATGCTGGGAAATGTGAAATAATTTTATTTTTAGGAACTTACTGTATTAGCCAAGATCAGTAGTCACAGGAATGTGTTTTTCCCCTCACCTGCTAAGGAGGCCTGTTCTGATTTCTTGGCTCTTTCTCACTCAGATGGTGTTTAAGTGCTTGAGATCCTAGCAAACAGCAAAGGATGGGTTACTTATTGATCTCAGTTGTGCCAGCATTTAAGTGTGGAGGTAGGATTGTGGTGTTCTAAGTCACAGCTATTTAAAGTGTTTGGAAAAAATCACCTCCTTTACTTGTGTCTGGTAGCTATCTTGTCTTGTTCAGGTAATGGGGCTTTTTAGGTTGTGACTGAAGTCAGTTGACCTCTCACACCTTGAATGATTGAACTTCTCAAGCTGTAACATAATCGGTGTTAGTCATGAAATAAGGCACTGCTGGAAGGTGCTAAGACACAGTAGCAGTGAGTATAATGGACAAATCTATATCGTATATGGAAGGGTATTCTTTTGTATTTTAGAATAGCAGCTGGCAGACGGGTAGACTGAGTATCCTTGCAGTAAATATAGGGGGAGTCTTAATTTCTGAAAGGTTCTTCAACTGGATTTGAGTAGAAAAAGGAGAGGGGAGGAAATAAAAGAGAAAGCAAATGAGATTATTGGAGTGTTACTTCTAGAGAGGACAGAATCTTCTTCCATGCACAATAGTTCAGATTTATTTTGCCGCACAACTATCCCTCCCCTATTTAAACATGAAATATTAAGGGGTTTAATTTAATGAAATATGCGGAAAGAATAGCTCCAGTTTTGATATATGATTTAACTTGACAGGCTGTGGAGTGATATTCACAGGAGTTGGAATATTCATGTTTTCTGATAGTCCTCACAAAGTAAACTGCTTGCTTAAATGGCGAAGGAGGGTACTTTATCAGACAGAGAACAATAATTACTATGACAAATAAATAAGAAGTCTCTTTGACAGTGGTACCATATATTCTAGAAAAGGTGGTAGGTTAACCTCTTTTACAGGTCAAAATAATTTATGAGAAAAACAGATGTATTGATTTTTTTAATTCACGTAATTACATCTTAGGTAGTAAGACAGATTGTAAGCAGAGACTCTATCTCTTAGTTAATGGAAGAGGAAAAGCTCTGTAAGCTGTAATATACTTGCCAGTTGAAAAATATCCTTAGAAGATTAATGAAATGCATGTTTCTAAATGTATTAGTAATTTCAAAAACAACCTGTATAATATATATTTATATATATGAGAAATTATTTGTCCATAATGCAATACTCAGCAAGTTGTAACATGTGTTTATAATGTTTCCTTTCTGGAGTGTTTATCCTTGCATCTGAGTGTGATTTTACTATGTGTATATATGTACTGTGAATCATATAGAATCATAGAATGTCTCGGGTTGGAAGGGACCTTTAAAGGTCATCTAGTCCAAGCCCCCTACAGTAAGCAGGGACATCTTTAACTAGATGAGATTGCTCAGAGCCTCATCAAGCCTGGCCTTATTTATGGTTTATGTATCTAGAATATTGCCTGAACATATGTGTGACTGTTCTTTGAATGAATGTATATGGTCAGTGTTGGGTATAATCGAAGCAGTGTATCCTGCTTACCAAAATTAAGTAGTGTCTGTAGTGCTTATAGGCATATGAATTAGAAGTATTTATGGCAGAAGCAAGAGCACGTGCCGTAACTACCCTCGTACATCTTACCAAGGTTGGGAATAATTGTGTGGAGCCAATCACCATTATGGTTCCTCAGCATCTGCATCAGTCTGAAATGGCTGTAACTTGCCTTCCCTAGACTTCTAACATAAGTGCTTAGGTTCCCAAAGTGAGAGCACTCAACAAGTAACTATGTGAAGATACCATCACAGGTTTTTCCCCTGTAAACTTTTCTAGAAGGTAGAAACGTCTTCTGTCACAGGATCTTCAGGATCAATGCTTCCATAAAAGAAGCTTTCAGAGGAGGAAAACTTGAGTGAATGCATAAATGGATGTACTGCCATCTGCATTCCTGTCATTTCTTTACACTAGTTAAAGCAATGGCACTTCATTTTCAGTACTTGCTGGTTTTAAAGTACTGCAGGAACCAATGAAGACAGTAAATACAGGAATTACATGATACTTCTGAGAAAGTGTCACTGTTTTGACTTTCTCTAGTCTTCTATTCACATCAGAATAATTAATCCTGTAACCAAGTAGCTTTTCAAACTTGCAAAAACACCTTGACAGATTTCAGTTTTGCTCCTCGTCCACTGTGATAGGATGTTGTGCCTAAAGGAGAGGTCTTCCAAGCCAAATAATTTCATGTACGTAGCAACTGGTGAGTGTGTCAGGCAACACTGTTTTTGAAGAACAATTTCTGATTGGAAATTACGGCCATTGCATTTGAGAGGAAAAGAATAGCAGCGAACTTAACATTTCTTTATTTCTAGTTAATGACATTCATGACTAAATACAATTTTGTTTACAATGTGAAGTTTGCCTCAAGAGTGAAGAGCAATTTATGACTAATACTGATGAGGGAAAGTTTGTGTGATGTGCCTGTAGATAATTTTATATGTCAACAGTAGCATCTTGTGGTTTATAATACCATGAGAGATGCTTTTTTTGATTGCAGCATTCTGTCATTAGAAAGGAAATATGTGTTGTTGTGAAGGACTCTTATTCTAGAGGAAGACTCTGTGAATGAGAAGACCACTTATTAACAGATTTCTAAAAAAATACTTGGTTTGCTAGGATTCGCAAGTCAACATCAGAAGAGAATTTAATTATTCTTTTTTTTTTTTTTAAGTGCTTCCCCATATGCTTTTCATGTAGGCATATGCATGCATCTCAACATCTCAAGACCAGAAATTAATTTGGCAGCAGGTGTTCAATTCACAAAAGTAATATGCATGAGAAAGACATTGCCATTGTATTTCATTCCTATAAATACTTGTGATACGAGACAGATATTCCAGTGTAGAGAACAAGGTTAAATGGTTACCTCTTCTGGTAGTTAATTTTAAGAAATCTTGTTAGAAATTTTTCTTAGTACTGGTTGTAAATTTCTAAATTTAGATGTAAAGCAGTTCTGGAGGAAGACAAGAATTTTTTTTTAGTTCCATTATCCACCCTTTCACACAGACATATGCTTTATGCTCCTCAAAGAACACTTGTAATTCTTCTATAGACACTCTTTAAATGAAAGCACATATGCATAAAGTATTAAAGGCTGCATTTAAGTCTACCTTTCCCCCTGAATATTGACAGGATAGCTCTCTTTTTTTCTTTAGAAGTATGTGTTCACTTAATAGTTTAATATATGAAAATCCTTTTCATGAATAGCTGAAAGATGTTCCTGTCAGATTGTCTTTGGTGTGTAAGGCAACAGACTCCAGTGGTAAAAGATCCAAGAGTAGAAAATTATAAAAAAATGTGTGACAGAGGGTCGTAGCCAGAAGGGAAATTTGAAACACTGTGTCTTCTTAGAGGTCAGTTGCTCTACGTGACTTAGGAATGCATGAGATTTTTATTTATCCACACAATCATATTTAGGAATGTCTTATGGACAAAGTAGATGATTTCAGTATAAGTGAGCTTCATTTCAGAGCAAAGCTGGACTCCCATCAAAAATATGCATCAGTCTATTCTGAGACTTTCTCTGAGATCATCTGGTTTGTAGGCCTTGCGGTGTCATATGCCTACATAATACTGTATGCCAAAATCTCTCCTTTATGCCAGTAGGGGTAACTCATGCAGCCTCTGTGTGCAGCCAAGAGACACTGGCTTTGATCCTTCGAAGCATTTTCATTTTTATCAATGCGTGGAAAAAATAAGTAGCAATTTGTCAGCAAGTGCCAGTTTATAGTCCAGTATCAAAAAAACATAAGTGAAAGAAAGGTGGTCATTAGGACTGTGGTGGATAGTCCATGAGAACAGAGTTGTGGTTCAAAATACTCAGACTTAACAAAACTGGTTTAGTATCTCAGTAGTGGGCAGTAGAGTAAACAAGGAGATGTGCTGTAATCCCATTTTTTTCATAGGAAGTCCTGGATCTGGTTTATTTCATTGTTGTATTGATGTTCATCTGCTAAGTGTATCAGCATTTGCCAAGGGTCTCCACAAAATGTTTCCCCAAGGTTTGTGATGGGAGGCATCACGATTTGGTGACAATGCTGAGATTATTGCTCTGTGTATCTGTTTGGATCCAGCACAAACAAAAAATAGATTTCCCTCCAGTGACCTTTCAGAATAAGAGTTTTTTGAAGTGGCCCAAGCTGTTTAAAGGGTGCGATCCCACCAATCCCATTACTGAGAAATGCAAAGCACCAAGAAGCTTTACTCTTAACCTTTCAGGAGGGACAATTCTGTTTCTCAATTTTTCTGCCAGTGTTTTCCTTCTTCTACCTCTCAGATTAGACTTGCAAACTCATGGCACAAGAGTTGTTACTGAGTAGCCTGACATAAAAGGATATTGTCAATTGAATGTCTAATGACTGTTAATGAGTAGTATCTCCATAGACTCCAAAGCTCACAGATACAAGTTGAAAAAGCATTAAAGGCAATGTGTGATGGTCACATGTGTTTTTTCCATGATGAGATTAGTAGTCATGCTGGACTTTGTGTTGGCTAGTACTGAGAGCTTGTCTTTTAACTCTCTTAACACGCAGTGAGAGTCTGACTCTCCAGTGGACAGTTTCATTGTGCTCCTGCAGCCAGGAAACAAAGGTTTCTAAAAGGATTTGCAAGTGTCCCAACCAGTAACAAAAAATAGACACTCTTCAGAGATGTCAGTTTAGTGTATGAAACTTGTGATAAACTTCCAGATTTGGATCTCCTACTTAGTTCTTACATTTCCGTAAAGGAGACTTTCTTGTGACCGTAAATCAAGCTAGGACAATTGAGAAGCGTGTGATACATTACGTTAGAGCAACTTTAAGTCTCATCATAGTTCCCTATAATTAAAGTTTACCTGATATACACACAGATTTCTTCCCAAGTTAATTTCTAAATCCTGCGTGAGCAGAGTCAATCACTGATCAGGATTCTTTTTCAAGCTACATATGAATCACAGAAATGTAAATGACATTGTTTAGATGACAGAAAGAATTTTGAGTTTTTACTTGCTGTATTAATCCTTAAATGATCTTACAAAGTTTTGTTGTTTCCATGCTGGACAGAATGAAAGGTTTGTGTGTGAGATGTGACGAAATCGTGAAAAACATTATAAAAAATTACTTTCCTTTAATTGTTTTTCCGTGTGTATATGCATTCATGCTATAAGCACATATGTAGAGTCACTTAGGCTAGAGATTTACACCCCTTGCAGTACTGATAATGTGCTTTTAGCTCTTTCTCCACCCGTGCCATGCATTTGTGCTCCATTCTTTTAGTTCTTGCCAACAACTGATTATTTATATTATATTGTATCATATTACATCATTGCTTCTAGTTGACTGTGATTTCATTATCTGTTGTGTTATATCAGTTTTTCTTCTCATTAGTCTTTTGTTGTTTTAAGTTAGTTTTCTTCTAAAACTGATTTTTTGTCTTTTTCTGGAAAGCTCAGTCTGTATTACACTAGGTTCTGGCTTAGAATCTGGAGGTTTGATGCCAAGCCTGGCTTTGTAAGCCTGAACCACTGCCCAGGCACACTCACAATAGTGAAATATGAGTGTTTCATAAGAATGCCTTTTCTATTGTGCGATATTTTTTTTCCCCACCTATGAAGCCAGTAGTTGTTGTGGATATTTGTTTTGACTCTTGGATTGTTTATGCTCTGATAGGTTTAAGACCCATTTTGCCTGAAGGACATGAGTGTTCTCCATGCTATAGCTATGGCTATCGGTATCTCGAGTTTTGTGTAGAAACTCCTTCGGGAGTACTCACTGAAGGGACTTTTCATCTGCTTCTCTCATCTTCTGTGGATGATGGGTACTCACTGCAATCGCAGACCTCTCAACCAAAAAAAATCTGTACAAAAAGAATGTAAAATGAGAGATGGCCGAAGTGTCTGTATCACTGTTCCCTGATTATTGGACAACAGGATTCAGCCCTGCCTTTGTGGATGTTCCCTGGCATTTCATGGTATTTCTTTTAGGCAGTTGCTGCCATTAGCAGTATTACAGACATACTCCATTTTTCCTCTCTGCCTTGCAGTTCTACACTGTTTTGAGAGATGTGCATGATGTAAACCAAGCAACTGGGGTGGGGGAAGGAGGGCGTCCACTCTTTTTGACATCTGTCACTGAAAAGGTCGATTGATTTGGAAGATTTTTTGATTTGGAAGAGATGCTGGCAAGTATCTGGGGTGGCACAAATTTCTTTACATCTGTTAGTGATCAAACTCTGATCACTATTAGGACCGCTGAGTGTATCACAAGGACTCCTCTGCTTTCCTGGCAAGAACATCAAATGGCTAGATGCTCTGGACGAAAAAGTATACTCACTAACTTTCCACATGAAAGTAGGAATTATCACGTCTTGTTTTCCTGCTCTCTTCCGTCTTATGTTTCATAGGCTCTGTGGCCTTGGAGACTGCGTGGCTCCAGAAATGATAGAGAAGACCACCTCACCAAGCTACTTTCCTCTTAAAAGCTGTCTTGAATATAGAAGATGCTGAAGCATTGTTAGTAATTCCTGTTCTAGTGTGAGAAGGATTTAAACTAATGCATTTTATATTTTATTGGGAAATTTGGTCTTATGAACATCCAAAAGAAGTTTAGCCTGTGTTTTGCAAATTGTGGAATAGTGCAGCATGGGGAAGGGCAGGAAGATAGTGCATCCATTTAAGTTGAAATGCCATGACAATGACATAAAATCATTTTAGTAATATTATTATTTACTTTCCAAAGCAAAGAAAATAGTTCTGTAGTTCTCCTGCAGAGACAGAAGAGTCTATAGGATGAAAAGAGAAAAATAGCTGAAAGTTAGTTTACAAGACAAACCAGTATATTGTTGATCTTTCAAGCTTTTCTGGTTACCCAGCATTTAAGCATTCTCAGTGCTGTTGCCCTTAGAAGAGGAGATTAATGTGTATCAGATTTTTCATTACCACAGTCCTGTTTGCCTATTAAATCTTCCTTCACTAAATAGATTAGAAACAAACAACAAGAGATTTCAAATCTCTTGTTTTCCAGTGTAAAAAAATATCTCTGCTTCTCTCTGTGGCCATGGTAACCAATTTTTCTCTGACTTCCTTCTGGCTTGCTTTCATTTTCCATTTTTGCTAACTACATATTTCAGTAGCAGTCATCACCTGAAACATAGTTAGGTCTTGCGGCATTTTCTTACTTGCTCTAACACAGTTCTTTTGCTTTTCATCTGACCTGGTATACTGGGCAATGTTTTCAGTGGCTTCCGTTCTCACTGGAAAAGTCAGTTCTTAAATGGAATCTCACTTAGCCTGAATGAGAGGAGAAAACATAGCTCAGCTTCATTGAGCAGCAAATAGCTTTTGACAAGTATATAAGTAAATCGAGTTTATATAAAAGCCCTAATTATTTTCCATGTGACCTGTTACATTAAGGGGTTTTTTGGTTATATTTATCCTATAAGAATGTATTCTGGTGACTCTTTTTTGAAATCTGTGAAGGAAATTTTGTGTTGCCCTATCATAACTGATAATGTCATAATTGGTTAGGGGCTTAACTGAGTTTGAGGGAGATCTACAGTATGATCTTCTCTTGTGGTAAATAGATTTCTGAGACCTCTTTCTTTTTTTGATTGTCAAAATAGATGAATACTGGTACTGTGTATATATAGGGAAAAAAGGAGATCAGTTGAGTTTTTTTTAAAAACCTTCAGGTTCTACAGCTGTTTACAGGTAGTGTCACAGTGAATTACAAAATTATTATTTGTAGAGAAATTAAGTATAACTGCAAATAAGGACACTGAAATACTGAGTGATTGAGTGACAAATGATTTGATGAAATTCAGTGGAGGTAAATGTTAAGTAATGTGTACGGGAGGTGTGAAAGAATCCTAAATTTGCATATAAAATAGAGGGCTCTAATTTGACTGTTGTGATCCAAGAATGAGGTCTGAGAAGTGTTCAGGAGCAACTGAAGGGGAGGCAGGGGTGAGACTATGAGGAATTATTACAAAAGGAACCAAGACCAGAATGCAAGACCTTTTCTGTTATGTGTGAGCCTCCGGTGCCCCACCATATACAGTGGTGTGTGAAGGGCTGATTCTCTAATCACAGAAATGACACAGTAGGGCTGAAAAAGATTTAGAGTCAGATTATAAAAATTATCTAATTTATAGAAGCACTGCCATAGGAAGAAGAGATAAAGAGACTGAGACAGAAACATCCACAGGTGGCACATTTGGTTGCATTTCAGCAACACTCTCCTTATTTCTGCAGCACTTTTAAAATTACCTCTCATGCTTAATTTATGCAAATTGTAAGACTGCCTGAAAGCAGGTAGTAAGGCTTTGACTGTATGTCTTCTATTGGTTGATAACCTAGTGATTGTAAGGGGAGGGGGGGGAAGCCGCAAGAGAAGAAAAAGAAGGGAGTTCCTAGTAACAGAAAGCATTCACTTAAAACTGCTGAAGCTGAAACCTTATCTGGTTATACCACAGCAGTCATCTCTTCATCAGGAACCGATTCAATCAATAGTATTTTTCTGAAAAAGATTTGTAACTGCAGATCAATCTGCTAAAATAGTGTAGTTTATTTTGCTTTCATAGTATGTTTTCTATCTAGATGCTTTTTTATGTTGTGTTTTAATGGCTTGATTGCAAAAACACAGTAGGAAGACAGCAAAACTACATATGCCTTCCTGTGATATGCAAGTTTGTAAACTGTATTAATAGAGTGATGCTTAGCACTTACACCTAATTAAACTTCTCTGATAATTAGAATTTTATGTGGTGCCCTAATCCTATTAGTTACCCTGTCATATGTAAGGTGTATTGTCTAAAACAGAATAGGAAACATGAAATGTTTTTAACAGAAAACCAACCAAAAACTTCCTTCAAGGAAATATCATAAGGGAGTGTTGTAAAACAGTATTAACAGACATGTTGAACCATGTGGCTAGAGGCATTTTGTTTGCTCAGATGCTTTTTTTTTATCTGATGCACAGATTCATCTAGATGAGATTTCATGCTGATGAGCTGTGTCTGAGCACAGATGTAAAATGGAGAGTTTTAAGCAGATTCTATATTTTATTGAGTATGTTGGGTAAGTGGCTCATCTCATCTCTAACAGTGCATAGAGCTGGATTGTTGGCTTAACTGGTGTCCTAAAGGCTTCCACAAATGGACGTCTTCTAGCTAAACAAAATCAGAGCAAAGCATGTGGAGACAACGTTAAAAATGCCTTCCTTAGCCCTAGCCACCACATGCCTCGTGCCAAGAACTGAACATTTATCTCGAACCATGTCTATGTTAGCAAGTCATGCAAACCAATAGAATGTATCTAACTATAAAGTAAAGCATTTGGTGTTGGAGATCCAGCATCCGCATTGTACGTTCTTTGATATGTTTTATTTCAAACTACTTCTAGTATGATTCTGTGAACTTTATGCCTGTTAACAGCTGGAGCGAATTACATGTGCTCCTGAAGTCTATCTTCCAAATAAGTTTTATCTGAAAGGATGCCAGTTCATATCCTTAAAGATATGAACTTTGTGATACGAACCAAAGTCTGGTAAGCAGAGAGCTGTCAAAAGTGCACTGCTGTTTTGAACAAACAGGCTATGGTAGAGGTGTCCCCAGCCTCCAGCACATATATTCTCATACCACAATATATCAAGGTTACAATTAATGTGAAATTCATAAAATAGTACCATCATTACCAGTGAAACACTGTTGTCTGAGCTAAGAATTTATAGAGTGCCCAGCCATACTGACAGATTATTAAAAAAAACCCCAGATGGTCCAGACCAGTGGTCTCCAAACTTTTGGTCGTGTACCCCATCAGTAAAAAGATTTTGAGCATGCGCCCCCCAATATAAGTATATTCTAATATTTTCTCCCTGCACCCCAGTGGATCATAGAATCATTTAGGTTGGAAAAGGCCTTTAAGATCATTGAGTCTAACCGTAATCTTAACACTACCATGTCCACCACTAAACCACATTCCTAAGTGCCACACCTACACATCTTTTAAATACCTCCAGAGACAGGGACTCAACCACTTCCCCAGGCAGCCTGTTCTAATGCTTGACAACCCTTTCAGTGAAGAAATTTTTCCTAATATCCATCCTAAACCTCCCCTGGCACAACATGAGGCCGTTTCCTCACATCCTGTCACTTGTTACTTGGGAGAAGAGACCGACCCCCACCTGGCTACAACCTCCTTTCAGGTAGTTGTAGAGAGTGACAAGGTCTCCCCTCAGCCTCCTTTTCTCCAGGCTGAACAACCCCAGCTCCCTCAGCCACCCCTCATAAGACTTGTTCTCCAGACCCTTCACCAGCTTTGTTGCTCTTTTTCGGATGTGCTCCAGCACCTCAGTGTTTTTCTTGTAGATAGTGAGGGGCCCAAAACTGAACACAGTAATCGAGGTGAGACCTCACCAGTTCTGAGTACAGGGGGACAATCACTTCCCTAGTCCTGCTGGCCACACTATTTCTGATATAGGCCAGGATGCTATTGGCCTTCTTGGCCACCTGGGCACGCTGCTGGCTCATATGCAGTTGGCTATGGATCAGTACCCCCAGGTCCTTTTCCACAGGCAGCTCTCCAGCCACTCTTCCCCAAGCCTGTAGCGCTGCATGGGGTTGTTGTGACCCAAGTACAGGACCAGGCACTTGGCATTGTTGAACCTCATACCATCGGCCTCGGCGCATCGATCCAGCCTGTCCAGGTCCCTCTGCAGATCCTTCCAACCCTCAAGCACATCAACAGTCCTGCCCAACTTGGTGTCATCTGCAAACTTACTGAAAGTGCATTTGATCTGCTCATCCAGATTGTTGATAAAGATATTATGGAGAACTGGCCTCAATACTGAGCCCTGGGGAACACAGCTTGTGACCAGCTGCCAACTGGATATAACTCCATTCACCACAACTCTTTGGGCCTGGCCATCCGCTTTTACCCAATGGAGAGTACATCCATCCAAGCCATGAGCAGCCAGTTTCTCCAGGAGAACGCTGTGAGAAACGGTGTCAAAGGCTTTACTAAAGTGCAGGTAAACAACATCCACAGCCTTTCCCTCATCCACGAAGCAGATCACCTTGTCACAGAAGGAGATCAGGTCAGTCGTCATCTTGCATGCACCCCAGTTTGGAGACGACTGGTCTAGTCTGTTGAAATGATTTACTGTTTCAGGTAGCATCACAGCAGTAAGTAATGAAAAACAGCCCTGATTGATTGATTGATTAGCTGGTTTCTGAATTGCTCAGTACTAATCACTCCATAGACAATAGAATTCTTAAGAGTCATTTTGAATTCTCCCACACTTCTGGTTTATGTAAGTTTGGGTTCAAGTCAAGTTATTTTACTTCTGTGGCTGTCATAGTTTACAAGCATTCAAAATTTCATATGAGGTGTTTATAAAATTGCAAAGAAACACAGAAATGTTACTTGAGCACATTAGTATCTTAATAAAAATCCTCTTTACAATAAGTTGTTAAAAGGATCCAGAAAAAAACTGCAGGGAGAGGTCTATTCCACATTAAAAAAGACTATATAGCAACAGTTTTAAGTAAGAAAGCCCAGCATATATGTTAACAGGCTGAAAAGAATTCTGCCCCTGAAGTCTGCTTCTGTAACACGAGCACACAGGAGAAAAAAGCTTTCCCCAGAGCTTTCTCCATTTTTTTCTGAGATAAAAAGTTTTACTGTGTTAATTTGCATTGTTGTTTATTTTGTGTGAGCCATAGTTTATGGAACTATTTCTTTGCACGGATGTTCCATAAGGCAGGTAAGAAGCGATGCCACAGGGTGAGGAGAAGACAAACATGAGTGCAGGGTGCAGGTGTTGCCTGAATGAAGTGGGTCCATCTTGGGTGCAGGCATCAGATTCCTAAGGAAGTGGGATCGATATGGACTCTCAGAGAGCTATGGTTGTAACAACAGCCATTTATTTTTGCCATGGTGTGCGGAGACAACGCTGATTATGTATTTGATGGGACAACAGTAGTATTATATATTTGGATGCAAGATTAAGTAGTTTGCTAAAGGATATTTTGATATTACAATACACATAATGTCATTTTCTGGGCTGAAGTCACTGTATTTGCTATTCTGGAATATCTTTGAGCTCCCCGTGGAAGTGTTTCCTAGCATGAATTCTTTTCAAGATAAACAGTGATATAAGATTAAAGTTTAATGTTTCTGTTCTTCATTATCCCTGTAGTTTTGATATGTTCTTTTTCTGGAAGCCCCCATGATAAAATAGCTAGCATTTTGATTTTATGTACTGTAACACTGTTTCTGTACCTTTCAGTTATAGTAGGATTTCACAAATGATGTGACTTAATTGTCCTCAGCAAAATGTAAAAGGGAGAGAATGCCACCGAATCATCAGAGTTCAGTAAAGGTGCATTGGTTGCAGAATTTTACTTTTTAAAATATTCTCTTATAAAAAATAGACAAGGATTTCTAGAACTGTTCTGTCAGAAACGTTTGTGTTCAATTTCATCTGCCTAATCATTCTGACAAGATTAGGTGGAATGTTAAGACTGCAAAGGTAACACATATATTCACTTTCACCTTTTCTGCATAGACTGACATTTCTGCTTTCTCTTATTATTTATCATCTGCATTGTTACTGTTGTTATGCTCTATCAAAATAGCCTTGTATTTTAAAATTGCAAATATTGTAACAGTTTCACTGTGTTGCTCCAGTAGTATAACGACAGAAACATCTCTATTAACAAATAGACTGATCCCCTATGGAAACTGATGCTGCTTAGTCCTGTGATTTTAAAGGGTTCTTCTGCATTCTTACCAGTGAAGTGGTCTTGGTAGTTGAACATAATTTAAAATGAGGATTACCTAACGTATATCATTCTTGAAAATGAAACTATGTATCTGACGATAGCTTATGAAGAGAAGAGCTTAACATTAAGATCTTTTAAAATTCTTGTCCTTCTTTGATAAAACAGAAATCAACCATTCTTTATGTGCTTGAAACAAGGAATGTGTTTAATATTTTAATAAAAATTTTCAGGGAATAATGCTGTATAAAAAAGGCATTGTGTAAAAAATAAAGTTGAGTGTTATTTGGGACACTGAAGCTAACAGTTTAGTTTTACAGAGTACCTTGAGGATGTAAAAGACAACAGACAATTATCCTCAGGCTGGTTTTAGGAAAGTTCAAAGTTTAAACTCAGGGAACTGTAAAGAACTGCTTTACATACAAAAGCTCTGAATGATTCTGTAGGTGAGAAAATGAAAGGGATGGTTGTGTTTCAAAAATGAAAAAATGGATGTTTGTGAAGTATTATGCTCTAAGTGTAATTAAAGCTTTCACATGCACAATGTCCTCAGTGAGTTGACTTCTGAGAGACCCAGCAAAAGAAATAAGCAATAGAAATGCAATGATAAAGGGAAATTATGAGGGTTTCTGTGATTAAGTCTTTTCTGCAGACCTAACTGTGGAAAGCACTTAGTGCGCACATTCTGACTGTTCAGACAATAGTTGATGTACAGGCACGAAGCTTTAATCATAATGGCACGGTTCCCTACATTTCCCGTTTTGCTTTAAGTAAAACAACTGAGACACACCTCATGTATTTGGGTACCCAAGCACTTTTACAATGTATTTTTATATTTAAATACTTTATATGAAGTAACATATGCATTTTAACATAGTATTTGTATGTGTTCTGTATATTTTGTATTTCAATATTTTTTTTATACAATTTCAGTACCTTAAACTCTTTAAAAAACAATCCTATATTTGGACAAATAATATTTTAGCAGGGACATAGCCTTAACAACAGTAAAAACTGAGCTAATTATGTTTCAGTTCATCTAAAACCATGGCAATCTCACAATATACAAACTAAAATCAAAGGAGAAATAAAGGGGTTCCTCTGTGGTGGAATAAGTAGCTAATTTCAAACTAGCTTTTATTGAAAAGATTTTTAAATTCACTCTGCTAGATTTCTACCAATGGAAACAATACCGGACACTTTTGAGCACTTAAAATGCCTTCTGAGGATGGCTAAATAATAGGGAAAGAAAACCAAAGGAAATACTCTTTTTAACTATCCTTATATTTATCTATTTTGAGTGTGTTTGGAACGAACACGTGATCAACTATCTTCAACTTTTATCCCTTTCTGTGGTCTTAATTAAGAATCTCTTCTATCATCAACAGTGCTTGCATGAGTCTTCAAAATTAACAAATTGGGCACAAGTTTTTCTCTGACTGCACACTTAATGTACTTCACCTGAGTCTCTTCAACTCATAGGTTTCAAAATCAGGAATAAGATGCAATGCATCAAGCTCACTGACAAATATTATCCAAATAGAGAGTTTATTTTACACACAGGGTGGATAATAGCTTACCAATGCTAATAAAAAATAAAAATAACAAAATCAATTTAAATTTGAAACTGTGGTATAAACGATCTTTCTGCTGTCCCTTCTAGGAAAGGTTAATTTAAAATGGTTCTCAAGATTGTCGCCATTTCTCTTATACAAAACTCCCCATGAAAATCTGATTTACCTGTCTCCTCCATCTTAGATTATCTGCAGGGAACTGAAGGCAACATCCAAAGTACAGAGTCTGCAAAAGAATTAAACATTTTCTTATCAGACCTCAGTCAGATACTGAAATATCTCCAAAGAACAGTGATTACTGATGGAAATTTTTCTACAAATAGGTCAGTGAGAAACTGAGTATCTCCCTACAAAAACATCATTATAATAGAAGGAGCCTAAAGGGGTGAAGTCTGTTTATTCTGTGAGCCTGCAGGTATTTCCTGACCAAAATAGGATTCTTTTGTCAGTGCTGTAAATGAGGATGGCCAGATGTTAACTTCCTAGTTATGACCTTCAATTGAGTATATTTAAATGAAGCCGTAGTCTGCTTTCCTGTGCCTCAGTTTTATCATGATTGTTGTCGGGGTTTTTTCTAAAGGTTCAAAAATACATGAAACCCAAATTTCACAAAATCCAAAGAATGGGATAGAAAAGGAGCTGTCTGACAAAAAATGTTTTCATCTGTACAGTTGGTTTTTGTGTTGAGAGCTGTATACTGCTCATTCCAATGAAATATTTTTGCTGTATCCAATGCTCTTAGAATGTTTTCTTGGAGATATTTTGAAATTTGGGTGACAGACAAAAAATGCTTAGAGTTTCCCACTAAAAATATCTCCGGTTTTGGAGTTAGACAGAAGTGAAAGCTGAAGCAGCAGCTAGGGACTTAATGGACTACTAAATGATCTGTGACATTTAGGAAGGAATAGCTACAGTGGCTTGGAAATTGGCTTCATTTTTTAGGGTTGATCGGTATGGATGGTTGCAGCTCCAAAAACAAAAGTTCTAAGTGGATGAAGTGTCAAATACTGTGCTTAGATTCATGGGTACAAATGTAAAAGCTTTTTGAATATTGCTGCTATGGAATTGTTGGATTCCTGGTAGACCTGATCTTTAACCACAAATTTATAACTCTTAGCAGAAGAAAAAAAATCTTTGATTTCTTTTTAATGTCATCAAATATCATGGATATTACCAGGCCTGGAGAGAGAACTCTTGCAGGATAGAAAAGACAGAAGTGATGAGTGTTGAAATTGAAAGGGAATTCTAGGCGTGTGTTCGTTCTGCACTGGGGTGAGGTTGTGAGAGAGAGGGATGGTGCCAGGTTCTTTCTGGATCTCAATATGAAAGGCCTGACAACAAATAGCTTAATAAAATATCTGCTTTAATAAGGCAAAATAAGAGGAGGAATATAAGTAGCAAATAAATCTTACTTCCTTCAGATGCTGGGAACTCTGTGTTCGTGCAGCAACGGATCAATCCCTGGACGGATTTCTCCACTCATGAGAAATTCTTGCTGCACTTCTAGACAAAGGCAAGGCCACGCTGGCAGTGTAATCACCAGTACTGAGTGGGAGCTGCCTACAGGCTCCTCCGTTACAATGAGGTGGCAGAGTCAGTCCTTTGGCCAGGGGGTTGGACACAGGCCTGAAGGCCACGCTGGATGTGGAGCATGGCACAGCCTGCTGTGGGAGCTGCAGGGGAACTGTTATGTGACTCACTAACTCCTTGTTGTACAACAGTCTTCTGATCAGGATCACTGCAATATTTGAAACATTATAAATAGAACATTGTGTGGTCCTTAATTTCCGGAGGGCATTGCCCAGTTCTTGCTCACGGATAAAATTTATTGCATGGTCTTCTTCATCCACTAATTCCACCTACTCTCTCTTACTGAAAATATTATCTGAATGACTCTGCTGCCTGTGTAGGCTCTTCATCACTCTCCAGCACTAAAGTGGCAATTGTCTTTACAAGGGAAAGCAGTAGTCCAGGGATAATGGATACAGCATGTATCATAATCCTCAAAGCAGAATGTGTGGGAGATGATACAACTCTTTGAAAGGGTATTTTTAATTATTGAGATGATGCCTTTATTCTAAATTGCATTGAGCAGATGACTGTAATATGATTTTAACATGTCCAGAAAGGTAAGTTTTGCAATTTAAAAAACCCAAAAATTACTTATATAAACATTTTCATGTAACAGACCATATGTTAGAATAATAGTATATAAAGCAGGTGGTACACAGGTCAAAAAGACTCATTATTTCTTATGCAACTTTTTTTTAAAGTATGTAAATAACTTGGGATTCTCGTAAAGGTTACCATGTGTGTCGTCTTAAATCTTTAAAATAACAAACAAGTGCTCCCTAGTCCAGAGGGCTTTCCATGGATTCACAACTCTAGAAATGACCCATGCTTTAGCAAGGAGGGTTCTGTTTTTGTGAAGCAGCAGATATTTCATATGCATAACCTCCGCTGTCTGTCTGATTCGAGTGCATCGGTAACAATGGGAATGCACTTTTTTCACTAGAATCTGCTGTACCTACAACTGTGTTCCTTAAACATTTCCATAACTACAGAGTCTCCCTGCTTATCCTTTTGGAAAACTACTCCCCCAAAAAACTACTCCCCATAACTACTGAGTCTCCCTGCTTATCCTTTTGGAAAACTACTCCCCCCCCAAATATATTCTGTCTCCATTCTTTTTCAAGGGAAACAGGAGGAGAGAGGCATGAAATACCCATTTATGAAAGAATAATGACTAATTGCCATATCTGTATGTTAATTGTAAAGTTTAAAATAATGTCATATTCTAGATAGTTGCAAAGGTTTAATATAAATTTCAGATAAAATAAGTGAAAGGAATTTCAAAATAAATTTTAGAAGTACTTCCTGAAATACTTATCTCAAAGGGATTACACATGGTGAGAAACGTCTGCTAAGATTAGCAGAATAGAAATCATTTGAGGTTTAGAACTTAAATTCTAAGAAACCTTTTAGTGAAAAGGAGACCAAGATTTGATTTGTCTTGTGCTAAGCAGTTAAAGTTTATGAATCATTAATTCCTCTTGAAGCAGACATTATAAGGGCGTCACTCATCAACGACTATTCCCTCAGTGCTGCAGCTTTTGGTCCTGGCACAGATCTTGATTTTGCAACCGAAGCATATGGTACAAATATATTCATTGCCAGAACACTTAATTAATTAAGCCATCATTCATTCAAGATTAGTGTTAAGAGTACCAGTATAGATGACATGCTCGGTGCAAGTGTTTCTTACTCTGGAATTATTAGTGTTTGTTTGAAAACTCTCAGTCACAGAACCAAGAGCTGCGAATAAAACCAGCATGTTGGAAATCATGGCAGTGGAAAGCATTTCTGCATATACAAAGACTTTCTCTGCAGCAGTTCAGAGACTCAATATGATCACTGCAGGCATTTGTAAAGATTGCTCTTCCTTTAGCAGAAAGCATTCTATGCTTTCCTCGTTGTAATAGTACTGATTAATATTTCTTGGATGATACTTAAATTTTAGCAAGTGAAGTTTGACATAAGTCTTTACAAAAACAAGAGATGACAAGCGATTCTGCTTAGAATTGTCATTTCCAGCTCTTTTCATGTATTGCTTTGAACTTTGTTCGTGTCCTAGTTGACCTTTATGGCTTTGTTAACATCTTGAGACTAGATTGAACTAGATCACTTCTATGAAGCAGTTGTTTTATTAAGCTTCTGTTTGCTCCATTTGCAGCAACTTTATCAAATTAGGCAGACTTTTTAGAAATTTGTCTCCAATCAGTTCAGAAGGATATACACTTTTTATTTTATGTCTGTAATCCTTGTCATATAACAAAGTGCTAGCATATCTTTCTGTGTAGCACAAAACAATTTCCAAGAGCTTAGGACCTTAGAAACAATGGAGATGACAATACAAAGAATTCTGAAAAAATGCTGTCGATTATTTGACGTTCTGCATATTATTTTGCCTGAGAGATTTCCAATACCCGTAAAGGCATGTTTGAACAACCTTAATATCCTGGCAGATTTTATCTTCATTTATACCATCTGCATAAACAGTTGGAAGGTCATTTTTGAGATCTCTTTAGGATTTTGAATGCTTTTATTACCACCTGACTCCGAGTAATTTTGTTGTTATTATGTATCCAGAAAAAATTAACAAAATTTTAAATACGTTCCAAAAGAGAAATGACCAGAAAGTATCAGCTATTAAGAAAAGAAGTCTTTCTAATGTGAGTTGTTCTTCATGAGTTTTCTCCTGAGTATAATAATCAGTTGAAATCTTTGATTGCAGTGAGATCAGCTAATGCTAAGACACCTCTGCAAGCTGTAATGGAAGCAGAAGGTAGCTCATCAAATTCTATGGTAACAGCTTTCACCCAGTATTGTGTAATAGCTATAATCCTTTGGGCCCATAAGAGAGATTCTGCATAGACTGAATCCTGAAAAGGTCTTTCCTTTGAAGAGAATGGCCTTTTTAGTTCAGTAGTGGATTGTCTTGTAAGTGCCAAAAGGTTCTTTCATTACATTTTAGTCTTTGGATGCTTATACTCCGGAGTTCAGGAATAAACAATAACCTAAACAGCAAGGGAGCCTGTTACTAGTTCATTCTGTTATTCTTCTATTGAGCTCTATCTCTATAAGAAAAAAGCAAGGGCTCATAGGGAAAAGACTTTTTTCAGTAATGATCACAGTTATTTATTTTTCATTGCCTTCAACAGCTGTCAACATGTCGCTTGCATTAAGAACCGTCAATGAATCTCAATTGATTTTTATGCTTTCCTTGTCTTTTTTGAGAATCATTTGCAAGGTCTCCAAGATTACTCCTACTCAACAGATAATGGAGAAGTGCCGACAGTCTAATCAGTTCCAGAATACTCCAGTCTTCTTTCCTTTCTTGCATATACCTTTGTCTTTGTTGTTTGTATATCACTATCACAAGAAATATCAGAGCACAATGTCCATACCTTCCTTATATTTGGAGAAATAAAGGACACCGCTTACTTTTGTGTGAAGGGCCTTTCTTCCTGGTGGTTTATTATCTTCTGGAAGCTAAATCTGGCATTGATTATTAGACCTGGAAGATCATTTACCATCTGAAAATGGCACTTTATAATTTGTTCCTTATTTGTCTGTAGTAGTAATTTTTCATGGAGAAAAATAAGTATGTTTGCATACTCCCATGTAGTGACCTGTTTTGTACAACAAACCTTTCTCCAGCAACTCACACGTGATGTTCAGGGTTCACTACAAATACTTTTTTTTATTTTACACTGCGGTAGAAGGATGAATACAGGTAATTGCCATCTAATTTATATTCAGGAAAGAAATTTTATTGTTGGCTTGGTGGGCTTCACCAGAGCAAAAGAACACTTCTCTGAAGCAATCTGAACAGTGCCAGGACAATCATAGGTCGCAACAAGATCATACCTTTGTTAGGTCACGTGGCCTGTACGTGCACTGGCTGGCTGGAAGCATCTTAGATTTAATTTATGCGTTATAATTAGTTGATAAAGAATGAATACAGATGATAGATACAATCTTAAAATCTGTCAGCTGTTAGGGGGATCCACTACAAATACGCAGAGATATCAGTAAGGATGGCTTCTTTGTTGCAAAAGAGGGACACCTTCTAGTAGAATCATAGACTATTTTGGGTTGGAAGGGACCTTTAAAGGTCATCTTTAAACCTCCCCTGCAATGAGCAGGGACATCTTCAACTATACCAGGTTGTTCAAAGCCCCATCCAACCTGACTTTGAATGTTTCCAGGGGTGGCACATCTACCGCCTCTCCAGGCAACCTGTTCCAGTGTTTCACCACCCTCATAGTGAAAAATTTCTTCCCTATATCTGGTCTAAATCTACACTCTTTTAGTTTAAAACCATTACCCTTTGTCCTATTGCAACAGGCCCTGTAAAAAGTTTGTTCTCCAACTTTCTTATAAGCAGGCTTTAGATACTGAAAGATTGCAATAAGGTCTCCCTGAAGCCTTCTCTTTTCCAGAACCTCAACTCTCTCAGCCTTTCCTCATAGGAGAGGTGTTCCATCCCACTGATAATTTCTGTGGCCCTCCTCTGGACCCGCTCCCAACAGGTCTGTGCCTTTCCTGTGCTGAGGGCTCCTTCTTTACATGTGCTACAAAATGGAAATGATTTCACTTCAGGAGGAATCGATTTTTTGAGGACTTTGTTTTTCAGTACCCCAAAATATTAGAGTTATTGGAAACTCATTAGCCTAGTATACATCTAGCAGTTATTCCAGCACTTTATCCACCAGTTTGGTGGCACATAAATTCTCTTTATCCTAGCATGATTATCAGCCTTCCATTTTAAATAGAAGAGTTAACTTAAATTTGGAATACTAATGTGATTCTTCACAGTCTTACTTGTTTGGCAAAATAGTGTTCTTTGTTGCATATTGAAGAGAGCAAGCCTTGATGTAAGTGACTTTGACTCTGTTTGCAGTTCTTTGTAAGGCAGAAGTGATACTTTAGACCAAATCTCTACATATCTGCCTGAAGTTTGCTTTGTTATTTAAACCAGGTTATTCACCTGTTCTTCCACTGGTCATTTGTCCAAAAGTAAAACATTAGCTGTAGCATGTTTTGTAGACAGGTGTCTGTCAGGAATGACAAAATAATCCTGAACTGGGTAGAAAGAGAGAATAACTGAGATTCCATCCAGGCCTGTTTTAGTATATTCTTTAGAATTTGATGAACTAGACTACCCTAAGGAAATTTGTGTGAGGATACAAGTGACTTTGGCTGTTTTCTTTAGGAGTATTCTTTAGAGGACCTAAGTAAGTCTGTTCTTTGCAACACTGCATGTGCTTTTGCTAAAATATACTCATTGTTTTGGCATCTCATTCAGCTGCCTGGCTTAATAAAGCCGTACAGTGATTTTGCGTGGATTAGGCTTGCAAAATGCTGCTTCTCCTTTTATGGTATATTGATTGTAAGTTACCAGAATTGGCACACATATAGAGAAATATTCAGTAAAGACAAACTTGTTATTTTTTGGGTAACTTTACCTTGTTCTGACAGTGGAGGTATTCATATGCTGCTATGTGAGATTTCTTTTGTAGTATCCATAGACATTGTATTTACCTCGTCCCTAGCCCTTCTTCAGTCTGTGGCAATCTCAGGACCCACTGTGTCAAAACATCATTCCATCTCTAGGGTAGTCAGTTCTTGCTGCTCTCCAGACTAATGATAGCCAGTGGTGTGAAAGTATCATCTAGACATACACACTCTATGAGCAAGCGGTATTTTCTGTACAATGTTTTTGTTGCTGCTTTGATCTCAGCTCTTTTAGGTTGTTATACGCAGTTCCTTTGATTCCTTTCTGTACTCTGGTGAGTTCACGAGGTTGCTGTCTCTGGTTGAGTACACTCATGGTCTCACACCTCACTACTCATAGCTTCCTAACAGAGCTGATCAGGATGCACTGAATTGTTCATGACTGAATAGACTTGGAAAACCACTGCATTATAGTGGTTTCTTCTCCCCTTTTGAACTCTTAAATTCTTACTCCCACTTGTGTCTATGAAAGTGGCACATCTGGTGACAGTTTTCTTGGTCAGCTGCTGAAGTATACGGGTCCTTATGGCTGCCATTTTAAGGGCAGAGTACCTGTTCTTCAGTCATCTAAAATTCTTTCTTGCAGTAGTGTCAAAATTTTAGAGTAGCTAGGCAATTAGTCCTCCAGGTCTCGTTTTCAGGTCTTATGCTTTATACTTCATGCTTTATACTTCACACTCTTGATTTCATAAGGACTTTATAATTTCTCTTCACTGGTCCAAGTCTTTTAGTTTGTTTCTTTGCTTGTTGCACTGTGTGGGAATATCCAGAAGTTCAGTTGACTTCACACAACGATTGTTCAGGTGGCTTTCTGGCTCTGTGTGGACTCGAAGAACTTCTCCCTCATGGCCAAAGCAAATTTCATTAGATTTCTGGGCGAACTCCGTATCAGTATTGTATGGTATTTCAACATTTGCCATAAGGCCCCCTGGAATTCTGTCTTTGCTTTGACCCAGCGTTATGTTGGTCTAATAGTATCCAGGGCTTGTTTCAGCCTTCAGTGGAGTGATGCTGCAGTTGTTTGTGGGAGTCCTCAGGCCTTCTCCTGGCTGGTAAAAGGCAAAGGTAACTGTTCAGAGTGAGTCATTGCGGGAATGTACATGCAGACTCAAAGAAGAAAGGTTACTGGTCAGTAACTGGTGTTCTTTGAGAGGTATAGTCTGCATGTACATTAGTCTCCTACCTGCCTTTCCCCTCTTTCTGAATCTCTTTCAGGTTTGATTGTGCATTTAAGAGGAACTGAAGTGGTGGCGGATGCACTCTGCCCTGTATGTCATGCCTCAAGCAGGAAGAGGGGAGGAGGTAGAGCACCCCTCCCGGGACACCCCAGGGCAGGCCACCAGCCCACCCACTCTTAGAGTATATGTATGGACTAAATGTCTCAAAGTACAGCAGCCGTTCGTTGGTAGGTAAATTTTCTTTACTGTATTTTCACAGGTAAAGCAGTAGATTTTATTTTTTAAACAATTCCGTTCATTTACCCTACGGATGATATGCGTGAACAATACACACGTGGGGGAATTTATACCACAAACTGCATTACACTGAGGAGCTCCCTGTGTCTCTAATGGCTTCATCGCTTGTCTTTCCCCTGCCCTACATCCTCACCTTTTTTAGATAATGGAATATTTTCACTCTGTTCAATTTGCCATTTCCTTTGAGAGCTACACCAAAAATTGAAATTACGTAAGTTATAATATTATTTAAAAAGTAAAAGGAAACAATGTCTCACACAATTATAGCTGAATTTATGAAGTGACACGTAATAGTGTATTTACTGTTAGAAAATGAAGCTAGAAACTGAACTGGGTTCTGTAAAAATCAATTATATTTTTACAATTATATTTTTTTAAAAACTTCATAGTTACAGAAAAGCAAACATTTGAGTTTTTAAGCATTTTTTCTCATAGCTGGGTTCCTCATGTGTTTGTGGCTTTTTTTAATCACAGAAGCCTTGTAGTCATTTTTTAATTCACTGCACTTCCTGCCTTTTAAACAGAACAAGTAGATGTATAACCTGGCTTAAAGGGGAGATGTAGTTGTCTCTGCGTGCAAATACATACATGCAAATTTTCAAGTATAGTTTCTAAGAAGTGTAGGTTATGTGAGTTGAGGGCTATTATGGGAATGTGATTCTTACGTGTTTAGCTGGGCTTAGTTACAGACAGCAAAGTTTGGTGAAACTTCTCATCTGTGGTGCACGAGATGCATGTGCTGTAGATGTGGATTCACATAGATAAAATATTGTCAAGAACTCTAGTTTTAGAAAGTTACTGACTTGTGTATAGTATCAAGCTGCCTTTCCACATTCTGAGAAGACAACTCAAAATAAACAGTCTTTTAAACAAACTTAGAGGAACATTAATGTATGCAAAGGGGAAGAAAATGGGGGGAAAAGCCATCTTGTTTTGCACAATTAATCTGAAATTTATGGCTCCAAACCCAAGCATTTATATCTTGTGATAACAGTCTTTGAAGTGCTGCTTTAATTAAAAAAAAATTAAGAGAGAAAATTTCTGTTCATCTATTATTAGTGAGCAATATTGGATTAATTTAGTTGGTTTTATGCTTTTTTTCTTTTCCATTCCAATTGCTATTTTAGCTTGTCTTGCTGTAGGAATAATCAGAGGAGTCTATATTAGACGTCAAGATTCTCACTGGGAAAAGTAATACTGGCAAGGGGGGAGGCATTATGTTTTTCTTTTATTTAATTTTTAGTGGGTTTCAAATAAATTCTTAAGAAAACCATAGAGTTTTTATAATTACTCTAATATTTATTTTAGTAAGTAAACATTATCTTTTAGAGTTCTTTTATGCACAACAGAAATGAGACACATTGAACTTTGGTGCTTTTGCTAGTACATTTTTATTCTGTAAGGATGAGCATGTGTGCATATGCCTGCACACACGTATATATCTGCTAAATTCAGAGTGGACAAGAAAGTTGTTTCAAGAAACAAAGATGTTTGGAAAATACCTAATTCGGAATCTTCTGACAGCTCTAAGTTCCATCCCTTCCTCCAGACATCTGGGGAAAACACTGAGACTAATAAGTCAAGGCAGTTAGGTGGAATTAAGAATCCCTCCTTTGTCTTTCTGAGAGGAAATCCGAACAAGACATTTAAAACTGCACTTTTATTTTGTGGAGTCAATCTTGTATGTGGCCTATACTGTCTTTACCTTTCTCGAGCGTGATAGAATTTTTTTTGCCAGTCTCAGCCCTTAAAAAGCAGACTGCTTCAGTGTTGGCACTCTCTGTCCTGGTGGTTTGACCAGGACATCTCCCTGCTTGACCTTTCCTACTCGTTCACATAGATGAACTGTGTTGAGCATTGCATTTCAGTGCCTACTTTTTTTCCCCCTGTTCTAGGGATAATTATCATGAATGGTAGCTTTTAGAAGATGTGAAGTACTTTTTTAAAAAAGGTTACGTTACAGGCCCCGTAGGTATGTTGAACCTTCAAATATTTGATAGCTGCAATTTATTTCAAATGGAAAATGCCTATAATTAAATTTCCATTTAAAAAGTAAGCCATTTATAGAGTACATTTTTATTACTTTCTTCCTTTAGTTTTGCATTTCAGTAGAATGGTTGCTTTTTTATGACTTCTCTTAATACATTAGCTTAGTATTTACAAAAACAGCAATGCAAAATGACTGTGATGCTGAAAAGAGCAAATATATCTGTAGAATCTTCAAAAGACTAACAACTACGTTCAGTAAAATCTCAAAAGATGAAAAGGTCTATTTAGACACATCGAGATACGTACTCGCATTTCATCCAAGTCTCTTGACTACAGTGATTATACTCTGAACGTAATCCTAACATTTCTCTTACTTTGCCTTTTGTTTGGGGGGGAAGGAAAAAAGGGGTGGAGGTAATAGAAAGCGTCGAGCGTATTTTCATGGTGGTTTACTATTTAATTTTCTCATGTTCTTAAGTCATTTTCAGATTCATTGCTTGCAAAGTTGTTGCTCCACACGTAAGAATATCTTCATGCCTCTACATTTCAGCAAAGCTTTCAAGCAGTAAGAGAAAGATTGTGAGCATAAGAAATAAAGCCTTTACAAGAAATAGGGCAAAAAATATGAAATTAATTCCAAGAATAGATTAACATTTCTAAGGCCTTCCCTCTTTTTCAAACTGAATGTTGAACTCAGCTCTTTATCTTTCCTTCAGTGCCTTTGCTCTATGGGTATTCATGTTCTTGCATGGTCCTCAGTACTTGATTTTCCCTTTTAAATTAACAGACAAGCCATGGTCAGCTGAATAGAGAAGATTCGAACTCCTAAATAATACAACAATGAGGAGCAATTGGGTTACTTTTTACCTTTCCTTTTTCTTTTTTCCTGCTTTATATTTGTGTGCTGTGATGTGAATTTCTGATTCATGCAGTTACGTATGCTCTCTCAGGCCATAATAACAGGGTTAATCTTTAGTGAGCTGGGGTCTGGAGTAGTTCAAGCCACATGACTAAGTAAAGGTTGTTAGGAGATCTTAATGTGCCAGTTCCTGCATTCCTGAAACTCAGTGGTCAAAATGACACACAGTTTTTTTAGCAAATCTGTAACTATGCAGACTTTCTCTTCTTTGATATATTTTTCCATATTCTCATTTGCTATAATTTCTTCATTACGATGATGTTAGATAATCATAAATGAAAATGATCTCAGACACCCTTTTAGCTCTTTTAGCATGAGACCACACAGTGTGAAAGAAAATTAAATTGATATTTAATGTGGCTTTTTATACAACATTTCTTCTTATTTGACTTGGATTGCTAAGGAAAGTTATCATTATAGCTTTAATAACGTATTCTTATATGTTTTTTCCTTGTATTTTGAAACATACTGTCCTAGAGTAAACAAGATTTATTTGCAAATATGGAAGTTATATAATTTTACAAAGCTTCTAGTTTTGAGATCTGTGCTGCAGAACAGACTTCTGCATTTCTGAGCACTATCAGTAGTTTTTCCCAGAAGCCACAACAATCTTTTCAGTCACATAAAGTTGTTTTGAGAACTTCTGAATAATATGCACGTCTGCAAAACAGCTTATACTAACTTCTGTTTCAAAGTCCGAGGTAAATAAATGTATATTGTTTCATAATTAAATTTCATATTTAACATTGATATTAGTTCAGCAATTTGAATTGAATTTTAACATTTTTTAAATGGTCCTTCATATGTGATTAGTGGTGCATATAGGGTGAAATAACTTCAAGTTTGCACTGTGCTAGAAAAATTAAGCGTATGCCAAAATATCAAACACCTTTGTTAACTATAGAACTACTTAACCAGTTTCGACACTGAATATAGAATGGAAGAATTTTGTATAAATTCTTTATGAAAACCTGCCTGTTTATATTCTTTTTAGTATATCCTTATTCTTCCCTAATGAATGTTTTAAATGGTAACAGTGTACATGTACATGTATTCCAATGGTTAACGTGTGTGAAAAGTATGCATATGTACTGAGAAACATTTTTGCAATCCTGTTATGAAGTAAATGATGTATTCATAAGAAGAAAGGTATACATGTTAATCTCAGGAGAATAAGCACCATCCTATTGATTTGAAGGAATGTATTGTAATGATTTCATAAGCATAAACACATGGGACTATAACCCCTCTCTCATAGCAAAGTGATGGCAAAAATAGACAAAAAGACAGACAAGAAATACAATAGGGCTTGTAGCATCATAGGAAAGAAACAGTCCTCAAGACCTCAGCTCCTCCGTGTAGGCATTTAGGCTGATCCACAGTGATCCATTTTTGATACTTCTGCTCCAGTTAAGAGCATTACTCAGTCTCCATATCTATGTGGAAGACCAATATACAGTAGCAATAAGAGGACTGGAGAAGTCTTGCAACCTTTCTCAAGTTTGAATGCCTGGCTAACAGCATGCTTCATAATATTGTGTCAGTGAATGGATGCCTCTGTCACTCTGAAAATGAAATAATTAATTACACATGTAGAATTGCTCTACATTATTTAAGTGAAGCAGCAATCAAGGACAGAAACATAGAGTGCCCATGATTGTAATAAGGCTTTACTGCAAGATACTGCAAAAATTTACTAAGATAAGTAACCCACCAACTTCAGTTATCTCCAAAGATCAGGGAACTCTTCCTTTCATTCCAGAAAGGAATCCCTGTTTGTTTCTCCTGTTCACTTACTTGCAGACATTAGAAGATGGTACATTAATGGGGTTACAAAATACCCCACTTTGCTCTCTATTACCATCGTGCATCCTGTGAGCAGGTAGGAAGTCCCAACAAGTAGTTCCAAGTTGGGAGAGAGAGGGCGCTGATTGAACCAAGAGTCCTTGGAGTAGGAGATGGAAATATGTTGTGTGTTAGACCCAAGGATTTCTTACCTATTTAAATGAGAGAAATGTAAATGTTTTTAAAAGAGAAAATACAAAGAAATAGGTAGAGAGAACAGGGCACCTGATCTAATCCAAAGCTTAAGGAGGCAACAGGGCTGACATCTTATTTCTGTGCATCAGAAAAACATGATTAATATAATTATTCTATGACTTCAGTGAAATCTGAACAGGTTAGAATCACAGTTTTATGCTTTTGAAGTAAAAATGTGTCTAGAGGAACTGACTGTAATGACTTCATTCCTCCTTGTCTACCTTGACACTAGAAAATAACTGATAAAGCCTGTTTTAGGGTATTAATTGTTAAAAATATTAAGCTATTTATTGGTTGAGGGTTTTTTGTCGGTAGTTTTGTTCTGGCTTTTTAAAATTTGGTAGTAATTTTACAGTACTGTATTTTGTATCCATCAGCATAATTCCATTGACTTGAATGGAGTGACAGTGATTTACATAACCTGTCAACCTAGTCTCATCTTGAAAGCTTGTCATCAATGAAACAATAGAAGAGGAGAAAGATGAACAAAAAATATTTAATGACACTTTCGCTGGTTGAAATGCTATATAATAATTTTGTTTGTATAGTGTCAGTAAAGCCAAATATCAGGTCCCTGGCCTAGAGGAATTGTCATTTGAAGACACAACAAATTCAGGTCCATGCAAAACCAGTGGAGAATCCAGCTGGACTCCTGGCAGCAGCAAAGTGAATATGAATAGCTTTTTGTCCTCAATTGATGGTGCTAGTGCTTCTTTTTTTAGATACTTAAAATGTCAATGAGAATATTTTGTGGGATAGAGTTTTGTGGGCTAGAGAGAAAGTAAATAAGCTGAATATCAGTGTCAGGTATTTTGCCGTGGTTTTAAAAGGTTTAAGTGGTACAGTTTACACTTCTAAAATAGAATGCAACGCAAACTTCATGCCTCATAGTCAAAGGTCTTCTTACTGAAATCTTTTGTTTCTTTACTGTAAATAGAACTTGATAGAGAACTATGTCTGCCTAAGTACAGGATGGAATACCAGTAGTAGGCATTTAATTATTTCTCAGTTTATTTGAAGAGTTAGGGTGTCCACTGATTTCTTTAGCTTTTTGTAAGCTGTCACATGACATTTTTTTCCCCGTTAACTGGAGTATTATTGAACTGTAGCAAAATGAGAGCAGGGGAAGGTTTTATTTTCTCTATAAAACCAGTTGGAGTTTGGCAGGGTTTATTTTATCTAAAGATAAATGCTTCATTAAAAAAAAAAAAACAAAACCAACAACAACAAAAAAACCAAACTACAAAATCTCTCCCTCCTGTTTTATACAGCCAAAATTTTCTTGTGATAATAATTTTAAAAATACATACAATATTAAGCTCTAACTTTGTCAAACACCATTTTTACACTGAATTTCTCTCAAGTGTTCTCTGAAATGTGTAGCTGTTCGAAGTCAAGACAAATATGGTTCTAGATGATAGAGAAGATGCCACCTCTTTAAAATAATTTTTCTGACACATATCTATGTTATTGAAACAAACAATTTTAAGACTTAAAATGCCTTTTCCTACTGTAAATCAAATTTTTTCAAAACATAAGTCAAAAGTCAGATTTAATAGTTCATTTATGTATGGGTCTAAGACATACGTGTTCTTTTCTTGAGCTTGTTTGTAATGTTCATCTGACCAGAAACTTCTGTTGATTTACAGCCCACCTAAGTAGAGTGCTGTCCTCCAAACGGGGACAGTGAAAAGATGAATGTGATTTAATAAAGACAAGAGATAATGCAAAAGGGGAAGGGGAAGAAATGTGTAAAGAAAGGAGAAATAAAGACCTTTGGCTTTGCCACTCCTTCAAGTAATCCTCAGATACATTTGCATGATGGGGCTTGCAGGCAGACACAAGTTTATTCTACCTGCAATTTGGAAGAGGCTGTATATGAGCTTTCTCTTAAGTGGAAGTTACATAGCAGTACTAAACCTGCAGAACATACACCTGAGGATTAATTTGAATTGGCAGTACTTTTTACTGTACTGGACAGTTTTATGACCATCAAAATATTTTTAAGCTTTTTTAATCAGTATATTGCTCAGATCTAATTTTATGATAAATAATAAGTTTCTACCCAACAGTTATCAAAACAGTTAATTTGTACCCAATATAATACTCCAGAAACGTAAATGTACGCTAAAGTCTTTCATAGAATGAGATTTCTTTGCTAGGATAAGGATAGCTAAGTAGAGTGATCTGATTTTTGCAGATGGATGCTTTACTGTGTAGCAGGAGTCTACTTCATGTTGAGCTAACGTTGAGCTCCAAGGAGACATTCTGCTGCTGTGCTACCCCACAGTACAGTATGAAGGATAAGTGATGTAATCATATTGAGGCTAAATAAATTTTATGCTTATGTTACGTTTTTATCACCGCTTGAAAACTACTTTAAAATGTCATTTAAAAAATGAACGCAAATCAAATTAAACACTTCTCTAGTATCACGAGTTCTCCAGTATTATAAGTCATTGAATTTATGTGGCAGATTCATTAACCTTTCTTAGTCCAGCCTTGGAATTGGTGTACACGCTCCTATTGAGATGCTGTAGGGAATGTAGAAAAGATGATTATAGATAATCTTTTGTGTTGCTGTGTCAGGTGTGTTATTGCATCTTTAGTAGATAAGCTTACAAATATGTGGTCCTTGCTTTTTTTCAGGCTATTAAAAAGTGGAGCACAGAGATCAAAGTTACTGTAATAAGAATCAACTATCTAATCTGAATTAAATGCACATACTCTATTTACATGTGTCAAAGCATTATATTTATATCTCAAAATCAAACTGGTATAAATGAATAACTGTGAATTCTTGATTTCCATTTCAGGTCAAGAGATGGAGAACAGAATTTCAGTTTCCATTTCCAAAAATATTATGATGGATACTTCAATTATTCTGTCATATGTTGGTTATAAGTAGTGGTTTAAAATCTTTGTATAAAAAGCCATGAGTGATTTTACAATTCCCTGTACTTGTTGTGTGTGTCTCTGTTTTTAAGACAATTCAAGTCTTCAGGAGTTTTCTGAGATAACTGTATCCCACGTATTACTTGTTAAATCTGACAGGATTCATGTTCTCTTGCAGGAGACGCTGATAGATTGGTGTGATGAAAAGGAACTTAATTTGATTTTAACAACTGGAGGAACAGGGTTTGCACCACGAGATGTCACTCCAGAGGTGAGATAGTCCTGGAATAAGAAAAATCTGCCCTTTGATGTAGAAATGTAGGAGTCTGGGGGAAGGGGGTGATATTTTTTTGAAATTTCCTCTGTAACTTTACTTTGCAGTATCTGTGGAGAGGTCAGGTGATACACAAGTTGGAAGCAGAAAAAGCAACGGGGAATATAGCACAAGAGAATTACCCTGACCTTGGGTTCTGACCCAAAACAATTTTCAAACTAAAATGTGGCATAGTATAATGGATTTCCAGTCCCCTTCAAAACAAAATTCTAACGGCTTTTTGGCGTAATTTTCTTTAGCACTGCAGTACAACATTGCTAAGCAAAAACTTGTGTTGCTTTTGTGGTGTCCTGCACAAGGAAAAGTGGGATAAGAGAGATCCTTTAATTCTCCCTTGCAGGCTACTGCGTTGACAACTGCTGTGTTGTAAGTTAGTGAGAGGCAGGTAATAGGGGGAAAAAATTCTGTGCAAAGCTGCTATTGCTTTGCTTGACACCATGTTGTCAAAAAAAGCTAAACAGGCACAGAAGTGAAGGTAGCCTGCACCAGTAAATGTCACACAGGAAATCTGGTTATGTTCCACTTATAAGGAGCTAAGGTAAGGAAAAAAAAAGAAGGAAACCTAACCTAATACCCTCATTGCCAGGTGTTGTAGTATGAAATGACTCTGTGATTGCTGTTGAAGTATTTTGGTGTTTATGGTTACAAATTAGATTAATACGAACTTTTAAAATCACAAACTTTTTTTGGTTTGCTTATGTTCACTAAAGGGCAGAATTAAGATTGAGTGCCTGAAGCGTTTATTTCCATAATTTCACATATTTAGATTTCTCTTAATATAAGTTTTCAATTGCTTAGACTTTCAACTTAGAGTTGATTTGAGTTTGTTATAACATGCCTACGATGCTTTTTACTTACAAATGTGTTCTGTCAACCATGGCTGCAGTTTAACTTTTTTCCATTAGGAATCTACAAATATTTTTTAATTTATTTTTATAATATTTGTGTAACTAAACAAACATGTACAGAAAATGCTCCTGTACGTTACTTCTGTTACTTCTGATGTTTTTAGATTATATACTATAAAGCTTAAGTAACTAAAACCTAAGGGTCTGTGTATCAGAAAATGGGAACAGTATAAGATGACCACAGTGTGCTACCTGGTGAAACTGAATTTGCAGATGATTCACTGTCCTAGAGCAACACAAAAATGAAAAGTGTGTTGGTTGAATTGATCTCTTACTTGCAAATCAACCTAATGGCTTTGAAGGTTGTATTCCCAGCACTGCGTAAAAGGAGGGCTGAATTTCGGCTTCAGTTTTCCTGATTTATTACCTTTGTGCAGGGTCAAGCCTAGATAATAGTGCCAGAGGAAGCATCGCAGCCAGTGCCAAAAATTAGCCACAGATTCTCAAGCAGCATTTGTACAAGAAATAAACAAGTGAGAACTCTGCATATAAATACCTAGTATTTTCCTTAGGTTGCTTGCTCAAGCTAATTAAGACAGATGGTAATGATTTGTTTGATTAGTTTAGATGTTACAGTGAGCCATTTCAAAAATTATCTGAGTTGTTGAAGTATCTCTAGACTATATAATAAAAACACACTGATATAAAAATCATTAATAATTTGTACTGAAGAAAAAAGGCATTGTTTTTAAACATAATAGGTATGCAAGACTTCAGTTGGTTATAACAGAATTAACCGTTCTGACTGTTGAATTATTCCCCTACTTAATAAGAATTTATATAGGACAGTATTTAGTCACTTTACATTCATTTAAGTTGGATTAACTTGCAAGACTAAACTTAAATCACAGTGGAGAGATTGAATCCCAGTTTTTATTACGAAGTGGTAATGATGAGGTTTGTCCTTATGATAGGGTTTGTTAGATCATTCATTCAAACAATTGTTTTTAAGGGAAGAAAATGAACTTGCCAGTATGTGTCATAACAAAAACATGAAGAAGCATAAGCTTTGGCCCCGTATTTTATGTCTTTTGGGTCAATGAGAGAACCAATTCAAAATGGACAATTCATTATGTCAACATGAAATGTGCAATAGCAATCCTTCAGGAAAACTTGCATTAATATAGGAAATGGTTATAATCTCTTCCATGTATGGTGTTCATCCAGCATGCTCTCCTCTCATTACTGAACCAGTAATGAAATGATGTGATCTTGGCATTGCGTTATTGAGATGGCATCTCTAACAGCTGATTTTAAAACTGGTAATAATTGAATCTGATACTGGAAGACATTTCAGCATTTTTCCTGAGAGCAGGGAGAGTAGTCCCTCGGGTCATACTTCAGCTGGAATGAATCAGTCCTGCTTCTCTTTAATGCTCCTATGCTTTTTGATTAGAAAACATGTTTTTCTGCTTTCTTTTCTGAGCATAGATACGTAATTGCTATTGTACTCTACAAGATAAAGCTAGTTCCTGACAGTATTTACAGCCCAAAGAATTGTTAATTGAGTATTTTAATTATTGATTAAATTGAAATGAAGTGCCTAGCATAATGTATCTATTAAAAATAACTTCTTGAAACTTCAGAAATTTATGATTAAGTTAAAAAAAAATTACTCAGTTTCCCCACTCACTTTGCCCTTTGAACACTATATCGGAATCATACCAGGTTATTGCAGTTGTTTCAATGATGTGTAATGAGATTTTTTCTTATAATGGAATAGATGATTTTACGAGTATTCGCAATATCTGATTTTCCTCACTTATCTCTGGTCCCTAAATTTATAGTCTTGGTCTAGTCAGTGGGTGGGAAGAAGCTTTTGAATTAGTTACTATGATTCACATTTTGAGGGGTGAGGGTCAACTGAATTAGGCAGTGTGAATATCCTTCGCCTTTTATCTGTGTGACTACAAGTGATCAAATGCATGTGGGTATTTTAAAAAGAAAATTCACCAAATGGATGGCTGAATTTGAAGGACGCTGTCTTGTAGGTGTTATTAGTGGATGCTGCAGTTCTTCATCTATTATGGCAGTTGATGGTAGTTCGCATTTGGAATGAAGGCAAAGTGTAGGCTTAATTTTGAAGATAGAACCACTTTATTTTTACCATCTTATTTTCTCTATAATTTATGGCGGTAGTGTTTAAATCCATACTGGAAATGCTATACAGTCTGCTTGTTGACTTAAGAAGTGTTTGTTTCTGGACAGATGGCTAAAGTTAAGTTATTTAGGGAACTTTTGTTTTGTATTTCCAAATGCAAACATTTTTTCCTTGGAACTACAATACTTGAGTCGTAGACAGATACAGTTCTCACAGAAAGCTAATGATAATATACATTCTGTTTGTGAAATATAAATTCTATTTTGTGAAAATATTTAAATAATGTGGCAGCATTTTTATCTATCACGAGGTATCCTTTGATACAGAAATGTATTTTCTCTATTGCTGTTGGTCAGTTCAAGGGAGAAAGGAAAAATCTCATGTATACAGGTGCTCTGCGTGGTTTTCTATCTTCTGTCTTCTCTATTTTTACATTTATTCTTTTGCAAAATTGTACATCAAAAAACTTCACCTGTCTGCCCCCAATGGAGTCTTCTAGCTGTTTTCTTATCCTTCATCTCTAGTGTGGCTCACAAGTCTTATTTGCACCCCTGTGAGACTAATTTTTATACTTATAGACTTTATAATATAGACTTAGATAATAGCAATAGAAGTCAACTTACTGTGCCTCAACTGATGCTAGACATCCGTGAGCTGTGACACGATGTGTATTCACAAATAGTTCAGCCACACTGCAGATAATTGTCAGCCCTGCAATTTTAAGATATGACTTCAGATGAAGCATAGAAGAGCTCTTTTCCATCATGTAAAACCAGACAGATGTTTCCTTACAGTCTTCCTCCTTTTCCAATGCTCTGGAAAAATTATGAATTCTCCTTTTGGTTCTTGCTGATTATATTCTTCGCTATTTATTGACTGTTTTAAAATGTATTTAGACACGTACTTGTTTTCATTTAATCTGACTATATATGCATATTTGTTTATTCTTTCATCAAAGTTCTCTAGTCCATGAAAAGAAATTCACTCAGACATTTCAAATAACAACTTCCATTTAATAGGCAATAATTTAAAGTAGAAATAATATGTAAGTTTTTTCATCCTCCCTGGTTCAAATTGTGCCTTTGGAGAGCAGCAGGATTTCTTGTATTATTTGTTGTGGAGTACTTCTTCTTCAGCAGTATTCAGCTCTTCTTAGTGCCATACCAAGAACATCTTAGTGTTGTCACTGCGCCAAAAGAAACTCATTTTCTTTTTACAAACTGTCACTTCAGGATGGCTCCACAGAGAGGAGGAATGAAGTCTACATCTCACATGGGACATTAGTCATTTTGTGGTAGGAATACTATGAAATCGTACAACCTTTAATTACCCAGGCTGTTGCTTCAGTTTTTCACCCTTCGATATTCAACGTACCCTCTGATTCAATAACCTTTTTCAGCTTTTTTTTAGTCTATTTTAAGACTGTAGTTTTCCATATCTCTTAATGGAGGTCTTGCTACCTGTTAAGTTTGATTTCTATGTAGAACTATTGTAAGATGAAGTGTGCTGTGTAAGTATGATGTCTGATCTCGTAACTTACCATCAGACCTTTTGAGAATTATTGTTCTCCATATTTCTTAGAAAATTACATTTCCAACCTAGCTTGCTCCTAAAGGGTCTGAATTATGAAACGTTGCCAGGTGCATCCAGGCAACAAATATGCTTAAAAGGAATAGACTGCTCTGTGGCAGATTCCTTCCAAATTCTGTGCCACCTGTTAAAAGTTTATCAGCAACACTATAAGGTACCATTCCCTTTTTCTTAGTCCTTTAGACAGTTCCTAGCTTATATGATTAGGTGTTTATCCAGTCTGCTTTAATTTTTCAATAAAATTTATTATTTGAAATGCAGTATTTGGTGTTATAAAAATCCAAATATATTTGTGTGCCTTATTAATTTAATTAAAAATTCTATAACTAGATTCTAAATCTTGTATTTGGAAGGCATGGTATTATAGCAGAATTGATATATTTAGTTCCAGAACATTTTTCACTGAACAGCTATTACCAGTTTCTTTGAGAAGCAGCAGTATGCAGGTTATTTGCGCTACACAGTACACCATCAGGTTACAGAAGTACCTGTGTCTTGGGAAATTCCAACTGATTTAGCTGACTTATGAAGTGCTAAAAAGTGCGCTTTCTCCTCTCTTGTTTGAGTTTCTCAGGAAAACTTGGTAACATGCCAGCGTCACTGAAGAGCTTGGTTGTGCTGTCATCAACTGCAGTCGCTGCATGGAAACACCTGCAAGCTGTCAGGATAGCTGTAGTGAGAAACGTGAGAGGGAAGGAAGCCAGATCCCATTTCAGCTCCATTTACTCAAATATCAGAGGGTACACAAAAAAATAAAAGATGCCCCTAATCGCACCCCAAGCCCTCAACAAAAAAAAAACCAAAACCAAAACCCCACAACCTAACCCCAAAAAACCCCAATGGAATGAGGAAATATATACAGAGAGAGCATCCTGAAGAATGATAATTTTGATAAATAAAAAGAGCTTGGTAAGTTCTTGATATTCTGCAACATAAAGAGCAGTTTGGAATGTGTTTCCTTTTCTGTGTATCCAGCTGAGATAACTGGATTGAAAGAATGTCTCTCAACTTGTTTCTCTCTAGATTTCCCAACATAGACAAATATGAAGATCGTGGGGGGAAAAAAAGGAATAGGACTGCAGAGGATACTTTTGTCTCTGTGTATGGGATTGATGTATCTGAAATGGAAAGCTGCATATTTTTCTGACATTCCCTTTTTAAAAAGTTTCAAATGTCACAACGTATATAGGAAAAGGTCAAAAAAAAATGATGTCCAGGAGAGATGCTTTCTGTGAGAGTTATACAACTCAGTCTGTTTCATTTATCATAAAGAACACCGGGAAATAATTTGTTTTTAACCTGTACATTCTTTGGGAAATAATAATATTAGGTATATAATATATTACTATTATTAAAATACTGAATTTTCTTTGCGAAATAATAATGTAACATACCGGTGGCTTGCTTAGTCTACTAAAGAAAACTGTGACAATAGCTGATGATAGGAAGCTCCAGCTAGAAAAATCTAAGGAAATCATCATAATGGAAGGTTTTTATGTGTTTGGGTTGATTTGTTCATTTAACAATGAGAGATTAATCACACAAAGAAATTACCTAAAGAAAAGCTGTATTCTTCATTTTAATCCTGTCAAATCAGAAGTGATTGATTGTCTTATAAAACTCAAGTTATCTTGTACTCCTTACAGAAGTCATGTATGATGTTTAATGAGTTATCCTCTGTGGAAGGCAAAACTAGATTCTAGCCTTCTAGACTCTAAATGAGAAGATAGTTTGAATCAAATGGATCCTGAAATTAATAACTAAGCAATTTTGTTTCCTGCATCCAAAAGGATTACATGAATTGCTTCTCTGCCTCTTTTTTGAAAATGCAAAACTCTGATAATATTGGCTGAGGATGCTGGGATAAATATCTTTTAAATTATTTAACTAATGTATTAACCTTCTGTGTAAAGTTGTCTGATCACCATTATCCGAAAAATAATACTAATAGAATTCCTGTTTAGCAGTTGGGTATTTTTGCCCATTTGAGGACCAGCTTTTATTTGCTTTATTTTAGCTTTCCTTAATACTCTCAAATAGCACGTAGAAGTTCTGTTTTCAGTCTTTCAAACATGTATGAAATATTTGCTATTATTTCTGTTGAAAAGAAGAAAACAATAGTAAAACAGCAGTAAGGGATTTGAATGTTTCATAGAATGAGAAGCAAAGCCACAGTAATGAGACAGGAAATCTCACTTTTTTTTATCTTAAATTTTGCAATTACTTTTTTTATTCCAAGGTAGTTTAAGAATGGAAGTTGGAAGAAGACTCAGCATATCCTGTGGGTGGACAAATGTTTCATATCACAATAATCCCAAATACTTCAAAAATAACCCCATAAGATCAATATGATTATAATTTACTTTTTATCAGGGTGAAAAGAAGGGTTCTCCTCCTCTAGGCATTACTGATGTCTTTAGCCATGTTTTTCACTGTAGGGACCGCAGCTCATATGGTCATGTCTGTTTGAATTAGCTGGCTTGGCTCCTATTTGCAGTGTAGCTGCAACGGTAGGTAGATCTTGCAGTCCTTTCTGTGACTGGGGGAGAAAATATGCCTGCCATCAGACTTCCGCGTAATGAAATTTTCAGTTTGGAACTTTGGGAATTTTTTCCCTTTTAGGCACTTCTACAAATAGTTTCCATTAAAACATATCTTCACAGCAGATAATAGGGAACGGAACAAAATTAAACATCAGGTTAAGGCAAAATAATCTTGAAAACATTGTCAGGCCTGTAGTTATGCAGTTCTTGCCCTTAATGTGTCATTTTTTTCTGGTCATGGTCTATTACAAAGAGTTTAATAAAAGCTTAATACAGAGAAAATTAACCAAAAAAAAGTATAGACACTTTAGGAAGACTTCCCTTGAAGGCAGCTTAAAGAAATGATAACTAGAGGGCAAATACTAGTTTGGAGTTAAGATGTTTCAAAAATTGAGTTAGTCCTTTTGACATAAGCGCACCAGAATAGCAATATGACTCACTATTAAAACAGTTGATCATTAAAACTAATACTTATTAAAGAGTAGAGAATTTCTCATTTGCACCTTTCCTGCTGTGTAGGAGCTCTTCCTGCCACTAAGTGGAAAGAAACTATAAGTCTTGGAAAGCAGCTGGCTTCAGCAGTTATTCTTAGGATTGTAACTGGTCCTTCCCCTGCTTCTCCGAATTGCTACCACGTGGAGCAGTAAAGCTTTAGCAAAATGTTAACTCAGCATAAGTACCAGAAAAGAAAACCAAAATTACTATTGTCATATTGTCAAACTCAGGCATGAAAGTCTCATCCATTACGGACAAGAAAATAATTACTTTTGAACCTTAAATCATTCATAGATATGGTCTAAATTCTTGTCATTTCATGCATATATTCTTTTTCTCTATTATTTTGTAATGAGAATACCCAAATTAATAGTGAGGTGCATAATCCACTGTTGATTATTTATTAGTGACATTTAAACTTTCACTAGATTTTAAAAGTCCATCTTTTCTTCCGCAAATAAACATTTTCTTATGGTTCGCTGAGATCAGTTTGTCATAGTTCATTTTCATGAGCTTTGAAAGATCTCCCTTTGGAGAGATGGTGCTAGCAATTTTGTTCTTGATGTGGTGCAACTAACTGTAGTTGCTGCTGGCCACATAATCACAGGATTTGGTAAAACTGCCAATGAATGCTCTAAGTACCTCGTACTCTATAGTATTAGTATCTACTCTGGTTCAGTCAGTGTATGCTATTCCTGGATGGTTTATGCCATTACTAATCATATGATAGAAATCACTTGGTCTTCTCTGCCTAAATTTCTTGTCATTCTGTTCTAAGCCCACATAGTAGCGTTTGATACAGGAAAGTTTGGCTATAGAAGAAATTCCTGTTCCATGACCCCAGTTTCTAAATTTGAAGTTATATTAGCCTCTGTTATTCCTGTGCCTTGCTCAGCTGGAAGGAGGATGAGTGGCTGATACCCAGAGGGTCAGCATAAATAATGTTCCCTCAGCTTAGCCTATTACTACTGTGTTCCTTAAAAGCTTTGTTGCATTATGAGTACATGGAAAATTCATATGGGTTCTGTTTCTGTGACCTTTCCAAATTCTAATTCAGTAGTGCACAGCAGAATTAATGATTCCTTTTTGTGTCTAAGGTTCTTTACAGTTTGCAGGAGAGGGAAGAGTTGGATTCTTGTTGCATATTATTGCCTTATCAAAGTGAGATGTAGGTTTTCAGTGTTACCAATAAGAAGTTAATGTGCAGGCAGATAAGTACACATACAATGTGGACTTCTAAGAGGACAGAAACAGTGAAGTTTCATTCCTGGTTCATTGACTTTTAGTTACTAGGAAGATACTGAATAAAAAGGCTCATGACTGAAATGACAGATGAATTAAATTACTGAACTTTATTACTGCTGGGATTTTCTCAGTTCTTACATTCTAGAGTTCATTACGTGTTTCTGAAATAGAGCAGAAGCTAAGATTTCTGAAACATGTTTAATTTGTTTAAAAAAACAACCATGTTAAAAAACAGAGTACTTAAAGAGAAGAGACTCGAGGTAAAAAAAGGTGTTGTTAAGTTTTGTACTTTTGCAACTCTTGCCATAGAAGAGGGTTACCCCGCAAGACTCGTAAGACTAATTCTTCTCATTAGAGTGTGGGTGTATCTAAGCCAGATTCAAACACCGGCCTACACTAGTGATGAGTAACAGTTAATGACTTCTTCAGTTTATCTCACAAATGGCCGGCAGTGGCTAATGGGTACTCCTGTTCATCTTCACAAGCTATTTTACAATGGATATGGGAATGAGCTCACAAGATCATCCCCTTTCCCCTCTTATACGCCTTGTGCTAGAGGTAAGTGTGGTTTCGGGGAATAAGGGTGGGATGTCATGAGATGAAAATGATGTGGGCTTCTTAAATTTTTTGCGAAACTCAGTAAAGGCATGTATCTGGGGATGGGCAAAGATTCAGCTGAGTTCTTATTTTTTGCCCAAAGAGGTTACCCAGTCCTAAATTGACATGCTTTCCTTGAACTGGGAGTCAGAAATCCCTTTTCTCTTCTGTTTTTCTGCTGCAGAAATTCCCAACATTCCCATTATGTGGGCTCCAGAGAGGGGTAAGCAACATCTTCAATCCCACCCAATCATTTCTGAACTAATTCTTTGCTAGTATTTTTTTGCTTTTTTAATCATCATCAGAAACAGTTTTTAGACACATTTTTCCCATTTGTTTGATTTTCTTGTGGATTCTCATATTTTTGTTTTATAGGAAGGTCCCATGGCCTCCCCAAGTGCTAGGGTCAGACTCATCTGCTGTTTCCATTTGTGTGCTATTCTCCTGTGGATTTTCATGGTTCACTCTGATCTAATGATATTACCAGAGGGTGAGCATCTAGATTCTTGCAACTGTTTCACTCATGGTATCCTAAGTTATTGAAAAGCACTGCCACCCTGCTGCCCTGTCAATCGGTTGGCAGGCTTATGTTTTGTACTTGCTGACAGTCGCGTCTGATTATTCATGGGCTTTGGTCTTTTGCTGCCTTGCCTGTCTGGGGACTGCCTGGCATTTGCAACTCTCTTTTATTCTCTCTACCTGCTGGCTGTGTGGCATTGTCCTCCTGAAATCTTGGCCCTTTGCCTGACTGTCTGGCATTACCTCTCGACCAGCTAATTGCTTGACGCTGACTACCTACTGCCCTGTCCATCTGTTGAATGGCATGTGTCGCCTCCTTATTGTCCTTTTGATCTGATTGCACATGGGCATTGGCCTTCCGCTGCCCTGTCTCCTGCTCCGAGTGCCCGGCATCACCTTCCTGCTGAGTGCATCTGCTGACTTTGCGGAATCGCTCTTCTGCTGCTTGGCACACCTGCTGTTTGGTACTGCTTTATCGACTTGCTGAATGTCTGGCATTTTCCTCCTGCCTTTCCAGCTGCTTCTTGATTATAGTGTCCCCTTGCTGCTCTTTGAGTCTGCTTACTCACTGATACTTGCTCTTTTGCTGTCCTGTCCACTTGCTTTTATCCCTGGCATTTCTATCATATTGTCCTGCCCACCTGCCTAGATTTTATTTCAGAATATGCACCAGTCTGAAAAAATTAAGAGAAATTGTAAGGAATGGGGAAAAAATATTGTCTGGCTCCTTCATGATCTGATTCAGTTCAACATACCAGCCAAAAACTGATCTCAGTACCAGCTTTTTCGTAGAACTGCTCAAAACCCTTTCCCTCCTTACAAAAAAAAAAAAAAAAAGAAAAGCTGTTGAATCGTATTTAGTCTTTGCTTCCATCGCTTCATTTGATAGGTGTATTACTGTTTGGTAATATTGCATTTAGTATTAAATTCAGTTGTAATTAAGTACTAAAACACATCACTATTACCTATGGTAATTCTCAGAATCCATGGAAGGTAGGTAATAACAGGGGAAAAAACCAATCTGTTGCTGAGGCTCAGAAAGATTAAGGTTTGGATTTAGAGCTATGTTCAGTAAATACAGTGGATCAAAGGAGGTAAATAAGAAATTTTACAGGTCTCTTAATTTAAAACACAAGGTTGCAGCAAATCTAAGCCATTGGATCAGTACAGTATTAGCAAACTGCAGTGTGTCCTAGTTGCTGCTTCCTACTCTTTCTGTACTGGGAGAATGGTCAATTGCCAGTTTACAGAAACCTTTTGTCACTCTCTCACAGATTAAGAACAAGGACTTGCCTACATCTGTAAGGTTCATAGTAAGGGAATAAATCATTGTCACAGCTTAGAGTAAGAAGCAGGATTTCCTGCCTCTTTCCTTTTATTCAGCTCACTTGACCTCTCTTTTCCTAGTTCTGCCACAGTTTCTAGCTTATTATGAGTATTTGTGGTTTTAATTACGCTTTTGAATCCAGTACCAACTAGGAGCTGGACAGAATATTCTGTCATAATGAACCCTGTCATAATTTCATAGTAAATTCTTCCTACACTTAAAATAATTGTATGTAATATTCTTTTAACCCCTCCAGATATAATATTACTACTTTTACTATCTTCAGAGAGACCCTAAATATGCAAAATGATGTCTAACCGTACAGGCAGGGCAGCATCCCATGCATCAGTAGGCTCTTTCACCGGTGTGACACCAGCTGTGGAATCAGAGAGGGACGCTGTGGGAGAGCACCTTGCTCCCATGCTCCCAACACCAGCTTGTCCCTGTGGAGGATAGCTCCCCTCTACGGCAGGCAATCTCCGAGTAAGCCAGTAGCAGCCTTATCCCAGTCTTCGCATTAACCTCTAGAAATCCAGTAAACTTGTGTTCCGCTCCAAGAAATGAGAGACATAAATGTCTGTCTTTAATCCCTTATGGTCTCCCAGGCTCTCCTGTCCTCTCTCTTCTCAGCCTTTACAACTCTCCCTTGCTCCTCTAGGCATTGTTGGTTTTTTTTCTTTTTTTTTTTTTTTCACAACTTTGCAAACTCTTAAAGACAGTAGGCTGGCAGTCTCTCACTTCCCACCAGCTTCACGCTGTTGAGGGGTCTGGTGACAAGAACAGATTTTGGCGGCAATTCTTTCTCCAAGCTTTAACTCCCAGTGTTACTTTTCTGCTTCCCTAAACTGTTGTTTGAGAAGTGACATCAGATGCTGGAAGGGCGGAGGAATATTCACTCTAGCACTGCAGGGCTGCAGGATGCTGCTAGAGCTCACTTATATCAAGAACCATAAGTCTTTTTCCCATGTATCATTTTAGTTATTTTAATACAGTTTTTTGAAAATTAATTTTACCTCAGACAAATGGCTAGTTTTCAAATAATATGCAGGTTATATAAACTTTTAACAAAATGCGGAAAAGCATCTGAAACTGAAGGAAAATAAACATAATGGTTTTTTTGAACATATGAAGTTTTCTTGGTTGAAAATTATACCTACCAGAAAATTGATGCAGTGCTGTCTCAGGTGGCTTCACTGAAAATATCCAGGTAAATCAGTTTTCCATCTGCAGTGATCAAGTTATGGTAAAAATATTTTAATCAGTTAAATCTGTTTTAAGTTGAAAGAATATATTCTAGTTTTTGTCCTATAAATGAGTCAAAATTTGGTTAAAGAAACAATGAAAAATTTGCACAGAAAGCCCTGGGAATAACATCTTATCTGTCAAATCCTGGAAAAATGAACTACAGTATTATTTTGTCTTTTTTTTTTTAATGGGTGTTTTTGTTTGGTTTCGGTTTTGTTTCTGTTAAGGTATTCTTTAGTTTATCCTGCCCACTTTTCAACAAAACATTAGCTTCTGGAACAGTCATGAAGAGTTACAAGTCTTTCCAGTTTATAGAGTTTCCCTTTCCAGGATAATTAAATTTCCTGTTATCAGCCTAATTGTATCTCACTTTTTTTTCCTCTTGTCAGACTCTCTTCCTTCCTTGTTATCTCTAATAAAAAATTGTGTTACATTTCTGATAGTCATTTCCTGATTTACTGTCTCTAAATCCTACAAATTATTTGTCGGGAGAGTGTTTTCCATATATCCTCTTCTCACTTCAGTATTTAAATGCCATTAAAATTTTTACAGTTTGCTTTCTTTATTCTTCTCTGTTTTCTAAAGGTGTAGTTTCTGATGATAGTCAGCATGGTAGCATCTAAGCAGCTAATTTCTTCAGTTGTTTCTGAAAAGAAAACAAATTTCTAACTAATATAGGTCTTTTACTTTCAAAAAGACAGACAGATATATAATCATTGTGTTACCCTTGCGATTTCCAGAAGGTGTTCCACTGCCCTGATCCACTTAATCGCTGCTTTCAGTTTCAGTTGAAGTTTTCCATTCTTTTAAGAATGATTTGTCTGACAGTGACTCATATCAACTTGGAATTCAGATTATATTCTGTCTATATCTTGCTTCTAGATTTAGTTTGAAAAAAATTATTTCTTTAATTTTAGACAAGAATGCCTCAGATGATAAGTATTATGCTAGAGAACATATATGCCTTTTGGTTCATGCATTCTCATCAGTGATGAAGGCTTTTGCTGTCACAACTCGTGTAACCATTTGCTGAATGTATATTGATACTGAGTAAGTTTCGGCGGCTCTCTGCTGTTACCTCTTTACTTAGTGGGTAAATAGGTTTTGTTAGAAAAATGAGGAGGTAGATGCACAAAGCAGGTGTAAGAAGCAAGATGATACTGGTTTTACATGATTACTTCTGAGCATCACAATTTGTAACCCATGATTTTTTCTTTTATTCTGTTGAATATATTTGGTAAGATTTAATCACTCCATTCTCTGCGTTCCCTTTTCTTAAAATGTCGTTTAGAGTACAGGCTAGGAAAAGGTGTTTACATGTTTATAATACAGTTTTAACTGATTCCTCGTTAAAATAACAACCATGGCTTAAAGTTAGTGAATTTCCTTAGTAAATTAAACTCACATATTCACTGTTTATACATGGAAGGAGACCCAGCCATACATCCTTCAATGACTGTTGTAGAATTGTTCCCCCCAGTACGTTTTTCTGTTGTTTTGCCCAGACAGGTTTTAGATTTTTAATTCACTTCACTTGGGAGTTTTATGGTTCAGAAATTTTATCTAAGACTGCACCTAAACTTTTGTTTGATTAGTCCTTTACTGCCCTCGTAGTAGATCATAGCAACACTAAATAATCTTTTCCACCCTTCCTGTTTGCTTTCATGAAATATTTATACACCTTAATTAGACCTACATTAGGACATTATGTAGCTTGACATTATGAAATAAGCTTTATTTTGTGTAGCGTTGCAACCGTGTACATCACTCAAGTGGCTGATTTTGCAGATTTCAAAGCTGAACGAAACCTACACATTCCACCTTTTTTTTTTTTTTTTTTTTTGCCTGAATTTTTGGGCTACAGCTCACTTTTCAAGAGGGAAAAATGATGGGGTTGTTGCCACTTCTTTCTTGTGAGCAGGCCAGTTCTTTCTTTCAAACTAAAAAGTGCTTACGTATGCAGTGTATACAGAATTAATCCATGAACAGCAAGGCCTAAAACGATGGTCTCTTTCAAACTCTTCTACAATTCATGCAAGTTTTACTGGTTTATACTTTTCAATATTGGTGGTTCCTGGGATGAGAAGAACAGAGAAAAGGCACAAAGTTCTTTTAGATGCCTTTGTCTCCTAGGGAGATTTTTTTTTTTGTCTCCTAGGGATTTTGTTTCCTGCAGCATCTTAATGAGAAGCTGCTATTAACTCATCATCACTCTTTGCAGGCAAGAAAGAGCCTGTAAGAGTAGAGTTTTCTTTTGGCTTTTTTAAGCATAACGAAGATGGATTTACTAACGTACCTGGAACTTGTGGGTTTTTCCCAATTAATAGCTTGTCATATTGTTAAGACAGCTTAATATTTTCCCCAGAAATATTTGTGTCTTTGTTTCTTTTCTTTGTTAGCTTTTTTAAAATGAGGAATTTTTTTATTTAACTCATCTAATCAGACACATAGTATTGGGCAGCTAACCTTTGGTGCATATGATTTCTATGTTATTCTGAATTACTGTCTTTCATTATCTATATACCTTATATAGAAATAGTGCTGTCTGATTTTTTACTTAAATTAATCTGCTAAGAGCTATGATGTTTGTAGCTGCCGTTCTCTGAATCACTACCATTGCTGTGGTAGCGGGCTGCTTAGCATTTACTGCAAGAGTCCAAGCCTATGAACATTTCACAGAGGAAGAGCTAGCGTGTTCCCTGGGCCTATCTAAGAATATCCTTTGCCATACCAGTTGTTAAAAGCTACCGCTTTTCTCAGTGATCCACTTACACACTGGTAGTATAAAATTCAGTCTGTTGAAAAAGTTTGGACATGGAGTGAATTTTATTAAAAAGCAAAAAGATTTTTCTGCACAACATAGTCTGCTGCTTCAAGCACAGCAGAAGTGTATGTGAGGGGAGGTGCTTATATACCTATGTTGCTGTGTCTGTATTAATGAAAAGGTGCCTCACGGTTTCAAAGTTAAGAGTTGGGCAGTTAGGAAGTAAACCTACAGAATGTGTCTATACAATGCAGAGTTCCATTAATGTGAAAGCATTACTCTGTCACAGCTGAGGAGTCTCAATAAATGGTTGAACTGGTTGTAGCTAACGCATGAAAGATACTGTAATGTCTTCTAAAACTGGAAGAAACTGGTGTTTTTCATACAGAAATGTGCATAGAAAAGACCTTAGGAACAGTGAAATAAAGGGAAAATATACTGGATTTTGTTATATTGTTAAATATTATTATTAATTATTGTAAACCATTAATTAAATAGTAAAATCAAATTCCAGAGGAAAAGGTAAACTTGATATATTTGATATTCCTCATTCAATGTAGATTAGTCATTCTGCTGTCTTCTATTCCAGTGCTCTGCTGCAGCAGTCTCAACAAAGTACTTTCCATCTTCTCTTTGGGAAACATTTACATCCAATTGTTTCCAAGAGAATCTTGGAGGAAAAAAAAAGTGATTTGTGCCAGGAGTTAAATAATCCTGTATAGGAAATTGTTTGACAGAAGGCACAGTAGGTCACTTCGGCTTTCAAAATCTGTTCAGTTGTTCAGTTCCAATGAGTACATCATTCACGTGTACCTAAATCGACAACTGTTCAGACTCTTAACACATGAATTGCATCACTGTATCTCACTGAAGAATCTTTTCCCTGAGTTTTTGGGTTACGTCAGAAGTACTTTAAAGCTGTTGTTATTAGACATGCTTTATCATTTACTGGGGTAGTAAAGATACAGTGTAAGGGAATCATAAGAGAAAGTAAAGTACTTTTTGTAATTCTTGAATTGCCGTAGTATATTCTTGAAAAATTATCAGTCCATAGTGTCCATTCTTTGTAGTGTATTTTAGGAATGATTTTTCTTTTAGTCTCCAACATTGAGTATTTGAGATCTGAAATTGTTTGGAGGTGCTACTTTACCTGTGTCAGGAACTGACTGGACTTTCAGAAGTACAAATATTTCATATGCAATATTTGTTCTTGGCAGCAGGTAGCAAATGCTAGGAAACAACAGACAACATTCTCAAAAGAAAAAAGTTCCACATCTCAATCTCAGTAGCAAATGTGTTGGAGCTAAAGCATTGCAAAATTATTTATTTAAAGAAGTGAAATTACAAGTAAAAACTTTTGATTCTTTCACTGCCCAAGAGATCGGGCAAGTTCTTAAGAGAAATCAGCCTCATTCTTTGTGTACTGATGAGTATTTCTAAAGAATAGGGTCTATTCTCTTCCTGTAATACCAATATCACAACTAAGCAAAAGTGACAGGTTTGTTTCTCTTATGTAGTTCTAGACTTCATTGCTTAATATACTTTTGTTTTTCCACTCCTCTGTATAAAGAATCTAATTTTGGCACTAGTTTTGTATGCAATGAAGTGAACTGTACCCCGATTCCCCTTTGGTGTAGATATGTAGTCTAGAAGATAGTACACATAACCAGAAGCACTATACAGGGTATTTTTTTATGAGACTGTGCTCCCTAGTTATTATAGAATCATAGAATGTTTAGAGTTGGAAAGAATCTTAAAGATCATCTAGTTCCAACCCCCCTGCCATGGACAGGGACACCTCCCACTAGATCAGGTTCCTTAAAGCTCCATCCAGCCTGGCCTTCAACACTTGCAGGGATGGGGCATCCACGACTTCTCTAGGCAACCTGTTCCAGTGTCTCACCACCCTCACAGTAAAGAATTTCTTCCTGATATCTAATGTAAATCTCCCCTCTTTCAATTTAAAACCATTACTCCTCGTCCTATCACTACACTACCAGATCAAGTGTCCCTCCACATCTTTCCTGTAGGCCCCCTTCAGGTACTTTAGGTACTTGGCCCTCCTCTGGACTCGCTCCATGTTGGGGGCTCCAGAGCTGGACACAGTACTCCAGGTGGGGTCTCATGAAAGCCGGGTAGAATCACCTCCCTTGACCTGCTGGCCACGCTTCTTTTGATGCAGCCCAGGATACAGCTGGCTTTCGGGGCTGCAAGCGTGCATTCCCAGGTCATGCTAAGCTTCTTATCCACCAACACCCCCAAGTCCTTCTCCTCAGGGCTGCTCTCAAACCATTCTCCTCCCAGCCTGTATTTGTGCTTGGGATAGCCATGACCCAAGTGCAGGACCTTGCACTTGGCCTGGTTGAACTTCATGAGGTTCTCACAGGCCCACCTCTCAAGCCTGTCCAGGTGCCTCTGGATGGCATCCCCTTCCCTCCAGCGCGTCAACCGTGCCACATAGCTTGTTGTTGTCAGCAAATTTGCTGAGGATGCATTCGATCCCACTGTCTGTGTCACTGACAAAGATGTTAAACAGCACTGGTCCCAGTACTGACCCCTGAAGAACGCCACTTGCCACTGCTTGCCACATCGAGCCATTGACCGCGACTCTTTGAGTATGGCCATCCAGCCAATTTTTTATCCACCAAGTGGTCCATCCGTCAAAACCATGTGTCTCCAATTTGGACTGTTAGTTAAAGCTCATTACATTGTCAGTTGCATTAATGGTAGGATTCTTAATGATACTCGTATTGAGATATTGTAGATACTCTTTATTGATACTCATTTCTCTCATTTCTGCTGTACGATTCTGTGATTTGCAGGGAACAAAATTTTTTACTTCTCAGGTTTTGTTCCACTTCTTCAATTTTTGAAGAATATTGCAAAGGTTGTGATGGATTGCGTAGATTCTTACATTTCATATTAAATACAAAGCAGTTTGAAGTAACTGAGGGAAAACTTAAAAGAATAATAATGAATAATAGATAAAATTTTAGCAGTGTTTTTGTAATAGCAGAACGGTGTCACTATCTTTACCAGCAAGTCTTCAGCTCTACTACTTCTATTGTACAGCAAGGGATTCGTTCCTACGTGGAGTTGAAGTGGTAAGCACAGCAGTTGGCACCTGAAAAAGGGGGCTGAAAAAGGAAGTAGGCGCCTGACCCTTCTTTCCAAGCAAGTGCAGTGGCTTGTTTCCAGCTGTTGTTTTAACAAGCTCATCCTCCTCACCTCTCTCCCTGTGCAAATAGTCTGTCTTTTGACATTGGCTTTGCACGCAGCATTATACAGCTGTAGCATGCTGCATCTGGTGGGCGGCACACGTCTTCATAGAACCTAAATGATTTTTCTTGTAGTGCAGAAAGGCATTTAGTGTTTTCTTAGTTTGGTAACTGTTTCTAAATATTTTGTTCTCTTGGTTTTATGACAACGTATGGGGATGGGCAGCACCATAAAATTAAGATCTGTTTGTCTGGCATAAATGTTTTATACACATTTACTATCTTAAAACTTTGTTTAGCAATCAGGGTTAAAAAAATATTAACACTTAATACATATTAGAGGTGATATTTAGAAGGTGCACATGGTTTGGTTGCCGAGGTGCACCAATTTCTTTAGCATTTCTATTATACAAATGGGGCAGGCATGTCACGGATCTATGAAGTTTATGTAAATCAAATGCAACCAGGTTTAGTTCAAAACTTAGATACAAACCTACTGAGGTGCAGGAACAAGTTACAAATTCCACAGTGTTGCTTTCTCTAGTATATTCATTTAAATTTTCAGCTTCTTTATTGTGTACAAAAATGCGAAGCATCTTCCCCAAAATGTTTTGCAAGCTGTAAATAAGAATGAAACTGAGTGTTATAAAGTAAATCTTTTGATTAGTTTGATTTCAGTGGAAGAAAACAAAGTCGTTTAAGGAAAGTTACAATAAATACTAAAATCTTTATTAACTAATATACACTTAGCTAATTCTTTGTTTACAAAAATAACTATAATTGGAGTCAAACTGTTAAAAATTAAATATATTCATGGCTTGGTCATGCATAACTCATTGAGTATTGTCAGAGGTACATCTACCAGCCAGTTGCTTTTTCTGATCATATACACAGTGGAGTTTACTGATAGAATCATTTGCTGATATTGGTTTATAAACAAGGAGGACATTGAATTAGTTCCTGGCCTCTGAATCTCATGCCATAGGCATTAGGTTACAATAAATGGTACAATGGATCCCAGTGAAGAAAATGAGATGATTTGGAGGGAGCAAGTTGCAGGCACAAGGAATCATGGATATGAGGAGAAACAGAGAAAACAGAGTCTGTATTCAATCTAATCTAACAGCAGTTATTGCTGTGACACTTTTGTTCCTCAGCCAGATAAATTCTGTTGGGTCATTCTGGGATGTTTGGGATCTTGGTGGCAGTAGAGTCACTGCAAATATGCTGAGAGTGCAAGCAAACTTCAAATCAGCATCCTTGTGCTGCAGAATTATTGGCAGTGGAAATGTGTTATTGGTGCATGCAGATACATCAGTTTGTAGAGTTCATTTTTAGTTGGCTGCATTAATCAAGGTTTCATCTGCCTTTGGCTGTTTGCAGATTTGAGTTGGGAGAAGAGGAGGAAAAACGCCATGTTATTAGGTCAGTTATTGGAGAAATACATACCAGGCTCACCATTGATAAGAGGGAAAGGTGATAGAGTAAGCCACCCTAGAATGTTAGACATGTTTTGTTTTATTTTATGTAAAATAATTCTATAAAAGTCTGGGAGAGTTCTCAGTATGTGTCTATGTGTGTCTGACACACATAGCAGTATTTAACATCTAAAAGACCTAACAGGAACGTCAAAATGGAGACTCGCCAGACTCAGGATGAGTTTCCTACTGTACAATAAAATTGACAGAAGCCTGGGTGGTCACTTCATAAGGAAGAACAAACACACACATCAGGGGCAGCACTTGCCTGATGTCTACCTAGCCACCACCAGTCCATCCTCTGAGCCCAAGCATAGCAATTGGTGCTTAGTTTAGCCTTACATCAGTTATTCTCCACTACTCTGGGCCTATGTAACAGTTGATGGGTTTTTACAGGCCCACATCATTATCTCTCATGGATAGCTTGTTGTTGTGGAAACAATGACTGTCAGGCTATTACTTTTAAGGTGCATGTGGCCAGGTTCATTGGTGCGGGTGTGAATGTGTCAAAAGCTCTAGAATGACAGCAAACACCTACTTCTGGGATTCCACCCTGTCCAGAAGCCCTCTGGATGCAGGCCATTCTTGACTCACATGGATCTGTAACAATTAATTTGACATTGAGAATTCAATGATAATCATAGTCGCATACATGTGAAAGGACAGCTATTGCATGGTGTATCTCTGACTGCAGCACCCCAATGATGTCTTAGGGCCACTATAGTGTTAGAAAGTTATTAACTTTGATGACAAGTTGTAAGACTTTTACAAACCTGATAGACTTTGGTTGCTTTGCAGCAGCAGGAAATGTGATCAGTTTTATCCTTTTGTCAAATTAACTGAGCAATTAGCCAAAGAAATTTGATTTTGGAGGACATCAGAGAGCACGGTTCCTGTCAAGCCTTCCATCCATAAAAAAGACAGAGAATATCATAACACAGGTTACCAGGGGCAGAGAATAAGAAAAATTCAAGGAAAGTTAACATGATGGTGAGAATGAGTGACTCAAAGCTGATCCTTATCCAAAAACTATTCAGTATATTGAAAGAAACCAGCTGCTGCAACCTGTATTTCTTATTGTACTAAGAGAAGAAATAGTTAAGTGATTTTTAGGCGAGAAGCTCTGATCCATGTAAGCTCTATTTTCTTCCCTGCAAAATAAGAGTAGGGAAGTAGAGAATAAGCTGAAATAGCTGACTTGTGAATAGAAATTACAAGCGCACATGTTCTCTCCAGCAGAGGTATACTGAATAACCTTGAAGAAAGCATCTCATATCCAAGCTGAGAGACGCAATTTTTGTTCCTAAAGTATACACTTCTTACACAACTGGTTGACAGACGTGACTGACATTTTTATTGCATATTTGACTGACCTGTCTCTGTAGTTCTTTGTCTGGTCTTCTTAGGTTCGGCTGTGGTCTGTGAGCTCTGTTGCAGAGGGTATATAGGTATTTAGTTGGTGAGGGCCTTCCAAGATTTCTGCTTTCAATGGAAAGCTCAAATAGGTAATAAAATGTTATCCATGATAATTCTATAGTCTGTTAAATATAAATTATCTGCAAATGTGTCCATTAATTTACATAAATAGCTTTATGATGCACTATACAGAGTCATAGATTTTAACGTTTTCAACAGAAATAGTATTTTCAACAGAGGCGGTCTCAGTCACCTTAATTTAATTGAATTTATTATGACTTCTCAGTCTCATATTTGCATTTTAGTTGACGAGATAAAACTATATTACCACCCCAAAAACGCTGAAGAGTATATGAAATGTCTCGGATTGTTGCTTACTATCAAGAGGTCAAACTTTGCTATGTTTAAGACCTGAAAGACAAAGATAAGGAGTTTCTGAACAATTCAAGAGTAGTCCTAGGTCTTTTAATTAAATTGGGCTGCAGTGGATATATCTTTCAGAAGCTGTCTGGGAGGGCTTCCACAGGTTAGGAATTGAACTGACTTAACTTATTTGGAGGCAAAGAAAGGCAGTGAAGCAGCAGAGAACTCTGTGAAACCAATTGGCAGCGAGCCATCTGTTAAGCAACCACAACTACGTCAAAGATATCTAAAAATATATCACTTGATTTGGGAACATAATGCCCTAACTGCAATAAAAAGGCACTTTGAAAACAATCAAGAATGTGTTTTAAAATAAATTGTGTTTGTTCGTATAGCAATGAAATATAAGAACTGCTCTCATAGACAATGTTAGTAAGTCCTGAATAGTTCCATGAAATAATTATTTGCTAGTTTATACTTCTCCTCTTTGGAGTAGAAACTGCTGTTTTATTTCAGTCCCATTGTCTCTTTCCCTGGTCCCTCCACAGCCTGACACTTCTATCGTGTCCTGTCTTCTTTTTTGCTTCTCTTGAGTTTCTCCCTCATGCATTGTCCATCCAAGCCACCTTGTGCAGTCTTATTTCCATTCCACTCGTTTCATTCACTTGCCCTCGCTCTACTCATCCCTGTCCTTCAGACAATCCTGCTGCTTGGACTTCCTCTCAGCAATTCTTCCTTTCTACCTGTGCTTCCTTCTTCCCACATTCCTTTCTCCCATCTAAACTACAAACCTCTCCTTTCTCTGCAACCTCCAAACTGGTCTTTCTGCATTTCTGTCTCTCTCCTGAACTCTTGCTTTTACCTTCAAATGCTTCCACTGCTGTGGAACCCCTGTCTTCCACCTCCATCTCGTATGTATCTGTCTTCTTTGCACTACCACCTTATGCAGGAGAAAGTGGGGACACTTCCTTGCTGTCATTTTAGTATTTTATGCAAATTTATATAGTCATCAGCATCTGGCTTGAGAAATCAGTGTATGGCTTCAGTCCTGATGAAGGCATCAGTGTGATAGCTCTGAATGAAATCTCCTTATCATTTTGTCCTGCTCCTGCCCACATAGTAGTGTCGCCATCACCATTGTAAGAGAGCCAGGGGCAACGCCCTTGATTTGTGATTCATTTTGGGCCAACACTATGGCCCCCTATAGCGGGCAAAAGCTGGCTGATGGTGAGAATATCAAGAAAAAAATAACCATGAAACAGTTTAACAATCTTAATTCAGCCTTGCTAAAGTACTGGTAGAAGGTGAAGGTGCCGAATCACTAATTCTTTAATAGTTTGCATGTGGGTAGAAGTTGGTACCAGGCAGTTAAGTCCTGAGCTGGACACAGATGAAAATCTAGTTTTGCCATCTCTCTTCCACTCTTCCTTCAAATCTGAAAGAGGTATTAGAAAACCTGGCCACATTCACTTTGGTACATTGTTAGGTGAAACAAAGAGTTGTTACAGATAAAACAAAGTATCTTCAAGTGACTGCAGCACTGCTATATACATTCATTTATGTGTAGCTAATTAACAGTGTGCTTCCCAGTGCGATGGTGATTTCAGTTCCTGTACACTGCACATTTTAAGTGGTGTTATTTGAGGACATCCCAAGAGTGGACTTTCCAGTGGCTGATTTCAAGAGCAGATGTCACTGTAAAAGTTGTTTACTTAGCAGCAGCCTTTTTTGGTTGCATCCATCCAGTAAGGCTGCAAATATGAAACCAGGAAACATTCCCCTGTTTGTAGAAAGTCTGCCTGCAGTAATAAATACAAGCATATATATTTTGAAGCAAGTATTTTTAGAAACTTCTGTTGAGGGCTGTACTGCTGTTTGGACTTTCTGCCCTTTCAGATTTTATTGCTTAGTCTATACATTTTTAATAATCACATTGCCTGCTAGCAGTGACATTTTGTGAAGGTCATTTTTCTTGTGAAGTTGGAGAATGGACTTGAATTTCATTGAAGGACTCCCCGAGCTGCAGGATCATTGTTTATGGAACTCTTTTGCATCTTGTACTACCTTTGAAGCCTCTTTAGAATTTTAACTGATGATATCTTCAAAGTGTCACTGTGCTCAAGGGCAAAAAAGAAATCTCAAAATGCACTTTATATTAAAACCAGTTTTGAATAGCTTTGAAGCATGGTATTAGCTGAAATAAAATGCATTGATACAGACTTAGTAGGTATGCACACACAGAGAATTGCATGTTTCACCAACTTTTTCATTGTCAGCAAAGTGTTCCTTCACCATTGCAATGCCTTTTTCTTCTATACTATAAAAATCATTAGGTCTATGGATAGTCTTAAGAATTTTTAATGTGATTTGATAGTTTGGTACCTCAGCAGGTATCTTTAGGCAGTCTCTCTCAGTGGAGAGGTTTTAGTTTTGTCTACATCATTCCTAGCGTGCTTCTTCTCATTTCCCTTGTGTTGAAATACAGACACTGGGTTGTATTTAGATGTCTTTTCTGTTTCTGAGCAGGGAATAGCAGATACTAAAACCAACATGCTATGCTTGATATAAAAGAGACTGTGGTGTCAGCTACTGAATTAAAATTGCTTGGTTTTGTATAAACCAAAGTTCTTGCTTCCCACAACTGACCACATACCAAGTTTGCTTGTTAATAAAAGATCTGAAGGTTTACTTGATAGCTGTGTCTGACGTCTTCTGATGCTAACTTATTCCTTTAAAACATGTTTAAAGTTAGTGGCAAAATTTGAGAATATTGCCACTTGAATATCTGTACTGTTCAGGGATATTTCTTTTCTGTTTTATTTATTGCTTCCTTTAAGTGTTTTAGCTAGTAGAGGACTCCTGGATCCTTCTCATAGGGATGCCATTGGGTTAATTCTATTGTTTTCCTTCTCTATGACTTTGTTATTCTATTTGTAAACTAGGATCTTACAAAAGTACAAGGATGTGATTTATAATTTAATCTTTCCCACAAAATAATCTGTCTGGTTTTCTTCCATTTTGTTCTTTTGCTATATCAAACTGCCAAGAAAATTTAGCTTATTCAGAGTGTCTTATATTTAAGATGTGCTTTTCTATTTCTATTTTGGTAGCCGTACCATCAAAGCGTTGTAGTTTGGCTGGATGTTTTACAATGAATTTCAGTTTTATAAGCATTGCTAACATTTTAGTTGTGCCAAATAACTTAAAATCTTGTTTCAGAACATGAAACAAGATGATCCACTGAACAGCAACTACTGTGAGGGAAATGAAGGAAGGGTAGGACTGTAACCTGCCTTTGAGGTGCTATGTCCTAACTAAAGTTAGAGGTTGGGAGAGTGGATGGACTGTGTGTTTGAGAAAATTTGTGTTAGGAAGTAAGGACGGAAGGTTGTGCATGTCCCAGAAAAATAATTTTCCATCTGATTCCCTGCGTAGAGAAAGGACTAAACAGACAAGAATTTTCAGACTCTGCTTCCAGGCTTCTCGATGCCCACTGCATATGGACTGCTTGTGAATGATAGCCACCAGTCTATTTGGAAACGCAGTGCTGCTGATATGATCAAAAGGGAAGGCCTCAGCCTCTGGCCATTATCATTACCATTTTACTATTTTCCTGCCTGGGCTTCCCTTTGCAAGTTTTTTTTTTTTCTTCTGTGCAGACTGATTCACCCTTCTCATGCCTGGGAGAATATCAATGGGAAAATGCATGAGACTGATGAGGAAAAGAAGGCGGTTTACACTTGGTCTTTTCTTTGCTTATTCCCAAACATTCTTTCCTTTCTGTTTGAGAGACTTGTGATTAATTATGTAGTGTTGGCTAACATTTCCTATATATAGGATCCAGACTTTTAACATTTTCTATAGGAGTCTTTACAGTACAGCTAACAATGCTTCTTCCCAACTCCTTGTCTTTCCCTATTTTACACAACAAAGAGAAAATTCTTTAACATATTTCAGTGTTGAGAATTTAGCAAGGACGTCTCTTGGCAGAAACAAAAAAAGGAGATATTCTTACCCAGATTTTAGCTGGTTTCATATTTTTCCTGTCCTTGTACTTCTTCACTCACTTTGCTATTTAATCTTTAATTGCAGGCCACTAAAGAAGTAATAGAGCGAGAAGCCCCAGGGATGGCCCTGGCAATGCTGATGGGATCACTTAATGTTACTCCTCTGGGCATGCTCTCTAGGTAAGACTGTTTCCTTCAAAATATGAGGTGGACTATTTCCTTATAAATAAACATTGTCATGAAATGACTGTAAACAAATAACTGAAAATTGCCATTGTTATCAAGACTAGAAGTCTTAACTTCAGAGAAGTGGCCAAATTCCAGGAATGGTAATTGCATTCTCTCATTTAATTCCCTTTGTTGTCTCCATTAGACACTGTATCCTCCTTTATTTTCTGTGCCCATTTATTGGTAATATTGATGCATGCTGTTAAACAGCTGTCTTTTCATCCTAGAGCTGTGGCATTTCGGTGGTGAGCGAAGAATTCTTCTATATGTTGTTCATCAAGTGCTAAAAATGCTTTGTTTAGCAAAAAAAACCACCCTTGATGAATAAATGTATTATTTTGATACTGCTTTTATTCCAGTATCAGCAAAAGCTCTCTGAGTAAGTTAAATGGTATTTTATCCCATGCTTTCAGATGCAGTACTTTAACTCCTCGAGTTTGATATTTCCTACTAAGCAATTAGTAACTGTTTCTCTGCCTGTTGGTGGTTTGTTGTTTTGTTTTTTTTTTATAGTTACCTCTCTTGGTATCCTGTATTTCTTTCTGTAGTTGATTTTTCTTTTATTCCTTCAACTGATCTCATTTTACCTAAGATAGACTTAGTAATATCAATACCTTTCATAAGTTAGTTTGTGCTTGCACGTTATTTCAAGGTAAATAAGAAACAATGGCTCTTATTGGTTTTTGATTTCTCGTATAATGAGGATAAAACAAGAAAATAATTATATAAGAAATAAAGAAGGAACTTTCAAATCTGCAACTTTGTATTCAAATACTTGCATTTTTAAAGGACATTTAGATGACAGGTTTAGTGATTCGACAAAGTATTTTAAAACTTTTCATATTGTGTATCACATATCTGAAAGGGCAACATTAACAAGTTAACACCTTCAGATTCTGTCCAAATTAGCAAGTATGTTTTTATCTGATATAATTTTTTATATGATAGTTTTGTGTTTATCTGAAGGGAAAGGATAACAGAATGCCACCATAATGAGAGAAGAGATTAATTCAGCTGTTCTGTTTCTGTTGAAGAAAAGGATAGCCATTTACATGACACTACCAAGTTTGATTTAGGATGTGGTACAGTCAGGATGGCTGAAAGGATGTTGTAATGACAGTGGAACCAAAATACTGGATTGCAACCTGGCTCCGTTGTATGTATAGCAAGAAAATGTCCCTTAAACTACATCCATTTTCAGTAGTAAATGATGACAATGGTGGGAGATAACATTACAAAGATTCTGCATACAATCAAATTAGGCCTTTAAAAATTCAGGACTTTACTTCAGGCCTAAAAGTTATCAGCATGCAAAAGTCCATTATTTTTATAACACTGTTCAGATCATAAAGTTAAGTACACAAAAATTACAGAATTACAACATTATGGTTTCTTGTGCAACCTCAGTTCTGCATGAATGTGCGTGTGTGTGTTACGATTGCATTTTTTTGTAGAATTCCTCTGCAGATGCTTAAGATGGAGGAAGGAAATTTACTTTTCTTTGGTTTGGTTGTCCTATGTGTAATCCTATATCAGTTTTGGTGCTCTTTATTCAGAGTATTTCCTAATGCAGACTCACTTCCTCTGGGATTTTTCTTACATCACTTGTTAATCCAAGACACAAATTGTTGATATATTTTCACGGAAAATTATGTAAATTGAGGTAGTGTTGTAATTCCCCCTTACAATGGGAACTAAGGCACACATTAAGAGAGGTCAAAAACATACATTAATTTTAGAGACACTGTTTGAGAAATGTATATCCTAATTTTTCAAAGTATTTAACATTAAATGTCGCTTGTCCTAAGCTTACGTCTCATTGACTTAATTTTGAAATAAAGTTCTGATTGATAATTTAGCATGTAATTTCTTTGACTTTTAAAAAAAAACAAAAGCAGAAGTTCTCTTATGCAACATTAAGCTGGCACTTCAATAAATCACCTGCAGGCTTGGAAATGGTAGGTCAATCACGCTGAATTTTATCACATAAACTTCCAAAAATTTTTACAAGTTGTAGGCTGTCTTCCTTAGTATGGGCCAGCATTAAGAAATAGTGAGTTATTTTGTAGACCGGATTCACAGATACTGTCAATGAGGGGCAGTGAGACTCATAGTTTGGATTCAGTCCCAAGATCCAGCAGGAAATATCTTAGAGCATCATAGACCTTTTAATGTATTTCCTGAAAGTGTTTTCTTTTCTTTTCTGTGACCTTCCAAAACTGTCCTTATCCCACAATTACTTCTTCCCTTCACCTTCCTTACCTGTTAGCAACCCGTGCTGTGCCAGTTCATACTGAGACTCTTTGAAGCACTCTCTGTCTCCTTGCTCATCTATTCTGCTTTTACCAGTGTAATTTCTTCCTAGGGAGATCATGGGGTTTTTCACAGAAATCATGTTCCCTGTTCCTACTTTTGCAGCAGACCTGTATTTCTTCCCTCCCACATCCATCTTTTTCCTTCTCCCACGTCCTGGTTTTTTTTCCTCTCCCTTGCTTCTATTTGTACTCTTCTTTCTCAGTTGTTTGTTTTTTCTTGAAATTTCTGTCCACTGCATCACAAGGCTGCAGATAACATGAGATCCACAGCATCTCCCTCAACTGTTCTACATTTGGAGGAATATCATTAATTTATGTCTCAGATTGCCCAGAATGCACGCACATTTTGTGTGCTTTTATGTTGTGAGCACACACAATAATTTTTGCAAGCCAAGCAGTTCTTAGGTACTTTTACTTACTTTTGCGGGCTCTCTTGAGAAATTTTTGGCAGCTCCATTTCTGTCTTGAGACACAAGATGTGATTATTGGCAGCTGAAACTTGTAGCTTTCAGGAGAATGGCTGATGGTTTAGTCCTTTTTTATTATTGGTTGGTTGTACTGGTCATTTAACTTATAAAATTCAAAATTATTTAAAGCAGAATAAAAGAACCAGGGAGAAGATTATTAAAGGAGCTATCTGCCAAATACAATTCCACCTCATTTTAATTCCTCTGTGGATAATTCCTCTCTCTTTTATTTTGAATCTGTCGTAAACTGTATGCCACGTATGGGATTTGCTGGATTGAGTTTATAGTCTGTAAATTTGACTACTACAACAAGAGTAAATGAGCTCATTTCTTTAACTCAGGCTCTTCATCTTTGTGTTGCAGTACAGCATTCCTCAGCTACCTGGAATTCTTTCTTAACTGAGGGTATATAGTGTGCAAGAAGTGAATATGGGAAAACAGAGGGTAGGAGTCAGACAATATTCAAGCTGCTGATTGAAAAGACTTCTCTTCGGGCTGGCTTGACTGTGATGTCAGAAGTTCATTTTGTGTCACAAAAATGGTCTCTGTGCTATCGAATTGTAAGCATTATGACAGCTATCACTAGAATAATTGCTACCCTGCTAGAAAATGCCATGCTGCCAATAAATGACATTCATCACTGAAAATTATTTCTATAAGAAGAAATCCAGGGAAGCTGGCAACCCCACAAAACGTGTCCTTTGGATCAAAATTTTTGGTAATTCCCTCTCAAGAAATTATTTTCTTTTCTATTCTGTCTTCATTTATAGCTCATGTTTTTATTTGATAATGAGATTGTTACACAATTCCTTTCAACTGTAGCCTCTCTATCTTTGTGGTTTGGTTTCGTCCTTTTACTTTTTTCTTATCCCTGTATCCCAACCCTGGGGTTTCACCACTGATTTCATAAACAGTACAGAAAAGCAGGAGACACTCTTTACAACCTCAAAACAAAATCCAGTAATCTATTGCTGGATCAATGGGCCAAGGCCAACTGTATGAGGTTTAATAAGGCCAAGTGCCAGGTCCTGCATTTCGGTCACAACAACCCCAAGCAGCGCTACAGGCTTGGGGCAGAGTGGCTGGAAAGCTGCCCGGCAGAAAAGGACCTGGGGGTGCTGGTGGACGGCCAGCTTAACATGAGCCAGCAGTGTGCCCAGGTGGCCAAGAACGCCAACAGCATCCTGGCCTGTACCAGGAATAGCGTGGCCAGCAGGAGTAGGGAAGTGATCGTGCCTCTGTACTCGGCACTGGTGAGGCCTCACCGCGAGTCCTGTGTCCAGTTCTGGGCCCCTCTGTACAAGAGGGACGTTGAAGTGCTGGAACGTGTCCGGAGGAGAGCTACCAGGCTGGTGAGGGGTCTGGAGACCAGGTCATATGAGGAGAGGCTGAGGGAGCTGGGCATGTTTAGCTTGGAGAAGAGGAGGCTGAGGGGAGACCTCATTGCCCTCTACAACTACCTGAAAGGAGGTTGTAGAGAGGTGGGCGTTGGCCTCTTGTCCCAGGTGAATAATGACAGGACCAGAGGAAATGGTCTGAAGTTGTGGCAGGGGAGGTTTAGATTAGATATTAGGAAGAATTACTTTACTGGAAGAGTGGTCAGGCACTGGAACAGCCTGCCCACGAGGTGGTTGAGTCTCCATCCCTAGAGGTATTTAAGAAACGTGTAGATTTGGCACTTCAGGGCATGCTCTAGTGGCAGAGATTGTAGGTTGTTTGGTCGGACTCGATGATCTTAAGGGTCCTTTCCAACCATGAAGATTCTGTGTAATATTTTTTTCTTTAAAAATATTTATCTAAAAGGAGGAAGAGGCAAACAACAGAAAGCATTCAACGCTTAGGTGTCTAAGTTCAGCCCTTCATCAAGACCAAAGGAATTCCCTAAAGACAAAAAAAAAAAAAATATAAAATCTTTTATCTTTGATAGTTGGTTTTGTCTTTTTTTTGAGGGGGAAGGAAAAACTATTGGGAAGAATTAGATATGGATTGCTTAAGTGGAATTTTCACTTGAGAATTGCTTCCTTCTGTGCTTTTCTTAAGTTGCATCTTTAAAAAAAAAAAAAAGAAGACATCTTTGAATTAATGCAACCAGCATGACTTATTATTTTTACCTGGCAAGGGAAATAGTGTTTGACACCATCAGTTACATTACATAGGAACCATGTGTATGAGCAAATAGGGACTATATGGATGCAAGTAAACAGTAGAATGAAGGGACCTACACAGATCTAAAAAAGATGGAAATCTAGCCAGTGTTTATACTATCTATTAAATGTTAGACTCTGTCAGCCTTGTTCGATGCTTTTTCAGCTCAGCTTCTTCTGAGCTGTTTTATGAGAACATGATCAGCAAATATTTTTAGATGTTGGAAGTTGAGTTTACAAATTCTGATAAATCATAGAATTTGCCTTAAGTGCTGTGTTCTTGTTTCTACACTGGATAAAGTTGCATGCAAGAATTTCACTCTGGGTTTCTTTCTTTTCAGACCTGTGTGTGGAATCAGAGGGAAAACTCTCATAATTAATCTGCCAGGTAGCAAGAAAGGGTCACAGGTAAGAAGTGTTCTTACTGATCTGCTACTGAGGACCCATGATGAGTACCTCCCATTGTTCTGAATGGCAGAAAGTACCCACTACAACAAATTTTGCAAAAATGAATTGAAATGCATGTTCATATAACTGAACGCACCATCCCTCTCAGTCAGGGACAATACAATTCCGATCTGATTGAAGGCACTGTGTGACCAGGACAGCATTACATGTAATGCAAGAGCGCGCTTACTGTAGTAGGCAGTGCTAATGAAGAGTCTAATGGTCTCTTACATTTCCTCCTCCTTCTTCTCTAGTCAGACTGTACCTGATCCCTGTGTTGCCTACAGCTTCCAAGAAAGCATTATTTTTCACACAAAAGTAATAGGAAGGCCTAGTGTGTGGTAGAATTTGATAGAGTCTGAAGAATAACCCCAATTTTGGTCAGCAAGAGGGAAAAAAGGAACATAATTTTTTTAGAGTTTGAGGATATTTATATCTTTTGGATATGAGTATCAGACATTGCAGCCTTTAGACAGTTTATTTTCTTCCTGCATTTTACTCAGTTTGGACAGGGAAGTTAGGCTTTATGTTTTTATTCATGCTTACTTTCTGACTGTAGAGCTGAGAGAAACACAATTAAATGGAGGAATTTTGTGTGTGTGTGTGTGTTAGTAAGGCTGGATCTTTCCAGTGCTCGCTCTTTCTGTCCAGTTGGCTGATAGATCCAGAAAAGCAGTCTTCTCCGCACAAGTATTGCTAAGCTGAATAGTGGGCTGTGCAACCCAATACAAAACTGCTAAGGTAGATCCCCCATCTATCACGAGAACGTGTTTCTCCAGAGATCAGACTATGTCAGTGGCCTTGTTAAAAACTGTCTTTACCTGTGGCCTCTAACAAATGCATACCTGGTAGTTTATCAACGTCTTCTGAACCAGTAGTACCCAGTCACAAAGGAGACACTACTGATGTGTTCGGCAGCACAGCCCTGAAGTCACTGTTGATTGAAGGACTTATGTCTGGAGAGAAATAAAAAATGTTAATGAGGGCTGTCACCTGGAAGTTGAACAGGAAACATTTTGAATACCATTATCTTAAGCAGCCATCACAGGTTTTCAGATGCATTGTCTACATGTTTCAGTTCAAGGACTCAGTAAGCCCTTCCATGATTCTGCCATTCCTTAGAGCCTTTTTAGGAAAGCTAATGAGACTCTGTAATCGAAAAGAAATTTAAAAGCCTTCAAAACATGCAACAAGCATTGGAGAGGATGGTGAGGCAGGAGTATACCTACTTGAAAGCCTTCCACTTATGAGTGGGAAGTCATATGTATGTACGTCTATTTAACACAGCAGTGAGCACCACATCTTAGAGAACTGGTGCACCAGTAAGAAGATTTTTTCAGAAGTCTGTACTTCTTTTGTTGAATTATGAAAGAGAAGAAATAGCCTACAATGTGTTTTGTTGTGCTCAGTAGCACTCCTACCATGCTAGGTACAGAAAAAATTGTAATTTCCGGCCCTAAGGCACTCAGACTGAAGATAGTTAAATTGTAGAAAGAAGATGAGGAAAAGAAATGAAAAAATGTTAATAAGTATTTTAAAAATAGTTCAATATAAAGTAAGTAATAAAAAAGGTAATTCTGCTGGAAAAACAAAATGTCATATGATTTCATTGTACAAGATACAAGCAAGCTTTTTATAAACTGATGATGTATTTATTCCTGTCATGGTGATACTCTGTTCTGTCACAATATATTTTAATATGAAACATCTTTAAAGTATCATATTTCAGTAAAGATTTTTAAGATGAATAGTAGAGAAAATTGATCCATAATAGACTGTATCTCAAGAACCCAATAGGATGGGTCATTACCAGGAATTTCTCTTATGCCTCTCTTCTGTGACTTGCTGTTTTCCTTTCCGTTGTATTAATACAATTAATACAATCTAGTATACATATTTCATTAATACAATACCAAAATATTAATAGAAAATGGCAGCAGCATAAATGCTCCATCTCAAAGATGGACACAATGACGAACGCGTGTTCGCCTGAGAACATGGGTGTGGCATGTACCACTGAATCAAGATTGATAGAATACTTCCATTTTTGTGTTGTTCTGGTCTGTTTACTTTTCTTTTAGCCTTGCAAAAGGTATTAAATGTTATGAAAGAGGGCAAAGTGTGAAATTACCAGATGCTCATTGAATTCATTTGGTCTATGGCAATTTTCATAATAGTACTAACAGTTCCCTAAAACAAGGAGTTTTACAAATAGCATGAGCTTTTCAAGTACTTTGCTGGAAACCTATTCATCAACAGTCAAACCAACAAGCCTTTATTTCAGTGGTAGGAGGGGAGGGACATGCTTCTCTAATGAGTTAATCATTAGTGTACTTTTTCATGATTTTTTGGTCAGTTCACAGATTGTTGTCCTTGTTTACCACTTACTTGAGGTCTACTTTTTTACTGAAATAATGCTGGTTGCATGCTTCAGTATGTTAAACCATTTTTAAAATAAAACTGTGGAGGCACAATAACTGAGGTTTGCAGTTAGATTAGAAATTATAATTCTTTATTATGTTTACAAGTATATTTTAATATATATTCATTATATACAGCATCTTATGCTCATCCAGTTTACTCCAGTACTTCAGAGTGACAAATTGAATGTTTAAAGAATTTATAAATCTATGAAGTAGCTTGGCTTTTCATTTCTCTTAAAGGAGTGACTGAAAGGTGGGTTCTTATTTAGAAGCTTTGAGGAAATACAGTTTTTGTGAGTCATGTTTTTGATTTACAAAGTGGCTTATATAAACTTTAGTATTTTCTGATGAATAGTTTGCTCTTTGTTTTGTTTACATAGTCATTTTTATTTATTGAAAATATTTCTTACAATATCTATTTACAAAATGTTTATCATTAGTTATTTTCTGGATACTCTGAAGCATTGGAATATGTTTTTAAAAATCTACCTTACAATTGAAACAAAACTGAAAATTAAGTGCAACAAGAGGAATAATGTCAGCTTTTGCTGTCAACTTGTATGTTCCCTAATTGCACTGCTATGGCAATTCATTCTTGTGACCCTCATTTTCCAATAATGAACTGTTTATATGCATTCTGCTCAAATGACATTTCTGAGGTGCCTGGGAGGAGGACGAGAGACAGTAGTCATAAATTGAAGAAAGTAGCTTCCAGCTGGATAAAAAGGAAAAAAAAATCACTTTGAAGGTAATTAAGCATTAGAACAGGTTGTCAAGAAGGTTTGTGGAGTCTCTGTTCTTGGATTTTTTCAAGACTTTACTGAACAAAGCCCTAAGCAACCTGTCTGAATTTCATACTGACCCTGATATGAGCAGGAGCCTGCACGGTGTGACATCGTTATGTTCCTCTTTGATTTGATGAAATAGTAGCATATTTTAGCAGCAGAGGTGGCTATGTATGTGTATGCCCATTATGGAACAAGGACAGTTACACTGTATCTGCATTTTTGCTTTCTCCAGCCATATAAAATAAACTTTCTAATTGTTTTTAGGATCATAGAGCAAGGAGAGGATTGAAAAATAGATTATTTATGAAAAAAAATTTCTGAGTTACATAAAATTATAATGAATTCCATGTAGTTTGTCATTCTTCCAGTGATAGGATAAGTCCATGAATAAAAAAAGGGTATAATTATATAAAAGTATAATTATGGAAACCCTTATGAATTGTTCTCTAATTGTGAAGGAATATAGTAGGAATTATTTGAAGCTAATATCCCTGCAGGGATAGAGTTAATGTTTTTATTCTGAATTTTTGAATTTCTGTAGCATTCTGCCAACTGCTGTGAAATGGTTTCTGTATTATGTATTCATGAAAATTTAACTCTTGTTTCATGAAGTTTTAGTCCAATATTAGCTTAATTACAGTAGCTCTGTTGTACAACTTATTATATTTGCATGAAAAAAGGGCAAAAATGTATAGTCCCCAGTTCTAGTTTTGGGTTTGTTTTTCTACGTTCTGTGAGCAATTGCATAGGGCATTTAAGGTTTTATTTATGGTCGGGTGAAAAGATACATCTAAATCCCGAATATCGTTTAAGAGTAAATCTGAAAAATCCCGATTTGCTTCTGCAGGTGACTTTTCATAGTCCTTTCTCTTCTTGCTGTGCATAGGAATGCTTTCAGTTTATACTGCCAGCCCTACCTCATGCCATTGATCTTTTGCGGGATGCCATTGTAAAAGTAAAGGAGGTACACGATGAGCTTGAAGATCTACCTTCACCACCACCACCTCTTTCTCCTCCTCCAACCACCAGCCCTCACAAGCAGACAGAAGACAAAGGAGTACAGTGTGAGGAAGAGGAGGAAGAGAAGAAGGATAGTGGAGTTGCCTCGACAGAGGACAGTTCTTCTTCACATATAACAGCAGCAGCCATTGCAGCTAAGGTGAGTCTGGCTTGTTTCCCTAAGAGACCCTTTAGTTTCTATCTATCTCAGGTACTTTCCACCAATGTTCATTTGCATGGTAAGACTATACATAGCTGTCTGTGTCATCAAACAGATGTATTTTAGATACGTTTTGTTGAAATATAGCTTCTTAAAAAAAATATTAATCCTGATCTCAAATTTCAGTGGGAGATTGTTTACTATGTTGATGATAACACGCGTTTTTATGATACCATTCCGATGTGACAGACATTTTTAGCAGTTTTCTTTAATTCAAGGTACTCACACGCCTGAACATGCAAAGTCCAAGCCACCCAATAAGTAGGTGGCTTATTAAGGAATCACAACAAAATTTTCTAAGCTATAGTATCTATTTTGAAAAGAACATGTTGGTAAAAAGTATCGCAGATAGTTAGCAGGTTAAGCAATGAGCTATCCAGACTACTGTATTCCAGTGTGCATGTCTGAGTAAGAGATGTGAAATTCTGCCACAAAACTAAATGTCATCACATTGTCTTTATAGCCTTGCTGTAATCAGTAATCATAGATCGACATTACTCGAACCAAAATAATAAATTTGAGACTACAAAAGGACAAAATTAGATAACACTTGCAAATTATTTCAGTTCAAATTTTAAATGTTTTCCAAAGAAATGTCATATTATTTGAAGCAATATACAAATACTTACCTCAGTTTTATGTCTTCAGTTTTCAAATGGAAAGACAATGGATTCCTATGTGTTGGGAACAGGTTTTTTCCAAACCGCTTTGTTCTTTATTTACTCCACAAATTGTACTTTTAAGTCTTATTATGCGAATTGAAAGTCTAAGTAACTCAAAATTATATTAAACAATTTCTAAACCAAAGCAGCAATATTCTAACTCCAGAAATGTGAATTCAGGTCTGAGACATCTTGACATTTCTAAGACAGCTGCAGCTGGAGATCATCTCCTCTTGTACAGAAAATCCTGATTACATATATCTTTACAGGGATGAATTAAGGTAATTATTACTTGCAAGTTTCAGTTTTTATTAATGCAAATTTTAAATTGATTAATTTCTTTTGATATAGGCAAAGGTAAATAATATGTGCAATTTTTAAAGGCAGAAAGTACCTGAGATCTAAACTGGCTGTGTTCATATGAGCTTGGCATTTCAGTGTCACGCTTGTTTTCACCTCATTCCCTTTCGATCATTTGCTTGTGTAGTTTCATGTTTTCCTGTCACTGTATTCATAGCTGTTATGTGTTGTGCATTAGAAGCATCCATCCTACACCAGTTCAGCTGTTATCATGGCAAAAGGTGAACAGCCCATCCCTGGTCTCATCAGTTATTGCCATCACGCAGCAGGCAGTGCAGGAGAACCGGTAAGAGACACTTCCAAGAGGCTTTTGCACTAACAGTAGCTAAAAATACACTGCCTGCCTCCTAGTCTGCTGTGTGAACAGACAGTGTTACTTACTTTCTTCTAACAAAGAACATGCTTTTAGAGAACGTGCTACAGAAAATATTCTGTTTAAGATACAGGGCTAAACAAGGTAAAGTTTGTGTGCGTTGTCAGTTTGAATCATTTGGCTGCTGAGATAATCATTGCTATAAAGCCTGTGTTTCTGATTAGTCATCGGCTTTATCATCTAATATACTCAATAATTGAATATAATTAAAATGATGTCCTAAAATTATTGCTTTAGAGCTATGATATTTTGGTAACTTTTCCCCCTTCATTTGCCTTGCTTTGCTGCTTTTTCTTGATAGTTTGTTTGTCAACATAATACAGCATTTGCACTGGGTGTTCATAGTTTGCTTTCATCACTTGCAGTTTCTCTCTTATTTTTATATTCTGTTTAAAAGTAGAATGTCTCAGACACAGAAGAAAAGACTTGAGAAGTCAGGATACGGTGGACTTACCATAAATTACTGGATTTTAGTGAATAGTAGGCAACTATTTCAGTGAATGGTAGAAAGGACTTCGTTTATTATAACCCAGAGGTTATAACTCGGGCTCTAACAAAATACTGTACTTCATTTTCTATCTCCCAAAGGTTTAGTTTAGGCTTGAATCAAGATAGAATAATGGCCACAGTATCATCAGGAATGAAATGTAATTTACTTTATTCGTAACTGTAGGTTAGAGAAACCTGAGGAAGGCAGTTGGCCTAGAGAGAGTTGTGCTGCCTGACCCATTCATTCCATGTCAGCCAGCAAACAGTGTGCAAGTTCTTCGGAAAATATGTCACTAGATTCAATGACCAGAGGCTGCACTTTCTTGTTCCATTAGGCAAATAGTCATTTAAACCATCAATCAAATAGCGTAACACCTCTGTATTTAAAACATAATGACCGTGTCTGTTGAAAAGTCACTTAGGAAATGTGGAGGCTTTAAAGTTCACACACCTGATGATAAAGCTATATATGCATACACACATATATACACACATTTATTCCAGTAGTTGCATTTTTTTGAGTTGAGATTACTAAACTAGAATTGGCACCATATTCTTCAGTATCATTAAAACAGTGAATTCAGCCTCTCTGAAGCATGCTGTTAAGCTGTCATCCAGATTTCTGTGCCCTTTTCTTGAGATATTTTTTTGTGCATTCTATAATCCAAATCAGAACTTCAGACTCAGCAGGAAGTGGCTACGTTTTCAGAAGATTGTTGGGTTTTTTTAAGCTGTCCCTTCTCTATGTTTTTAAGATATTTTTCCTCACGTATAACAATCATAGTTATTACCATCTACAGCTTGGTTTTTTTAGTACCTCACCAGCACTGTCAGTCTTTGTTCCAGTCCCAGGCAAAAGAAAATAAAGAGCTCGTATCTTTTCCTTTGTCTCCTTCTTGTCAGCACTTAGTTCTGAGTTTGAAAACACAAATATTTAGACTGATATATAAGTACTTCTGGAAAAGATCATATCAGATAAAAATTTGTAGACGCAATGACTGATGGGTATGGTGGATGTCTTTCTCTGCCACTTGGTTCATTTCTCATTTGTTTCTTTCTCCGACAGTATGTTTCAACAGGTTTTCCACTCCAGCTAATGCAAACAGAAACTATTTTCACTGAACTTAGGGTTTTATGGTACACCATTTAGAGTTTTGAGACATCTCCCCTCTATTAAATTTGTTTGAAACTGGCAAGTGAGTTGAAAAATTTTAGAGGGAGACATCATAAATACTCAGAGTGTGACTTCGTGAAAGTTGAAAAAAAAAATAAATCTATTCAAAACACAATAATATTCCTGCCCTTCCTTATTGCAGATTTCCAGGCTTCAGGAAACACAGAAATTTCTTATGAGTTTAGGAAGAAATTCTTTACTGTGAGGGTGGCGAGGCACTGGCACAGGTTGCCCAGAGAAGCTGTGGGTGCCCCATCCCTGGAAGTGTTGAAGGCCAGGCCGGATGGGGCTTTGAGCAGCCTGGTCTAGTGGGAGGTGTCCCTGCCCAGGGCAGGGGGGTTGGAACTAGGTAATCTTTAAGGTCCCTGCCAACTCTAACCATTCTATGATTCTGTGACTGCAAATTGTTTGCATGATCAGAATATCATTGTCCCTCTTTACCTCTATTTATAGTACATCTGTAACATGCCATTTGCAAATCTGAGTACTCCAAGTAGATACCAGTTAGGCACTGTTTCTGGAGAGGAAGGTATCCCCAGCAAAACTGTCTGGAGTGAAGGGAAACTGCTGATTTCATGATTTGTAGTGGAAATTGCATCAGAAGTTACTTAGCCTTGCAAGATCTTCTGAGTTAAGTTGTTGTCTTTTAAGTGCGGACAGAAGTTGACAGGCAAAAAATACTCTCAGGTGTAGATGAAGGTTTATGGTAAAATAAGATCCCCTGGGTATAACCCAGTATCTTTAAGTCAAGGTTCCTAAGTTAGGAACTCCTAAGGAGTTATTTCCCAGTAGCTTCTGTTTGCCCTAGAGCCTTGCAAGGCAAAAACGCTCAAAATGCCTACATGCAGACTTTGTCCAGCATCTCCATTTTAAAAAAAAACAAACCCTGATTGGAAATGTCCAATGTTAGTGGTTCTTCATTTCTTGCTTCCTTTTCTTGTCTGCTAATGCCATTTCCACCAAACATGGATGTTCTTTTGGTGGTTCTCTTGGAACTTGAACATCAGGCTGAGATAAGAAATTCTTAATGAGGAGAAAGAAGTTAAAATATGTGTACATATATTCCTTCAAACATCTGAATTCCTACATTTTCTTGTCTGTTGTGATAGGAAAGTGAATTGCAGGAAGTAAGAGCAATCTGATCTGTTAGAAGTGCTGCCTCTGAAAAAGGAAGAGGTTAAAATCATGAAAATAAAATGAGAATAAGCCTTTGTAAAGAGTGTGTTACAGCGGAATATCTGCTGCATTTTGTGTTGTAGTTAGAGTTCAGTTCTCCTGGCTGAGGTATTTATCATTTGTATATCTTACCATTTTACAAAAAAAATTAATCATTGTTAAACTAGCAATCTAGTCAGTTGTAAAGCTGGTGTGATATCCGCATAGCTGGGCCCAAAAACTGCAGTAATAAGAAGCAACGGACTTTCTATTAAAGCTAAGAGAAGCTTTATGCTTAAATGCATTCTTCTACCTCTTTTCTTTGGAACTGATGATAAAAATAAACAGAGGAGACAGACAATAAAAAATAATGATGGATTCACTTTTATAACTGAAAATATGACCATTTTCTCACTATTGTGAGTTGGCGCAATTCCATTTATTTATGTGGCTTAATAATACCAGCTAAAGGATCTGTCCCTAAAATTCCAGCTAGAATCATAGAATAGAACCATAGAATAGTTTGGGTTGGAAGGAACCTTTAAAGGTCATCTAGTCCAACCCTCCTTGGCAACTACATCAGCCAATTCCCTCAGGACTCTGGGATGCATCTTGTCAGGTCCCATAGACTTAGGTATTTTCAGGTTCCTCAGGTGGTCACAAACCTGATCTTCTCTTACAGTGGGAGGGACTTCGCTTCCTCAGTCCCTGCCTTGAGGTCCATCCTCTTGAGAGGTGTGGAGAGAGAGGTTGCCAGTGACGACTGAGGAAAAAAAGTTGTTGAGTTACCTCAGCTTTCTCCTCGTCTGTTGTTACCAGTTTGCCAGTTGTGTTCATCAGGGGTGGTACGCTTTCCTAGCTGGCCTTCTAATACATTATGTGGGGGAAAAAGAAAAGATTGACTTTTTGGTTTTCCCTTCAGAAAGCATTTTTAACCAAGTGTTGACTTTGGATGGAGGTTTCCAGTGCTTTTGCCTGTACTCCCTCCGGAGAGGCCTGTAGCTTTTGCAGCACAAACCTTGCATCAAGAATTTTTGTAGCCGAAGTAGTCTTCAGTACATGTAATGACTGTACATTTACTCACTGCGTGACATTTCTTACGAGAAATTTTCTCACTGCATGACATTTCTTCAGAGGGTTTCAGTCATTGCTAATAAGTGGGTTTCTGTTCAGAATATTGTCGCCTGGTTAGAGAATGGGAAGTCTGTCTCCTTTTCAGGCCACAGTAGAAATCGCTGTTGGTCATTGTTGGGTTTGAAACAGAGGCTTAAGAGGAAAAACATTACTTTCTTACTATTTCCTGTCGTACTATGTCAGATTCATAGGTTTTTCAGGACTAATAGTATGTTCTATGTTACTTCAGTTAGAATGTGATTTTACGTATTTGCTCGGTATGTGTTACTGAAAGGATGAGAACATGCCATTAACCGCTGCCAGCGCTGCATATGAGGAGGTATGCAAACTGAGTAGTGGGATATTCCTACATTTTTGATGTAAGGTTTTGAGTAAGTTTTAAATACAGTATATTTTTTACTATTAATTCCATCTCTCTCCTTTTTAAGATTCCAGATTCCATCATCTCTCGTGGTGTTCAGGTGCTCCCACGTGATACAGCCTCCCTCAGTACTACTCCTTCAGAATCTCCTCGTGCCCAGGCCACCTCTCGTCTCTCCACTGCATCCTGCCCAACACCAAAAGTAAGTACATTTATGCCTTGCAAGCTCCATGCTCAGACATACAATCTATCAGAGTAATGTATTGCTTCTGCTGAACAAGGTTGGTTCGCATGCGAGGGTTGTATCATTCTAAGTAATAGATGCAAATAAATGATATAAAAATAAATAAAATGCAAGACAGTATAGTTCATTCCACGTGTACTGTTGCACAATTTAATATGTGGGTCCACCAACACGTTATAGTTACTGAAGTTTTGTGTTATCTCTTGCAATTATCAATCATGAATATGAAATTGTTAACACCTTGAATGTCTTTAATAATCCCAAGGAACACAGATAATCCTGACACTGAGTAAGAACATTAAGCAAGCAGTATTTTGTCAACAAAATGTATGTGCAAATTACTAGCCTGGGCTGGGGCAGTTCTGTGTCCCACTTTATTATTGTTCAGTTTAAGGCACTTTCAAACCAACTGGTTTTGGTCAAACTTAGATATTTGCTGCCTGACATTTGTAAACAAAAAACAGCCTAAATTGAACAGAAAGAAAGTTTTAATGCCAACCTTGTGGGTTTATTATTCAGTTCTTACTGATTAAGCTGTACTATTTAATCATTGAGGTGAACTCTGTTATGTTCTTTTTTTATCAAAAAACTAAGTGAATTGACGAGTGGCAAGGCCTGTAATGTTTACCTTCCGCAGGGTTCCTTTCAGCAGAAGAAAACTCTTTCTGAATTCACTTTGTGTGTTCACATCACAAAGATCTTTCTGTGGCACCAGATGCTGACATACTAATAGACCCGTAGCAGATGGCAAACACTAACATTCTTCCTCATCTAATTCATGATCCTTGAAGATTATTCTGCTTGCTATAGTGATTGCCAACATCTGCTAGTTCTTCTTTCCTGCTGTTTCATTCTTTTCTGTCAGCAAACAAGATTTATTGGCAACCACCCGTAGAAATGTTTTGGTTTAGCCTATGGGAATGTTTTATGCAGTTCTCACCTTCACTGTGATAGAATCAAAATTATTCTGACGGACAGCATACTTGAGCTTCATTATATAGTCTACTTTTCTTAAGAAGATGTTCAGTGTATTCTACCTGCAAGCGTCTCCTTCATTTCTTTGATAAAAAATTGTCACTTGTCTGATGGCGTCAAAAAATAAAAAGTTGGAGTTATTTCTTTAGAACACTCAGAGCAGAAGAGCTATACGAAACAGAGAAACTGCACTGAGTTTTATGCCTGTTGACAAAACAAAAGAGTCCAAAGAAAACCAAAGGAGACTAGGCATAAAAACAGAGACAGCACTGCTAAGAAATAGCTGTAGATGAAGCCTATATATTTTCAGGAAGGTTATCACAATGGGAAGGAGTAAAGCTTATCTGCTGTGAAGCAGAAAGCACTCCTCTAGACTATGTTCAAAGATTCAGAGATTCCAGAAGAAAACTATAAGAACTTTGGAACAGATTAAAAATCTGAAATTCTTCTTTGGGAAATTAGTTGAGATGAGCTCTTACCATAACTGGATCATGCTTTGGTATTTCCTGTTAAGCCCTGTTTTTCATGTGTTACTGTAAAATCAGATTTTGTTCAAAATGTGTGAGACCAAACCACTTTTATAAAAGGAATTGCCATGCAACATCTAGCTAGTCTAGCTTTTCTCTGGTGTCTTTCAAAAGCCGGTGGTACAAACTGATATAGGGAAAGATCTAGGAAATCCCAACTGGAAAATAAACTTGAAGCATGGTCTTACCTGTTCCTATTACCTAAAGGTTGGATTTTGCACAAAAGTATAAGCTTCTTTGCCACTTACAGAGCTCTTAGTTCATTTTACCTATTACTTTTAAAAAAACAAACTACTTGTTATCTTTTTGTTCAGTCCTTTTCAGGACCCTCAAGTTCTCAAACATCATCTGAATTTGTAAAGAAATATGGTTCATTCGTATTCTTCAAGACTGTCAATATGTCTAAGTGTCTTCACTTTCTGTGGTTTTCCTTCTGGATCCTGGCTTTCTAATAACGCAGTATGAATTAAATTTACACTGGACCTCTGCACAGTAGTGAGAATAAAGTTAAATTGTACTTCAGCATCCAGTTGATATTCCAGGGTGGAGTTTTTTTCCTTCTTTAATCTGCATGTGTGTATCTCTTCAATGTTCTCATTTGCTGCTTTAAGAACTCATTTCAGGGCTCCAAAACACGTATATGTGAAACGAAACAAAGGAGAGGAAGTTTCAGCAAAAAAAATATTTTGTTTTCTTTGATTATGCATATTGTTTGGAGCAGTGGTCTAGACATAGAACTAGTGGCACTGTATTTCTTTGTCAATTACATATTCCAGGTTACTTTGTTATACCATTTTCTTGTTGTATTTTTTTTTTTGTCCTAAATGTACATAAACCCTTACATCTCTCTTACTGAATTTGCTGAATAGCAGAAAGTGGTGTGCGTGTCTCAGCAAAAAAAAGTAATCAAGCTTCTGCAATGACGGGAGCACTTCTGTTGAATGAAAGTAAGTAGGAGGTTACTAATGCATGGTGGGGGTATTGGAGAGAAGGTATGGGAGAGTGCATTACTAATACTCCTGGTTGATATGTTAGGAGAAGTCTTTACCTTTTCATAATTATATTTAGGAAAATCTAATGTTGTTTATATACACACACAGATCATGTAGACAAAATACAACATTTAATTTTAAATTTGCTTTACTGTTTACATTTATCCTGCATGTTCTCTGAAAATCTCTGTTTCTAACAAAGTAGTAAATGATGAATATTGAGTTTGAACCTGTACATTTCAATCAGTCCTCAAAAGTTTAATTTCCTGATAAAAGAACTAATTATATTTTCCACTGTAGCCCCTTGGGAGGGCAGAACTTCTCAAGACAAATTTCCATTGGGACTACTCTATCATTAGGTATATCCCCAAAACTACACAAACTTGCTTTTGTTATCTTTTAATAAATCTCTGTAGAACGCCTTCCTTGTTCTCTAAATTGCACTTGAGTGTCAAGCAAGATCGACTGCGGCTCAAAGAGCATTTAAACAGTATTTATAGTAGATGAATTCAGATATAGAAGCAATCTAAGTTTTACTCAGGGGAAAACTGCACTAACAGTCCTCCCTTTTTCAGTCATTCAACCATAAAGTTGATAGTGATTGTGACAGATGTTTTTATCTTCTACAATATAGTTTTGGTCTTTTTAAAGTTTTACTGCTTTCTCAACAAGGCTAGATGAATTTGCTGAATACTCACATGACAAAAGTTTAGGATGACGCAACGTGGCTTGCAAGTTTTTCTTGTCATTTCCAGTAGCTGCTCAGATTCTAAGATGTTTCTGTGGTTTTTTGTATGTTTGTGGTTGGCGTTTTCATGAGGTTAAATGCAATGCTCTTCTCAGATACAAAAGCAATACACTACATAGTGTAAAATACCTTTTACAAATACGGATGTTTTTTTTATGTTTGCATTATTGTTGAAGCTTGGGGCTTTTTTTAAACTTACAGTATAAAATTTTAGTTCTGTAACTTCAGATAACGTAAAGAATATATCCAGTGCAAATCACTACGTCAGTCCTTCAAAATTCTAATTTTATTCTACTTTTAGGGACATGCTATTAGTATAAAAGAAAATTACAGCTTTCAAGTTGAAGTCTTCGCATCTCCCATACATAAATGACATAATCAATATTTAATTTTTGGCGATGTTGCGTGTCAAAGTCAAATGAAGCAGATACAGAAGACAAGGGACGGGTTTTAAATTATCACCAGGATTACATTTCAGTGACAAGAGGTGTTCAAAGTATTTCACTTTGCAAGATCATAAGTCTCACTGATGTTCAGTTCTTCCACTTCAGCGTGTAACGTTTCTTTCGGTGTTACCTTTGATCATGAAGGTTCCTAAGGAACTTGTTATAATACTTATAAGAGGAGAGCATTTTTTCTTTTTCCATCTTGCTGCTTCATTCACAACACTCCTTATATTCTGCTTAAGAAAAAGTTTCTCTTTACTTGCTGGTTAGCTATCCCTTCCCTAGCTATCCATTTTTTAGTTACACTGAATCAGACAAAACCCTTGGTGGTGGTATTACATCCTTACCTATTTGTAGTTGTGATAGATAGCTTTTAATTCCTACATGAGAAAAGTATATGGGTTCTATCTTACAGCTAAAATGAGCAAGCAAGGCTACTTTTCAGTTTTTCCAGATTCTAGCAAAATGGTCATCTCCACTATCTATTGCTCCATCCACACCTTATTTGTAGCATAGTACATTTAATTCTGCTAGTTGATCACTTTCTGTAACTTTCTATAGCTGTCTCCTATTAAGAAATGTTATCTTTATCATTCATATGTTGACATTCACCAAAAGACCTAATATTCCTAATATAAAAAGTATGATACTTGTATGTAAATGTTTCAATTGCAGAGAATTTCTGAAATGAAAAAGCCTAGAAAAATACGTTAATTTAAAAAAATAAAAAATAAATAAAAAGCTAATGAGAATTATTTCTGTGGCAGATTTTTTTTTTATCTCAATCATCTTTCATGCTTGCTACCAATGAAAAGTGATGCTTTGAACACCTTCTGTCATAAACCATAGCTTTAATGTTGTATGTGCACGTTGGTGCAAGTTTTATACACAATCAAATGTGTTACAAATTAATACTAAATCTAATTATGATTTATGTTTTCAGTCAAGTGATGTTACTTTTAATATACAACTACTATGTGAAGTAATGACATTAGCAGATAGGAGCACGTAGACTTGGGAAGATGCTTTTGTATCAATTATTGTTGCACATTTTTCTGTAGAAATATTAAGAATTTTTCAGTAGAAGAAAGGTCAGGTTGCTTACCAGAAATTCTTAGTTAATAATAAGATGCTGTTTGGTATTTGGCAAGCTGTAGTTTTATCCATGGGGTAGATATTTTGTGTACATTGAGTGCATGAAATTTTATATTTATTATCTTGATTCCTACTATTTCTTCTTAATGTAGTCATCAAGGTGAAAACAATATGGCAAGTATATGAATATATTTTAAAGTTTGTATGCATACACTGAATTCCCAAGTAACGTTTGTTTCTTTTTTATTTATTAAGTTTGCATATGCCATAGTTTTTTCTACCTAGGAACTTGCTTGAGTAACGAGCAAGTGCTTTGGCACAGCTATTTAGCTGTGATATGTTTGAAGAGCTTGGAAAAGTGGGCAGGATGTTTTAAATTGTTAGGGTGATCTAAGTAGGTAAAATCACATCCGTTTTGGTTAGTACCAAAATAGAACCATCAAGTCTCTTGAATAAAGACTTGTGTCGTCAAGTTTAAGCTGAACATTGAATTTCACTAGAGGTACTTACTTGACTTAGTTTTATTTATTGAATAGCTGTTTTACAAGTTGTACCATATTCATTGGTAACTGGAATCTATATTAAATAGTATAGCAGTGCCAAAATCCAGTTCCCTTCCTTGTCTCGTGCCCAAGAACTGTTTATAGCAGGGCTAAAGAAGGATGTTAGAGTAGTTGTGAAGTGGCTACTTATACCAGTCCAGAGCATCCAGAACAATTATTGAATTCATAGAATCAGCTACTTTTGAGACCTGTTATATACTGAATCATATGCAGAAGCACTGATGTCCAAAATTTCCCTACATTTCTCTTTCTTAGTAACCTGTTGGTGTTTTATTAAGCTACAGAATTCCGTTCTTTTCCTGAGTCCAGTGAAACTTTCAAACATGTCAGAAACAAGCTTCTCAGTCTTTCCCTGAAAATAATTATTTTTTCAAATTGTAACTATTCCGCATGTGTATCCCTCCAGAAGAGAATAATCTTTCAGTACAGACATCTCAGCTCACACACGCATTACATGAGTTCTGATCTATGTATACTTATGCTGCATCAGCTTATCACTTCCTCCTTGAAATGTTTTTTTCAAATTGTGATAACTTTAGTTTGGCATTACTTTAAGAAAATGAAAAGATGTGCATCCTTCTCGTATTAGTTTTCTTACCCACACCTTTTCAGTTTCTATCTAAAATAAATCTCTGGTTTGAAGTCTGATGTATCACAAGATGAGGGATTTTGGGTTTAGTTTGGTTTGGTTTGTTTCTTTCCAAACAGCAACGTAGTTACATCTGTCTTTCATCCAGTTTCTTCCTTTAGAAATTACTGGGAATTCCCCTTTACAGAAATATTTGCTAGCTCCATTTTCAATATATCTATTTCTGCTCTGGTCACTGATGCTGGTTGGTGCCTGATGATCATTTTGATGTCTTGCTGGAGTTGGCCTCCTAGAGCAATATTAACTTCCTATCTCCATTCACTCACTTTTCCCTGGGAATATTATTTCTTATTACCTGTGACAACTGATTTATTTTTGTTTCTTCATGAAGTATGGCTTCAAGAGTAAAACTACACATCTATGTGCTGAATTTTCATAGAGCCATATGTTCTGTTTGTAGGAATTTGGTTTTCCGCAACTCCTCTTTTTTAGTGTCTCAGTTGCTGCTAATTTGTAATTTCAGCCATTCATACATTAACCTGATCTTAATCAACAGCTCAGGTGTGGGCAGGCTTGCTTCTGTTCCTTCACTGACTATTGACATAATAAATAATCCTCATCGCCTACTGCTGTGTTCTTTTTTTGATAAAAGGATCAGAAATTTCAAAAACGTACTTGCAAGGATAGACAGCATTCCTTTTTCTTTTAGTTGTTTCTTTCTTATTATAATAAATAATTTATTGATGGTGCGGTAAATTTCATTGCCAGGTATTCCAGGAGAGGTAGGTGATGTTATTTTAAAACAAAATGGATTTCAGTCACACTTTCATACCTACATACTCAAGAGCACAAAGATACATGCATTCAGTAGTCTGTCCAGCGTTCAGGCATTCATATATGTGTACCCACCTGGTCTGGTCAGGATTCCTTGAAATGGTGTGTAGGATGTGGGGCACCAGCTACCAAGTCCTCTACAACTTCTCTTTCTTACACTGGTATCCATGAAGTCACTGTTTAGATGTCTTTTATATTCTTCAGGAGCTGATAGTTATGAGGATATTTGTCTCTCCATCTGGTTCCACCTCTTGAATATGTAAGATTTGCTTGCTGTCCTGTGTTCTCCTTATCTAAATCTACTTTTTATTATTCCAACATCATCTCTCTAGTGGCTCAACTCTTTGTTTTGGTCTGTAAATCATTTTAGGTTGTCTAGTTTTACTGATTGGGTATCCCAGAAACTGCATGAAGTGCTGTGAACTAAATGAACTACTGATTTGTATGCCATCAACATGTTTTTCTTGTATCCCTTCTGCTCTGCTTTCTGGTGCTTCCACATCTATACATTTCCATTTTTTCTCTACCACTCTTAATATATCTGTTATTCAAGGAGTATTCTTATGCAGAAGTATATATTAGCTTGCTATTGAAGCAAGCTACTTGCATGTCACATCCTGATATCATATCGTGCTTCTACAGATACGCAGTATAATAATGTCCCATTTCATGTGCACATGCAACCCAAAGTGCTGTAAAAAGTGGTGGTAGTCTAGCAGCAGCAAGCAGATATTTGTTTACAGGAACCAAAACTGAAATTTTGACCAGGAAAGCTATTTTAAGGCATGCACGTTCCTGTGATTAAGGTATCATCTGCAGTAAAAGTTCACTGGTTCCATCACAGAAGTAGGTAGCGTCTACCTTATGCAAGATGTGAGAGAGAAGCAAGAATCTAAAGCATGGACATTGCTGTTCTCATGGATGATGTAAATATGGAATTGCTTTCAAGTTGTAGGTTCTTTAACGAGTGTACTAGTAGTCCCTGAGTCCAGTTTCACCTTTGAAAAGGTTTTTAGGAAATAAGGGAGTTAAAACTAAAAGGAACCTCCTGGTTCTTTGAATCTTACCTCCTATTTCAGGCAATATCTAATACTATATAATGTTGTAATATGTAATACCATCTAAGACTGGCAAACTAAAATTAGTTTTCCCTTCTGCACGGCTGTCTCCAGCCTTGTTTTAGAACCTCACTATCTCATTGGTCAGTCTGCACTCAGTTGCCTTTGTGCCACTGTTGGCCTTTTAACTTAAATAAGGCAAATCTTTTCTTGATTATGTATTCATTCCTCATACAGACTTATAAAGGGGAGGCATCAAAACTTTCAGATTTCATTTTTATGGATTAACAAAGTCAAACACCTTCATTTTCATCCTTGTAAAAAAGACTCCTGCAGAAATCTTTTTCTGTATTTGTTAAAGATTTCACCTTCCTTGCAGTGATCAAAACTGTGTATCTACTTGTATGAGATTTTACTGGTGCTTTATACAATGGATTTATAATCTTTTTTTCCAACTGTTAAGTGCTTGTCTATGTAGCAAAGATGCTTGTTTGTTCAGAAGTTTGTGTTAAATTTCACTCAATTTCTTTTACAGCAGTCTTCAATGTTATTAAATACCTGGTGATGAGATTACTTCAATAATTCTGTAATGATGATGCCTCCCATATTTACCTGAGAGCACCTTTAACTTTTGTGTCAAAATCATCATTGAAAATACTATCTGTGGTCAGTTTCTACATCACTCATCTGCAAGCTACATTTATAACTTCTCTTCCACCTGTTCCTCTTTCAGCAAAACATATTGTTACCTTGAACTAGCAATTTCCTTGCCCTCCCAACAATTCTATTTTTTACTATTTTTTATGTGTCCTGCCTGTCTATTTATAAAAGCAGTTGCCTCATCAAAAGTAATACAGTTTTATAATAATCCTTATTGATTACTATTGGTTCCTATTCTGTGTATTACTAACCTTAACCAAAATTCAGGCAAGGAATTATTTTTCATTGCCTAGTTTACAATTGATATCTTCCCAACCTCAAAGGATAGCATTTCTACTTTCTCTTTTTCTGTTTGTATGTTTAAGGAATATTTTACTCCTTGTTTTAAATTCCTTTAAATTCATTTTGTACTTAATGGTTTCTAGCTGAGACACAATACTATCTTTTACTTTCATGGCTCCCAGGCTCTCTGTCTAGACCTAGCCTTCTTGGCATGGTTTTTTGTTCTTCTCCACTCAAGAAAACAGAGGCAAAGTATTTCAAGAATTTATTTTGGCTGTCTGTCAAAGTATCTTCGGTTAGGATGGTAATTTTGCAAAAGGATGATGAAAGGTGGTCTCCCTTGGTAGATAAAACTGTTGTCTGTTGATACAGAAAAGTGTATTTTCAAGATCAGTCTTATTTGGATTGAGTACCTGGTCACATTGGATTTATTGCATCCATATTAAAATACTTCTCATTTGAGAGCAAGTCTATCTTCATTTAGTCAAGCAATTAGGCAATTTCATTATAGTATGAAACTATGAAGTCATTCTTGATCTGATGTGATAAAAAAAACAACTATCCAGGAAGTTAGTTATTTATCTAAAAAATAGATCGAGCCTGAATGCAAGGCTCATATAGATCATTTACTCTAGAATGCCTGTGTGTGTTGTCAGCTGGCTTTACATGGATCTTATAAGATACCTTTTACAAGACATACATGACATAGATCTTATCTCAATTTTGAGAATTTTTTGTAATACCTCTTTTATATCAAAGTCTTGTTTCTGGTATCTTTTTTTGCCCGAGCAGATAGGCTTTCTCTTTTACAAAAAGCTGGTTCTCAGAATCATGTTACCCTTGCATTTATAGGTCAGCACAGCAATGTGTCAAATACGAATATAGTCATTCATCTATTTGTCTTTCCAAGAAAGAAAAGACAAGACATTGTCGTTTAGCACTTAGCCTGAGCAATTGCTATCAGAATTTGAGTTTAATTCCTTAAGTAGATTCTTACATCATAGTGATTACCCAAATTCTTAAACCGTAGGTACTTTTAGCAAGTATTTCCCCCAAAGGTTTTGAGAAAAAGTTACAAGATGCTTTAGCATTCTTCTGCCAAGTTCACATGCATTATTTTCTGGCTGGAAAAGGAGAACATTCATCCTACTTAGTATGTGGCCTAATGCTCTCACTTATACCTATTGATGTGTGTAATCCTCATTCTGTGCCTCTCTATTCCTCAGGATGATTTAAAAAAAAAAAAATCTGTTCATATGTGTGTATGCATAATCTTTGATCACAGCTGAGCCTAGGTGCCGTGCCACCATACCAGAGGAGTATGTGTGCACTCTATCAATGCTGCTTTACTTGCCTTTTTGGTGTAGTTCTACTCCATCTGTTCTAAGTGCAATAAATGACAGTTTAGAGTACCTCAAATGAACAGTAGCCATTAAGCAATGAGAGGAGGTAACCCCTATAGCCAATTTATCCAAAAAGGTTGGAAAACATTATTATAATCCTTACCATACCAAGTCCATTCCATTAAATAGTCCTGTTTGTCACAATCACTAAACATGAACAAACAGTACTAAGAGATGAGAAAACAAAGGTGATGAAAAAGATAATGGTTTTTAAAATAAAAAAAAAAAAACAGTTGTCAATCTTCTGTCTAGCCTTCTCATAAACAACCATTTTAAATTTGTTAATACAGTTAATCCTTTTAAATTCAACTTCTTTGTCTGCTTACCCCCTAATTACCTTCTTTCTCACAAGGTATGTTAGAATCCCTTTATTTTGTAATTTTTCTACATTTCTGTCTTTGTAAAATTAATTAACTGTAGCAGCACAAATCATGACAAAATTCTGATGACATGTTAAAATCTGACTTCAAAATTGTGTGACCATGAAGATATTATGCCATTCGCCTCAAGACTAGGTGTTAGAATATGTTCAGACAATTAAAAATAATGACAATGATTCAAATGAATCCCCATATTTATTACACTCAAAATTTATCTTTAATGTCTGAAATGACTTGCCTCTGTTTTGCTTACCAGTTTCATTTTAAAAGACAGAATACATATTATCTCTTTAAAAGGAGCATTTATGAATAAGGTAGAATTTGATTTCTTCAGTTAGGCTTCAACAGTATATTTGCTTGTTTGAAAGGAAAGGAAGTGCCTATTTATCTATTTCTGATCACTTACACAGTAGCATTGCATATTCTTGGACAAGAATTTCTGTAGGCATTTATTGATATTTACATTTACTGAAACCTGCATACATTTCAGTAAAGAGCATTTTATTTAAACAAGCAATAGTGGTGACTGTAGAAATGTATTTATGGGGAAAATCTGTAACAAATTAGGGATCCTTAAGGTGAGAAATTCAAAGCGCTTGCATTTGGAACATATTTCTCTGCAATGAGTATGTTGGAAACTGGGCCTCCCACTTGAATGCCCTACAGTAGAAATCATCCCATAAAAACCAATAACAAGTTTGGCAAGATTTCAAGCCAGCTGTTGGCAATCCCTCTTTCAAATTTCCACCATTCGTTACAGCTTTTTTTCTTTTAAAAATAGTTTTCAAAATGTGAGGAACGCCTTTGAGCAAGGAGTTCTATGCATTGGCATGGTGGTTCTTTGCAACACTTTTGCTAGCTTTATGAAGTTCACGGGCAGCCTTCTTGGACAATGATTTCATTCAACAGCACCATCAGTGTGGACAAAGATTGATCTTGGCCACGTCCCAGATTATTGTTAGTAACTAGCCACTTAAAGGTCATATTGTTTTAAGCTTCTGCTGAGTGAATTGAATCTTGGGTCTTTCCACCTTATCTTCATCTTCTGAGGTTATCATCTGACTGCTGTAGTTATATATTACCTATAACTTGAATGGATACACCGTTTCCCACCCTAACTGACCCTTCCACTTCTTTTTGACAGTTGAACTCTTCAGGATGCATAGATATGAGGAAATACATGTGACAAGAAGCTTTACACAGATTTTCCAAACACAGCCCTGCCTAGGCGAAAGGATAAACTACAGGATATTACAAATATTTGAGAACAAATCTTAAATGCACTTGTCCTCAAAGACATTTACTCTTCCCTTTACAGTCCCACTGCCCCATCTGTTTTCAGAAAGATGGGATCTTCCTTGTTACCCTGAGCCCTGATGCAAATATCTCTCCCTTAACTTTGCTGCTAGAAGTGCTCAAAGAGAGCAAATCTCTTAGCTGGTTTTCCTTATAACCTACCTGTCCCACCATCAGGTCTCTTCTAACTAACTTCATTGATGCGACAGCTTTCCCTGTGACCATCAAGGTGTCTTTGATAGGAGCTAGCTTAATGTCTAAAAATGTTTAAAGAACACTCTCCTCTACTGAAACATGAACAGCCCTATATATGCTGCAGCTTTTAGAACTTCAGTTCAGCTGAGGACAACAAGGCAAAAGAGCAGCACATTCAGAACTGAATTGTCAGTTTGGGAAAGGTATATACAAAAAATCGAAAACTTCACCGCCTAGGACTTACCACGTTTTTATTTTTTCCTTAAATATGAACTTCTTTCCTGCTTCCCAAGACGGATTTCTGATACATGCAACAGGTGTTTGGTTTTTTAAAAGCTCTACCAGGAGCAAGAGGTACAAATTCTGCTTTCCTTTCTGAGAAAAGCCAGAGAATAAATGAGGCTGCAGGCCTAGGTGGGGTAGCAAAATATGCCAGCAGCCAGTGAAAAAATGTTCATAGTGGGACTGAAATGAGAGGATGGAAAGTATTGAATTGAGGAGAAATTGGATTCAAAGGTTGAGTGTTAGAAGTCTGGTACAGAGCAAAGCAGTATTTGTGGCTCTTGAGTGATGAGGCTTCAGGGCTTAGAGTGTCTCATGGTTTAACCCCAGCTGGCAGCCAGGACCACACAGCCACTCGTGCAGTTGTCCCCCTTTCTCCCCCACAAAAGGGTAGGGAGAAGAGGGAGAAAAGGAGGCGAAAGGAAAGGAAAAAAGGAAAAAAACCCTCATGGGTGGAGATAAATACAGTTTAATACAACAATAACAGAAAAAGGAAAATGACAATAATAATAATAATAATAATGGTAAAATAATACACAAGATAAAGTAGTACAACACAAGTCGCTCTCACCACCTGGTGAACTGGTTGCCCAGTCTGTCCCAAGCAGTGACCGTGGATTCCCACGCCCCGGCCAACCCCCATTTCTATACTGAGCATGACGTCTATGGTATGGAATATTACAATGGCTATTCCATTGTTCTGTCTATGCCGCTTCTCAGCTTCTATGGGAAGCTGAAAAAAGACCTTGAATAGTATAAACATCACCTAACAACAACTGAAACAATATGCATTTTTGACATTCCTTTCATACCAAATCTGAAACACAGCGACCACTAGAAAGAAAATTAACTCTATCCCAGCTGAAACCAGGACAGAGTGGTTTGGAGAAGAGTAGGAAGTAGCTTGGAGGCAGAAGACAGTGAAAGCTTTATTAGGAAAGGAAGGGCTGGGAGAAGGGTAGCTTTGTGTGGGTAAAAGGGTTTGGGGAACTTCAACTATGTGACAGGAGAGTTGTGCAACTGAAAGCTCTGGGACAGGCTGGGTCTGGAAACCCTACTGTAAAGCTTGGACCCTATATGTTTGTGCATACATGTCCCGTATATAATAAAGTGAAGCATAAAGTATTTGAGTTTATTCTTAATCAGTTTACTTGGAGCAGTCTGGTCTCGGTAGCATACAGCTCTATGCAGGCTAATTAAACCTTCTCATCACCAGCATTCTTTACAATCAGTACGAGCCCTTTCTGTGACTTCCATCCCATCCCTGTTGGGCTGGGCGTGCCTGTGCCAAGAGCAGCCATTTGATTTCATTACTCATCATTTATAATCTCTTCATGTTTTGGGCAGCATAAAGCCTGTGTATTTTGTTAACTGTATAGTGAAAGTAAGGACCCAACTCTCATATGCCCAGAGCTCCAGTTCAAATGAGATTTAGGACATGAAGTCACTAAGAATAACGGTATCGGTATAATATGTAATGTTTGTGTTTATTGTAGTCTGGTTTGCCCTGGCTGTGCATTTTACCTACCAGCTTTTAGACTTGATTTCTGACCATTAAATTTTACTGAAGTCAACAGATATTTTTAAAGAACTAGTCTGCCACGTGTTGGTGTAAAATAACCAGTGTGTACAAACTCTCCTGTAATGTACATGGTTACATTATCTTTGTCATTATGTGTGTTAACAGAACATTGATATGGTGATGATATTAATGTACTAAACTCCAAAACTGCAAGAAAATTGCATTACTTTCTACCACTGATTGGTCAACCTGCACTGTGTTTATTCCCTCATCTGCACATGGAACAGTGTGAGTAGTATTGCCCACTTTAAAAAAATAATTTAAAAAATTAAATTAAAAAAATGGGTAGCGTGAACAAAATATATGATGGTATGATAATGGTGTTTTATTTGCATTCATTTGCATTCACGTACATTATGCTTTTGTAGGTTTACCATTTTCAAGAAGTGCAGCAACCCTAATAAAGCATTCATGCCATGCTGCAGTATAATGCATAGGCATGAATATGTTTATTGGTTGAGAATGTATGTCTTTGTTACAGGAGCTTGTATTCCCTTTGTTTGAAAATATTCCTCATGTATTTAGGAAGCCCCATCTAATTGGTGTTTGTCTGGCCTAAAACTGCAGAAGTAAAAATACTTTCAAGTGCAAGTCTATTTTTCATGCATGAACATAGAAGTTACACGTAATACATTTTTTAACTTAAAAGAAATTGATTTGCCGCAATATTAAAAATATATTAAGCTCTCTGTTTGCAGTAGAAACTGTTTACTTGATGTAGAGCATTGTTCTTATTAGAGAAAAGAATTGTAGTTGGATTTCAGATTTCTGTATCAGAATTTTCCACTGTTGATCAGGCAAGTAAGGGTTGTAAAAAATACCACCTGTATCAGTATTTTACTATATAATATTTGGGTGTTGGCAGTCACAGTCCCCAGTGTCAAATTTGTTGACAAGCAGTATGTAATTGCTTCACTAATTGAAATTGCTTCTTGCCAGCCACGGAATATTTACAGTTTATTCCTTTATTCTGGATGTCACTGTCCTTCGCTTATCTCCAGTTTGTTTTATACTGTGAGCTTCAATAAACATTGGTAAAGGTCAGAAAAAACACTTTCCATCTTCATAGTGTTTAACCTCCTTTGGATTCACTTCTCTTATGTGATCTGGCATATATATAAAGTTTTTTGTTCCTGGCCAACTGATGTAAAATCATTGCCAGTTGGGTTATACTCAGCAACAAACTAAAACCACCAGTGTGCTATCAAAAGTATTTATCATACCAAATCCAAAACATAGCACGACACCAGCTGCTTGCAAAAAAAGTTAACTCCATCCCAGCGGAAACCATGTGAAAAGGGAAGGAGTTTAAGATGGATGGTGCTAAGTATATGAGGCTATTTTTCCTGCTGTGGGTCTCTTCCTTTAAAGAAATCCAACTGAAGCCAGAATCTCAGATCAGCCAGTTGTTTGGAGCTGTTCTTTCTTTATGGTAACTGCTGGTTTATATATATTTAAGGTTAGGCCTTTTACATTCTTTTTTCTGGAGTAAAATCAGGGATGAAGATAAACAGATACGTTTCTTACGGGCCCTGTTGGAAGGTAGAGGAATAGTAATGAAACCACATGCAAGACTTCTGCTTAGAAAACATTAAGTGTCTGTTCCTCAGTACCCAAGCCTTTCATTCATCTTCTAACAAGTCCATTAAGCATATTTGAGCACTCCTTATTGCTCACTGTTTGGTTGTGGTTTCCTTGCTTCCTAAGTTTTCTTCCACTGGCTTCCTATTTCATTGTACTCCCATTGTAACTCCACCTTGTTCTTCAGATATCAGGATAGGAACACCTGTGGCTAATCTTTAGCTTTTAACTCCTACTGTTATTCCCTTGTGAATAAGAAAGGGATATAAATATAATGCATTTGTCTTAACTGTCAGTGCATTTGTACCCTGCCAGTTTCCTGGAATGTTCCCTACGCGGCACCCTTCTTGCTTCATTACATTGAATATCTTCATTCTCCTCCTTCAGAATGTTCCAAAACTCTCAGGTCTCTCAGGTAATACTTTGCCAGTAACTACTTAGTGGTGCCCCTGCCTCATCTCTTAATCCACTCATTCAGCTTGTGTTGTGGTATTAAAAAAAGTCATAAAACCTGAGGCACAAAGTTTTTTTTCAATTTCACTGTTCAGGCTCTTTTTATTAGTCCTGTGTTTTGCTTAGAAGGAAGTATTGTTTTAATTTTAAAAATGAAAAATCAAAGAACTCGTTTATAGATCACACAAGTGACTAATGGGGATAGATATATACAAACTCTTGATTAGAATACTTACGTGCACACCCTTCATTCTAATCTTTTCTACCTACAAGTGTTCATCTTATGATGGGGTTCTTGTGTCTAGCTGACTTTCTGAAAAACAAGGAGTGTATAATCCATGCCATTTTCTGAAATGCTAGTTTATCAGGCAACTTCTAGAACATTGTGCAGGAGTTGACCAGAGAGATATAAGGATATACCTGAATTCATTTCTGTGGCATTTGCCTTGAAAAAAAATGGTTTTTTTAAATTCCTGATATCCCTTGCCTTCTTGATAATACCATATTTAATTCCCAGAAGGGATGTAGTATAGTTTATGCAATACTTGTATCATTCTGATTCATTGCTTGAGAAGCATCCAAGTTGCGTTCTGCAAGGTTCCTCTAGAAATCATGTATATTAACTATGCTATGGATGTAAAACAAGAGTTGACCTTAGGTTATCTCCTTGTAATTTATATTTTCAAGCATTTATAATTTTATTGCTTGCAATGTATGCATTGCATATGTATTCCTCTATATAATCTGAAGAATGAAAGAGTAAATAATGTCAGCTATATGCACCTCCAATCTCATTTCTGACTGAATCCTAAACTGTCAGCACAACTTGAGCAGCCACAATACCCACATTGGTACGTAATAGAAGAAAAAATTTTTCCTTGAAGGGGGATGCATATTGCTGTCACAATTTTTTCCCCAAGTGTCTGTGGTATGTAGCATTTTTCTTAATGTCCTAGTTCCATGTCATTATGTGAGATTATCAGCATTTATTTTTTCTTATTTCTCATTTTTTAAAACAAAATTGAATATATTATTTTTGAAAAAAGTTTCGAATTAGTAACATGAATTGGGGTTCTGCTTGATTATGTCTTATTGCCTGGGACTGGTTATATCTCAGCCAGCGTATTGGGCCAAGTATCTTTGCTCTAACTCATTTTGTTTTCTTTTCAAATAGGAATCCTTTTTCCCTCTTCAGGCTTCTTTTTCTTTTTTTATTTTTTCATGAGGAAAAATATAGCAACTGGGTTAAAACTGCATATATTTTAATTGAATCTGTCTTCTAAAGGAGACATATTTTATTTCATAATGACAGTTTTCTCTTGGTCAGTATACTAGAATTGCTTGGAGATTTGCTTGGTGTCGCATCAAAATAGTAATGTGGGTGTTTCACTTGAGAGTTCAAAACAGATACTATTTTAATGCCATAAGACCAGGGAAGGAAAGCAACAATTTGCATAAATGTTTCCAGTGTATTTTGCTAGTGGACATCCTATTAGAACTAAATCATTTAGGTTGGAAAAGACCCTTGGGATCATCGAGTCCAACCATCATCTCCACTCTACAAAGTTCTCCCCTACACCATATCCCTTAACACCACATCTAAATGACTCTTAAACACATTCAGGGATGGTGACTCCACCACCTCCCTGGGCAGCCTATTCCAGTGTCTGACCACTCTTTCTGTGAAGAATTTTTTCCTAATGTCCAGCCTAAACCTACCCTGCTGTGGCTTGAAGCCATTCCCTCTTGTTCTATCGCTAATTACCTGTGAGAAGAGACCAGCACCAACCTCTCTACAGTGTCCTTTCAAGTAGTTGTAGAGAGTGATGAGGTCTCCCCTCAGACTCCTCTTCCTCAAACTAAACAGTCCCAGCTCCTTCAATCGCTCCTCATAAGATTTATTCTCCAGGCCCTTCACCAGCTTCGTTGCCCTCCTCTGCACTCACTCCAGCACCTCGATGTCTCTCTCATACTGAGGTGCCCAGAACTGGACACAATACTCAAGGTGTGGCCTCACCAGTGCTGAGTACAGGGGGACAATCACCTCCCTCCTCCTGCTGGTCACACTATTTCTAATACAAGCCAGGATGCCATTGGCCCTCTTGGCCACTTGGGCACACTACTGGCTCATCTTCAGCCGCATGTCAATTAGAACCCCCAGGTCCTTTTCTGCCAGGCAGCTCTCCAGCCACACTTCACCAAGCCTGTAGCGATGCGTGGGGTTGTTGTGGCCCAAGTGCAGGGCCTTGTTGAAGCATATATTTAGATAAATATATTTAGATAAATATTTAGATTTTTAATATATTGCTTGGTTGCATTACTTTCTTGAGAACCTAGTACAAGTAAAAAAAACATTCAGTTGACTGTGTTTTGAATATTAATTTGTCTATTTTCCATGGGTCAGGTAAAAACAAACAGTGGCAATCTAACTTGTACTTTTGCGAGTGTGCTCCAGAGAACATAAACCATAGTTGAATTTCCATGGTTCATTAAGTCTTTGGCTTCCTTGCTGAGATTTCTTTAAAAAAAAAGACAGTTAATATGTGGTTTGAAAGGGTTCATCTGGGTTGTGTGGGACTTTGTTTTACACAACCTGTGAAACAACCATCAGATAATAAAAACTTTCAATTCAGTCTTGACTCAAACTAGAATGATATCCCTAAAATCATTTTTATTGTGTTGTTCCTCTCTACTTCCAATGGTATGACACAAGTTTAATTTATCAGTAAAAGAGGTTTATTTACTGGATTCAGCAATTCTGAAAAGAATTTTTCCTATAAATGAATGCTTTATTTTACGTACTTCTAACAGTATGAAGCCTTTTGAGCAGCTACCTCATTTGTTTCTTCCATCCTCTGCATCATCTAGGAAAAAAACATATATAATAAAGGAAAAGTAATCAGGTAGGAGATGTTGGGGGAGAGGTTATATACGTGGTATATTTAAAATAAAAATCTAATGTTGGTCTGGCATTAAAATTTTCTGGTTGGGCAGCATAATTTTTAACTGGGAATCTTGATAGCAGTGGCTAAAATCTCTAGGCCTGGGTCCATAGGAATCTATATTGCATTCTGTCACGTATCAATCACGATACTTGCCAGGCCTGATCGTCCCAGTTATAGCATGCTATGATCATATGATTTGTAGAAGGTATAGGGTGTTTGTTTCTTCAGTTAGAGTTTTAGGACTTCATTGTTCTTCATATCCAAATCAGATAAGTAACTTGTATTCTTTAAGAAATGTTAGTGAATTCAGCATGCAACATATGTGCCCGATTGGTAATATATTGAAATAAAAATGATCAACAAAGCAAGTTTAAAATGCCATGATAAAGCATCATTTATTCCAGAAATTAGAGTCTGTGTCTTTGTCCTCTAGAGGTGTCTCAGAGAGTCAAATTGATGTCTTGCATGTACTGCTAACTGATTGTGTGGAAATTTTTTTAAGTTCACTTTTTCTTTATCTTCTGTCTTTTTTACCCATCTTCCCCCATTGTAGCAAATTAGACGGCCGGATGAAAGCAAAGGAGTTGCTAGTAGAGTTGGATCCCTCAAAGTAAATATGTTTCTAACATTTATTTTGCAAGTTTTCTTCTATAGCCTACACTTGTCCTGTTAAAGGGGGAGGTGAGGGGTGGGAGGGAAGGGGCTTTTCCATTTCTCACCATCCCATCATTTTTATTTTAGTATTCTTATTGCTGTTGGGTCACATTTTGTTTGTTTCTGTGCTACACATAGAACAACCTACTGAAGGCAGGCTGCTGGTTAGTTAGCTTTGAATGTCACCACAAATAAGAGACAGTAACAACTTTTTTGAAGTGCCTGTAAATTGGTGATCATGATTAAACCACTTCTCTGATCTATGTTTTTTTGTTGTCTTTTAACTGCCTGTTACATGGAGAAGTGACTTACTCATCTTCAGACTACTGCTTCTCATCTGGAAACATAATTAAATTTTTATAGCGCTTACACTTTTTGCATTTAATTCTGCAAAAGACATTACAAAAGAGTTGAATATTTCACATATATCTAGCCTTTAAATCAGAAAAAATCAGAGTAAATAAAGAGGAAATGAGAGAGAGATTCATGTGAGGCTAATAAGAATGGAGCCACTGTTTTAGTAATCATTAGTCCCTTCTGCCTTTTTTACGTTCGTACAAACATACTAAAATGTTTAGAGCACTTAACGGAACAGGCAGATGTCTAAATCAGTACCCACATGCATAGTGTTGCACTCTAATAAGTGGTTTAAAACACAGGATGTAATCTATACCAAGATGCTGATCATGTGCAGTCCAGGCCATTCTGTTAAGGTTTCACGTCAACAGTTGCCTCTTTTTCAGCCATCCAATTTTTCGCTTTTTTCCCACTTTATTTCCTTTTAACACTTTCTCAAGCACTAAGTATTTCATTTTTCTTCTGCACTCTTCTTGCCTTTCCTGCCTTCTTGGTTTTTGATCTTTTCTTTTGGTTTTGTATGTGAGTGTATTGCCTTTGTTCCAGGACAAGCCATCCTCTCTGTTCTTTAACGCTGCTCTACAGCTGCTCTTTGTGAAAATGTGATTTCACTGAGCATAAAGGGGAGGGGAAGAGTTAGTTATGCACCTCTTTCCAGTAGTGCCATCGTTTAAATTGATCCCAGCATAGAAAAAGAAGCCAGTTGCTATTTGTTTATGCAAGTTACAGCTAGAGGCATCTGTAGCATTCCTCACTGTCTGTGAGGCTTTATCTTTTCATCTTGTGTTTTGGGAAGAGGTTTTAGTTACAGCGTAGGTGAGAAGAGCACGGTACATGAATGAGGCACTGTTTCAGTGGGAGACGTTCAGGACCACTGAATTCACGTGGAGGAAAATACAAAACAGCCACAGTTTCTGTGCTGTTTTTGAAAATTGTGTATGTAATTACTGTGACCTCTGCGTTTTAATGAGTCGTCACATACAATTCTAGATGCGTAATGCGTATACATTTGCAGAAGATGTAGCTTGTTTAGGTGCTGGATTCACCTATTATTTTTATGAACACCCACTGACGCCTAATTTAGGATTATTATTTCTGTATCTGACTGCCCAGGATTTAATTTCACGACACAAAATATATATTTAGACACAAAATCGTGTGTGAGTATCCTTACAGAAAATGGGAAACCATAATTGATGTTCCCAAACATGAAAACTTACCTCTAAAAAGTTTTTTTTTGATGGAAATAAATTCTAGAACACAGCCTTACCAATAAGCAAGCAAATAAATTAATAAATGAACAATATAGCAGAGATTCATTATCTTTAGAATGATCTGTCTGATGATTTTTCAATTTTTCCCCTGTACTGAAAAAAAGCCATGTTAATCAAGCAACAGTATCTTGTTTCTAGTTTCCAGGTTTACTGAGCTTGTATGTCTGTGTTGTTTAAAGCACTTTGATGTCTTGAAATGTTTTGCCAGAGGCAGTGAGAAATGTGTTATGCTATGATTTATTAAAAAACCAAAACCACAGAGACAAAGAACAAAAGAAAAGACAAAAAAAGTGTGACAAGAGAACAGGTTGCTTTTTCAATTCATTTTCTGATGTTTACATGTAGCTCCATCGAAAGCTGGAGGAGCTCAGAGATCACCTAGAAGGCAATGTCAAAGGATGCTCTCTCCGAGTAAATGTACGATTTCACTCGGTGATCTGGTTTTTTTAAACTTCCACTGGCTGGTAACACCAAATCTGATTTGGTTTGTCCTCTCATCCCCATCTTTTTCTTTCTTTCTCTCTTTCTCCCTTTGTGTTTTCTTTCTTTTCTAGCTGGGGTTTCATTTTAATGTGTGTGAGAAACCTGACCTAATTGACAGGTTTTGTTTAAAAGAATATCCTACTACATTTTAATGAACGCTAATCAAACTGCTTGGCTTTACAGCAACTAAAAAAAAGTCCCTTTCCAAAATAGAGGTTACATATCTAAAAGTTTCCTGAATATTAAGCTTAGCAACAAATAAAATAGATATCCTTAATTTAAAGGATAAAAATATCTTCTGCCAGTGATTGATAGCCTTCCCTGAACTGAAAACTATGGCTGATCTAAGGTAACCCAAAAGCATATAGGTTCACATGTACCTCTGTCTTTGCCTTTAATATTTCCGGGTCCCTATTTTATCTCAGAAAATAGGTTAATATTTGGTTAAATGCCAGCTATGCAAATTTTGTTCCTTGTTTTTTTAGCAGATTTATATAAAAAATTCTTCAGCGTATTTCTTATGCATTAGGTTTGTTCTTTAATGAAAAAAAATCTTGAGAAAAGGATTAGGATCTAGCATATCAGTCACGACACCTCTATGAAGTTGTCCATTTTTCACAGAACTATTTAATAAAGCAAGTCAAATCCAACATAACAATACATGCAGCAGTGCCTTGTGTTTAGTAGTTCACCTCATAAGTTAAGATCAGCTTTTCAGCAATTAATTCTGTAGAAGTGAATTTTAGCTGCATAACTGTGTATAATGAAAATTCGAAAAAAGGAACAGTTGTGAGCATAGTAGATGTGAAAGTTAGTAACCATTTGTCTCTTTGCGCATCCCTACAGTGAAGATTCTCAGAAGAATTTATTTAGATTCATGTCCTGTTTGTGTCTTCCATACACTATGACTGTTATCATTCTCAGCACTATCATTCTAATGCGTAATCCACTATTGTTGTATAGTGCAAGATAATATTGGTAATAATAATGCTTTGATAATTTTTACCCCTTTTGGATGTGTTTGCATATCCAGCTATGTATCTGACAAAGTTGATTTCTGCTTATTGTCAAATAGAAGTCTCTGAGTTTATAATCTTTTGCAGGTCAAACACAAGGAAATTGAGCTGCTAATATATTGCAGCTTTCTATAAAATAAATTTGATTAAAGGACTGTATCTTTTCCCTGGCAAATCTTTAAAAAATCAGGTTTTGGGGGGAACAAGCTGTGTGATACTTTAGATTTGGTGGTCTCTCAAATTTATTAGTCACATTCAAGACAAAGCAAGTTCCTTTATTTTAGACTTCTCACTCTTAAATTCATGATTTAGTACTAGTGAATAAATATAAAGCCAGAAAAAAATTATGTCGTGAAACTTTGTACTAGACAAAAGATGTTCTAATCACGCGTTATTTCACAGAATGTCACATGGGGAAAGGTTTCAAAGGAAAAGTTGTGATCGCATTAGCCATGACAAATTAGTTGTCATTAAATTGTCCTGTTCCTCTGTGCCACTTTATCCGTTATTTCGTGGCCATGCCCTACACAATGTAAGGAAGTCAGATTGTGAACTAATATTCCATATATTTTGCATATGCCTTTTAAGTTTCTTAAAACAAATAGGACACATTGCAAGTATAATAACATATAGCTAAAACCTGCTGCTTTGTCACTGCTGCTCTGATTCTTGCTGTAATAATGGATGTTTGACATAAGGCAACATTTTAAAAGACAATATACAAATGACTGATCAAAGAATAGAAAAATTCCTTACTAAATAGTGGACAATTGGAAAGAAAATAATGAGGCATCTGTTAAAAGTTTGTCTTTAAAATAATTTTCATTTCTTCCATACTGCTTTTGGAAAGGGGTTTAGATGTACGTTGTTAATACTTCTACAATGTGGCAAATGTATTGAATGGTGTGGGAGGGGGAATGTATAGTATCTGATGGGCAGCCCCATAAGTGAAAATGAAATGCTATTGCACAATTGTGTATACTATTAAGGTGGAACCTTTGTTCCAGAATAAATTGCAAAGACATGCTTTCCAGATTAAATTCAAAGGCCATTGGAAACATGTAGGAACATTGGAATTCTGCAGAATATTCCAGATTCCACCAACAGTTTAGAAAGCCTGACAGATATTCAAAATAATATTGCACTGAAAACGTGTATGAAAATTTGAGTTTATTAAGTAGTTTGGGGGTCTGAGTTTTCATTTTAAAACACTACTTTTAATATCAGCAGTAATGCATAACCATTTAAAAAAAAAGTCATCCTGACCTGAGATTTGTTTTTCCATTTCTTCTTGAGGTCTTCATTCATCTTCCTTGCAGCCGTTCCAGTTCTTTTTATGGCTTAATCCTTTGATGTCTCGCAGAGACCTGTGTTTAAAGCTGAATTTAAATACTGTTCAGAAAAATTATTCTTCTGTCACTTGGACATGTTAGCATTCACCTACTGTTCACCTTAATGCAGCAGTAACAAATAAGTGCATTAGCTACTGAAATGATAAACAGTGAAACAGCTGACTGCTTTATATTTTATAACTCATAATTCCTGCTAAAATTGATACCCTCCTGAAAGTGTGGAGTTCAGTTGAGATTGAACAGAATAATACTGCTCCAATCTGTGTTCTGAAGATACTTTTTTTTTTTTTGTAATTGTGCAGGCTAAGAATTTTAGATGGAAGTTTAAATTCAGCAGAAAAATGTTATGGAAAGCCTATCAGAAAAAAAAATTAAATCTAAATATGAAGTTCTACACAGAGTTCCCAAGTAATATGCAAAACAATTTTTGTATGGCTTTTGACAAGCATAGTTCCAAATCAAAGATTCTGGATTTGTTCAAGAAAAATGTTCTCAGAATTCATTGCAGAGGCCAAATATTGTCAAATAGATGACGTTTAATGAAACAGAGCTGTATCTCTCAGAGTCTACAGTCTCCTGCATGCAGTGTTCTGTCTTACTTTAAGTACCTGCCGCCTTTGATCATGAGGAAGGATTACATTTACGGGACTCTTATTCCTGGTTTTAATATTCCATTATTAAAGATCTGAGTCAAGCCGGTAAGGCCCTGGGACTAACAACGAATTGCTCTTGCAGCCTTTGAATGAGATCCTCAGCTGGTGTAAGTGAGCATAGCTCTTTTAAAGTCATTCTCACAGTGGGGAATTTCTGTAACTGACAACATGGCCCCTTAACTTGGATGTTCATGGGGGGAAACAGCCCAACAGCTCAAATGTTAGCACATTAGCTTCACCTAATGTAATATATAGGGGTTGTCAGGTAGCACACAAAATAAGGAGAGCTGTCCCCTCTCTCAAACTGGAAGAAACAATCACTGGAGTTCATATATGACAACAAATTGTAAGCAGAGTAGGGTATAGATTGCAGAATCATCAATAGGGTTTAGAAAAGTATTTACATTTAATTTTAATAACACAGAAGCAATACACTTACAAAATGCTGAGATCAGGCAGATGCTCAAAAATGGAGACTACTTAGCAAGAAAGCAATGACGTAGAAATGATGAGGAAATTATAAGCGCGCAGCAGATTAAACAGTTTTATTGTATGATCCTATTGAAAATAAAAGAAACAGCAGTCACTATGTACAGAAGTGTGGTATGAGCATAATCATTTCCTCAAGAACAATAAATCATTTTGAGACTAGAACACTTAGCATACCTTTGATTTCATCATTATGAGAAAATGACATAGGTAAATTGAGAGTTTATACAGGTATGAATAACAAAAAAAGAATTTGGAGTGAGTGAGATTAAGAGATTAAGGAAAATTGTATGTATGTGTGTGTGAGCATAGGGAGAAATAAAATATACAGGTACCTTATTGAAGGGAATATTATAATTTGCTTCTCTACAACTGGAACTTTGAAAAAAAATACAGAATTATTTAAAGTGATTAAATACTAATACGAATAAGACTGAAGTGAAATATTAAGTTTATCTTAGATATTAATAAAAATATGGATAATTAGATCACAGGATAATTGGACAAGGAAAGTAATAGCATTCTACTTATAGTAGCTGTCTAAGAGAAGATTGAAGAAGTACACAAGTGTCTAGCATACCCCTTGTACTCTGGTAAGTTAGTGTGAGGAGTAAACAAGATGAGCCAAGTTCTTCAAAACTTTGAGGAGTACAATTCCAAACCTCCGCCTTTTACTCTTTCTTCACAGCCAGTTGTCATCAGATCATTATTAATCTAACAAAAATTAAGGGAGAAAAAAAAAAGACAAACTAGAACTTGGACTACTCTTTGTAATTGAAACATTAAATGTTTTCAACCAAAGGAAGGATTTTCAGATTCGTTAGGAAAAGAAATCCTATAAATAATGGCAGACTCCTTTTTTAATACTTAAATTATGTCTGAGTGATTAATAGTATAGAAAAAAGACCTTCTTGTATTAAAAAAAAAAAAGGTTTCTTAAGCAATAAGTAAAACTGTAGTGTTGCCAACTAACTTGTGTTTGTGCTGAAAGCTTTTGACAGTGGACGGTATCCCTCAAGAATCACAGCACTTTACATTGCTTAGGGACATAATCTGCAGATTTCTACTGACCTATATCTGGCCATTAATCGTGTAACTTTGCAAGTTATTCTGGTTTTTGGGGCAGTGAGGTTGAAGAAAAAACTCTGTTGTCAAAAATGCTGGTTCTGAGCATCTGAAAATATAAAGGTGATACAGGGAAGAATAGGGCCTCTGATGGGTTTTCACATCATACCCTTTGCAGAGTTAGAATAAAACTAGTAGTTTTAAATGACAGATAGGTAAAGCTCCATCCTAGAATACCTTATTGTCCTAAGGATAGTGTCAGTTATTTAGAGGAGGAAGGATTGATAGATTCATCATTAGTTTTAATTATTTTATAATTAGAGTACCTTTTTCTTCTTTTAAGAAGCTTCCACCTTAAAAGGCATAAATTTGGAGTTTCTGAAATAGCTGGTTGTGGAAACTTAGTGAACCCCCTGCTATTACCTCAGTGCTGGAACCACCTATACAGAAAACCTTCTGAGACCCTTACTGTGCCACCATTTCTTTTTTAACAATGTTTTCTTTTCCCCACTGCACAACCAGGCTCGGCTCCCTTCGTGCTCATCCACCTATAGTGTTTCTGAGGTATACTTTGCACGTGTTCTCTCACACAGTCGACCTGCTCGCCCATCACACTTTTTTGGGTTTATTTACTTTTTTCTTTTCTGCATTGCACTGTGCACAAGTGGGGCAAAATCAGCTGGGGGGGCAGATTTTGCATGATCAATCTGCAGCCATGTTCAGCATGGTTTTAAAATCACTGTACCAGTCTGGGACCGTCACGATGTGTAGTCTAGCTAGGCAACTGCTACATAACATGTGAGCATAAATTATATAATAAGAGCATCCTTCTTTATCTCTTACATTAAAATAAAAATAATAAACTTAGAGATGTCCAGGCTGCAAAATGCTTTACTGGTTAGTCTGACCCATTTTCAGGCAGTGAAACTGGAAAGATGGCCATCACATTATGATTACTAATTACCTGTCTAGATATAGGTGGTTTTATGATATCTGAAGCTCATTATTAATTCCCAAAGCTCTAACTTGGGTCTGTACCTGCCAAAACGCATATACTGTTCTAAATATTTCCCTATCAGCTTCGTGGTTGTCTTCTGTAATAAGGTATAGTACCATCTTAGCAAGAATTGAGAAGAAAAATGCATTCAATTGTAATTGGGATGGGAAAAAAAAAAAGGAGAAAGATGTTACGATAAACTAGAATTCACAACATCATGGGATAAAACCAGAATTTATAAAATACTGTCAAATTAATGCCATGACCCACTGTGTAAAGTTTAGGCTTCATCATATTATAATTGATTAATAGATGACTTGAAAAGATGGGCTTGAGGTTTTCTGCAATACCGAATCAGTCTTGAGCACATATAGTTATTTATTCTGTATTTTAAAAGAATCCCTTACAGTTGACAAGATCTCTTCAAAAAACTTTATGCTATCTCACGCTGTGGGCCAAGTTCTAGACCTGATGTGAATGTTCTATCATACAAAATGCAAACATAAGGAGCTCACCTCCTCAGTCACTTTGTCCCTAAGCAGGAAGATCTGTGTGTAAGCAGTACCTTGCTGATTTGTGTCTAATTTGTTCTCAAAAGCTTCGACTTCTCAAGCAATCATTCCTTGCACTTCCTTATCCTTAGTAATAGAAAGGGTTTTTTCTAGTTTCAGTGTATGAACAGGAAAAAGATATAATAAAAAAGTTGTTAAGAAGACAGATGCTTATCAGTTTTTCTGTCATGGATAAATAGTTGCTGTCTGGCTCAACCAGGAGACAAGTCATTTTAATGATAATCAAGTATGTGTTCTTAAAAGCACCTGTTACATATTCTGCAGTTTGTTGTGCCTCGTTACTGTATTATATGAAAGCCTCACTGTTTATTATCATGATCATCATCAAAACACCGATATGGAATAAATTAGTAATACTATACTCATACACATACAAAACCACTTTTTTGTAAGCTAATACAGGAGCAAGAAATTAGTTTTAGTGCTTACAGATGCAAGACAAATGCCATCCTCACTCAACCGGCCATTCTTCTGAATGATCTCTGTGAAATTAAGAAAAAGCACTGGATTAACAGGCATTTCAGCTTGATGACACTTTGTTTCCAAACTGTGATAGTTCACATCAGCAAAAATGTTGAACATGCACCTATGGATTATGAAGTCATCTTCAGGGAAACTGGACCCTTCTGGCTTTGCCTGCAACTTCAGCCATTTGTCCTATTCATGTTCTGGAGGGATCACTGTCTTCCAGAGAAATACAAACCAAGGTATTGTGCCTGGTGACTGGTCAACGTGTATGGGTCTCCTGCTTGATCAGATCCCAAAAACTATTTTGCCTTCTTCAAAGCTATCAGGCTGTAGTACCAATTAGTGATATTGGAATAGTTAGATTCTACTGCAATTGAAGAAGAAAATTGGAGTATTAAGTGCATGAAAACTTAGTGAACACTGTCCACAAAGGATGGCTTTGCAATTTGTAGTAAAGACTCTGCTAGCTGAAGTGTCAAGGTGGCACTGCGTGACTGTACAAGCAATTTGTCCTTTATACTCCATCCGAAGGGAGGATCTTCATATCTGAAATGCAGATAACGTGGCTGCCTAGTGAACCAGATCTTGTGATGCAGTTAAAAAATTTTCAGCTGATCAGCATTTCATGCTGATGAACCATACAGTGCAAGACACAGATTGCCCTCTTTTAAACTGCAAACTGAAGGTGTAAAAAAAAGTATGGATACATTCTTCTCTGGTGGCAGGATAGCACCCTGAGTATTTTTGAACAGACCATTTGAGCCAATGATAGATCCAAAGGAACAATTCAATTGAAACTGAAGATCTCTGTGGCAACTGTAGCTATTTGAAGAGGCAGGGAGGGATTGGAGATTGTCTGGGGTCCATAAAACATTTGTAGTGCAGTTTTTAACTTTGGAAGAGACTCGTTGTTGAGAAATGCAGCTTAATGTCAGGATGCATGTCCAGCGATGCTCGATGTCATCTGCTGTTATTTTGGAAAATGGGAAAGGCTGCTCTCAGTAAACATCCTGACCTCTAAATGATATGATAGAAAATCTCACAAACTGAGGTATTGTCAAATGGAATCCAAAAAGCCTGCCATTAGTTTTTGATCAAGGGGAATAAAAGGAGTAATGTTGTATAGCATAATTTCTCATATCTGTCGGGAAGAGAGGACCACACTTTTGATAGGATCTCAAGGTTGTTTCTTGTGTATACACCTATTTCTGTGGTTCTTATTCCAAGAAAATATTTTTCTTAAACTGATTCTTAAGCACCAAGTTCAGAGCTTCTTAATTTTATATGTCCGAGACATCACCAAATAGCTTTGGACCTTCAGAGGACACCAGGAACACAGATACGAAAGAAATGGAATCAGTGCTGTGGGAAGTCAGCTGAACATGCCTTCTGAGAAAGGTACAACAAAAGATAAAGAAAAGATAACCTGATATAAACAATTTCTGAAATCTGATTTTCAGAAATAGACATTGTAGATTCATCATAAGAAATTTCCTTACAACTTGAATTGTTGATAAAAGCTCTGGAATTGGATTAATTGGCACCCCTAGAGCTAAGATTGCCAAAAAGTGTGTACACTATCAGGGATTTTTTTCTGCTGTTACATAGAAGGTCTTTGATTGAAGAAGTGAAAGATCTTCCAGCAGAAGAGAAATGGGATCTGTGTATTCTACATTGTGGAGAATTTGAGGTAGAATTTGCTGACTAGTTTTTTTTCATAGAAAACATCCTTGTAGAGGCTATTTTGCATCTTGAGTCCAATAATTAGGAAAAGCTTCTTTTCACCTGTTCCTTTTTATTGTCACCAGTTGCACTGGTGAAACTGTGGATATGGGCAACTGGTGCCTGTGTGGGAGGAATGCTCAGAAATTTTTTTAAAACTTCTGCTTCCATTTAGTTACAGAAAGGTTTTCATAGTTTGTCAAACTCCATGCATTATAGAGTACTAGTACTTCATACCTACTTAGCCCCAGTCAGCACCCTGACAATTCCACTTGTCTTGAATGAGTTGCTGTCTTTGGTCCTTTTCAGTTAAATCAAATCAAAGTGAGTTTCTTTAAAATTTATTCCCTTGTGGCAAGAGAAGTAAAGCTTGAATGCTCTAAAATGTATAATGATAAAATGCAAATTCATATTCTCTTTGAATTTTACAATATGCAATAAAGGTTTTCCCCCTTCATGAAAAGCAGTTAGCTTCATGCCTGTAATTTTTGTAAATGTTAGCAGGACTCCTAAAATGATTTTTCTAAAAGTAGAAATATTAATTAGGAATTATGCTGATTTAGCAGTTGTGCAGTATAGTATATGTGTAATATATCTATAATTTACTTATTATCCAAGTCTCACAAAACATAGTAACTTATTTTTTAAAAGCAGTAGTTCACATAAGAAATTATTAAATCAGATTGGCATTTTTAGAAGTACTCTGACTTGAGCTTGTGTCTTAAAAATACTGTACAAAATGTAAAACTAACGGATTGACCAACAAAGGTCCATATTCTCCTAATTTATAAAATTACACTTAGGGAGTATTATGCAATGGCCCCATTTTTTATTCTCATTTATATCTCAGACGTTTTATTACCAGCATCAATCTCTCTCTCTCTCTCACTCTTTTTATCTGCCTCTCCTCTGGCTTCTGCATGCGCTATGTGTTTGGCTAAAAGCGTAATGAAGGAAACCTATTGATCTGCTTGTTGAAGGTATAGTGGCAGCGAAATGTTTACTGCAGTGCTATCTCCTGCTTAAAAAAAAAAAAAAAAAAAAGTTTTTCAAAGGGGGAGACACTCAGGTCTGTAGCTTGTCGTATGTTTTCTTTAGCTTCATTGAGTGGTTAGAACATGATGCCTTGTGTTACCAAAGATTGGCGAAGTTTTATGTTAGTTTTCTCTCCCACAAAGTACATTATTTCCATAAAAATAGCTTTGGAATACGTATTGGCAGCATACAGATTGATGAGATTTCATTGTTTACTTAGCATTGTTAATAAAATAACAAAGACTTATATTATCTTACCTGATAATAGAAGAACAGAGGAACCAGTGCAGGGAATTAAATATCAACAGTATTCAGAGAACGAGGAAGATTTTAAAGTGCTCTAGGTTAAAGTATTCTTTATAGTATGCATTACAAAATGTTGTAAATAACCAAATCTTGTTCTTTAGAACTAAAGCCAGGTAAGAGACTGTTTCTCCTTCTACTTAGGCTAGTTTGAACAGAAGGTAGTGCTGAAACACCGAGAAGTGCTACTCTGACTTTCAGGTGTTTACCACCAGCATAGAACCTAGAATTCAATTTTAGGTATAGGCTGTTAAGTTCTGTGTTGATATCTGTTGTAGATAGTAGGTGTTGACTACTTTTGACAGTCAAATTCAAGAGCATCCTTAATGTGCGCACAGTGAGCCCAACATTTTGAATTTCCTACCTACCTGAAAATTCTGCATCCAGGACTTCCAGAAGGCTTTTCTGGCTCCAAGAAGGTATGCCAGCTTCCTCATGCTGGCTTAAGAATGTGGCAATCCCTTATACTTTGTCATCCTTTTTTTAAATTTGGTTTCCTACTCTTTTATCTAAAACATTTCTCTCTAGATCTCTAACCAGTGGGCCAATGAATGCACTTTTTGAATTAGTTTATTCTGATATTGTAACTTAAAACTTTCCGGAAGCAGTTTGCCAGATAAAAATTTAGAATTAATTCAACCATGATAATTGCCTGTGCAATTGTCAAATAACTGAAAAGGTCTTCAGTAAATTCTTAGGTACCCCAGAATGCTTTAATGTCAGTATCGTTTTCATACTTATGGAAATATTTTAATATAAAGGAAAATCCCGAGTGAATATCGATATACAGTGTCTGAAACTTGAACTGCATATTGTCAAAGGTCTGTCTCTAGCACTGTTTTTGAAGATCATTAGAATAACAGCAAGAAAAGTATGACATGATTCTAAGAAATGTAAATAGATTTGGAATACCATAGGTGGTCTTTAGACTTTCAGGTATAATGAGTGAATGATATGGTTTTGTTATTGGTCAGATTATTAGACTGGTCTGGTACTCAATATTTATGCCCTCAACTTGTACATTTTTGAAAACATTATGCACAAGCTTGATTAGAGTGGCACAAAGTTTGTATTTCGTTGCATCAATTAACTTAACACTTCTGTAATATGAATACATCCCATATTTCCCATAAACAGGGAAAGCACAAAAAAATCACATGTAGTAATTTCTGGCACAGGATTTCCTTTTTCTTTGCTTTTTCTTTTATAAACTTTTCAGTCTATATATCAGCTGGAGATCTTTCTCTTTTTTTCCAGTATAGAGAATTTCAATCAACCCTTACAATCACAGGGTGACATAATTAAACTGAAAAAGTGTTTCAGGAGATGGAAGACCATGACCAATAAGAATGGACATGTGCCTTTATTTTCTTTAATATAAGATCACTCCCATGGCATAAGCAACGATTGCTCTTTTTTACAATTTTTACAATTAGGCTGTGCCTTGGTTAGGGGAGACAAAATGAAGTAAATATAAGCGGTTCCTCTCCATTCTCTTCTCTGCTTTCAAGCAGAAGTCCAGCAGATAGAGAATTTAGTTCTTTACATCTGACATAAAAACACCTGGTCCACTGAAGAAAAATTGCCACATTAAATTGAGATTGCCAGTCTCATTGCCTTATGAACACCATATGCTTTGTAGAGATGATCTTTTGAAATTTGAAATAATGTCTTTCCATTAGAGGGAATGCTGAGGTTTTCATATTATTTATGAATGTGTCTTTAATTAAGTTGCCAGGTATGTCCTTAATAAGTTCCTCAGCTTGAAAACAGAAAAATATCTTGATTAAAAGAAATATATGTCTTTATGTATCTGTGATATCTACAGTTCAGAAATAAATGAACACAACAGAGCCAATAAGCATCCACTAATCATTTGCATTTTGTCCCACCATATTGGTACAATTTACTTCTGGTTTTCTGTATTATTTTTTTGCAGTTGCTAATAGAACAATGACGTTTTAAGTAAAATTAGAATTTGTAGAAATTTCTCTTTCAAACGTGAAAAAGAGGTCAAACTTTCTATTTGGCAGTTGCCATTTAAAGAATTAAAGAATTTTTTCTGTTGGATTTTTCTTTGCTAATAATACTACCTTACTCTAGGTTTAAGAAAAATTAATGAATTAAAGTTCTTTCTGTTAGAGAAACGTTGTTTCCTCAGTGCACATTAAAATGCAAAAATTTATGAAAAGGCAGTGATCCAGTTTCCTTATTTGTAGAGAATAGCTTTGCTAGTTCTGTCTTCATTCTTTTTAGTGGGATTGGTAGCTGCACAAAATATCTTCTGTAGCATTGTCTCTGCCATACCAGAATAGAGAACTGTTCATGCTACAAGAGCTAGATGTCATATCAAGAAAGGCATTCATGACAGCTCATGAGTGAAATTATGGCAAAACTTCAAATTACATCAGGAAGGAGAGTGCATTGTTGCAATAATCTGATCACAGTATACACGAATAACTTCGATGAATGAGATCTTAGATATTTACAATAAAATTATTTTTAAAAACTTCATTAAGAAATGTTACTATATTTGTACTTTAAATAGAATTTATCGTTTACCCACTGCTGAATCTCAAATTAGATCCATTATTAGTTCATACATTCAAAATAGAAGCAAAATTTTACTTAATCCTACAGTTTCTCTGTGCGTGGTACTTACCTTGTGACTTCTGTCAAATAAAATTATCCCTTCATGTTAACGTTTTGCACTTATTCTTTTGTTCTCTACTAATAGGTTCAGCTCAAGCACTAAGTTGATTTACAAAGAACTACTTAACATTCAGGACAGTGGTAAAAAGTGGCATTTTGAATAACATCTCATTTCATATTAGAGATTTTGGTTTAAACCTTCTCTGTTCAACTTATCAAAATTGTAATACATTTTTTCTTTATTTTTATTACGGTAAAATACTTCCCAGCTCTGCATTTATTAGAGAGAGAATAAATAAAATTCACAGCGTCTATTAGGAAGCATAGGCACTAAGAAATTGAATGATAAAATCACATCTGTTTTCCAGATAATATATACCTTTCTGTATTCTAAAAATCAAGTAATTCAGAATAATTTCCATCCTTCCCCATTTGGAACTTTAAAGTTCTTTGCTTTCTGTTTTAAGACGAGTCTTTATGTTTCAATTTTAAATGCCCATCTCTGAATTATACCCTTTCTTCTTCTTCCACAGAACAGGGAGACATTTCACCCTGCCTTATGGTAGAGATGTGCAATCCTTTTGAAACAAATTAGATCAAGTCAGAGACCTATGAATGTCATTTTCCTTTTGATTGGTTATAGTTTAGACTCATGTATTTAATCTACATTTGCATTTTCCAAAACCAGTCTTGTCATTATTTCTCTATGATTACATCCATTTAAGCAAAGTTTTTTTTCCATTGTCTTGTGCTGTACCCTACCTTCGACTGTATGGCATCAAAACTGGCTTGATTAGATATAACCATGAAATTTCTTTTCTAGACAACCACTGTTTTCTTTTTAAATCCAGCAGCAAGCTGCTCCCCAGCATACAATGTTTAGTATTTATTTGTTTGGGGTTTCCTACTTAAATCAGTTTGTTTGAGAAACCAGACGTTAGTTTGTGTTCTGTTACACTAGTAAGAACACACAGTGCAATTGCTCTCTAGGTGCAGCTCCCAAAGCAGTCGAACTCTTCAGAGTCAACTTCAGGAATAGAATCTAGGGAAAATTAGTCTAGAGTCTGAAATAGTAATAAATCAAAGTGGGTCAGAGCTTCTGTTACATTGCTGTTACGGCTTTTGGAGTAATCACTGATGTAAAATGCCATACGTGTGATCTAATTTACATGTATCTCTAGTTGACATGTAGCTCTAGTGGACAGTATCTCTAGTGGACACAAGGAAATCAAATATACACAGCAGTGTCAGTATCAGTAACATATAGCTCAAATGTCAGTGAGTTCCCATCAGTGCTCCCTACCTTATCTTCCTGGTTTTCCGGTTTTTCAAATGCAGTTTTGTAACATGGAAACAAGTTTTTTTGCTAAGCGTAATAACCATAAAGTTTTTCTTTTAAGAGCTGGAGGGGAGAAAGAATGTCCTTATTCACAATATTTTCCGTATCCCTTTCCCTTCTATGAATTTCCAAGATTCAGTGCTGCTAGAAGCCCAGCCAAATTAATATTCTGTTCTCAGGCACATAACTGCTGTGGGGAGGCTGGTGGTTGCCGTTGTGCTGGACCTTGCAATCCAGACAGCCAAATTCAAGACAGCACCAAAGGAATCTTATCCTTTTGAGCCTTTGAGGCTCAAAGCAAAATCCTAAATTCAAATCCTCTTCCTGCATTTGAATGTCTGATCACTTTCAAAATAATTCCTAACTAGGGTGTGACAGTATAGTTCTGAGTGCAGTGTTTGCTCAATTCCAGCCTCTCCTTTCTATAGTTTATGAACCCTCTGAAATCGTCACGTTTTTCATCGGTGATGGTTCTGATTTCACTTTAAGGATTCTCCTCAGAGGAATGCGGTCTGTGTTTCTGCCTCAACTCAAAGGCAGAAACCTAGTTCTTCATACAGTGAGTTCACCATACTGATATTTACTGCTCAGATAGATTCACGGACTGAAGCTTTATTTTCCTTACAGTTATTGCTCCGTAGTTTAAATCTTAACTTAAAAGAGCTTTATTCATTTTTATATGTGAAAGTGTGCAAGTCTGAGGTTTTGCCTGCATACTGTATACATCAGTGACTATAATATACACCATATATAAGATTACTGTTACCTGTGTTTACTGGTTTTTGCTCTTGTACTGGAAGCCCTTCAAATTTGATGCTCCTAGCTCAAATAAAATTGTTAAGCTTAACTAAAATCAACTACTTTAGAGTTGTGCCAGACCCTGAATCAAAGGGATGGAGGCCCCTAGGCCTCAGACCAGGTATGAACAAAAGCAACAGAAGGTGAAAGTTCCAAACAAACCTCTGTTCCTTCCCCATCAACATTTATTCAGCTATTGACAATAACTAGTTATTAAGAAGACCGAATTGTGTTTCCCAGTTGTAGCAGGTGGGGTGAATGGTGACTACAGCTATCCTGCTTTCAGTTCAGGAGACACAGCCGTCTGCTGGAACAGAAAACACGGTGCCATAGTAGAAGGCCCTGAATGGGTACCAAGGAAGACTACATTGCATTTTCTGTCTCCACATTAATGCAAACTTCATGTTTCGTGCTGGAAAAACTTCTTACACCATTTTCCAGGGTACTTATTTTCTGTGTGTCCTTCTTGAGACGCATACTGAGTGATGTTCACATATGCTGGGCACTCCAAATGCAGTTGAAATAAATGGCAGTTGAGGGGGTTTGCATTCTGTAATTCAGCTATAGGCATGACAACAACTAAATTTAGTCTAGATGTCTCTGGGTCTCAATTTCCCACTTGTAAAATCAGCTCATCCCACTGCTTCACAAAGGTACTGTAAAAATAAATTCCTTCACGTGTATTAGGACATTTTATATTGTAGAACCGAGCACAACAGAGAAATCTATAAAGAACTAAATAATTCCACATTCAGAAGAGTTTGCATAATGTTTAGTAAGTAAAATGTGAAGCTAGTTTTTGAACAGGGAGATTAAAATGAAATAGCCTTATCTTGTCTCATGCAGAAGCCCTGGTGAAAATAATTAAGATGAAATCATGATACCTCCATGTCAAAGGAAAAATAAGAGTTGTACACATAACATTGACGTGGTATTTCCTAAATGTTGTATTTCACTTCAGCTTGCCAATTTTGCTTAACTATATTTAAGAATCTATTCTAAATATTCTTATTTTGAGGGTCATGCCATTCAAGAAAAATAGTTCCCGTTTTTTGCAGTAATGTGGAAATTTCAGTGTTTTAATGCTGCATTGAAATTGGCTGTTGCGAGGTCAAAAAATAGAAATATGAAAATAGTTGAAATTTCATTTAAAAGCAAAATACTTTTAATAGAAATTAAACCTTTTAAAAAGTCAGCCTTATTAGTGTAGATCAAGGGTTAGAGAGTAATTTATGGTGTACTTGAGGACAAGAATTTCTCTATATCGCTTATGTATTTTTAGTGCATCTGATTGACAGCAGCTTATAAAACTGAGCTGGAATGGACTATGAGTTTAAAAACTCTAAATGCTGGTCAGATAGGATATAACTCAGGCATCTGGCATATACTTGTAAGGCTAAGTGATTCATCAGTCAAATTGCTGGGTTGTGAGATTGTATGAAAATAGGCAAATAAATCCCATTTCTGTGGCAAACAACAAAGACAACAGGAATCTCTTTCTCTTGAATCTCTTTGGAAAGAAAATTTATTCTCTCTGCCTTTATTTACGCTATCTATTTCTCAAGCTGGAGAATAATTCCAGGACATTTGGGGATTGTTTAAGATTTTTATTCAAACAAATAAAAGATCTTTTTCACAGCTAATAATAAAAGTAGTAGAAGTTTTGATTTTCCCAAGTGCAGTGTTTCTAGACATTTTTTGTGTCTTACAAATCACAATTGGATTCTGTTAGCACAGGTTAGAAATATCTGCTGGAGGTTATGCACAAATTATTTGGCAATAATTTCTGTGTCTTGATTTAATAAGTGCTTTAGTTTACAAAAGATGCATGTCCTCTCCGTATTTGGGTATTATAATTAGTACTGCTTTCTGAACAAAACCAGTATGATCGTGAATAAGCCCTGAACAAAATTTCTCAGAAACCTGCTGTCTTTCCAGTGTTATTCACATAGCATATCTGTATGCTGTCCCATACTCTTAAGAGCATAAAATCCAGCACATTTTTTTTCTAATACAAATATAAGCATTTCATTAAAATTCCTGTGAAGAAATAAAACCCACGTCTTTTCCCTTTACCTCTTTTTATTCTCAACTATCAAGTCTATGCTGCCAGTTTGTAGTAGCAAGTTTGCTTTCCCATTAGCTTTCTGACGAGCGGTTTAGTATTTTATCTCCTTTTTTGCTGTATGTGTCATAGTTCTTCCTGTTTTCTCATTCAGTGAGGTGTTCAGCTTGCAAGTTTAGTTGATGTGTAAGACTTTGTTTGAACCCTCTTCTAGTAGTAAACCTAATGATTTTTCATCTCCAGGACAAGGTCAGTTTCCTTTGAGAGACAATGACTTATGAGCATCTTATTTGCATTCCAGAAAACTGCCCTTTGCTATTTCATTTCATTTTTTCCAAATATCTTTTTTATATATACTGCTTCTGTAATAGGAACTAATTAAGTGGTAAAAATCTACTCCTAAAATTATTTTTACTTCAAATGATTTTTTGCTTATTTCTTCCCACTGACTCCAAATAAGTAATTCCGTGTATGGAATACTACATTATTCATATTTAAATTTTGGTGGGATGAATCCCACCAACAGTGCTGCTCCTTTTAAAAATTGTGTTTATGCGTAATGTCTGCTGCTGTCAAGTTCCTTGAGCTCACTTTCCTTTCCCTTTCAGTGGTGTTCTTGGTACAACAAGAAAAAATTATTCTGTAGTTTTGAACTGACTGTAGTCGTAATTCAGATGGCCAGACCTTACATATTTAGCTCAGTGTAAAAGTGCTGTTTTAATAAGAATGCATTCCTGAAATAGGAAGATTGCGTCTTGTAATAGGATTACTTAGTCCTCAAATACTTTGTTAAATGTTTTCTGAAGTATGCAATACCTGATACACTTTTCCTGTGAAATTTTTTTAACAGTCGCATTTTTATATTCCATATTAATTCAATCAAAGCAATAGTCTCTGTTCTTCAGATTAGATTTACATTTTTTTTAATGAAACCAACGAATGTATTTCATTGCCTTCTTCAATTTGCTCCTAGTTTAACCTTATGTATATTGCTTAGAATAACAGGCCAAATCAGTTTTTACAGTGTTATTACACCAGTTTGAGACATTGTTATTCGTGGTTTAGTTTTATTTTATGTATTTCTTTACATATACAGATTAATGTATATTACACTTTTAGGGGAGAAAAGGTATTTTAGGCAAGAAACACCATGCAAACCCCTACAGTTATAAATCAGATCACGTGTGCTTTGAAATCTAGTTAAAGCAGGCAAGTATTTGAGAGACCATTCATGTGCACAGAATATATTGTACAGAACTCAGATTATGTAATTACTAATAAATCACACGTAGAAAAAAGCAGCAGCAGCATACTTTCCCACATCACACAGAATAAATTGTCTTCATAAAACCGATGAACTTTCAAGGAGAGATTATATGAGTTATGCACTTTCTCACCGACAGCAAGTTGTAGTAGGTGCAATACCTCGTAAACCGTCCTGTCTGGTGTTTATGAGACAGTTAGAGGAATAGAGTTCTTAAACTGTTAATGGCTGCTGTGCTTTGCATACCCTGCTTCCTTCATTACAGCTTGGCGAACTCATTCCTTTGCTGTACCTTAGTCCTCTGTGTCTGTATGTACGTTTGGGTTTCTGCTGGTGGTTCCACATTCTGCATGCTTTCCTGAAAGCGGAGCAACGTGCTTTCCCATAAATGATAAAGGTTATGGGTTAGCCTCCTACAGGCTCTGTGTTCCTGAGAAATGGGCTCTTTCTGTTGGTGATAACTCATGTTTTGATGTCATTGTTCTGAATTGTTCTTCATGTTGTAAAATTGAGTGGAAGTGTACTCCCATAAGAGTTAGCTTTTCATATTGGGCTGGAAACTCTTCATCTCTGTGTAGCAGTTTGTTTTATTATAACCAATGGCTTTTAATTGTACCTCCCATAATGAAGAGCTGACTTAATACTCTGTGCTAATCTTGTTATGACTTTAAAAAGGTAAGTAATTTCTCTAACCATTCCTAACAGTCATGGTAAAGTGTTAAAGGGTTTTTCAATTTTCTTTCTGTCTTTATTTTTTACATGAATTTTTCACTTGTAGTATGAACTATTCTTTGTGTCTTTTTCTATTTTTTTTGTAAAAAAATCTTTTTTGTGGACTGATTTTTATTTGCAGCAAAACATGTCATGTAGATTTAAATAAGTCCAATTTAGTACAATCATTTATTTCATTTTTCAGACCAATCAAGATTGATAGTTAGAAATTGTCAGCAGGACTCTTTATTTTACCATTCCCTTAATTTATTTTTGAGTACTTTATTTCACATTCTGTTTACTACTTCAGCCAATGGGAGAAAGCTCACTGTGCATTCAGCATGATGAAATTATATCTTAAAGAACATAAAATCCACTTTGCTTAAAAACCAGAGTAATGTGAATTGAATGCTTTGGGTTTGGTTACATTCTGCCTGAGCTACGCAGGGGAATGGTACTGGCTGGTAGCCCACCGTATCTTCTGCCAAGGTACATTGTGAGCCAAGAGGCTGTAGAATGGACAAACAATAAATCTGTACTTCCCCTGTGAAAGGAGAGACAGCCATAGGTTGTTACTTCTGTAACTACCTGCGAATGAGAAGAATTATAGTAAGAGAAGAACTAATCACTCGCCCCGCTCAGCCATGGTACTATATGCAATGTAATACGGATTCTTTACTTAGCAGTAGCTGTGAAAAGAGTAGAGATTTTTTGTAAATGCCACAAATAACAAAGTAGTAGAACATACAAATAATGAACATGATAAAAGGCACTTAAAGGACATGACCCCATTTATACAAAGCTCCATTGCTGCTAAAACTGTATGTGTTAGGAAACTGGTGGGTTTTATTCAAAATCATATTTTACTGCAATTTTGTTTAAAAATAGCATTTAGGATATCAATGTGCAATTCATATTAAACGAAGTATTATGTAATAATTAATTTTGATGTCAGCTATGTTAAAACCTGGTTTGTATTCTGCAGCTGTGAGCATAGGTTGGGAAACGATCAAGTCTGGCTGATCAAGCCTTTTATTTTATTATCATGGATTCCTCTTCCACAGCTGCTTTTAAAATTTGTGGGAAGCAAATTATTTCTCATACTGCCTATGTTGCCCATCAGGTGAGTGATAATATGGAAACTGTAGGCTGGGTGTAAGAAATCAAAAAGTAAATTTAAAGTCCTCTGTGTGCACAGAATTAAAAAATTGACCTGTTAGAGGCTGTGTGTGAAGCCAGCTGTCTTTTGTTACCATTGTCATTTGGACGCTGTGAGAGCAAAACTTTGTCAGCACGTTTTTTATATTAGAAGATTTGATCTGCAAATCTCAGCTGCTCTGTTCATTTTAAATCTCTTGTTTTTGTCCATACACTAGCTCCACTATAGGTTGGAAGGGCTTAAAGATGAACTGAGGAGGAATAGAGGCTACAACTCGAGAGTAACTATTACTGCTCAAAGGAGCTGTTTTCCATTCGCAAACATTGCTTTGCGCTATGGGTTTGGGCTCCTTCTGTTCCTCCACTTTGTTGAAGACTCTCTCTTGACTTCCATTTTACTTCTTTAGCACTGTCTTTGTCTGCTAACATTTTTCCTCCTTCTCTAGTAGCTTTTATCTGTGTCCTTTGGATCACATATTTTACTTAGTTTGTTTTAGTAGATTGTTTCAAATGTTTGTGTTTTGTATTTTTGGTTTTTTGCCTTTTTCTTTAGGACTATGTTATCTCACTGAGTTTCATTCCACAGTTTGCTGAATCGCTTGGTTATTTTGCAGCAGGCCCATTCCTCGTTTTCTCTTTTCATATGGTTTTCAGTGAGAAATAAGAGAGCCTCTTCCATTTTAAACAGTAGTCTTAAACACATAGGCCCATGTCTCCTTTTGCACACACCATCTTCTGCCTTGCCACGTCCATCCTGCTTCTCTTTCTCTCTCTCTCTTTCTCTCTCTGTGCCTCTCTCTCTTTTGTGCTTTCTTTCCTACCATTATACCACCTTTTTGGTCCAGAATTGTCATTTGGTAAATTATAGGTAAATATTTATTTATTCCAAAGAGAGTTCATGTCATGCCTTTGGAATCTGGTAAAACAACTCTGGGCCAAATTTGGGCATCATGAATATTTTGTTTGCAGATTTCTTGTATAGTACTTTTGGTGGGAAGGAGGGAGGGGTTGGGGTTTTTCTGTTTGTTTTTTTTTAAACAACAGTTTTTTTCAGGGAAGGACACCATAACCCACTCTAAGTTGCAACATTACTTTCCATAAGTTATTCCATTACTATAAGTAGACTGTGTTGCGCTGTAGAATCCAATTTTTTTATGTGAATATACATTTGGGGCAAGCTGCTGTGGAACAGAAGAAAGAGGTTTAGAAGTTGGGGCACAGTTGGTTTCAGCCTTAAATGGTTGTTCTTTCTGAAGACAGCTTTTTGTGTGTTGAGTGTGTACTATTCATCAATTGTTAGATCATACATATTCACTTTCTAGGCAATTTTTCTGTAACTGCAAATTGAAACTGTAGTCTAAAAGATAGTCTGGATTCATTCCGCTTTTTCAGCAGAGACAAATGTTCTGCAGGGAAATTACACCGTCAGCGTCACCTGTGCTATTCCACTTCTTTCACCACGTGTAAACGGTTTTGCTTTATTAGTCCTTTCACTGAAATTTAGCAATACTTTTGTCAGTAAACTTAAAAAGAGAAGGATTCCACTTATACTATCTCAAAGGTTTGTCTTCCTGTGACGTTTACTTTAGCTGGGGTTTTGTCCACACAAAAAGATTTTTATTCAAGTGTGACCAGTTCAGCCAGATGATCTGCCAGACGATAGGCTGACTTTTCAAATTAGTTCACCTAAACTTGCAGCTTCAGTGCTATTAGACAATGTGCTGCCTTTCCAAACCTAAGAAGAATTACCAAGAGCTGATGCTTCAGTATAGATAAACTGTGTTGTGTTTACAGGACTGATACTCTTCAAAAAAACAATTCTTTTTCAAATCTACACGGTAAACAGATAGAACTCTAAATATCCAGTGTTACTAGAATATTAGACTAATGTGAATCCTCCAGTTTCCCTGGAGTCAGACTAATGTGTCTGGAATAACACAGAGGTAGCTAAGGATCTAGGAAGAGGATTTGTTGAGAAACCGGTTGTCATTCTCACACACTTTTTAAAGTAGAGATGCACTGTAAAATTCATACAGAACATAGCATTTCTTTTAACCAAACAGAAACAACTGAGTAAATTTACCTGGCTCCAGCCAGGAGCTGTTTATATAATTGTGAGTTGCTTATAGAATTGCGAAGAAGTCTTATTAAATATCTTCAGAATCAACACAATCTAAATTTAGTATTTAAAACTCTTTCTATAATACCCGAAAATATCAATAATAGAATTTTAAAGCAGGTCATGATAATATAGTTATGTTAGTATTTTTTCTAATCATAAAACAGAGTTACTATAACTACAATTGTATAAGAAAATGTGGATTTTCTGTTTAAAACTGGAGCTTAACATGTAATTTTAACCACTGTGTTCTTTGATTTTACTCTATTACTGTCCATAGGCCATCTTGTTTCTTATTGGGCAGGTGTGGAATCAAATTGCTTGTATCAGATTCTGACCATCAGCTACTACCCTTCTGCTTAAATATACTAATCTCATGTAGAGCATGTAAGAATGTTGCTGAAAACATTTATAGCCTCTGTCTTAGATCCCAGGAGCTTGCCCATTATATCTCTGTAGTTTGCATTCTTGTGAACTTCTGTAGCTCATAGACTCCGTGCTCTCTCTGCAGGTCCAGTCTAGGTGCAGCAGCAAGGAGAACATCCTCAGAGCAAGTAAGTACTGAAACTTCTTAGCTCTATTGAAACTAAGACTGCTCAGAAGACAGCAAATGATAGAGAAGAGGAGGATATGGTTGGGACATAAGTGGGTTGCAGAAGAAATTTAATAACTGAAGACAGTGGAAATCCGTCCAAAGAGAAAATAAAAGCGTCAATAACTCATAGTGTTCATGTATTAACGTGTAGTTGCCTTTTAACTTTTTCTTCCAAGTTGTTGTTCTAATGACATGGAAGTCTGTGTTGTCAGTGGTGATGTATTGTTGTAAATAATCATGTATGTGCAAGTTTTATGGGCAAAAAGAATCAACACTGGAAGATGACGACAATGGAAATTCTCAAGTTGAATATATATGATTTTTATTTTCATAACTGAACATGAAGTTGAATGTTGGGTTACATAAAACCAAACCAAAAAATGCAAAGGTTAAGAATTCAGATTTGATCCAAATGACCTGTTCTTTATTTCGCACAATCCCTTTCCTTTGTTTTGTGTGAATCTTTCCTAGTCTAAAATTTGATCCACCATATGCATGTATATATATCACAACAGGAATAGGAAGTTGTTTTGGTGATAAGAGAGATTGACTTAGCTGCTTCAAAGCTAGAGGATTAGTTTGTTATGCAAAATTTTGCTTAATGTAAATAGTTGTTTTTAGAGACATCTGACGTTTGACGTTAGTGAAAGATAACTTGGGAAGGTCTGAGGAGTTGTTCAATGTCATTAACTTGTAATGAAAAAGTATCACTTAGTAATTTTATAATTTATAAAAATCATTATTAGTTTGTCTCCAGGTCTGTTTAAATGCATGATACCTCTAAAAGAAGAAATAGCATTTCTTTTTAGAAGAAATAGGGAAATAGAAGGGTTAGTAGTTACACATGCATCTTTCTTCCTTAATTCGTTACGGTTATTCACGCTAGTGTTAAGCCTGAAGGAGCTCTGTTTTTCAGTATGTATTTTCTTGGCTTCTCTTACAGAATGATGTGTGTTACTTTTGGTGTTGGAACAAAGTTGTCAGAGATCAGGGGATTTTATCTATTTTCAAAAAACTGTGTTGAAGAACACATTTCTCAGTAGATTTTAACAGAACCTTTGACTTAAGCAAATGACATGTAGTAGACAGTGTCAAATCTGAAGGTAGTACTCAGGGCAGCATTCAGAGCATTTAAAGCTTCTGAACTCATTCACATTTTAAGGGTTAAAGAGGTGAAATATTAGTTTCTGAAGTAGCTAATAGTGAGTTTTAGGTAGCAGTAAAACAAACATAAAAGCACCTGATGGCTGTAGCATAACGGTGGTTTGCTGCCACACAATTCCCCCACCTTTCCCTGCTGTGACATATTTTTTCCTAGCGTCTTCCTTCATTTTTTCTAACTTTTCCTTTTAATAAATAGTTTCTTAATTTATACAGTCAGGAAAAAGTTTTTAATATATATTGTGTGGAATCTGATGGACCTGCAGGAATTACGCTGCTACTGAGCAGGGTTTCTTTCTCTATGCAGAGAAGGTATGGGAAGTTTAACTGTGTCTTACAAATGCTTTCCTCTCCTTTTCCTCATTGTTATGAGGTTGCTGACAAAATGCGGGCATAATAATGGAAAACGTAAGCTTGCTAGGGACATCCCTGTTGTCAAATCCAGTAATGCAGTTTTTCCACTTTTATTTTACAGTAGTTTAATTTGGAACATTTCTCCCTAGTTTGTTGATGGGAAAGTCATGTTTAAGAGTGTGAAAAGTCTTAATATAGTTCAAATATATCCTCATCAGCTGTTTCTGTCTTCCTTGGTATGCCAACTGCTATGTTCAGGAAAGGAATTACATCAGTTAGAAATTATTTGTGCTTGACAAATTCACAGTGCCTGCTTTTATCATGTTGTCTTTTAAATCCGTACAAAGAGATTGTTCAACTAATTTCTTCCAGAATCTTTCCTGGGACTGGAATTAAGTGGGCAGTTTTATTTGTCTCTGCGTCTTCCTCTTAAAGATAGTTACTGTTTTAAAACAAAAAATAAATTAATGAACAATCTCCCACATAGAGAGACAAGCAAGTGTCAGTGCTGAAAGAAGTTTTGTATGCGAAGATTGATTAAGCGACTTTCTCTTCTGAAGGAAAGACTTAGATTGCATGATTGTTTTACTATTTTTATAGTTGTTCTTTATTAGAAGACTACATTTAAAGCAATAATCTATTTGTTTCCAGAATGTGCAGGCATGTGCAGCAGCAAATGGGATATTTAGGTAGCTACTGCAGAGGAAAATCATGTCATTAAAAATTGGTTTCTATTATTTGTCAATGCTATCTTACTATGATTTATGTTGCTTTAGGAATATCATTACATATTAAATATAAAACATCATCTACTTTAGGTCTCATAAATACCTCCTTCTTCTGGGCAAATACATTCAAGTTATTTCTACAAATGTCATATTTAATCTCTTGGTTTGTATCTGTTACTCTTGTTTATGTATTCCTGTAATATATGTATTCCTCTTCAGTTGCTTATCTGCACTTTCAAAATCCTTCAAAGCTTGTTGTCCCTTTGTTTGCTCTCTCAGTACGTATCACGAAATCAAACATGCTGCTGGCTTCATTTTCAAACAACTTTTGCTGTATTTTCTCCCAATCTGTCCCTCATACTTGAGAAAAGTAAACTTCCATTAATCTAATCAAGTTATGCATTTTAATGTCATTTTGCTGTGGTGACAGCAATGGGTAGGATGCCCACTAGCTGGAAACACTGTCTGCTGTCCTGGCTGTCCAGTGATTTCATTGCGCTTCCCTCTCTCCTCCTTTCAAACCTTTTGACTCCCATCTCACTCTTAGTTTGCAAACTCACGGGGACAGTGTCCGTTTTTATGTTTTATCGGGGTGCTGCACATAGCATATTGAGGTGTGTTTGTGGAGAACAGAATGAAGAGTGAATCGTCCTGAGTTCGTAGTTGGCGGAACTGAGTTAGCCTCAGATTATCGTCCTCAGTGTAAAATACTGCATCATCTCGAAGGATTTCTGTTTCTGATTAACTGATCTTTTTACACTCATCAGGACTTCTGGTGTGTTTTTCGTGACAAGTAAGGATATGTACTTTTGTGAACTTTTTCAACTATAAATTGCATTTTGTTTTAAATCTGTCTTTTGATTCTAGTTGAATACAGTGTATTCCCAGTGTCTGACATAAATGCTTAAAAGTGATAACTAATTTAACTTACCCCGAAGTGCCATCTACACATTGTAGCATACATAAACTTGGTGCTTTCTCATTGCAGGTCACAGTGCTGTTGACATTACCAAGGTAGCAAGAAGACACCGCATGTCTCCATTCCCACTGACATCTATGGATAAGGCCTTCATCACAGTTCTGGAGATGACCCCAGTGCTTGGAACAGAAATCATCAATTACAGAGGTATTTTAAGTTGGATTCTTTTTGAGGATTAGGGTGATTATTTCCTTATTTTACAACCTTCTTAAGCACTTGCTCTTTTATTAATGTTATGAGGTGTCTGAGATAGTACCTTCTCCAGGTGAAACTGCTTTAGGAAATGCCAATAATAGGAGCAGAAGTCTCCTTTCAAAGTCAGAATGTCAGTTGAGCTCAGTGCCACTCCTTGAAGGAATCTGTAATGGAACTCTAATTGAATATATGAATGAATTTTCTTATGATCTGTGTTGTATGCAACAAAGCTAGAACATAGAAACCGCAGTTTGCCTCAGTGGCTGATTTAACCCTGGACTTTTGTAGATGCCAAGTAGCTCCAAGTTGTACTGTGATCGTTTACTCTGTTCTCTTACTGTGGGAGATTCTCACTAAACCGCCTTTCCAATCTGAGATTAATGGTCTAATCAAAGTGATTACTGATTCCAGGTCACTTTTTTCGATGTCTGTATCTTTATGAGTTCTCAGGCTGTTTTTCCGAATCCTGCTTGGACTACTAGTAATTCCAGAATTTGCCTCTCCTTCTCATAAATGCAACAGATTTCCCTTTCTATTCTACGACTACATTTGATCCTTTTCTGATACTTACTTGCATTTAATGTTTGATTTATTGAAACTTTATAGTCAAGGGAACCTTATTGATTTATACAGTGAGGTTGTCTTAAAAGGCGCCAAACAGCAGGCAAAATGCCAGACCTTGTGACTGTATCTATACTTGTAAATAAACAGGGGTAGGTGAAGCTATTTTCTGGCCTTAAAAGGAATTAGCAGGACACCTCTCATGTTTATTCAGCAAAACTGTCTTCCCTTCTGAAATAGTGTGTTCATAATGCCTTTTAGGTGTCTCCCTTGCTTCTGGTATCCCTTATACCAAGCTTGGGCATTATATGGGAGAGTGTTCCTGGCACAGAACAAAACCATGATAGGAAGCATGCTGACAAGTAATCCTAAAGTAGGTAGGGAAGAGGAAACCTCCGGGGATTCCTCCAGATTTTCCAATGGTAAGGTGGTGAGCAAAGAGATAGTGGAACCATGAGCCTCAAGATGCAAAATGTTTGGGACATCAGTGGACTCCAGATGGCAAAGAGGCACAAATTGTTTCTGAGTGCTATATTCTGTCTTCTGCCTTGAAAGTTCAAAGTTTTCATGATCTTCACCAAATCTTTGTGCTGCCACAAACCTGTCTTCATATTGACATACTGATTTAGCAGACTGTGCGTAGAATCACAGCTGTGTGTTTAGTCACTCCAAGCGGACATCAGCCCACCCCTGTGCCTTGGTAGCAGGAAGCAGATCTCTTGAGAAGATGCTGCTGCATATCCTGCATTCAGAGCAGCACCAATACTGGATCGACAAGGAATATACATATTACACCCTGCACTTTCAGGTGTGCAGATTAGAAGGCAGCATTAGGGCATAAACACTTGAGCATAGCTATTATATCTTTTTGGATAACTGTCAGTTAAATGTCTTTGCTAAGACAACCCTTTGTGGACAATATGATGAGCCACAGTGTTAAGTGCATTTAGTCCAAATAGATGCTATGTATGCAACACTGAACTCCGGAAATACAGGATAAAACCCTGGCAAGTACCTCCCTCAAAAATAAGCACAGCATATGTTTGTTTTGCCGTATAAGGTAGTGTTAAGGTACTATAGCATTATTATTCTTTTTTACATAAAAATAGATTTGCTTTTTTAAACCTATAGTGCAAAACTAAGTGAAGAAATAAGTTCTTTAATTTGGGTTCTATTGATTATGGGGAAAAAGAAGTATTGATAAGCTGTTGTTTTTCCTTTTTCCGACCTTGATTTTGTATATGTCGTGTTGTCTTGTCCTTTTGTCTTTATTTTCGTTTTTCTCCATCTCTCTATCTTTTACACTTCTGGATTAAAACTTACATACAGTTTCACAACATTTTTGTGTTGCTGCTGTTGTTTTTCTGGACAGAAGCTGTATTTTCCCTAGAAGTTAACAAAATGTAACTAAAAATATTCACCTATTAAACAGAGAATAAGCATAATCCTCACATGCTTCATCTATGTTGATAGAGATAACAATAACGTCGCCATCTTTTTATATGTTTTTGGATATTTATATATACATATATTTATATCATATATACACCAGTCTTTGTGCAAACATATTTATATCAACAGTAGGTAGGGGTCTTTTCATATATCTGATTAGTAAACTTCTTCATTAGAACTATGGTGAAATCAGACACAGCATATATAATTCCCTGCTGCAACGTGTTTTGGACAAGCATTCACCACGTAGTTTATCTTACTATTAAAAAAAATTCAAAATATGAGCTAAGTAGCAGTTTTGTGTTAATACTGATAATGTTACCATACCAATAACAAGGTGTTTCTATTCAGACTTCATGCTCTTCAAAATGTCCTTACAGAGATAGAATGGAGGTAATTAGTCTTGGCTAGATGCTTATATTCTCTATAGCGTTTTCTATAGTCTAATTTGTCAGTTCTTACTCTACTACGTGGAAATATGCTGTCAAGGTAAAAGAAGGTATTCTAGTATACTTTATAATATCTTTGTTGATACTTCATTTTGCTCTTCATGTTACCTGATTACTGACATCAAATTCAGGCTGATTCTAAGTCTGGAACGTATTGATTATTATTCCTGGCACTGTTATTCTGTAAGAAATAACATTCCAAGTCTGCTGAGACACTTCAGTTATGACCCTCTTCCCTCCCACCCAAAATAAAAGAGTTAGATACATGGTAAGGTCATCAGCTGTAGAGATATTTTCTTGGTTTAATATTCACATAATTGTACCAACAATGAAAATGTTAACAAAGATATATTCATATCCTTTTTTTTGCACTGTAGTGCAAAACTGTATCTCGCAATTTATTTTTCAACAACTATACACTTATTTTAGCACTGTAAGATCCTCTAATACACAGTATGAAATTTCAGGATGGAGCGTTTAGGAGACATGTGTCTGTGATACTGGAACTTCAGTTCTCTTAATCTACAGATACAAATCTCAAGATGGAATCTCATTTTCAGAAGTTCTTAAGTGATTACCTTAGTGTTACACAGACAAATATATAGGATTGTTTTGGTTAGGTGTACGTATGTGTGTGTGTGTGCATGCATGTGCACATATAGATATTAGTTTACTAAAAAATGTTGATTTTGACAAATACAATGAATGAAGAAGCAGTTTTTCATTTAGTTACATATTAATTTATTTTTCAGTTAATATACCTGTAATTTCAGGAGATAGTAAAAATGTAGTCCTGGAGGTCTGAATCTTAACTACCTGTACTCAGAAAAGCACTACTGTGCTGTGTTTGTTTTCTTTGTAGTTTTCTGTCTTGAATTAACACTGAGCTCCTGAAAATTATCTTTCAGGAGCACAATTTCTCTGTAAGGAAAGTGAAATGTTTAAAGTTCTAGGACTGCAATTTATTTCATTAACAAATTACCTAATTAATTTTAACCTGATGTATTTACATTACTAAACGTATTACCTAGTATTCATCCTCATAAATAAAGCTGCTGAATGTTACTCTGTACAAGTAGCCAGTACAGTCCTGACTTAATTCGTGATTAAGTGAAGGCATGCTGTAGTCTCTCAAATCTATTCTCTCCTAACATAAGGGGGAGGATTGGGGGTTGGACTAGATGGTCTCCGGAGGTCCCTTCCAACCCTACCATTCTGTGATTCTGTGATGAGTAAAGTTTTCTTTCGAAACATGACTTTCACAGTGGTAATTGTATTGCTCAGTGCCTGTCCAGATCATTTAGCCTCTTCCATATTAAAAAAACAAAAATGGACAATCCTCAAACGTTTTACAGAAGTGTCATAAACCAAAGGCGTCTGAAGCATCTTTCCCACCTGCCATCATCAATATCTCATATGAAGCCCACAAATAGCCTTCTATTCCAGCTGAATGCATTTACCTGAACATTGTTCCATGGGTATATAAGGTTAAGTTTTTAGACAGCCTGATAATGATTATTCTTCTGAAACTAAGTAGAGGCAGAAGTTTAATTGATACTAAAAGTATGAAGAGTAGGCAATCCACACCTTATGGGCTTAAGCCTTAGAACAGAGCAGTTTTTCTGATCTAGTCCAAGACCCTTTTAACTTCTGTAGAGCTTGGACTTTTTTTTCCCACTGCTTATTAATTTTGAGCTAGCTGATTATTTTGATAGCACTGCCCTTTCATAGCACACCGAAGTGCCATGGGGGCAGTATTTTCAAAATGGGAGCAAATCCATCACCTCTAGTGCAATACCTGTCTCACTGCTTCATCCCAGTACCAATACCCTGAGAAATCAAAATTCTTCACAGAACTGTACCCGTTTCACCAGCTAAGCCTTAGAAACTAGCCAAATTTGAAACGTGAATTTAATGTAATTCTCCATTTTGTGTTAGAATGAGAAAGCTATGGGCATCACAAGGGGCAGTTTGATGACAATAAAATATTTCAGAACATCTCTTTTGAATTACAATTAATCAAAATAAGGTCAAACAGTGTATTTCTAAAATAATTGCTCGAATAAGGAAGAATACAGAGGTACTTCAGATTGTCCTTTGGTTGCTGACTTGCTTCATTTTAAATGCCTAAGGCTTCAGCAAATAATTCTTACATTTTTCTCCCCTTAATGAAATTCATTCCTGCTACTGGCTGGCCATATATTCCCTTCAAATATTGCATGGCAGAATGCCAGGAACATACTGTTCAACTTTGCTCTAATTGGTGTGATTTTGCATGCAGACAAGAAGTAAAATGAAGACACAACATGCCTGCTAAAATTAGAAGCATCACTTTTGTATGAGATTTTGTGCGTCTATGAACAGAGGGTGTTTTTACTAGGCCTTTGATAGCTGCTTTTCCTATGCTATAATTTAAATGTCTGTGTCTGCGTTCCTTTTTTCAGTGCAAGTGTACAAGCTTTTGTGAGCTTTCTAATAACTTCTATATTGTGTATCACAGACAGTGATACTCAGTGATGCACAGATGTAAATAGCCATCACAAAGGTGCTTTTCCAGGTGCTTCAACAGGTTTTATCAATGTTTTCATGGCAATACCTATCTCAAAAATGCAACATAAATATTCACCTCAGGCTGAAATTTGATACATATGGATGTGAGCACAATGATGTTACAGTTATTAAAATTATAATTAATCACTAACTAAATGACTTTGTGTTAATAAGTAAAATATAATCTCCATTATAATACCACTTCACTGGAGCCGAACATTTTCAAATCAAGTAGGTGCGCTTTTTAATAAAACCTATTCATTTAGTGTGCAATGTTAGGTCTTCTGCCTTCCCAGCAAATCCAGAACCACATCTATTTCCCTATCTGTAAAACAAGAAACATACTTTATGTACGTCTCTCTTTTTTGGCACATCTGAAAGATCATCATCTATAAAGTGCATATCCATGCACATTCTCCTGGCAGCAGTATTCATGGTTCCTCTCATTCCTTCAGACTGCCAGCTGGATGTTGCCTTCCTGTGCCACAACGCACTCCTAAAAGCGGTGGCCTCTCTTATGAGATGAGCTCCCCTTGTTCTACTTGGACATATTAGAATCAAACCGATCTCAGTAGTTCTGACCCATGTGCCCCTTCCCAGTCCATCTAATCACACACGTAATGAATCATCTTTCTCACTCTCCCACTGTATGAAGGGATAAGATGCATATTTTCCGCTCTGTTCCACATCATACTTAAAAAAAAAAAACTCTTGCTGGCGCCATAAAAGCAAACAAGTAGTGTGCACTTGGCTGAGGGTAAAGTCATTCATATCAGTCTCTACAGGGAGGCTGAGCCAAATTACAGCCCATCAGTCATAGTTGCTAAGTGAAGGGAAAGAGTATGTTTGAAACAGCTATTAAAATATTTAGAACTATAACAGCGTAAATTTACATAAATAATCCTGACACTTATGTGCACTCACCCTCCATTAAGCCGAAATGCTCTCAGCAATTAGGCAAAGTTAATCTATTGCAAAACTTCTCCATCAATTTGGGGAAACTTGTCCATCATCACTCTTTGAGTCCTCTGGGCTCAATCCATCACCTCTCACCTTTTGCACGCAGGATCCGCTTTTGAAATGTTATTTTACAAGCTTTTAAAAAAAGAAGAATTTTTTTAAAAAAATTGAAATACAGGAAAGCATGTATTTTTAAGAGATTTCAGGAGAAAAACTTGTCCTGAAGAAAGAGATACTTGTTTTTTCTGTCTGATCCTATATCAGAGCTATTACATCTGGGCTGGGATAGTTGGCATTCAGATCTACTGTCAACAATTTCACCATAACCAGGAACACAGACTCACTGAACAAATCTTTCATCAATACTTTCAGACTCCAGTCTTTTTTCATTTATGTAGAGGCAGAAATCAAAAACCGGAGAGATCTATTCATGTCACATACACATACATTTCATCCATCAGAGCACACTGCTGTTCATTTTTCTTTCCCTTTCACTAGCTGTAATGACACGGAGCATTGTCTTTTCTCTTTTCTAGATGGAATGGGCCGAGTCCTTGCTCAAGATGTATATGCAAAAGATAATCTACCACCATTTCCGGCATCAGTAAAAGACGGCTACGCTGTCAGAGGTAAACGCTCACTTTGTAGACATGCAGTATAGTCTCTGTAAAACCACTTTATAACCTGTTAGTTCACCTATTTTGGATTCAGCAGTGGTTATTTTGGTTGAGATTTGATTCAGATCATTGCTGAAGTCACAGTTATGTAAAATGCAACTGTCTTGAAGGCAGACCATAAAGTTTAATCCAGGTCTTTTAATTGGATACATATGTACATGAGCGAAGGTACATCCATGTGTGCTCATAGACATGCACCTGTGTTGCTATTGAGTTGCTTGGAAACATAAAGAATTCGGGCGAGTAACAGAACATCTGTTTCTGAATGACAGATTCTTCTTCTATTCCTCTGTTGTTGATTTAATGAGGAATTTCTTACATATCTGTTACTTTGTTGAACTGTCACAGATCCAGCATCCTATTTGTGAATTATTTTATGATTGCATTAAAGAATTTTCAAAAATACGTATCAGAATTTACTCTTGTGGAGGCACCTCAAAAGAAGAACTCGTTTTTACTTTGAATACATTCCAGTTGCTGTATATAAATGAAATGAGTAGTGTGACTTTATGGAGCAAGCAGTGAGTGGTTTCCCAGGAGACTTGAATCCATCCTCTGCTTTGCCACTAGGTGCTGCATGATTTTGAGCAAGTTTTTTCTCTGTGCATCAGTTTTTCCCTTTGTAAAGTAAGACTAGTGATACTCACCTCAGATATCTGTGGAGGGAAATGCAAATATATATGTTTGAACATTATACTAGTAGTGATTTCATTGTGGTCAGGGTTGAATCATCATAACACCATGTTGAAATTTGGACACGATAGCCAACTTTCTTATAGGGACATTAAAATATCTTTTTTGTTACTGGCAGCTGAAACAACAGAAGGCAGCTGTCCATGAAATAGACTATCTGCAAACCCAGGCAATGGATGTAGTCCAATAGTTTTCTCATGGATTTGACATAAAAATAAACTTCCAGGTCTACAAGAGGAGTTTCACTGCAGCTGTCTGTCATTTATGTGTGTGAGAGGCAGGCAGACCAAAATGACCAGTGGTAAGGGCAAGAGAGTGTAGATGTAGCCAGAGAAATACAGGTAATGTAACGCTGAGAAAAGCTGAGAGGGGGAGCTCCGAGTAGAATGCTGACTGACAAAGGCCTTGGGATTAAGCAAATGCTGTCTTGCTACCTGGTTGCTACAAGGTAAGGCAAGGCAGAAGCACAATATCAGTAAACACACAGAATGAACAGAATGATCATGAACACTGTCTTCAACAATTTCTGTCGGAACCAACACACAAGACTCTAATTTTGGTGGTGGATTCAAATAGAGTAACAGTAAGGTACTTGAATGTATGCAGAGGAGAGCAACAAAGCTGGTGAAGGGGCTGGAAGGAATGTCCTGTGAGGAGTGGCTGAGGACTTTGGGGTTGTCTAGTTTGGAGAAAAGGAGGCTGAGGGACGACCTCATTGCTCTCTACAGCTTCCTGAGGAGGAGGAGTAGAGAGGGAGGTGCGGAGCTCTTCTCCCTGATATACAGTGGTAGGTAAGTGGGAATGGTTCAAAGTTGCACCAGGGGAAGTTTAGATTGGACATCAGGAAGCATTTCTTTACCAAGAGGGTGATCAAACACTGGAAGAAGCTTCCTAAAGAGGTGGTTGATGCCCCAAGCCTGTTGGTGTTTAAGAGGCATTTGCTTAATAATTTGCTTTAACTTTTGGTCAGCCCTGAGGTGGTCAGACAGTTGGACTAGATGGTCGTTGTTGGTCCCTTCCAATTGAAATATTCTATTCTATTCTATTCTATTCTATTCTATTCTATTCTATTCTATTCTATTCTAATGGTTCTCGTAGACCTGTTATCTCAGGATATGAGAAACAAAGCTTGTAGGCAGAGATAATATTGAGCACATTAGCAAATACCTTTTACAAGAAAATAAAGGATTAGCTTTCAGTCACATAAACCTGTCTGCCCAAAACCTTGTCCACCTTTTTCAAGCTGTATCAGTTGTACATCACCTATAAACTTTGTCTCCATATCATTATTAATGGGGGAATAAAATCTAATTCAGTAGCATTTTATCAGGTTTAAAATAATTTATCCATTAGGGAATTTTCTCTCTTCTTTTGCAGGATAATCCCAGTGCATTTTATTTCAGTGAAGGACTGACAACTGTATTCACTAGTATTATATGCATTATTCAAAGACAAGTAGTTGAAGAGTCCTTTTCCACTTTCTTATTTTAGAGTTTGTTCTAAAGCTCATAGCTTATGCTGTTTGGTAGGCTTTTAAAGTTAAGCTAATCATTAATCTTCAAACATGACTAAAAGTACCATAGATCATCATCTGCAGAGTTGCAGCTGATATATGAGTACAAATGTGATAAATCATTATACAGACTGAATGGGCATCCTTCCTGAAAGCAATTCTTCTCAATACGATAAGGTTATCTAGCTGAATATTCACAGCTTTTGAAATAAACCAGAAGGTATTAAGATATGGGTTGTCACTGATTAGACTTCATTTCTGGGAAATCAGCTTTTGACAGTTACAGATTTAAAATTAATAAATAGATATATTTAAATGTGATCATATGAACCCAGTTTGTCTGAAGACTCTCGACAGCGTGCCTTCTGTGCTTGGACAGCCAGAGTTGTTTGCACTCCGTACATGCTTTACACCGTGGTAGAGCCTATGATACCACTGATGCAACTTCCCGAAAGACCTCTGAGACAGGCAGAAGTTTAAACTTTGTTAGTAATGGTGCCTTTGTTGTCCCTGTAAAAATATAGATTTGTCTAAATTAGAAGTCTTGGAGACTTTCAGTTTGTTAAATCAATGATCTCTGACTTTTAATTTTCAGAATGGCTTCAGTGAAACGTATAAGGTAACTAGGTCAGTACTACCTGCTAAAATTACAAAAAGGAACAGAACCAGACTTTTAATGTAGCAGTCCAAGTTGCATTATCTTAGCCGTAGCGCTCTTCAGAAAATGCCAAACCTGTATAGTCATCCACAGAGTCTGTAACTACTGCACTTGTCCATATTTGCCTCCAAAGGCAGAGACGGAATCTAGAAATGTCAATATTCCGTTGTTGTCTAGAAAAAAGGTATGTAATACACTTACAAAATATATGATTCCCCTGTGTTAGTTTCACGTAGAAAAAGATTTGCTCATGGTGGACATTTTTATAAAAATAATCTCATGAATACTCTTGAATCTTTGTTATTAATGTAATTTCTCCTAATCTCCTTTTACCCGATTCCATATTGCCCAAAAATTTTCAGTTAAAAGTACTACAGAACCTGTAATTTTCAAAATAATAAACACAACTTAAAAGGACCTAAAATGTAAAATGTTTGCAAAACTTCTATAACATTTGTCATGCTGACACTGAAGAACTGAATCCTAGATCATTCTTTGCTTCTGTTCTTAATTTCTAACGACATCATTTGTTTTGGTTCAGCCTTTTCCATTTGTATTGTCTATCTTAACAGCTGCTGATGGCCCAGGAGATCGATTCATCATAGGGGAATCCCAGGCTGGTGAGCAGGTGAGCACAATTTATTTTCTTTTTTTTTTTCTTTTTAATGTTATTTTTTGTAAGATATTGCTTTGTATTTTTACAATCCTTGCTAGTGCTCCAAAACTCAATATTCTTGGAGGTGGCGTGAAGTAGGACACAGCTGTACCTAGCCTCCTGCTATGTGCCTTGGGACATGATTTCAGAAAGTGAGGTCATGCAGTTACATAAGGAACTAACAAGGATATCCCAAAATATTTCAGAGTATTGCGCTGACATGTCCGATAGGAGTGCATACACTAATGTTCTGCCCTAGTACAATGTTAAGAGGACATAAGCTTTCTAGTGGCATTACAATTCATAAACAGAGAAAAGCAAGATTTAACCCCTTCTTGCTGACAGATTTTTAAAAAGGAGGTCAGCCTCATAACTCCTTCCACAAGTTGCTTGCGTGTTTCACACTGAGACCTGCAAAACAAAGTGTAAGGATTTTGTATGAATCCTTTAAAGGTAGGTAATGATCACCACAGTCTTGAGGAAGCCTGGCAGCAGCCTAGTTTGCAGTATTGCTCCTGTTCTGTTTGTTAAATCAAAAGAGTGGTTTTTAACAGATACGTGGATTGTGTTTAAGAGCAAGTTGGGGCAGCACCGATTCATGACCTGCTGTGCTGTATAAATATTCATGAATGGACAGTATTTGGGATTTTCTCTTAAACTCAAGAGTACATTTGATAAAGTTCCTGTGCTAATACTGGGGTGATAGGAAAAAAAAAAACAGTTGTATTCAGCCAGTTTTTTTATTCTCTCAATTTAATTGTACCCGCTGTCTTCTTTTCAGGACAGCGTGGGTTAATCCAAAATGTTTCTCCAGCTATTTCAAGTCCCAGTTTATGATTCTGTGTATTGTATATGAAATGGTGCAGAAATGGAATAAGTAGCAGTCAAAACAAAGGATTGATCAGTTTTAATGAAGATTTTACAGTCTAGCCATTTTGACTGCTAAACAAAAAAGTCTCAAATAAAATAGATGCATTTCAAAAGTTGTTCCGTGTTTTAGAAGTATTACCAGTTGCAGGATTGTTCCATTTTTTAAAAAATTGAGTTGAATTGCCTCTAAACATATAATAGACATTTAATTTGGCTAACCATGATAGATATAGAGAACTATGAAAGTAATTTTTGATGTAGTTCTCATCCATCATCATGAATTATACTTTGGTATAATAGACATCTCAATACTGATATTCACATGAACTTAGATTAATTATACAAAATAGATAAAATTACTTTAGATACTAAAAGAAGTAAACTAATGAATTTCAACTACCTTGGATTTTTAGCCCTTCTGTCTTCATTTGCAAGCATTAGTCCAGAATCCAAAACTATTTCTACATCCCTTTTCATGGTTCCTATAAAATAGCAAGAACCAGCAGAGCAACCTGCTGAATTATCACTCCTATCATTATTCACCTGTCATCAATGTTATTGTTTTGCTAGTTAAAAAATACCACAGCACAGTGATACTTAAAAACAGTACTGGTGAAGCTGTGTCTAATGGGGAGGACTGCCCACAGGTCTAAAGGCTTTCAGTGTCCTCATCGGTTCAGCAGGTTTGTACAAAGGATAAAAGGGCAAATGGGACCTTGCATCCCTCCTACAAAATACAAGAGCTCACGAATGTCTCTCTGCAGGGACAGTCTGTCCTCTCCGATTAATGGGAATGGGAAACCTCTCTGGCAAGGAAGAAAAATTGGGTGGGAGGAGGCACGCAGTGAGAGAGTAATTCTGGAAATACCAGCGGCGAGTTAGAAAAATGAGGCTGTTGACCTCTGAATAATTGGTCAAAGTTTTTTTCTCGAGCCAACACATCTTCAGGTTCATCTCCTTCCCAAGAAATTATTTATAGCCTTGGAAGGCTCCTCAGTCTCATTTCACCCTTCAGTCACTCTCAGCAGCAACATTCTGCTTTTCATGTTACAGACCAATTAACAGAATGATTCACAGCAGGGAGTTCAAAATAAGTTTAGATTTGGCTCCTCCTGTAGGGAAAAAGGTTACGTAAATGCTACATAGAGAGGAAGAAAATGGGACTGAGAATTGCAGAGAGGCCATACAGCCAAGTTGGACATTTCTATATCAATTTGTAAATTGTGTTTCCAGATGGTCGTGCTGATGTTAACAACCGTTTTTTATTTTGTATTGAGGAAAACTTTCAGACACTAACTTGCTTTGGAGAGGTTAAGTCACATTTGAGAGTACTAGTCATGAGCCATCCACGTGGCCTCTGGGTGAAAAACTCAGCCATGGGGAGCAATGATTTTCTTCCTATAGACTTGCATAGCTGGAGCTTAGTGTTTCCTGGAAAACTTTCTAAAGACATTTCTAAGAGGCACTGTCACTAACCAGCTATAATATAGGACGGAAAACAGACATTTTTCACCTTTCCATTAACGTGGGCCTTTTTACAGAGAGGAGCATGGGTCGTTGTAAATCACACAGGAGAGGTGTAATCATGCACAAGAGAAAATACCTGTGATGGGGGCTGTGCTCAGTAGATTATTTCTGTTTTTTATTCAGTGACTAACATTAAATAGATTATCAGGGACGAAGGCAAAGGACAGAACGCAGTACTGCCCTTTTTCCAGATAAGTGAGAGATCTCAAAGGCCATTAAAAGAGCTTCTGTGAAATTGCCGTATATTAATATGCTTTCTGAGAAAGAATCATTTCTTTATCTTCGTAGTCTGTGGCACAGAAGAACACAGCCCTGGAGATTCACACACAAATCTGGTGGCTGACTTTTGTTCATAAAGTTAATCTGATCAAATTCTCAAAGGACAAAAAGGAAATTAAATATATGAGCAATCAATTCTAAAAGCAATCGTTATTGTATCATAAATTTGTTTAAATGTTTCACATCATTACACCTCAAAAAATTAACTCATCTAGTAATAAACTCCAAAAGCATGGTTACAGTGCATTTTATCACCATGGGCACTGATTTCTGGCAGAGTCCTAGACATTTTGTATTCTTTGTGGTTCTTGAGGCCCAAAAAGTGCATTTTAAATGGAAGAATTTTTCTATGCAATATATTTTTCTTCTAAAAACTGTCACTAAAGACATCCATCCTTTAGTGAGTTCAAAACAATATTACCTATTTGTAATGTGCCTACAGACTATATCTACAACAATATGCAAAAGAGCTCACATAATCCAACGCATAAGATTTGCCTTTTGCAATATTTGTTTTCATAAAAATCAAAGTAACACACTCGACAAGATTACTTTCACTTTTAAGCATCTTCAGTATAAATGGCAGCACCTTGGCTATTCATCCACAGATCCTTGCATAGTCTGTGGTGAGAAATAAAGACCATTTTGTGAAAAAATAATTATTTTTGTCATCTGGTTTAGATACCTACTTTAGGATAACATGAATCTTGCCCTAAAACACACTAACCATGACATATGGCAGGTGTGATCTTTTTTAAAAAATTATTTTAGCATTTTATTTATGTTCTTCTCAAAGGAAGTTACATTTCCATTACCCTTAGAAAAGGGTCAGGATTCAATCAACTCCAGGCTCAGTTGTTTCTTGGGATACATAGGTCACTGGGATACTGCGATAAACCAGGTACAAACCATTTCCAGCCTCTCAATGGGGCTTCTGTCCCAATGAGCAACCTTTGAAATACGCACATTTCAGAGTTTGTGACAGTGCTGAAATAGAGTAGAAGAGTGGGCGAGGCAAACACAGATTTGTGCAGCTGAAACGTTGGCCATCAGTCTAGAATTTGCAGATGTCTAACAGCCTCATGTCAAAAGTCATGGAGTAAATGATGGCCGGGCAGGAGGACGCAATAGTGCTTGGGCAGTCCTGCTTGCAGGTCTGTGGGTCGCTATCAAATACGTGCTAATCACAGCCTGAGAAGTCCTGGACATTTTCGAATGCTGCATATGGAATATAGAGTTAATTTGCACATGAATTATACATGTGACATACGGAATATGTTGGTCTGATCACAGCTGTGTAGATCAGTGTGTAGCACACGCTCACTAACAGCCTAAATGAGTTGGCCTTTACTGAAGCGCTGCAGGGAGCAAGCACTCATATTCCAGCAATGACATCTCCATCATCATACCAGCTTCTTTTAGTTGCATTTTTTTAGAAAGATTTTTCTTTTAGTTATTTATTTCTTAAGTGTTTATGGTCAAATTACAATTTTGCTCTGGATTTCGAAAAATGTGTATTAAAATAGGCTGCCTGGTGAGAAATTTTATTAAAAGTATTGTCATTTGTTTTATCATGTTGTTCTGGTATTTTTCTATTCTTTTATTGCTTTTGCTGAAACTTTGTAATGTACTGTGACTTTATGTAATTGTAGAATATTATCAGTTTTAGGCTTTGCTAAACTGACCCCCACAAAGATAGATAAACTATTCTTGAGCTCTCTGTCAGTATGAGGAAATCCGCTTAAAAATTAAGCGTCTGGTTAATTTCTTTACTTACAAGCTGATGGTTTTCCATCTATAGTGTGCTGTTAGAACTGAACAGAATAAAAATCCAACCAAACCAGAGCAAAGAAATTTCGACTCTGGGGACCAGAGTACCCTGCAAAAGTATTTATGTATGGAGAACTACTAGATTTTTGCCCATGTAAGTTTCTAGAAGGTCACTGTTATGTTTCTAAACCAGTTATTTTTCTGAGCCGACCAGAGTATCAGTGTATTGCTTTTCCTGAGAGATATTCTTGTGATAGAAATCTAAGGGGAAAAATCTGAAGCCACTTAATATGGGGCCATAAAAAAACAGCCAGATCTGAAGCAATGACCTAATGCTCTTTGAATACATTTCATTTTATACTTGTTGATATCACTGGTAGTATATCAAGATTCATGCCACAAATAAGAATTTTTGTCTTTAAGATTACTTCCATAAAGTTGAAATGGTTTGAGATTTTTTGTTTTCCAGTAAATTAATTTTTGGGTTCTTTTATTTTTCAGCCCACTCAGACTGTGATGCCTGGTCAGGTAATGCGCGTTACAACCGGTGCTCCAATTCCATGTGGTGCTGATGCAGTGGTGCAAGTGGAAGATACAGAGCTCATCAGGGAATCAGATGATGTGAGTCACAAGTTAAAACTCATTTTTCTTTTGTGTGCAGCAGAAAATGGCTCATGATACGATCCTGTAAATATGAAAGGTAGTCCTACAGAAAAGCTTCTGTTATCTCAGAAGTTTGAGGATTTTCACATCAGTTCCTAGTGGCAATTCTACTCACTTTTTCAGGCTGTGATAATAGTACCACAGACCTACGTGTCCTGACATTGATTTTTCATCATAGTTGTTGAATGCTGCCACCAAAGTATTTGGGAGCATGATTGAGTGAAAGGCAAATGCCTCCTGGAGATCCGTAACTACAGTCCAATTTGAGTGCCTAGGGTATTGACATTTTAAAATACAGAGTAGTGGCAATCAAGACATTCTATTTCCTTTTTTTTCTAGTGAGTTCACATTTAGCAGTAGAGCCATCTTCTTCATATTTCAGGATCATCCTGAAACTTGGCAAGATGAGGACTTTAAAAGTTCTCCTAAACTCACCAAGTAAGGAGGGGAAAAGTTTTCTTAAAATACATAGTGATCCTAGAATAATACATAGAAATATTACAGTGCAGCATTATTGCTGATGTAATTAAAGCTGAATATGATTTTCCGTGGGAAAGTGAACTGGTTTAGGTGTTGCAAAATCCATGGGATGACTTGGATTATGCTATGAAGATGGTTCTGTATTATCAGAGTTGGTCTCATTTCAGCAAAGGTGAATTTGGTGGATTCTGGAGAATATGCAATCAATGCATGTTTAGAATAAGGGTTTTTGTTATGTAACAGCTGAAGTAAGTGCCCCCCAAAATTTTTTAAACCACAACTAATGTTCTTCAGTAGACCTCTGTGGTTCTTTAAAATTGGAAAATTACTGAATTTAAGACCTCTGAAAGCCAGGAAGTTGATAAGGTGCACATTCCCCCAGAACATAGTCTTAACTCCATTTAATTTGAACAGATTTTTCGGCATACCTATAAATCATATTAGTGCCCTACCTTACAGTTGCTGCAAAAAACCACAGGAAAAAATGTACTGTAGTATTAATTCTATATGCACAGTTGCCTTAACAAAGTAATATGTGTTTTTTGATGAAGCACAGGAGCTGTCTGTAGACAATTGTATCCCAAACAGTCCATCTTAGACTTCCTAAATATTGTTCTCTCTTCCTTTGTGTTCAGAGAATTCCTTCTGAATCATTACCTTCACTTAGCCAGCTGTGATTTCAGGACACCATCATCATGTTGGCCATCATCTGACAGATTTTAAGGCAAGAAGACACATCTCATATTGACGCAACTTCCAAATTCAGTTTTGGAATAAAGTGTGTGCATGATTCTCTTGCTCCTCTGCTGCTGTTCTGACAAGCTATTCCACTTCCCCATAGCTGTGTGCTAGCATTGTGATTGCAGCTGAGGCGTAAGCAGATGAATTCTAGTGTTCAAAGCTGACGAAGACAGCAAAAACACAAACGCAGTCTCTTGATCCTTTCTCATGCCTTATTACTGTAAATACACAGGCTTTTACAACTCATGAAGTCAGCAAGCTGTCTAGGCCGACCTTCTTCCTAATAGAGAATTTATTGAGTCAGTCCTGCTTTGAGGTTCCAGATGTGTATGCATAGATTACATGTTCCCTTAAAATATACCATTGCCTTCGCTGTAGTTAATTGTTCCATTAGCCTTACTGAGCAAATTTTCTGTGGCTATTGCCCACCTCATCGTGACAGGACTACCACATTGCAGAGCAATGTACATAATAACCTGTTATTTTCTACTTCTTCTTTGGATGGCTGTCTTCCTGGATTCCACTTTTTCTGTGCATGTTCTCCTCTGCATGTGAGAACAGATTATTTGGCTATGTGCTGAAACTCTGAATTTTTTAGCGAATGGTCAGCCACCTTCAGCTTCCTTTTCCTGCCTATATGTGTGAGGTAGGACTCTTCAGTTTCTACTTCAGTCCTTGAATATGCTAATCCTGTACATAAATAATTAGTATAGTTTAATTAATATGTTCTTTTTCTCTCTCTTTTCATGCCTGAGTGGCTACATATTTCAATAATATTTTTCTTCTTAGTGTTAAGAACTCCTTCAGGGCTGGGATTTAAGCAAAATGAAATCTCTCACATCTGAAATATGTACTTCTGAAAAGACAGAGTACTTGTAAAGGGAGCTTCTTGACCTCTAGTTGTGGTAGCAGTACTTAAATATCATAGCAAGCACTCCCCAAATGACTGTAGTCGTCACAGGCCTGAAAGGAATTACATCTATCCAGCAGGAAGAAAAATTCTCATCAGCTGGCTAAATGCAGTCATTGGAAAACCGATCCTTGCAAAAGCATGTCTACACCCTTTTCATTTTGAGTTTTTATGTCACCTTGTAGGAAAAAGGAGGCCAATGTGATCAGCCAAAACAAGAGTTAGATCCTACAGCAAGACCGAGCGTCCATGTATCAGTATGGGTGCTGGCCGTTACAGCATCAGAGTAAACCACTCAGACATAGTTCAAAATACATTCATACACAGCAAGAAGAATGCTGCCTGATACACACCAAATGGAAGATGTTCTCAGCATAATGCCATACCTCCCTGCAAGCCCTACCCCTAGTCACCTTGAATTAGCTTGTATTCCTGAAGTGTTCTGGGATATCCATCGATTCCACAAATAACAATCTCTGCACATCACCACGTTGTCCACAGTCACACTTTCCACAGTGCTTTTCAAACCTGGGATTACCAAATTTCTCAAAAGCCTTTTTTTTCCTGTTTCGCCCTAATCCAGGACTCCTAAATAGGACCTTTTCTATTACTCAGATGTATCACTGGCACTCCTCTTCGTTCCCTAGAAACTTCCCAGCTATCTCTGAATGTCATCAAAGATATGGAAAATTCAAATCTTCATGACTGGCCGACCATCCCCAGTGTGTCATAAAAATAAAATAATTCTTAGACTAACTGTTGCCCAAGATTTTCATCACAACCCTAAGGTGTCTTTTACAGCTTCAGGTGGGGATAAGGGAGATAAAAGGACGTCCTGGGCACCAGCACAGACATTTTGGACACTAGCAGCCAAAAATAGTCTCTCCTTTTATATAAGAGGAGCAGATATAAAAGAAACAGAATTTGCATTAACAGCATATTTTGAAAATACTGTGATAAAGTAAGAAATTAGGTTTTTCCGGGTTGATGTTTTTGTTCTTCATGTCCTGCTTTTCAGGCGTTTAAATGTATCCATCTTCGCAGTAGGTAAACAGAATCATAATCTGTGACAACATGTTCATTAACTTTAACTTTGGGGCCTTTGGTGTAGAGCACTTAATTTGAACTCAGAAAATGAAGTCCATATCGCCTTTAAGAAAAGAGACAAGTCACAGTGTCCTATAGAGCACTATCATTCCTGTAAAAATACCAAATGACAATGACGTGCCTTGTTTGTCTTGTAATATTAGTGTCCGATTTATAACTTTGAGGTACTTGAAGTATGAAGTACTATATGATAATGTAAAAACAAAATCTGTTCCTGTCTAAGTGTAGATTTAATGGTACTGACAGGCTGGCACTATCTCAAAGCTGAGTGTATATATCATCAACCTACTTGCAGGGCCTATAAATTAAATATTAACAATATAGGTCATGTTCCATTTATTGGCATTGAATGAATCACCAAACCATTGAAATTCTGAAGAAGTAAACACAAGTATTAAAGTAAGCATAGGACTTTTCAGGCCGCTGTCTGTTGCTCACAGTAAATAAACATGACGGATAAGCCTGACTTGTACAAAGCTCCCGATTAGGAGTTTCCACTACCAGAATCACCATGAAAATTCTGAAACAGTTAGGGCATACAGCTTCTTCCCACCTTTCTGTGGATGTAGTGGCATGTTGTCTGTCAGACTAATGCTCTTTTTGAAATGCCATCTTTGAAATTGTTTGAGCAGATCAAGTTGTCTGAGAGCAGTAGAAAAAATCCACTCGGTATACCAGATCAACAGACAAACACAGGACATAGCACAGGACAGATATATAAACACAGGGATCACAAAAAAAGGAAGGTAAAGCTATGTATTCAGTGCTCGTCCTTCCCTGGTGAGAGCTCATCAAAAACAGAATTTCTTATAAAGCTGTTCAGTTTTAGCACACATTGCATTACAGTCTTGACACACAGATCAGGAGAACAATGGTGCCGCTTAAACCCTAAGGTCTCAGTGTAATGAATACTGTAAGCTGTGTAGGCTTCTGAGAAATTAAAACTGATTAATCTTTTTTGAATAGCCCAGCTGACGATATTTAATCTCCTTGTTTTTGTAGGGTACTGAAGAACTAGAGGTTCGAATCCTGGTACAGGCTCGACCAGGCCAAGATATCAGGTCTGTAAACAGCCTACTTTACAAACAGTAAAATATCTCTGAAAAAACTCTGTAATAGAAGAACTGGTGATTTTTAGTCATTGTTTGACCATAAGTAGTACTGCCATTTTGACAATCGGACTAATGAACATCCCTGCACACTGCTTACCCGAAGCAGGACCAATCAAGGAAAGATACTTTAAATCTCATTCTGTTTTTCTTTCGTTTTTCTCCTGCGCTATGATTTTCAGACCTATAGGACATGACATTAAAAGAGGTGAATGTGTGCTGGCTAAAGGAACCCACATGGGTCCGTCTGAGATTGGCCTCTTAGCAACTGTTGGAGTAACCGAAGTAGAAGTTAACAAGTTTCCAGTGGTTGCAGTCATGTCAACAGGGAATGAGGTAAGAAAAGTATGTTTAGAATCAAGGTCTGAATTACTGTATCTTCTTCAGGACAGGTATAGTGTTTTGGATAGTGACTTCAACCCTATTCCCAAGCAGATTCACTTTTTGAGCTGCAACTCATGCTGACATGAGGTATTTTTGTGCGTGATCAACCCATAATCAGCTGCTTGTGTTTTCTCCCTCGAGGGCTCTCTCACAAGTCTCACACACTGTCTTTGCCAAAATTTTGGTAATGTATCCAACCATGTGCCAGCTGCTTTCCTCCTGCCAGCCAGGGAGGACCTGTGGGGTAGACAGGGTTGTAATTCATACTGCTAGGCATGACCGGAAGAGTAACTTCTTTTGAGCAGCAGTCCTCTGAAGCTTTAGTGCAAATGGCAGGTGACCTGTCTTTGAAAACTGAGTAGTACTACCAAATGCCTTGCTGTAGTATCGTGCCTTAGTATTTTTTGTATTAGTTGCACAAGTCCAGACAATCTCCTGTTGGCAGAACTCCAGACCAGCTTCCTGATTGCTTTGTCTTAAGTACATCAGAAAAAGCAGGTTCAAGATTAATTTAATTTACTGATTTCACAGATGTTGTGGGTTGACCCTGGACAGCAACTAGGCACCCACACAGCTCTCACTCATTCCCTCCTGCAGCAGGACAGAGAGAGAATAGAAGAGTAAAAGCAAAAGAACTTATGGGTTGAGATAAAAGTCAGTGTGAAGCTTAAAGACAGCATGAAGTTTGACCTGTAATTTTGACTGTCCTTTAAGACAAACTTTCTGAAGTCCAGACATGAACATAAACCCAATAGCTGTATTCTCGTACAGCTTGAATATGTAGAATTTTGAAAGATTTTGAAAATTTGTAATATGTTGAATTTTGTCATCTGTCGGTGTCCTTACAACTTCCGCAACCCCAGTGAAGGTTACTCAGACTGCTGGCTGAGGCTAGCCTTGCTGGGACAGAATCTTCCCAGATTTCACAACATAGACAGGGTCTGTCATGCAGGAAACATCCTGCTACCTGAAGAACAGATCTAAAGAGCTGCAAAAATTGCAGGTGTTGATTTTCTGAATAGTGTCTTCCATATGACTGAATGTTCTTGGGTGTCATTAAAGGGCCCTTTACTGATCTGGGCACTCTCTTTTGTATCGTGTGTTAAAAAAAGATCCTGCACAGTGGGTTTCTGAGTCATCCTGTACAAATCTTCACAGAAATAGAGCTGCTAGCCAAAGCATCAAAATTTAGCCGTGATCCACTTTCGGTTATTCTTACCTTACTACTTAACCCTATTGCTGTAATTTTGACAGACACATTATTATCATCCTTGTCATTATTATTAGTAGTATTATTTACCTCCTGTCAATAATGTGTTGTCCTTCTGTGTCCTACAAAAGAATTCCATGTATATGTAAAATATATGTTTACATATGTATGTACTGTAGTTTAACTTCCAAAATATGTAACATGTGTAAGGCAATTGCCATGATACTATCTTGAGAGAAAGGTTTTCATCCAAAACACTAATTGATACAAGAACCAAGCTTTAAGCTTCTGTCTATTATTCCAATACAGATTGTTGTATTTAAAAAACATCTTTATTGGTAAGTAACAATGAATTTCAAAATTTCTTTTAATACCTTTAAATCTGGTTAGCAACATCAATGAAGTTCCTTTAAAACCTTAAGTAAAATCACACACTTAAAGTTTGTGTTTTGGTTTCTAATGTTTGAGATTAGAAGCCAGGTACTCATAAGGAGAAAGAAGGTTTTGATTTCTATCAACCAATAGAAACAAACTAAGCAACATGGAAGACTGGACTAAACAAGCACATTACATATTTTATTAAATTAAATTTACTAGATCACTTTACACATGTATTTTATGATGTTGTCTGAGAATATCCTGTCCGATCTGAAGAATAAAATTTGCACTTGTGTAAAGGCACAGTATTCCAAGGAGACTGAGAGTGTTTCTTGTTTTTATAGCTACTGAATCCTGAAGATGACCTCTTGCCAGGAAAGATTCGGGACAGTAACCGTTCGACTCTCCTAGCTACAATCCAAGAACATGGCTATCCAACAATCAACTTGGGAATTGTGGGAGATAAGTAAGTACCACGTGTTAGTAAAGATGTCACTTCATATTCATGCGGTGCACTTTATGGCATCCGTGGAAAAAAGAAATACCAGAGAAAATGCCACTCATTGCAAGTGTCACAGTGTTGTGACAGGGCATATCTTGGAGAAGATATTTTACCCTTCTCATTAGAAAAATAAATAAGTCTATTCTATTATTAAGAGGAATAATATGATAAATTTTTTACTGAATGGCATTTGTCTTATTTTGCCTTCTGTTTGTTGAAACATCTGTTACTGCTGCAAATTGAATTTATTGCTGCAGTATCATCACAAGCACTATATTTAATACACGTAAGAGGAGACAATTCTACAGCAACTATACTTTTTTCTGATCCAATAAAGGGAGAAGGAAAGGTTCTCTCAGAGTTTCTTTTCCATGCCAAAGTTAATTTAGAATATAGAATTTTGTCAGATTCTAAGTAACAGTCTTTTGGGGAAGGCCTCACTGCTGGATATTGCTCAACATTTCCAGAAATATGTCAAAGAATTTTAAAGAATCAATTTTTTTTTTCCTTTACTGGTCTCTTTACTTTGATTGCCACAGAGTAGTACCCTGTGATCAGTCTTCCAGTTCATCTGACAGTGATTGCATCTTGTTTCTTGGTGGTGGTGAAGTCACGTCTCCTGTTGAGAGCTCTAGGATAAGTGATTGAAGGGTTCAGTCTTTTGTCCTCTGCAAGATGGTGCAGTGCCTGTCATCCAGGCTTGCGTTTCTCAGCATAACGTGTTTCCTCAGCTTATTGAGCCCCAAAGGCTTTGAACAGGCTTTCTTGTTTGTCATTCTGGGTATCAAGCCAACTGACGGACTTGGTTTGATAGGGAGTTGTTCAGGTTCACCTCCACCTGGTTGAGAAAAAGGGTATTCCTTGTGGGTAAGTGAAAGTGAGGCCAGATCAAAAAGAAAAAAAAAAAAAAAAGAAATAGTGAATTTCAGCACCCACATTTCGCATTGATTGATGACAAAATTCCCAAGCAGGGAGACAAGGTTACTGCTAGGGAATAGTTCATTTCAAAACCCACCTTCCCTGGTGCAGGCTTCAATACAAAACATCACTAGCTTGACAGGAAGTATACGAATGGGCCAACCACTGTGTGCTTTTACAGTATGTGAACCAATCTGAGTGGTAGCTCCGGGAAATGCAGTTGTATTTAAAGTATTCGTACAGGGAATGTGACACACAGCAACCACAGTGGTTGGTGTGATCTTAGGGAAAGCAAACCCTTCTGGATACTCTCTCTGCATGCAGGCATCCTTTTTCCATCTCTGGCCTGGCAAAACTCCATTGGTGTTCCAAATAGCAATAAATATCAAAAACCTCCTGCCCATGAATGCTGCCAATTTCAGGTGGAGATTTCATGCAAACAGAGTCTTAACTCATCAGACTGTTCTTTCCAGGAATGGTATCTAAATGTCCTGGATCTCTAGAGTGTTTTCTATATTATAAGGACCTTTTTTAGACTTTGTAACACAGATAGCGAAGTTCTCAAATAAAACTATTATATCCAGAGATGAGGTCCTAGATTTACGTATCTGAGAAAAAAGAAAACATCCACAAAAAGGCTGTCAGCTCCTGAGAGCCATCTCTACATAAAAGGGTTTGGCAGGGTTTTTCTCCAACAAAATATTGGAGGTGGAACTTTTTCCACCTCCATGACCAAAAGTTACTGCTACTGTCATCATCGTTGCTGCCAACATCAACTTACATACTATCATTAAGAGTGGGTTAATCCAATGGAAAAGATGCTTTCCATGAATGTCTTTCTGGTAGCCCCTCTGGCAAAATAACAGTGTAAAGCTTGTCTGTTCTTCATGGCCTTGTCCTAACCAAATGGGTATAGATAAAGTCAACACCATCAAAGGTCAACTTAAGGTCATTGGGCAAAACTATTGCTACATACTCCGTTGCCTTTAGGAAATTTTTCTGTGACCTCCTAAGCATGGAGTGTCTGTGAAGATAATTAATCTCAAAAGCTCTCAGTAACAAATAGGAAACAATTTTAGAATCATAGAATCATTTAGGCTGGAAAAGACCTTTAAGATCATCAAGTCTAACTGTAAACCTAACACTGCCAAGTCCGCCACTATACCATGTCCCTGAGCACCACATCTACACATTTTTTAAATACCTCCAGAGACAGTGTCTCAACCACTTCCCTGGGCAGCCTGTTCCAATGCTTGACAACCCCTTTAGGTGAAGAAATTTTTCCTAATATCCAGTCTAAACCTCCCCTGGTGCAACTTAAGGCCATTTCCTCTTGTCCTATCACTTGTTACTTGGGAGAAGAGACCAACCCCCGCCTCGCTACAACCTCCTCTCAGGTAGTTGTAGAGAGCGATAAGGTCTCCCCTCAGCCTCCTTTTCTCTTGACTAAACAACCCCAGCTCCCTCAGCTGCTCCTCATGAGACTTGTGCTCTGGACCCTTCACTGTTACTGCCCTTCTCTGGACATGCTCCAGCAGCTCAGTGTCTTTCCTGTAGCGAGATTTAAGGCCTAAGCGAATTTTATTACTTTTCTACATTTTACTTTTCTATATTTTTTACAAACATGTTTTGTGATCCTTTTTTACTTGTTCGATGCTAGCTGAAAACCAGGCAGCACACATATATATATCAGTTAAAGGTAGACAAGTGTCTGCAGCTTTGCTTTCAGGTAGGAAAGGCTGATACTTTTGAATCCTCGCTATTAAAATGTTCACTGTATCTTGAGATAGTATTACCTTGGCAAAGGTAATAAGAGTTCTTTTTAAACTTTTGGTTTCATTCTTGGGGAGTCATTTCTGCAGAGCTAGTTACTTTAGCTCATAGAATAGAAATAATGAGCCTCCAATTGTAGAGTGATTTTGTACTTCACAGTAAGTTTTGAAAGAATAATTCAGTACTGTTGACTTAGCCAAGAATCTTCCCCACCTGATACCAAGATTCTGTCTTAGCAAGTCTTCTGCCGTTCTTCTCACACTCACATGCCCGACCCGTATATTTAGAACAAAATGCATCTGCAGTTCTGTTTCAGTCAAAGAGAAAATCTGATTACGTAAAATAGTTTGATAATAAGTACGGTATTATTTCATTATGTAATAAAGCTACTAAAAGAATGTTGCCATACAGATATTTCAGTATATATCTTTCGAACTAACATGACTGATTTGATGGAATACCATGTCACTTGAACAAATGCAAGAGACTTACCAGAGAGATCTTACAAAGGATATAACTTTGATGTTTTAGTTAGCATGTTTATAGAAAACATGAACCACCCTTCAGTGTCTGTTATATGGTTTACTAGAGTTAAACCATAGATTATGTGTGTTTGTGTGTGCTCATGTATATGTGCAGTTTATTTTGTGTGTATAATGTGTACCTAGACAGTGAAAAAGGGAAAGATTTGATATGCCTGCAATACCTACAGATGTAATAAAAATACTGGCAAATAATACTTTTCAGAAGAGAGAATTACAAACTTGTAATTTTTTCTTTGAAGGTATCCTTGTAATGTATTTCTCCCTTCCCATATTTCACATTTGGGGTTTATATTCTTTTTTTCTTTTTCTATTTCTTTTTGTTTATACATTTTACGTTGAGTAAATTTTTGCTCCGTTTTACTGGGAGTGTCACTTGCTGTATACCATAAGCACTGAATGGAGTTTGAGAGAGCAGCTAATAAGGAGCACAGCTGAGTATTACTATTGCTGCAGCGGGTCAAGTTTTTTTAACAAGCATGGAAATTCTGTCAGTCATATATACAGAGCTAATATTCAAGCATGAAAAATGTTTTTGAGTAGTATTTGCAAAGACAAACTTAGAGGTAAGTATTCCTATATTTCCTTTCAGCATATGAATCACTCAGAGGTGTTTAGGTAAGAAAATAGCTTGTCCAGCTGCTTCAAAGCCCAGAACTGTGATACACGTAAACACATTCCAACAGAGAATGGGGAAGCACGTGGAATGTCTGTGGGTGTCTGCAGAGCAGTAGTAGGCACTTTAAAAATGCCTTTGCATATTAATCAAATGTGAAGTTACATTTTGAACTGGCTACTCAAGTCTCACTTAGCCTACATTTGTATTTTCAATTGAAACCAAGATTTTATTTCTTTTTGGAGCGCTTTAACAATTTCTGAGATTGTCATTGTTTGTTTGCATCTTCATAAATTGTATATATGACTCAATATTCAAATGAAAAACAGCAAGTCCAAAACACATAGATAAAATCTACAGTTGAAATCCTAGAAGCAAGCAATAGGAGAAAAGAACAAATCTGGAAAACGCGATACAGCTGAAGTTATGTCTGGCTAGAAGCCAAGATTTTCTCTCTTTGTTTTCTTAGCGTGTAAAAACCGAGCTGTTTCTGGGTGGAAATGGAAGATATCCCATTTCCAGAACTACTTCAAACACAAGAAACAAGTGCAAAACTAAAAAAAAAAAAAGGAAGAACCCTTCCAATGTTGTTCTTACTGTTGTGTCTTCCATCTTTGTCTGAATCACAGAATCACTTGCTAAAAAACTGCAAAAACGAGTGGCCAGTTAACACTGGTATTCCAATGTACTTTTGTGTGTTGTCTCATACAATAAGACCAAGCTAAAAAGGCTTCTAATTTCATTTCCTTTGCTTACAATCTATGAAATTATTTGGTTCTTTGGAAACCAATGATAAAAACAAGAGTTACATCCCTGATCTTATCTGTGGAACTCTATTAACTTAATTATCAGGATATTTTTGTGTCTGATTTTCATTTGTGTTGTTCTTTGTATTGACTGTTTATTTAAGGCTGTAAAGTTTATCCCTAGGAAAATCTGCTGTAGCATGGGCCTCTGTTTTAGAAAGCTATCTTCCATTTTGAGTTTTCCTTCTATGAGAGACTCCCTTGCTAAAGAATTTTGATCACATATGTAATTAATTTAATGTCCTGTTTTTACCTTTGTTTATGTGAGTGTGTTTTCCCCTTCTCTGCATTATTTCCCCTATTTTCTAATTCCCTTATCATTTTCCTCAGACGTGTATAACATTAGCTGCTTCCAGTTGCATTTTCACTTATGAGCCTGTGATTTCATAATGGAGAGAGAAAGAATCTCTCTCTACTTAAGAGAACAATTTAGGAAATTCACCTTATCTGCTCAGTTGCTTTAAAAATTCATCTGAATGGTTATAAAATCAGCAGCATATGAGAGCTTTTCTACATCAAAAGTGATTAGTTTCTCATTTATATACTTCCCTTTTATGACATATTGTTTGATATATAGCTCTTAAGTGACAGGTAAACCCATTAGAAATCACCCTTGCTATTGAGAGCGCACTACTGTATGATATATCCTTAAAGTAAAGGCTTTGAAAGAGTCCCTTCATATCTTGGAAGGGATACTAAGATCTTTTTCAAGGTTTTAGCCTGCTTGAATTTTGCTTGCCATCCAAAAAGAGGTTTAAATCTTCTGTACTTGTGTGAGTTGCAAGTAATTATCAGTATTATAATTCAGATGGAACATCTGGAGTGGAGGGAAACTGGTCTAACTCTAAAATTTCTCATGCAATACTAACTTGACGTATGTCATCATATGAGTTAGAATATGAGTTATAGGCAGAATTTGGCCACAGAATCCTTGCCTCTCCCTGCACCAGTTTAATGTCTGACTTGTCTACAATCAAATACACTGTGGACAGAATTAGCAGCAGTAGTAGTATCATTTAACAACTGACTGCAAGAAAAGGCTTGTTAGAGAAAAGGCCTTACATCAAATAGTTTTTGCTAAAGTGACTTCAGTTCTGGATCTGCTCAAAGAATGATGGTGTTAAAGTGTGATCATAGTCTAATGAATCCAGGGACACTGGGTAACGGTTTGAAGGTGATTCAGATATGGAGGTCCTCTCTTTCATTGCGCCCTGTCAAGAAGAATATTCTCCTTTCAAGCAGAAATGTTTAATGTCTGTCACAACTCTTGATAATCATTAGGGTAAACTTCAGATAAGTTGTCATATGTGACAAGTCATCTCATCTAATGCACATATTCAGAAAACACATAGAAACATCTGAGCCAAAACAGAGGTGAAAGAAAGAACTTGTGAAGCAGGGCAGTGCAAGTCCCAGGGGATCTTCTCTACCAGTAGGAAACTACATAGTGTGACAGGTAATAAAATTTCATGCTGTAGAGGTGACAGGTGCAAAGCTAATGCACAACAGTGTGTCATTCTCGTAATTATTCCTCAGCGCAAGCATGGACTTCTTCCTGAATTAGCATTTATAGAATCACAGCCCAGTAGTAGAGCAGGACACTTAACAGCAAATAATAAAGAGGACAGAATATTATGAAATTCCTCCTATATTTGAAAACAGACTAATTGTTGGAGAGAAATGAAAACTGTGGTCTATTATTGAGGCATATGTTAACATTTAAAAAAAAATACTTGGAGACGGAGTTCTGTTTACAAGAGAACTTCAGCCTCCAGGAGCCAAAATACTAATTTAAATGACTTTCAACCTCCTTAATATCTAGATCATATATAGGAATTGGGTTCCCAAGTCACTGAGAAATTTTTGAGGATTGAAATTTTACTGTTAATACCGTAGAAGACAATAATTAAAACTAATAAAGGCAGTAGATACAGAAAGATCAAAGAAAGGGTGAATGATGAAGATGAGCCACTGTGTTAACAATATGAATCATTTAGAAAACTGTTTATTAGTATATTATTACTACAGCCAAGTATGAATTGACATATATAGGACTAAAGAATGTAAGTAAAATTTACAGGATGGAGGATTATATCTTGAGAAGTAAAGATTTAGGAGAAGATTTGAGAATCATAGCTAGTAATCTGCTAAATACAAGTTTTAGCATATTTATAAAGAGCTAAATCTCCTGTAAAATTAGAAGGTTATTTTTGACCTTACCTTTGTATTCCCAGGACAAGAAAACAACAGTATATTGTATAGAATTCAGAGGAGAACCATTAAATTTTTTAAGTGGTTGAAAGGTGGACCATATACTCCAACTGTATCAGAACTCATGCTGTTTAGTTCAACAAAGATATTCTTACAAGATGACTTGATTACATTCCAACAATATTGAGCCACCTGGATAATAAACTTTGAATAAAGTTTCTATTTCAGCAGCAATGGCTAGATATTAAAGTTAGACTAATTCCAACTGTAAATAAAGCACAATTTGAACAGTGAAAGTAATTGTCATTAGAAAATTATATCAAATGCTTTGATAGATACTAATTTGAAAGCAAGATTGGATATTTATTTAAATTTGATCTACAGTTCAAACAGAAGCAAGTTCAGGGAAGTTCCCAGACTGTATTAAATACCAAATCAGACAAATTAACAAAATATTTCTCCTGGTCGCAAATAATCTCTTAACTCTTACTTCAGAGGAATTATACTAATGGACAATGTGTAGCAGAAGCACAAACTCAGAAGACCACTACCAGCAGAGATAACACAGCAACAGTGACCTATAAAGACAGAATGCCAGTCAGAGCTCTGGCTATTTTAATATGTGATGCTCAAATGAATTTTAAACTTTCTGGAAATTTCAACAAGATGCTTTTGATTTCCTTACCTTTGTGTAATTCATTGTGTCATTTAGAAACGTCTGTAGTTTCAGTCTGCCTTCTTGGAGAACATTGTGAGAATGAGACTACTCTTAGAGTTTAGAACCTTGCTGGAGAAAGTTCTTGATTTTTGAGACTGCTGTCCGTAAGGTTGATGAGTAAACCAGAAGCTGGGGTCACTTATGAAATCTGAAAGTCTTTTGTATGTCACTTCCTGACACAATGACCCTATTTTGAAAAACAAAGACTGACTTTGTTCTCTGGCAACAAATAGAAGAACAAACGAGGGACTGGAGCCATTTTAGGAAAACTGTCAGAAAGAAATGGACATCTAAACTTATAACCTGAATAGTTATAGCATTTTTCCATGACTTTCAAACAACATTAGTATGCATCTGATCTGACAGACCCTTTCTGTGAGGACCTATGAGGAGAAACCAGGCATGGATTTACAGGGTCATAAAGAGGATTTTAGATTTCATGTTAGCAGTGTCCGTGTGCATGCGTAACAGTATAATAATAGTGCAGCCACACTTCGCCCAGTCTTCTCACATTCCTCAGTCAGACAGGATCCGTGTGTGCCCAGAAGTGATCTTTGAAATGATAGACTGCAGCTGCTATGTGCAAGATCAGCTGAGCCTTGGTTGGGGACCTGGGAGGGAGATTGACTTTGTTACTGTTAACAATCCAGCCAGCTGAAAAGAAGAAATGGCTTAAGGGTTACGCAGTGATGATTCATGATCTGGTCCATTTCAATCTTGAACATCTTATTTTAGTTTTTTTAAGAGAGACATTTGTAACTCTTTGTGTCAAATGAAGATTTTTTTTACATTTTACATTTAATTTTCGTACATTTAAGAGTATAAAAACATAGATGTCGACTTATTTCATATTTCTGTTACAAAGGACGCTATCTAAAAGTTACTTCTTCCCAGTGAAACTGACTTGGAAGAAGTACATGTAAAAGGAAATTCTGTCTTCATGAAATAGGAATTCATAGCAAAACATTAATTGTTTTAAATAAGGTCCTGATAGCAGTAACATTCTCAGTTTTGGTCATTTTTTCTAATCCTGCCTCTTGGAGCAGGGTAGCTGGGTATGAAGCTTCTCATGAATGAAGTGGCATCTTTATTGACTATGGAGATATAAAATTAGGATAAATACAGACGTTTCCCCCTTGTAGTCAAGAAGGTGACATTTAGTATGCCCTGAGACCCATTTCCCAAATAAGAAGCTAGAAAGTATGAGTAAAAATGTTTCAGTGGGGCCCATCTCCAAATATTTTCCCATTATCTGTGGTCCTCCTTCCAAAATGTCAAGGTGTTTAACACGTCATTTTGCTTTGTCTGGAAGTCAAGACTAAAGTTTCTTCATAGACTCTGCAAGGAAAGATGAACTACGCGTTGTTGGCATGCCCAGTCCTAAGCCTAAATCCTTCCATAACTTCACTCTTCATCCTTATGAGAAGCCTGTCCGAACTATAACAGAAGGGTGTTCCCGTGCACTCCCTTTCTTTCCCGTTGGCTGGCCCTGCAGAGAGGAAGCATTTCCCATGATGATTTTGAATATTCAGAGCCACCAAGGGGGACACAGCTGGGCACAGAGCATCCCTTTCACCCCAGGAGCCTCTCTCCTTCCCTGGCTCTTTATTATACCCCTTCTGCTTCCTTTGCCCTCAGGAAGCCAGATGTTTTTAAAGAAGAAGGGACACAGAGCTTCCAGAACACTGCGGAGACAGGCCTACCAGATTGGTGAGCACTGTTTTTAAAACACTTGGGACGTTGAGGCACATGCATGCTCACAGGCAGGCTCGACTAGGTGTCTGTCAGTGCAGAGCTTGGAGCACGGATTCTACCGATGCTTGCCATACAGAAGCAAATGGTGTTTTATTCTGTCCATTAAATAACACTGCCTTGTCAGTTAAGTTCTTATGCACCAGTGCACTGTAGACGTACATGGCTCCACAACGTTGATAAAATTAAAATTCTGTTAATACGAAGAATGTTTACATTACTCATCAGTAGCGGCAAGCATCTTTATCCTTCAAGGCTTTTCCCTTCTAAAGATAAAGCAAATTAGGAAGAAACCTGCTTGAAGGTAGTATCAGAGTACAACTCCAGGGAAGTCATTGTTATGACTTTACAGTCATACCTGCATACTTGTATTTCCATTACTGTGCTGATCATCTCTAAAGCAGGCCAACTGGAATGTTCATGACACCTCTTAAACTATCCACCATGCTTTTTTTCCGAAATACATGTACAATTATATACTAGGTCTTATTTAGGGGGATGGCTTAATAATACGGATTAATTTACAGAACTTATCTCCTATTACAGACAGGCCCAATGGGCAGGAGTGAGAACAGAGGGAGAGTAAATCACCTATCATTTTCTCCATTAACAAACAGAAAAATGCATTTCTACGGTTTGATTCTTGTAATAATTAGAAATAGACAGAAAAGTAATGAAAAACCTGTAGAAGGCTAGTACCTGAAACTTTAGTCATGTGAGGTTCCTCACTGAGGTTAATGGGACAATTTTTCTAACAAAAGGTTGGAGGATTGAGTTATAGCTTAATGTTCACTTCGTATACTGGAAAAACAAGTTTCTGTACTCATTACTGAATCAATCTGCCATATCCTTAGCCTTCAAAAGACTTGTTCTTTTTTAGCAATTAGTTGTTCATGCTGAAGCCAGGCTGTCATTAATCTAGGTTTTCCTCATTAAATTGACTAAAGAGATCAACCCACTAGAATGTTATGCTATACTCTACATATCCCAAAAAGCTTAACTACAATTAGCTTACAAGAACCTGCAGTCTTTAAAACGTTTTAGATTAATGTGAAGAACACAATATAGACTGTCCAATTTATCAGAAATGGCTTAGAAGGTGGAATTAACTTGGTGATCAGCAAGTGATCAACTTGGAATAACTCATACAAGTCAGTTCACATGTCATTTCTAACAGCCTAAACCTAGACGACACATTAAATGAGCCTCTGGGCTCTTCTAAGCAGTGCTGGGGCAAGCATCAACAAAAACCAGCCCCTAGCAGGAGAAAATGCAACGGGTATTTTCTTACATTAAAAACATCTTTGTGCTTGAAGGAATAGAGTCCAGTATTGTAGAGACAAATGAAGTTCTAGTTCCTTCCATTGACTAACAGCTGTCAAAAAATTGACTTGCTGGTCCCAAACAACGTAAGTTTCTCTTTCTGTTAATTCTCTTTGCTTATTTCTAATAAACTGTACTTTACACTTCTTGGAGAATTTGTATTATGTTTTAGTAAAGAAAAATTGATGTCATATTTCATTTGACGTTTTCTGAAAAATAACTATTTGTTTTAAGACATAGCTGGTGACAGGGAATTTTAAAAGGCATTTTTATATTGCCTGTGACCTGTGGCTTCCAAGTCATTTTTCTTCTGGAGAAAGACATTCTCCCAAGTGACTAAGTTATGATTCTGTAAAAGGTGGAGCTTTACAGAGAAAACCTTCATTTTGAGGCACAGCCTTTAGGGACTGCATTTGTACCTGTCCTACGGATATCCATACTGTAGTTCAATACCACTTACACCAGTTTACAGGGGAATGAATTTACTTAAAATTCACTCTAAATTTATTTAAAATTTTCTCTTGCTTAAAATTGAAGCTAAAGCAAAATGAAAAGATAAGAAATTCTGTGATAACAATACCAAGTCACCACATGTAAGATTTTGTAATACTATTTGCTTTACATAAGCAACTGGCACTAATTACATCAATCATAATGTTTTACTTTCAATTATGTCAGTATAAGACAATTCTCATATTTCATGAGTGCTCTGAAAGAAATAACTGCAGAACCATGTTTACCCTTCAGATTCACCAGTGCACTGTCATCTTTACTGATGAGCAATGTCTTTGGCATTGATTATTGTATTGTGTGGTGTAATTTTCAGTCGTGTTATTTCAACCCAGCTACAACTGTTGAATACTTTCCACTCCAAGAGGGAAAACTTCCTAGTGAATCCATATAGATTCACTTCCTTCATAAGAAGGAAGATAAAATAGAAGCTATTATCTTTACCAATGCAATTACATCCAACTTCTTGGAAAAACTAGTGGGTTTCTGGTAAGTATTGGGATAGGTTCATTGTCCTCACCAGTAAAATAGCCAGAGATAATTTATTAATTAATGGAAACCAGCTGTTCTCAGGCTTCTTCTTTAATGGACACAGACTAGCCTGGATTTAGAGTGGATAAAGTGCTCACAGGTTCGTACAATGGCACAGTGCCTGAAGACAACTATTATCAAAGCTTTGGTCCTGTTCTTTCAGCATTGATGAAAAAAATCACTACAGTTCACAAGCAAATGCTTGCAGATTAATGTACACAAGCAGTAGAGAAGAATGTGATGCAGAACCCAACCATCAACAATGTAATGCCTTCATGTAGAATGTGCTCCATAGTACATAAGCACCTGGCTTCTACAACATGGGACCTTTTCCTGTTGCACTCCCATGGCTATCTCTTTTTCTTACCTCTCTAGTCTTTTGTTATTCTGGCATATATAGGAGCGGAAGTCATCTGAAACAGTTCATGAAAACAGTGGATACCATGATACAGGCAAAAAGTTGAAGCCATTAGGCAGATCTCATGGTAACTTCAGCAAAAGAGTTGAAGACCTCTAATCAAAGTCTTTGAGTTCATAAATGTAACATGAAAAAGAATACTCTGCAAAATGGCATTCTTATTTGCAGCAGCATCAATTAAAGGAGCAGCAAAAATTAACAAAGACAGATTCTTTTATGTTGCTATCAGATAGACAAAACTTACACAGGCACATTGAACAAGCCAGAAGCTACTGTAATTATTCCAGCTTTCCTCACAAGCTGGCCTATATTCTTAGGGAACTCACATTGCATCTGTTCAAAGTCATCCAGGGAAATACCACAGAAGGTAGAGGGAAGAAACATTATGAGAACATGATGAAATACACTGGAGAATTTTGAAACAAATACAGTTTCAGAAGAGTGCCCATATGTTCCTACAGACGTCATCAAAATCAGATCTTCTTCTGCTTTAGAAAACCATACTAGTCGAAACACAGAATTCCTATTACATTCAAATATTCATTCATTGAATTACATTCATTGAAATACATTCAATGAATAACATTCAATAGTACACTCTACAGAAGGTGTGTTTTAGTTGGTTAAACCTAATAGGGCATGTATTCTCTCTTCTGCATCCTGCAAATTACTGATATGCAAAATAGTCCTCTTGGCCATGAGGTGAGAAGTGGGTGACAGACTTTGTCTTTATGCCTAGCTGCATTTATCTATTCATTTTGAAATCTGTCACCTCAACTGAATGAGCACAAGAAGAAAAATGAGAGTTAATCATAAAGGATCAAATCCATATCCCATCTTTCCTCAAACAGAAATGTCATTGAACTTGATGAGATCTCTGTCTGAGAACAGTAAGTACAGTCTCTTGGGTTTTTGATGAAAGTTTTACTTTGGTAAATTCTTGGTTGTTTTGAAGATGTTTCTTCTTTTTTTTCTGATGTAGAACTAGAAGCTTGATTTGGATCTTTGCATACAAGGGGATTTTCTACCAGGTCCTTGCACCTTAGTTACATCTTTTCTTCTTCTGGGAGATCTGTTTAGCAGAAAAGAGACCTCATAAAACACAAAATTAGCACAGAGCACTGTTCCCAGTTTGTGTGGGCATGGCCAGAACGGGCTAAACTCGAGGCACCCAAGACGGCACCAGCCTTTTGAAGTTTACAGTCAGCTGCTGTAGTTTAGAGGAGCAGCTGGTCTACTTTGATCTTTAGTGTGATCGGTGTAGGATCACTTCAGTTTTCGCTGTGTGTCCAGGAATCTGTAGCTCCTCTGAATCTCTGAGGAATCATGTCTGAAGGGGTGATTATTTCAGCATATAACTGAAATACTTGAGATGCTTTCAAACGAAGTAAAACAGTAGGCAAGAAAGGTTACCCAGCTCTGCGTTTGTACTCACAACAGACACTTTTGCATGCAGTTGGTGCATTATGGTGCATGCATATCTTTCGTATCTGTGTCCAGTATATCTGTAAAGCATGCAGGTTTAAGGTGCTAATTGTGATCGTTTGCATGCACAAATTTTGCAAGTACAGGTTTAGAGAAGACCTGGGTTTATAAAAGCCTGGGCTGATGCATAGAAGAGTACAACAATCACGAGCGTTTCTATTAGTCACCCAACAGTAATAGCTGTCTATGGCAATGAACAACAAGGATGGAAAATGACTGTCAGGTAATGAGGTTAATTTGAATGAATGAGACTACTGTGGCAAAGAACTTGGTGGAAATGGTCCTGGAAATTAAGAATGAACTGTGGATTTTGTACTGCGACAATGGCTTGATAAGTCAGTCCTAACTAAATGTTCCAGTTCCATTTTACAGGGATCCTGCAGATCACCATTTGTTGTTATTTGTTTTCTAAATTAAATTATAAAACTGAGCAGTTTAATTGCATGTATCAAACTGCTGGTGTTAAGGGTTGTATCACAGAAAAGGCTGACAGATTTATAATTAATGGCAGTGAAGCACAACAATAGGATCAACAGAAGTGAATTAACAGACGTTGATTTCTATTTGAAAGAGAAAATTACACTGTAATTTAGGGTACTTCAAAATGGCACTTAAAACATAGAGAATCCTTTGGTCTTGACTGTATAGTAGCTATTTCTTTTGAAAGAGATAAAGGAAAAAAATCTTCTACATGGCTGATGTCTATTTTAATGAGGCTTGCATCATTTTCTTGTTCAAGCTCTGAAGCTCCTGTGCGTCTATTCAGTTCAAAGACAGCTCAGTAATCAAGTGCTGCATAACAGTTTTCCACAAACTAGCTTTGATAATCAGAATTCTTCATGAATCCAGAAGGTGCTCATATTCTGGTCTACTGCCATCCTGCAAGCCCTCTCTTCAAATTAATGAAATCAAGTGGCATGTCAACTGCAATGCCATGCATCTGCTTACCGGATTCTACGCATACAACAGATACCTTTCAACCAATTCCCAGATTGTGCTGCTCATTCTGTTCCATAAAACTGAATAAAGAGGGTCAGGAAATTGAGGTAGTAAAGTAGACACTCTGTTTATCAGACGGGTAAAATTAGCAGAGAATATAAAGGTATACTTAAAAGTACATGGACTCTTTATGCAAAGCATTGTGTCTGCGGCTTCAAAAATGTATGTACAATACACATAATATTTGTGCAGACACAATCTGCTGTAGATGGGGATTTCTGCTGTTGAGGGAAAGTTTGGATTTGTGCTTACTTACCTATATGAATAGTTTTATAAACTGTATCTAATCCTTACAGAACAAATTTTCTTAGTTGTATTTACAGGAGATGGTAGATGCTCTGAAACGTAGAGTATAAATTTTTTAATCAATTGCAGCATGTTAGAAAAGCTCACTCCCTTCTTGTGCACAATGTCACTCTGACTTTGAAAATCACCAAATGAAACAGAATAGTTTTGCCGTCTGGAAATGAGACTTCCCATCAAAACCTACTTTACATTGATTAAGGTATTCACCATTATATTTGAGCACCTGTTAGAGTTCCGTCCCTGAAGGAAAAGAAATCCAAGAATAGCACTTTCCCAAGACATTTTAAAGGATTTATCATAGTAAATTAGATCATTAGTCTAGCTAATCCAGTATCCTGCCCCTAGTAATGGTCAGGGCTTCAGAATATAGCTTCTGATTTGTACCTGCACAGACAGTGAGTGTTATTTCTCAGCTTCGTGGTGATTTGTCACAGGCCTTTTAGAACAATCTTGTCCTGTTATGCTCAGATGCCAAAGTTATTTTGTCTATTCTTTCAGAAGTTAATAGTCTTATATTACTTATTCCCTTTCCATGTCAATCCAAAGGAGAAGCTGCTCGTTGTTATGCAACAAATGAAACGAGAAGTATTATCTTGTTATTTGATTATATCAAATATCTGTTAATCTGCAATTTGAATGATAACTCTCTGCAGTAAATCCACTCAAGGCAAGGAAAATGTTTGCTGCCGTGTTGATTGAAGATTACAGCAGGTGACTCCTGTAAGGAGTTTTTTGTGTTAATTGCAGAGTCATGGAACTACCAGCCTCAAGTAGGATAGAAATAGAAAGTTAGACAGACCTGAGTGAGCAAATAAGGCAAAAAGTGAGAAGCCTTTTGCAAAGGCAGGGGAGAGAATTCTGTAAATAACTCCTTTCTTCAGAATAAAACTAGCATAATCATTCAGTTTATTACAATAAAATGTCTATCACATCTTTCATTTTGGAATAATTCAATACATTTTGCAACTGTGTAAAGATGACACGCAGTGCTATTGGTTAGATAAAGGTTTTGTGGTAGACTTTTTAAATGCCATGCATTATACCGATGGTAAAGAAAGGGATATATTATACAGGTCATTCTACTGGAAATGCTAAAAAAAATGCACCAAGTCCAGTAATCTTCAACTATTTACACAACATGTAATAGAAAAACTATATGATCAACTACTCCAGGGGTATGTTACTCTCATAAAGGTGTGAACTGAGTCCTCACCTGGTTTGAGTTTGGGCTTATTTGGGGTTTGGGATTTTTTTTCTTTTGTTAAGTAATTTTATATATCAACACTCGTGTATGTATTCCGTACGTAAGTAGGAGCACTTCCATTCTGTTCACCGTTAACAGTTAAATATAGACTCATTTGCTTTTTACTGTTCCTTCCATTATTCTCAAACCATAACCAAAAGCAAGCACACTTCATAATCCAGAATTAGGATTTCCCCAGACAGGTGGTCTTGCTACCTATGAATAACTTTTAAATAATTAAGCAAGATAAAATGAAACAGCCTGGAGCATGCTCCAGATAAGGTCCTCAGCTGCATCACAACCAAATGAGAAAAATATACCGAAAGCAGTCTTAGCCTAGTCGTAGTGGCGTGAGCGTCTGACTGTCATCGAGCTTCAGGAAGGCCTATACCGACCTGTGTAACGGATACGTATTCCTTGCTGCATTCCAGTCTGCACCCTCATTGGCAAGGATTAAGGAATACTTAGATCTTGAGAAACTCTTCCTATTACAAACTCTATAATAATCTTAAGAAGTATTTTATTACTTACAGATTACTACTTAGACAATCAATGTGAAACAATTGGTTCTGAAAAAGACATTGACAGTAGACAAAACCAGACTTGCTTCTTTGCTCTTGCCTTCAACAACTAGTGAAGACTTGTGCTGGTTTTTGGATAAAATGATCCTGAGATTTCAGAAGGGGCAGCTGAGAAAATGTCTCTGTTTCCTAAAGAACAAAGGAGATGGTTTTGCTTGAGTCCATATGTTTTATATTTTCTCCCAAAGAAAACAGAGTTCAGCCATTCATCATAGGCCATTTAGAGTATCCGAGATACCCAGTACCCTAAACAAAAGTCATGGAGGCATGCCACAATATCTGTAGCCACTGTTCCCTTTAAAAAAACGGTATTGTATAATTTTATCTGATGGATTACAGCCTACTCTGTGGCACCAGCAATCTCCCCTTCTTTCTGCTGTAGTTTGTTGACTCCCTCTTGCAAAGGAATATGACCCTAAAGAGGGGATGTAACCCAACACAAATAAAGAAGTTTTGCAGGATGCCAAAGAAGATGCTGCATTAGTCACTGGCCATGGTGGAGAAAGGGTCTTCAGTGTTTCTGCTGTAAGGCATAACCAGGGTAGAGGACACTTGAGGGCTCTCTGGTGAGGAGATGAGGAGTGTGCAGGGTTGCATGCACTTTTGAGATACCTACTCAGCAAGGGAGCGCAGTCTTTCTTGTGTCACACAACTTCTAGTGCACACAGCACCACATGATGCTAACTGCTGCTTGTATTTCACTAACTCGTGGGCAAAGACAGGAAGCTCAGAGGAAAGGATTTTTCTTTCTGAGACCTTTTGAAACACACAGTTTCTGTTAGTCTCTGAAAGGTCAACCAGGACTTGCATAGTATTTCTGATTTTCCTGTTTCCAGTTTGAATCCAAAAATAACTGCAGTGATTCAGTCTGGTAGTGAAATATTGCCAAAGTTCCCGAAGGACAGCCCACATGCCATTTGCAGCCTGTAAAGCCTTGATAACCCATAATGCCATTTTGTAATTGTAGGGTGGCATTTAGCTGAGGTGCTGTATTCTGGGTGAAGTCCTTTATACAGCCACTAGCATTACAGTTCAATTCGTCCAATTGCATTCTAAGAAGGGACAGCCTCCTGGGAGAAACTTTCAGGATCACTAAAGCAAGAACATACTGTTGAAGGAACATTACATCCAGTTGTAGCAATGGGTCTGCTTCTGGTCGTTTCACAAATGTTAAATGCAAATTATGCATTTAATATATTGGAAATTCTTTTGAATTCCTTTAGTCTTGTGTAAGTTGTATTAACTGTGTTTCTCCACTGCATGCCTTGAAGGTCTGTATTAGCGTCAATACTGCTGTTAGATAGCTAATGCCCACTTCAAAGTTTAGATCTTAAAAAAAAAAAAAAAAGAGTTAAGAGACCAAAACTGAAATATACTCAGCTTCTCTCCTTCACCTTTGCAGTTAGACTCTTTCTGTGCAGTACAAACACCACAGCTCCCCTTACACTGTTTCTCGTAAGGTAGATGCTTAAACAGTATTTTTCAAGATGAAGTGGATGTACAGATAGCTTTGCTGCAGAGCCCTCTAATGGAGAAGATAAACATAGGATTTACTCCCACTGTTCACTGATGCAAGTTTGCAATGGAGCCTTACCCCCATTTTTGCACGCGTCGAATACACTAGACGGGTAATACTGCAGCCTGCTTCGTGGCCAGTAATTGTCATGTGTCAGATCCCTTTATATAGCCCTGTCAGTTCATCTAAATCATAATTTGTATTGCTACCTACTGTGCAAATTACATACTTTTAGACACTTGTATTAGTGTTTTTCAGTCCCAACCCAAAATACCCCACTGTTCCTGTTGCAAAGCTTAGACTGAAAGGTGCCAAACAGTGTGGTGTTCACTTAATGCAATCGCAGTTCTTGACTTGAATAGAGCAGTGTGGAGTCTTAAGAAGGAAAAGATCTTGTATTATCCTAGACTGTATCTCTTTCTTAAAATACGTGTGTGTATATGCATCTGTATGTGTGCACACAGACACTTACTTACACTACAACTTGTAATAGTTCCATGCCGCTAATCTGCTTGCCTGTTCTTTTCTGTAGCCCAGATGATTTACTGAATGCACTGAACGAGGGTATCAGCCGTGCTGATGTGATCATTACATCAGGAGGTGTATCTATGGGGGAAAAGGTATGCTATATTTAAGTATGACTTGCTATAATGTATGTAAGAATTTCAAGCCAGAGTCTGTCATCAGAGCTTCTGTCTTTGTATCCATGTTTATTAAAAAGGGATCTTACCTTTTTTGGAACGCTTAAATGTGAATTAAGAGAATAGTCTTCAATGCTGTCCTCATTGCCTTTGTTCTTACTACTGTACTATAGTAGACACAGTATAATAGGGAAGACTTTAATTCTTGAAGTGAGTGATTTACAAATGTGTTTTTATTTAAGGAATGATTTGTGTACTTATGATGAGAAAGGTGCTTGGTTAATAGCACACGAAGGCAACAGACTTATTTTTATTCTTAGAGCAGGTAAAATCTAGATAGAATAAATCTACTTTGAAAGTACTTTGAAAAGCAACCCGAGTATATAAATAGCTCTTTCTTACTCAGCAGATCTGTTTCCTGAATATGCCAAAGCTCTATCTATTACAAAAATAGTTTTATCACATTTTGCACCTGATAATCCTACAGAGGCAATACATATGAGACACAGTGAGCTGATATATTTGCCTTTTGAATCATTAACAGAATTGTTGATTGAGTTCCTGTTGGTAATCCCTGTGCCAAAACCATCAAAGAAAATAGGGATACACAGATGCTGGTGGGGCGTAGATGAACCTGCAGGACATTTATTAATCATGACTTATGCGAAGGAAAACTCAGATTACTTTTTGATCCCAGGCTGAATCTGTGAGTTTGGCAGGTAAAAGAAACATCTCTCCTTTTATAACTAACAGATACTAAAGACAGTCATTAGGAGATGGCAGACATGAGTGCTGGTTTTGTCACTTTTCTGAGTAGAAATCATATTGTTGGATACATCATGAAAATGGGTAACTAGTTAAACCACTGCCGATTACTTTCAATCCCATTATTGTCCTCAGTATTCCTAGAAAAATAATGAAGGACCAGTGCTGGCCTTTAAATTGGGAGCGTGGCAACACAGTGCAGACACAGGAACACTAGGACGTGACTGGACTGCTGAAGGGTCTTACAGGCATTTACGCCTTCTGGCTAATTTCTCTCTGGTCTGAATTTGAGGCAACAGCATGAAGTCAATAGGCTCTATATTCCACTGGTGGAATTCCTCTGATACTAGCTTTCAACTGTTTTAATGAAATAACTGTGAACCTCAGGAAAGTAAATAGAAAGTAAGAATGGGGTTAATGCAATCAATAATTGAGAATTCATGCCTGGCTGAAAAATGCTGCTGCTTTCCAGGTATTTGAAAACAACAAACAAAACAAAAAAAAAGGAGAGAGAGAGATGGGAAAACTTCAAGAGCGCTTCAGATTTAGTGCTTCCGAAGTCTCATTTCACAGATGACTGTTATGTCCTGTGTCTTTAATCTCGCTAAACACAACAGACAGGATACTACATCTTTGAGCACCGCAATTTTCAATAAAGACTAAACAAGTAATTAAATTTGTTTCAATAACTGCATTGATTGCATTTATGCAAAATCATTTAATTTGAACTAACGCACAAACCAGCCACAGCTTTTCCTTTCTAAGGACTGTTAAACCCGACCACTGTGAATTAGACCATGTCCCCAAGAAATTACGATAATTACAGTATCCTGGAAAACTATGATTTCTACAGTATTGATTTCAAAAGTACTAGGAGATCTCTAAATCTACTGTTAGACAGCTTCCATGGTAGAAGTTAAATAACTTGATGATTTTAAGTTTTAACTTAGAACCATAAAAGCTTTTTTCCATCTTTGACCTAGAGAATGTTTTAGTAGTAGGTATTTGTGGGGTCCTCTAAGATTCTGATGCTGCAGCTGACTTTTAAGTAAATATGTTACTATGTCCTCGTGGAGTCAGGTTTGGCACCTAAGATGAGTCTGTTCTTCACCTATTCTTTTTGAAAATACTTTCTTTCAAATACTGGAAATTCCCCACTGGACTGTAGCACTTTTGGCACATGAAAAGTCTTTCATCTTCACTTGGTATTAATTAATTGCTTTGAATGCTTAGATGATGTAAGCCACTTTGATGTTACTTAATTGATTTTCTTTTTTGAATTTAAACAGGACTATCTTAAACAGGTGCTGGATATTGATCTTCACGCACAGATTCACTTTGGCAGAGTTTTTATGAAACCAGGGTAAGAAATCTTTCTACTTAGGCAGCATAGATGGAAGCTGTATTGGGCCAAATATCCTACATCAGTGCTTCAGTAGATTTCAGTTTTCCAAACATACTGTAAAGCACATGGTAGATATATATGGGAAAAGAAGCAAAATCAGTCCTATTCAGATTAGTCATCATCTTTATGGGTGAAATTAACTGGAACAGAGAGATTACTGTTTACCAGTAAGAGGTATTTCTCTTATAACTGTTGGAAATCAGGTTTGGGGACATGATATAAACATGGCCAGAGTCTTCACTGTGATCACAGAGCTCAGAAACTGACATTGTTATGAAATAACCAGGAAATATAATGTCATTTAAGTGCTGGTTTGCTTAACGAGCATCTCATTTCACTTCAAAATTTGCATAAGTCATATTCCTACAAACAAGCAATTTCTTGAGAGAGGTGGAATGACAGCTAATTTACAAAGTTTTCTCTGATTGGCATATTGAGCATAGTAATTTTAAAGTAAATGCAGTCCTTTATGTGTTCAGTTTGCCTCAGAAAACTGTTTCAGCATTGCTTCATTTGCTGTAGCACTTCTAATTAATGAGTCAGAAAATGAAAACTACGTGTATTGAAAATAGAGAGTTCCCCTTCACAGTACAGTAGCCGAAAGATGTCTACAGCTCTGCCTCGCTAGCCATGGAGTGCAGTTTGTTTGCAGGCTGGTTTGGCACAGTCCGGTAACACGCAGCCAAGTGCAGCTTTGAGGAGTGATTCCCTCTAGCCCATAACAGTTGCCAGGGAGCAGAACAGAAAGTGAGTGTTTGCTGTGAAAACAGACAAATACTTTTACTGTCTCTGCATACAATCCAGTAAAGAACTGCATGTGGGTTTGGTGCTTGTGCTACTACTACCACCGTCTCCCTTCCATCAAAGGAACAAGTGAGCTGAAAGCACGTTTCTTCCTGCGCTGGATGTAGCCCAGGCACGGAAACTGCTCACTGCTTCTGTCATACTGCTACAACCCACGTGGGGAAGTCCCAAAAGTGGGATCTGCACTCCAGCCTCTGCTGCTGACAAGAATGGATAACCTGATTTAGAGAATTCAGAATATTAAATTCTGGTTCCAGCTTATCTGAAAGCAAACGTAATTCTTTCTTCTGCTGATCCCTCTGTAGACTTGTGGCAATAAACTTTTAAGAACTATCTAGAAAAGCTTTAAGAAATCTTATTTCCCCCAAACATCCAGTTTCATTTTATGCTGTAAGAAAGATATTTCTTACTGCTACCAAAACATTTGGTCATCTAATCTTACTGAGAATGTAAGCACTCTCATTTTTATTGGCTGTAGTGCAATAGCAAATATTGTGCCTTAATTTTTATTAATCCTGTCTTGATAGGCCTTAGATATGAATTTTGATTACTATATTGGGAAAAATTCCCATTAGAAAGTTCCAAGAGTGAAGCTAGAATTTGCTTTATATTGCTGTATTTTGATGTGCTCTGTGACTGCAGAGTGATGCCCAGGATTTACCATTCCTCCACTTGATCTGAAAGTTGCTGAGTTAATGTAAGGTTGTATCTTGTCTAGCAGCACTACCAGAAGAAAGTACTGGAAGACTTTACCAATGATGGTGTTGAAATCTCATATGAGAACTCAAGAGTTTCCAGTAAATAGGAATTAGATTTTTTGTACCTCAGTTTGTGCGCTGGTTATAAGATTTAGAGGCCTGGCACATAGTTCCCATTATGTTAGAGAAATTTTAAAACAGAAACTTCCAACACCAACTTCCGCTAGTAAAATAGGATATTGATTAGTCCTAGCAGATACGGAACTAGGTGGTAACGACCAAAGTGTGGCAAATCTCCACTGTTGCTGCTGGTCTGCAACTATCATCTGCTGACCAAGTGATAGCTGTAGCTCAAGATGAAGCCAAGGAACTCAGACTCCTATGAAGTACCATTTCTAATCTTTAAAAGGATGATATTAACATAGGTATATAGAAAACTTTTTTTAATGGATGAGTCCCTTTTCTTTGCCAGACACATTCTCCAGCCGTCGCGTTACTGTCCTATTTGTCTAACTGTAATAGCCCTGATAACAAGTCACTAAAGATCAGTCAGGAGCTGCTCTGAAAGGCAGAGAGAGCTCTCTCCTGACAGACCTAGGTCTCACCTGACTGCAGCTCTCTGCCTGTGCATCTGGATTTGTTCCTCTGCAGACTAGCCAGCATTGGCTGCTCTGAAATACTGCTGCATTGTCACTGCCACTGTAGACAATGGAGTAAGGGAAGTCAAAGTCACTAATGTTACAAAAAATTTGGAGAGCCTTATATGAAAAACAAATACAGCTCCATAACTGCGTAATTTCAGTATTGCTTTGTTAACTGGCTTCTAGCGTGAAGACAGGATTTAGATTTTTGATTACTAGTTCATCTACTCTTCGATGTTTCCTCACCAGAAGAAGAATCATCTAGTTAAGACTTCATAGCTGAATACCAAGAAAAACTAATTGTTCTGCCATCACAAAGAGGGGATTATACCCCCAATATGGAATAAGCAGCAGGTGCTAATGAAGAGCTAAGAAAGAGAGAGATCCTGTTTTGTTTTCCTTTCCAAATGTTTTAAATAATAACGTAATAATGTTCAGTGTCCTGGTTTGAGGAACTAGACACTGAGTCTAGTGCAGATATTAAATACCTTTCCTTTTCCATAGCCTGCCAACAACTTTTGCAACTCTGGATATTGATGGTGTAAGAAAAATAATCTTTGCCCTCCCAGGTAAGATGTTTTGTGGATTACTTTTGTTGCTGTGCATAGATGACATGAAACAGACATGAAACAGAACAGTGACGTTTCACAGCACCTGTGTCCGGTGTTGGCATCCCTAAGGAAGGTACCTGTAAGGTTTTCCCAGAAATTTCCAGAAGAGACAGACTTACAGCGATATACTAAGGAGTTCTTTCTTGTTCCTGTCCTCAGAATTTGCCAGTGTACAGGCCCTATGATTTCTTCCATCCAACAATTTCCTTGGGTTTTATAAGTGGTACTATACAGGGCTGGTTTTTTCCACTTTCACAGTAAATATTCTATGCATGTAAGTCAGTGCATCCACTCTGAAGTATTCAAAATGAAGACAACAACAAGGGAATGCCAAGGAACGCGTCACAGATTATTTTTTTTATCAATCATGATCATACCGTGGAACCAAAAGAGGGCAGCATCACTTCACCTCCTGCGGGCTGCGTAACCATGGGAAATCACTGTCTTCAGAATAAACACTCCCTTAGAGATCTGTCTACAAATCTCTATTCCTAAATCAGGAGGAATTTATTTTATTCTTATTGCTCTGGCTTTGCATGGATTTCTGACTACACAAGGAATCATGTTCTTGATAAGCTGACGGTTTTCAGATGTAAATCTAGTCCTTTTTTTCTCTGTTTTAGTTGCTGCAGTACATTCTCTTCCAAGGGAGAGATCAATGGAGCATCTGTCTGATCATAGTATTTATTTTAGAACTGTCATGTAGAGAAGTCCAGATGTGTAAGACAAGTGGTGTTTGACAGATGTTGGTCATACACCTCTTCCGTGAGTCAACAGAAAACACGCAAATCAGTAGAATTCTCCTCAGAATTTGTACTAAAGCATTTTGACACTCTGTTAGGGAATTGAAAGTTATTTTTCCATAGATCTTGGAAACCTTAATCATGAATCAAGAGCCCTATCATCTAGGATCTATACTTGTGCACAATAAACCCTGCCCTCGCTCCAGACGAATCTAGGTGTAAGACAAAAGGCATCAGAGGAACAGAAGCAAATGGGGCCTGAGGTCAGAGCAGGATTTCAGCACACCAGCAGGCAGAGACTGTAGCTTTCAACACGTATACTTGCCGCATGCCACTCCAATCTTGAAAGAAACATCTCCTGTACATAGCATGAATAGCTCTTTAGAATCCTTTAGAATACAATTGCTATAAAAACATAAGATTTCAGCATTTCACGGAGTAAATCAAGAGGGAGTCACCACCCAGCTGTTCTTTGTCCTACAGGCAACCCTGTGTCAGCTGTTGTCACCTGCAACCTCTTTGTTGTTCCCGCACTGAGGAAAATGCAGGGTATCCTGGATCCTCGGCCCACCATCATCAAAGCCAGGGTAAGAAGCTTGTCCTCTATTTTAAAATTCTCTCAAGATGTTGAAGCGCAGCACTTCGGGCTCTGAAGGGCTGTCTTGTTTGGGGAATCTGAGCCCTAGACTAATTCTGGCAAGTTGAAGGAAGTTCACACAAAACAGAGGTACATTCTTGATCTCTGTTAATGGTAATATTCAGTCCCACAGTTTCTAAGAGTTAGATGGACATCTAATGGAGCAAGATATATGGAGGCAGAAGCAGCCATTTGCCAGGCTGGCAGGAAGGACCTTTCCTGTTTAAAAAAAGCATTTGTTTTAACCTGTGGTAAAAAAATGCAGAGTAATCTGGGAATACCTAAAGAGTTTGATATTTCTGTATCAGCAATAGAAAATACAAATTTAGAGCCTTTCTGGAGGAAGTAACCCACATGTAACCCATATAAGTAACCCACATGACCCCCACCCTAAGCAATATAAACCCCTTAAACTATTCATTTCACTCTTATAAGAAATAACAGATGTTGTAAGTCTGTTTAATATCGATTCGAGTCATGTTATTATAACGTATTATTCTTCTATTTTTGATTCAAATAAAGTACCAAGCAGCACGTTACCTTTTATAGTTTTCCTAGTGTTCTTGGCTATGCACTTTTCTCTTACTGCTTATCTCGTGTCTCTCTTTCACGCTTCCTAGGGCATCTAGCTTTTTCTTTATCTCACAACTAAAATATTTTAAAACAGAGAGCAATTTGTAATGACCCTCACTTTCGCATGAATTTTCCAATGTGTTCCATTAAATGCCATTGTGAGCCATCCCCTGTATGTGTTTTCATTTCAAAGATTGGCCATTTTCCTTTTGTCAGAGCTAGCAGGATTTTGAATATGAATAAAATTTTTATCTTTATGCAGTGTAATCCAGAGCCCAGAAACAATAAAGCTTTTTTCCAGAGAAATACTATCTTTAAACTTCCAGTAAAAGGACAGCTTTGGAATAGTCCACTTAATATGTGTAGACTCCATCATACACTTTGATATTATAATCACAGTTGTATTTCCCTTAAATACCGCAGTCTTTACCTTCTACAGCTTTTGATCTTGCGCTAGACACCATCTGACCTCAAAATGCAAGTTTTTAAAAAGATTGCTTTTAAGGAAAAACAACTGAGCAGATGATTCCGTTACCTTATACAGTGCAATCTGAATGCATGACATCCTTTCTTTGCTCCCTCTACAGTTATCATGTGATGTGAAATTGGACCCCCGCCCAGAATATCATCGGTGCATACTGACTTGGCATCACCAAGAACCACTACCTTGGGCACAGAGTACAGGTTAGTGCCAAGTCACTCGGACTGACAGACGCACTCACACGCGTCCTTGCCTTCCTGCATAGATGTCTAAAAACAACCAAGCGTGTGCACACGTTTTTTCATATAACCTTCCTTATGCAGATGGATTTGCTAACATACTAGTGGACACACATACATGTACATTAGTATAAAATTCAGTTGTGATATGACTTAACAACTTCACTATTAAAACTTCCTTTAGTTGAATAACCTGCCTTTGTACACACACACACACACACACAAAAGACACTTGTGTGCTTGCATACGTGCACACCTTCCTTTTTAGAAACATCCACCCATGCTTACCTGCACTCACAGCCACATTTGCTTACTTTTGCTCTTGTGCATTTACTAAACAAACACAAGTCGGGGCATAGGTAGGAACAACACAAATAAAAGAAGTGTGATTCTAGCTGAACTGGAAAAGTAGAAGAGAAAGCAAAGCCTGTATATGTTCTCTTAAAGAAGACTAAAATTTTAATTAGTCGTGTTTGACACCTAGGGATACTTCTGGATTCTCAGCTGCAGTTGAGGTACATACTATATTTGAATACGTTTTTAGCTGTAGACTGCTAGAAGACCATTTCTGATAGTTTCTCAAGAGATTCAGGTCCCGAAACAACTAATTGTCTTTTTGCTACATCCAAATTGTTCAATACAAAGCACTATATACACGTCTCCACAGAGAAAACATTAGCTCAAATGCATCTTACTGTTTACTCAGAGAAAGTTCTTACCATTGACTCCCAAGATCACACAGCCTCTGACATATTTCCAGGTGTGAATCAAGGTGTTGCTTACATCTATACTGCTGTATTTGGTTTAACTCTGTTTTGTTGTGCACCACTTCTTTCCTTACTCAAGCAGACTGTCTGGAATGATTTCTCTGTCAATCTGGAAGTTTGAAAAGCGAGAAGCTAAAGGGTGGGACTTTTTATCGCATTTTCATTTTTTGTCAGTACTAGCAATGTGATACTCTTCATCTTCAGGATATGTTGTGAAACTCAGTGTCCCAAAGAAGCCCATTCTTTTGAGGTGGTGTATGTTATGGGTTTATGCAGCCAGCCACCATAACAGGGTCCGACCCGAGGTTCCTGCTGAAAAATGTAAAGTCTGAGTGAAGGTTTCCAATTCCTCTTTTATTAGTTCTTAGATTACAGCTCGAGCTGGGTGCGTCTGGAGAGGGACCCATACCCCAGATCGCGCCCTCCAATTATACCCGTAGCAGCCAGCACCCGATCCCCAAGTCCAGTCACTTAATTCTGGTTGGCAGTCTCTTGATTTCTTATTGGTTTTCTTTGTCGCTGGGCTGGCCTTCTTCTGAAGTTACCTCATTCTCTTGGAATTGTTTCCTTGGTCCTTCTTCATTTTGCTCGCATCTGACAAATTCAGTGAGTTCTATGTTAGCAGCATTAGGTTTTATCAAAAAGTTTGCCTTCCATCAGCTCTGGTGACCTAAGACTTGAACTACTTTAGCTACTAGTGCTAAGCTACTAATGCTAAACAAGACTATTCAGAGAGAAGAATACAATTAATCAAACTTATTCTATAACAGTATATTAAAAACATTCTAAACTGTGCCCGTTTTAGTCTTTGTACAGTCAGAATTAGGTATACAAACTGAAAAATAAGGTAATTTTGATAGGATTAGAAATTCCAACAGAAAAGCACTTTACTATGACAAGATATGAGGTGCAGATAATGTGGAAGGCTGGATAGAAAAGCAAGCAGTAAAGGCAATGAGAGTTTTGAGAGCCAGAACGATGAGAGGCTGACTAATTCTCTGTAGAGTTCTCTGTTTCTGTCCACCTTGGAACAGCGAGATCCCAGCTCTATGAATAAGTTACCAATACGAACATCTTTGTAAGAACAGCTCGTGTTTCCCACGTGGTGCGTTGCAGCATTTGAAACTAACTGAAAACTTACTGAAATTTTTCTCTCGCTCTCCTGTAGGGAATCAGATGAGCAGTCGTCTGATGAGTATGCGCAGTGCCAATGGACTGTTGATGCTACCTCCAAAGACAGAGCAGTATGTGGAGCTTCACAAGGGGGAGGTGGTGGATGTCATGGTCATTGGAAGGCTATGATGTCACCAGCAAGAGCGAAGCTTTGATGCATGTCCACATATCATTGACTGTATCCTGTAATATGCAACGGCACAGCTAGTTTTTCTGATTTGGATAAAAGTTGATCAGTATAGTCAACATCTTGAATTATATTTCAAATGGAATTTAAATACATACCTTTTAAAAGAAAAATCTTTAAAACAAATCTTAACAAAGAAATTTATTCTGATTATATCAAAGCAACTTTTTCCTTTCCTTGCAATTGCTTTGTGTGTTCAATGCTAGTTCTAATAGCGGTAGCTTTTAGTAGACAGCAGTAGGTGCCTGCAGAACTTGTGTTTTTTCTCATCTTTAAGATACAACTACTTATGCTCTTAAAACAAGGCTGTCTGCTTATTTATACTAGCGTAGACAACACTTGGATTTCCCTTATTAGTATGCTTCATAACCGCTTCACAGAGAGCTTCTGCTTGTTCTTTATCTTGTATCTCGTGTTGATGTGCACAGTGCCAAAAGCAGAGTGGCTGCACTGGGAACCCAATGAAGCCCCGAGGTTTTCTCACCTCGCTGTGCATTCAGGGATCTCTCTTGTCCCGGCAGCCACCCAGCTCAGTACTCTTGGGCAGTAACTGGATACCTTTTATTTCAACAAACAAAAAAATTGCTTCCTTAAGTGCTGACAGCCTTTTTAACCAATACATTTAAAAATGTACAGAACTAAAAACTAAAAAAAATCAAAGACTGATCTTGTACAGATATTAGTGTTACCAGCATTCGTGTGGAAATTAAATGAGCAAAGAAATAAAACTAATGTTAAACAACTCTGTACCATAACATTTTCTGTAATGATATTGAAACTTAAATGAATAAAAAAAATCCTCAATCATTATTTAAAATTTCACCTGTTTAGCCTTGTTGTTTGAACCAAAATAGACAGGGGTTTAAAAGGGTATTTGGGGTGGGGGAAGAGAACATGAAGGAAGGGAAAACAGTATATGGAATCTAGGGCCTTCCCTCATGTACAATATCACGAGCGAACTGAAAATGCAGAGTGAGCTCCCTCGTGCTTATCTCCCAAGGCACAAAATGGAAGCAGCATTTGGGGGGTTTTACAATTGGACTAGTCAAAGCTGGAGAATACTTTTTTTTTCCCCACCTAAATTACATAGCAGTTGCAAACAGCCCTTGTGCTGCACTGTGTGTTAATTTCATAGAGCATTCTTTTTTTTTTCCATGCGAGTCTGTTTCTGATACTGGGATCAGATGACGTATTTTGGTAATTTTACGTTTCATCTGGGATTAAGACCATAGCAGTGCCCTACAACACCTTGCTGCTTGGAGTTCATGGGTAAAATGCTATCCCAGCAACTCCATTCATGAAGCCGGAACATTTGTCTATAGCATTTTTTTGAAGACTTAATCAGGGAGGACACAGAAAACTGGCCCTAAGTCCTGCCTGCCACAGCAGACCAGAGCTGTAGTTCTGTGATAACCGCAGAGGGAACCCCTGAGGCTGGTTTTAAACCCAAACTCTTTCTTTGCTGTGCAACAGCCTGAATACTCCCCGCACGAACCACTGCGAAGGCTGAAGGCAGGTGGGCACACACCGTGTTCAAAGGCACTGCAGGGGCTGATCTTTTGGAAAAATAGTAACACAATTTGCCAATCATATTTCTTTGTTCTGGACTACATGTACACATTTGTGATCTCTCTGTGTAGCAGCAGGATGGTACCAAATTAAATTTGTGAATGGCTGTATTTACTGTATGAATACTGTAAACCACAGAAGAAGGAAGAGTGAGGAGAGTTAACTCATCTCTGAGAAATAATGCAGAACACAGCCTTTTATAATCCCACGGATTATTATATAGTTAGGAGTTATTACAGGCAGCGCATATAAGGCAAATGGGAAATTTACAAAGGACACCAGTAACAACAACCTCAGGGAAGATTGTGCATGCAATTGGAGATGCTAGACAAAGATAAAAGAGAGATGTAAGGAAACCCAGCCAGAAATATCTTGGGTCTGGTTTACATTAAAACCATTACTCAAAACAAACGTGGCAGAGAAGAGTTGGCACGGTGCTGTGTATAATGCATGGCTCTGTTTAAACCATATCTTGGCATCGTAACACTTAACTACCATTGTAACGAATTAAGCATTTAGAGGTTAATCAAGATAATTTTTTTCCAAATCACCAATAATATAAATTGCTTTAGCCACTCTCCTGTCTTTTGTACTTCTCTCTGATCGGTGTTCAGAGTTTTATGCAAGAAAACAAGCTTTGCGGTTTCCGAGAGAGACGCTCCGGCCCAGCCTTCGTTAACACTGAAAGCCACAGCAGTATGTTGGGAGCAGTACAATAAATCATTATTACAACTATGTCTCAATTATCAAGCCTAAAATCTGAAGAATTTGCCTTGGTTGTTGTAATATAAACGGATATAAATGTGATATAAATAGATAAATTCAAATAACTTTTTTATTTTTAACATTCCCAACTGACGGTTCCAGGGAAGGTTGGAAGCGACAGAAAAGAACTCAAGGACAAACAGATCTTCAAGTATGTGGTTACTTTGGTTCAAGGACTGAGACTTGCAAATGGAAACATTTTAAGGAATATTTTCACTATTTTTACTTCTCTAGATAAGATTTTAGCGCAATCAAAACAGTAACTTACTTAGCAGCAAGAAGCAATGACTGGAGATAAAGACGGCATTCCAACATTTGTAGTTGTCTTCTTTTTACAGCGTTTCTTTCAGCAGATATACATGGGAATGGTCATCCACAGCGGGCCTTCTGAGTCCCATTCATCCAGCTGGGATAATCCTACAGTGACCTACAAATCGTACAGCAACTTTTGTATCCTGGCTAGTTGGTACCAAAACCTTGATTCTACACCTGGATGTGAAAGATGGTTGAAAAATTGTCTGTATTCAATCAGATAAATAGAAGAATAGACTGGCCTCTTCCAAATACTAATTTCAAGACGTTAATTACATAAATTACGTTAATTCTATCTTGATATTAAAATACACCAAACATGAAATGTCTTTGATCAGTAGGTAAGTTATTACAGATCTGTATGACTCCAGAGATTACTAATTAACATGGAACCTTTAGCCTTTTTGATTGTTGAGCTGAAGGATTGTACTTAAAACATATTATACCATGGATACTGCTTAAGGACAATATGCAGCTGGAATCACCCTGCAGATTCTGTCTTTGTCTTCCCCAGCTTGCCGCTCCGCACCAAGTGCTAAAGGTTGTCTTCTTTGACACGTCTCAGTCCAGAAGACGTGCTGCTTGCCTCATGCCCAGTAAAGATGGTCTTCAGGCCACAGGCAGCCTGCATACGCCCTGCACTGACCACAGAAGTGCCCAGTATAGTGACTGGATCCACCTTTTCCTTCCAGTTGCCTTGGTTCCAATAGTCAGTGTCGGGATGGTGCATGCCAGCCTCGGGGCCTTCCTTTGGCAGCGGAGTTCAGGGCCTGCCTCGAGTCACGCTCAGGAAAGCTCTTCAGGCTGACACCTCTGCCAGTAGAAGCTATGTCTGAGAGTTGAGACTTTTGTGGGACATCTCATTTTGGAAAGCAGATGCCAGGCTAAGATGGCCCAGCACTTCTATGGCCCTCTATTGTGTCCTAATACTCAGCTTCTCAAAAATAGCACCATCACCTGAACTGTTCGTGAGGTTTTGTGTTAAATTAGAAAAACATACATTAAATCAACACAAAAGAAACATATCGCAGTTTTGTTCTCTTGCATGATAACAGCACTGAGGTGTTTCCAGGTACCTGTAGTTGCAGATGACAAAGAGAAGACAAGCAAAGTAAGCGCCAGATAGCAAAAAGCCATACATATCGGTAAATGCTGAAGACACATCTCTCAGGAAGCGCATAAAGATTCATGAGCAATCAAGTTCGATAGTTGTTTTAAAGGCAGAGTCTCTGTCTTGGATACATTTATTTGGTGTATTTGGATACATAGCTTTGTACTTCCTCTGAGGCACTAGGTGGGAGAGTGCGAGTGTCAAATGAGGAGTCAGAGCCCAATTCAGGCTACATTATGGAGCAGTAGATTGGGCTGACATGTAATGGTCTTTATACTCTTCCTCTTACCTGACAAGAAGAAGAAGGAAGAGGGAAGATGTTGAAATGCTCAAGCACAAAATTTGCCAAAAATTGTATTTTTCCTAAGATGGAAAATTGAACCTAGTTTTTAATATCAGAAAAAAACACACAAAAATTGTCTGTCATTTTGCTGATGCTTTCCAAACCTTCTTAATAGACTTTTATCCCAAATAAATTCAATAATATATTTCCAACCTAATATTTCTTTTATGAGGTTATTTTATGCATTTCCTAAAATTTCAGGTAAGAAACTCTTTGCTTAAATGCTTTATATCTGTGGTAGTCTCCTTCCTGAAGCTGAAGTCAGGTGGTGTTCCTCCCATGAAAAGGCTGAATTTTAGCACTACAGGTTAGACAGGGAAGGGCGTTTATGCACGTAGTCAATGAAAGCAGAGACATTTCTAGGAAAAGGGGACAACAAGGTGGACAAAGTCACAGCTATTGATGAAAAAAAAAAAAAGGATTTGCAGTGGGGAGAACAGTTGCAGGAGCTGATGATCGTTAAAGCAGCAATCTGTTGAACAGAGACAAGTTATAGTTTCCCATAGCAGTATTTGGTCAGTACGTTGCAATTAAGTGCTTTAACCTCACGATGAAGAACATAATCTCTAATACCTGTCACTCCTGAATGGTTTGGCAACCCCTCCGCCTTCCTAAAGCCAGCCAGTCTCAGAAGACAAGACTGCAGCAGTTGCACCTCTTGAACATGATACTGTCAGCAGCTGATCCTCCTTATTCACTCAGAGTGAAAAAATCCACGTTGTTGTTTCTCCTATGTTTTCTTCTATGGATTTTTTTGTGCGTTTTTTTTTCAAACTTGACTTTTGTTTTCTGGTGACTATATCCCAGCCTCCACCTGGAAAGGTGAGTCCCCATGCTGGATTTAAGCTCAGCACTGAAATGCAGACACTTCTTGGCTAGTTCATGGGGAGGAAAAGCCTGTGGGTTTTGCAAATGTTACAGCAGCATGATGTGCTGCTAGTTGCATGTTTTCTGAAGGGGCTTAGGGACATAGTAATGGCTTTAGTTGAGTAACAGCTAACGGCAGCATCCTTGCGACGGAGATGAAGACGAGTGCAGATGCACGCCGAACTGTGAAGTGACAAGTGAGGGGACAAAAGTGATGCTACTAGCTTATGCAGGGTTGTTTGGGAACTCTAAGTGTAGGTTGTCTTTTGAGTGTTTATAAGTCGTAAAGGAAATAAAATATTCGTATGGTCGGTGGGTTCTTGCTGGCCTGGGAAAAATTAAAAAAAAAAAATTAAAAAAAAAAAAAGGCCCCGATGGGATGCACCCACAAGTGCTGAGGGAACTGCTTATTGCAAGGCCACTCTCCATCATCTTGGAAAAGTCATGCCTGAGGACTGGGGGAAAGCCAATGACACACCAGTTTTCAAAAAGGGCAAGAAGGAGGATCCAGGAAACCACCGGCCGGTCAGCCTCACCTCCATCCCTGGAAAGGTGATAGAACAGCTCATCCTGAATGTCATCTTGTTATGGTTTGAGAAAATTCCTAAAAATTTTTTGTCATTTAGACAATTATTCTATCACCTGATGACCCCTCCCCACCCGAAAAGGGGAATCAGGAAAAGCAAGGAAACACAAGGGTTGAAATATAAAGAGATTTAATAGGATAAGACTAAATAATTAACAATAATACTAAAGAACCAGTATTAATCCCGATACTAATATAAGCTATACAAGGATTATACTCAGCCAATTCCAGCAGCAGGAAGCTGTGCGCTCCCAGCAGTGGACAGCAAATGCCGGACACTGCGAGCGCTGCGGCTTCAGGAGGCAGGGAAGGGCTCAGGGCTCCAGCACCAGGGCAAGGAGTTCTCTGGACTGCTGCCATCAAAGGAGAGAGGGACTACGCAGCAAACTTTCTAACTTATATTGAGTGTGACGTTCATGGTATACCGTGGGCCACCCTGGGTCAAATGCCCAGGCCTCGCTCCTCCTCATCCCTGCACCTGGCAAGGCTCAAAAACACCAAGACCTTGAATCCCACATAGCCTAGCTGCCTATAAAGTAAATATTTTCACTAATTCAGACATCAGAGTCTTCTAAAAAGTGCATTTTTCCCCAGCATTAAGAGAAGTTAGTCCTGTGTTGCTCAACACAGGACACATCTCTAAGCACGTAGAAAAAAGGTCATTGGGACTGGTCAGCATGGATTCACTAAGGGGAAATCATGCTTGACCAATCTGATAGCCTTCTATGATAGCATGACTGGCTGAGTGGACGAGGCGAGAGCAGTGGATGTTGTCTACCTTGACTTCAGCAAGGCTTTTGACAGTGTCTCCCATAACATCCTCATAGGGAAGCTTAGGAAGTGCGGGTTAGATGAGTGGACAGTGAGCTGGATTGAGAACTGGCTGAATGGCTGAGCCCAGAGGGTTGTGATCAGTGGCACAGAGTCCAGTTGGAGACCTGTAGCTAGCAGTGTTCCCCAGGGGTCAGTACTGGGTCCAGTCTTGTTCGGCATATTCATCAACGACCTGGAAATCTACATCTTTTTGGAAGACATGGTAGGCTTTCCTCCAAATTAGCACAGAGGACATACATCATTCACAACTTCCCAGGAGACAAATGCCAATCGAATGTTCCTGGAGAATATAAATTAATGGAATACCCTTTGAGGGCAGGCCATGTGTAATCAGATTCCAGCCTAGGATGCCATAAGAAACAAGGGTGGCAAATTCAAATTCTAGGTATCAGCCAAAATGTGAACAGGAGTGAAATACCAACTGAAATTGCAACATTATTTTCCATAGTGAAAAAAAAATAAAAAATTCTAGATTCTGGTTATCAAAAGAGCAAAGTGGCAATTACTGACAAGGAAGAAACTCTGAGGTTGTTCCTGAGAAAATGTTTGTACAGCATATTTTCTGCTCAAGGGACAGCGAGTACTTGAATGATACACAACTTCTGATGTGCTGTTGTCCGCTTCAAGAACAATCGTAAAATCCTGCAAAAATATGGATCAGGCACAGTATCTTCACTATCATTCCACACACAAACTAGCTGCAGATGCTTATCGTCAGTGACCGCACGCTAAACTTACACACTGAAAGTGAAGAAGATTAAATTAAAATTGTAGAACACTGCAAAATTGATGATACGTATTTTACATATTCTTAAATAGGGTATATCGCATTCCAAAGCTGTTTGCATTAATCAGAAACGATCATTTACCTAGCACACAAGTAATAACTATGACCTATTTCATATGTTGCATATACTAAGTAACATAGAATGGAATGCAATAAATTAAAGATTTCATTAGGAATACCTCCCTCATATGGTAAATACCAAGTCTGGAGTAGAACTGCACACTGCCTATGATGACAAAGAGAAATGTAGTTTGCACCCAAACAACCTTCCAGTGCGCAAGACCACCACAGATAATCTAGCCCTAAGGAACAAGTTAAAATCCATCAAAACAAAGGGATCAAATGTCCAAGCACATTTTGAGAAAAGTGATTTTTAGGTGAGAATCGACGTGAGTGAGTTACACTTTCTGGAATTCTCAGAGCTGAAATATTGTTAAATAAATGTATTTGCCCCAGTTACATGCATTTGTCATAACAGACGACAGACTGATGAGCCAGGATGGAAGAATTAACAAAATACATCCACAAAAACTTACTTTACATTGGGCTAAATGAGAGAAAGATGCCCACTAAATCTCATGACAGTTGTTCTGAAGCCATTAATGTGTCAATGGGACACTAGAATAATTATAGTTCTTGAGCATTGTGTTTCTCTTCACCCACTGAACAGGGCGACACAGTCCTCAACCAGCAGAAACCAGGATCAGTCTGAGACAATACATTGTGCTCCCCAAACCAGTCAGTTTTACACACATAGTACCCTACCTAACCTGTGGCCGACAGGCCTTGAAGAGACAGGGTGTGACAAAGGACTGCTGCAGCATGCAAATGGAACTACTATTCCGCCTCCCCCCCCCTTTACTGGAATCTGATCTAGAATGCTCTAAGTCAATGCTGCAAAGAATAAGCAACTTCAGAGTATTGTGTTTCCCAGACTACAACACTGGGAAGAAGGCTGAATTGCCTGCATTGCAAATGCAGTAAAAAATACCTCTTAATTGCTGTGCCTGGAGCAAAGAAAAATAACTCAGCATGGATGCTTGCTGGGTTACATCCCAAAACAGTCTTCTACTGAGCTGATTCAGTAGACTGGTATGCAGTGTTGGCTCAACGAGCCAATACAGTCTATCAGCTCCTCTGAAAGAAAAATAACTGCTGGGAGAATGACAGTCATTGAAGATCCTGCAAGCAGGAGAGCTACCAAGCATAATGTGCTGCACTTTTTAGGGAACGCTGCAAAACAGAGTGGTATTCTTGCTGCATATTCCAAAACAGTTTTTACAACTTACTGTCAAGATGCAAATTCATGAGAATGGTATAGAATTGGCAGCGTAGCCTATAGATTGATCCAAGGGTAATGAAGGCCATCCGTATAGCTGCACATAGCTACATGGAAATAATTATTCTGTTAGTAGCAGAACAATTTTTTTCTTCCTTAAAGAGGATTGCGCAGATGTTATTGCTTTCTTGGGAAAGGTAATTAAGTATACCTGCTTTGGTTACGGCAACATGCAACAAAAAACTATCTGAAATAAAACTGCATTGCTCAAGAGGTGGCAATGCAAACCTGTTGGCATCTTATGTCTGCAAGGAAGACTATGTTGGGCTCAGCATGGACTTCTACAAATGGACTGGATGCCACACCTGAATTTCCTCTGTGCCACGTCACTCCAGATTTATGCATATGATGAAATGACATAGAATGGATTTTTCTGAGCACGTTTCTCAAACCAAAAAAATGTTTGTCTCAATTTTAGTTTCAGAATATTTCCAATAAAACTTATGCAGTTATGGATTAAAATAAAATAGATTTTAAGCATTGCTTTAATGCTGGGGAACAACAGACATGCTGGCTGGCAGTTAACAGCCCCAGATGTTTATCATCTGCTGAAAGTAATCTCAAAAACTAGGGGAATATTAAAAAGAAAGTTTGAAGAAGAATAATTTTGAAAGTGATTCTGCCTCATGTCATATTCAGACATCCATGTGGATAAAGGTACAGTATTGGCCACAAATATTTTTGTGGCAGTAATTAAAGTATAACAAGGATGCACAACCTGAAAACCTATACCAAACAAGACTGGTAAATAGAGCATAGTGTGCAAGAAGGAGAATTACGTTGCTTATGTATGCCTTACCGTGTCTTACAACTGTCTTACTGTACATTAAGTTTGCTCTCAAGAGAAAGATTTACTGCATTTCTGGTTTACAGAATATGTGAACAATATACTGTAGTGTCATACTTTTGACTGATAAATATATAAACCTTAAGCTTTACATTGCAGCATTATCAGATAGGAGGGTCTCATCATTAACGTAATTGCCTCTAGTAAGCTGCCTTTCAGGACAGATGATCATACCTGGGAAGAATCTAAAAACCACAAATGCATTATTTCATGAGGATTTACCATGTAAGTATTTTCCTTAGGTGGTATCAACTGTTGAAACTTTCATTGGTTCTTTTTCTTGTTTCTTCCCCTGTTTTCTCACAGATCTGTGAGTTATCTCATAGGATTTTATTTCTTTACAACTACATTTTTGTAGGTTTATAAGAAAAGAAGCTCCACATAGTAAAAAGAGTAGAAATGAAAAGTGGCTTTTCCCCTCTGTTCACAGATTAAACTGAAGTAATTAAAACAAAGTAAAACCCAGTAAAAAATATGTGCAAGTTGACACTAAGGCACGTTAGCACTAAAAGCCAAATAAAATCCTGTCTTGACTTTGGGCTTGAGGATACACCCAGCCTGCAAATGGCAAGTCAGGGAAAAACAGAGTGGGTTTCGATACAAGTTAATAATTGTTATAAACAGCAAATCAGGATTTTGTTTTCCAGAAAGACTTAGATATGTATTTTAGGTCCTTAGAGATTTTTTTCAAGACCAATACAAAGATGGAGAGTTGTGCAGAGGAAGGCACACAGATGACTGAAACAATATCAAAAAGACAGACAGGTATATGATCATAGAGAGAGTAACATACAAAATAAGGAGAAACTACTCAAGCAAGAGCAAGAAGCAGCAAACAGATAGAGCGAGGCAGACAAAGTAATTGCTAATTTGAGTATAACTTAATAGGAGAAGGGAAAACAGTGGCAAGAAAGAGAATTTTTATTAATTGTTATTATTATACTGGACTAAAAGTAGCACTCCAAACTGACATTAACAACTTCGCTTCCAGATTTACTTTGGGGCACCCATCTTCTGGGAATGATTCCTATTTCTGTGCTTGAGACCCATCATTGAGAGATGAGTAGTACTCCCCGTCTCTTCTGGAGGCTAACCTTTTTCTACAGCTGAACTTCTGGTGGGTTTACGACCCTATTTGTGAATACCGTGACCTTACTTGGAGCTGTGCAATTTTGGATATGAAGGATTAAGGGGTGGCAGGGGACACTAGGAGCCAGAAAGGAAGATGTTTCAGCCACCTAGATAAACACGAATGCAAAATGTAGTTATTGGATAGAAAGTAAGGAACAGCTCTAGATGCTATCAAGGGGAAAAACATGACCATATTTGAATCCTTGGTACTTGTTGTCCTAGTTCAAGGGAGGCTGAAATTAAATTGGATTGCTGTATTAATTTCAAAATTCAGGTTTTCTGTTGCTGGGTGTTGGAGGCCAAGAGGTTGTTGGTTTTTTCTTGCTTAATGCACAATTTAGCTTCTGGGCTTGCGTATTTTGCACTCCTCTCTGAAACATTAAATATTGAAAGCAGCTAGCCCTACAGGTGGACTAGTGCTGCTGTTACTTTCTTTCAGAGGACTGTCCTCCTTAGGGTTAGCGTCTTACTTAGGGTTAACGTAATCACCAGTATTGTAGTCAATAGACATCAGATTGCTATAAATCAGACTGGAACGACCACAGGGAGAATCTATAGGCAAAGTCTGAGCAGGAGGGAGCGCGCTTTCATTCATATTCAGTTAAAGGTGACATCTAAATGTGATTATCCAAGATACAAGTTATCAATATCTAAAGGCCAAGGGAACAATCCCTGTGAAGTTCTCAGAGACAGGAGAAAAAAGAGTCTATTTAAATAGATGCCAGACATGCAAGTAGAGAGATAAAAAGAAGAGACCACAAATTGTCAAAACCTTGCAAGAATAAAAGGGCAAGAAGAAAAGTGTAATCCTGATAATAAAAAAACACAACCAACACCCTCCCCACACACACAAAAAAAAAAGAAACCCAACAAAAAATACCTCTCCCCAAATAAAAAACCAAACGAGCCAGCAGAAAGGTCAAGGAAGAGGATGGAATACAGAGTCTGACATCAGGCAGGCAAGAATTCTTTAGAGGTTACATAAAAAAAGATTTTGGCAAATAAAGAGGGATAACACCAGCTTGGTAGGGTTCCAAGATGAAGTTGGAAGAGAAAGTACATATGCTGCAGAATGAATGTTCAGTGAGTTTAGAGATAAAGAGTTTAGCGATAAAGGGGGAGGAGAGTAATGGCAGACAGATGGGGATTACTTCTCTAGCCTTCACTGACATATGCGCTGTGGCCACTGTGGCTCTTCTGACAGAGCATTCCTTTTTGCATCAGTCTGTAGAACCACTCCTGGACTGTAAAGCATAAATTCAGTCACACAGTGACATAAAGGGGAATTTTTTGCCTAATCTTTCCGTGATTTTTCATTCCCCCTCCAGAGGGCAGTGGTTTCAAAGAAAACGTTTTGTCCTATGTTAGGCTGATGTCTCAGCCTGAGTCAGATTTTTTTTTTTCTTTTCCATTGATTACAACCAGCCAGATCTAGATTGATCAACGATTACATCAGCACCTTGCTGGCAAAGAGTGACACTAATTCATGTCAAATTCAATTAATCAAAGATGAACATTGTTAGAAAATATTTGTCTGTGAAATGAATGCATCAACCTTAAAAACAAAGTACTTCAATAACAAATAAGGTTGCCTAAATACTTTGGTTCTGTAGCTGCAAGCATGCTTTAATGTTTCCATAATCCCTGATAGAAAAAATCTTAGGAAAGTCATGTCTAAAATCAAAATGTTCTAAGATCCAAGCCCACAAAAGGTATCACTTGGATATTTTTTTTTCAGTTCCTTTCTGCTTAAAGATAATCATTTAAAACTTTGAAGAAGAGACAGAACAGCATGGTTTATAGTACTTTGGTAATTTTCTCATTTCCTTTAAGAGCTGTCTTAGTGGATCCTCGTATGAAAGATGAATCAGCTAAGATGAAACAAAGGAAGACTAAAAGCTTTGATTTCCTAATCATCTCTGCATTGTCCTTCCTCACCCTCCCATTCGCCTTCTTTCTCTGTGTCTATTCTTTTTAATTGGCGTTTTGTTAAATTCAAGCCAAAATGTTGATTTTCTCACAGCAATTTTTGTGTTCTCTGCATACCGACAAACAGAACCCACAGGGCAAAATGAACCACCCGATCTGTCCATTTAAATTGCTAACACAATGATTTTAAAAAGAAAGGTTATCTGAGTCTTTACAAATAATGCTGCTGATTCTGTGCTCTATTGTGAAATGTCTTCAGGTATGACAACTTTATTGGCCTGACAGAATATTTTAATCTGTTGGACAGAATTAGCCAAGCACGCCTCATTCAAGCATCTTATGAATGGATTTGCCAGCTGGGCAAGGCTAATATTAGGGTTTGTGAGAGCCAGAGGGAGGAGATTGGTTACCAAAGAAACAAACAGATCGTTAAGCAGATGTATCCAAGGCATATCCCAAGCTCAGTCTCAACCTGGTCTGGTAACCCCTTCTGGCAAAAGATTAAA